>NW_027307819.1:0-693000 GCF_047496885.1 Scyliorhinus torazame
TGTCGGGCTCTGATTAATTTTACATTGTTCAGTGTAGGGCACTGTTTCATTGTACTGTATTTAATGTCGGGCTGTGTTTAATTTCACATTGTTCACTGTAGGGCACTGTTTCATTGTACTGTATTTAATGCCCGGCTCTGTTTAATTTTACATTGTTCAGTGTAGGGCACTGATTCATTGTACTGCATTTAATGTCGGGCTGTGTTTAATTTTACATTGTTCACTGCAGGGCACTGTTTCATTGTACCGTATTTAATGTCGTGCTGTGTTTAATTGTACATTGTTCACTGTAGGGCACTGTTTTATTGTACCGTATTTAGTGTCGGGCTGTGTTTAATTGTACATTGTTCACTGTAGGGGACTGTTTCATTGTACTGTATTTAATGTCGGGCTCTGTTTAATTTTACCTTGTTCGGTGTAGGGCACTGTTTCATTGTACTGTATTTAATGTCGGGCTCTGTTTAATTTTACATTGTTCACTGTAGGGCATTGTTTCATTGTACCGTATTTAATGTCGGGCTGTGTTTAATTGTACATTGTTCACTGTATGGCATTGTTTCATTGTGCTGAATTTAATGTTCGGCTCTGTTTAGTTTGACCTTGTTCACTGTCGGGCACTGTTTCATTGTCCCGTATTTAATGTCGGGCTCTGATTAATTTTACATTGTTCAGTGTAGGGCACTGTTTCATTGTAATGTATTTAATGTCGGGCTCTGTTTAATTTTGCCTTGTTTACTGTAGGTCACTGTTTCACTGTACTGTATTTAATGTCGGGCTCTGTTTAATTTTGCCTTGTTCAGTGTAGGGCACTGTTTCATTGTACCGTATTTAATGTCGGGCTCTGTTTAATTTTACCTTGTTCAGTGTAGGGCACTGTTTCATTTTACCGTATTTAATGTCGGGCTCTGTTTAATATTACCTTGTTCAGTGTAGGGCACTGTTTCATTTTACCGTATTTAATGTTGGGCTCTGTTTAATTTTACCTTGTTCAATGTCGGGCACTGTTTCATTGACCCGTATTTAATGTCGGGCTCTGTTTAATTTTGCATTGTTCAGTGTAGGGCACTGTTTCATTGTACTGTATTTAATGTCGGGCTGTGTTTAATTTTACATTGTTCAGTGTAGGGCACTGTTTCACTGTACCGTATTTAATGTCGGGGTGTGTTTAATTTTACATTGTTCAGTGTAGGGCACTGATTCCTTGCACCGTATTTAATGTCGGGCTCTGTTTAATTTTGCATTGTTCAGTGTAGGGCACTGTTTCATTGTACTGTATTTAATGTCGGGCTGTGTTTAATTTTACATTGTTCAGTGTAGGGCACTGTTTCACTGTACCGTATTTAATGTCGGGGTGTGTTTAATTTTACATTGTTCACTGTAGGGCACTGTTTCATTGTACCGTATTTAGTGTCGGGCTGTGTTTAATTGTACATTGTTCACTGTAGGGCACTGATTCATTGTACTGTATTTAATGTCGGTCTCTGTTTAATTTTACCTTGTTCAGTGTAGGGCACTGTTTCATTGTACGGTATTTAATGTCGGGCTGTGTTTAAGTTTACATTGTTCAGTGTATGGCACTGTTTCATTGTACCGTATTTAATGTCGGGCTGTGTTTAATTTTACATTGTTCACTGTAGGGCACTGTTTCGTTGCACCGTATTTAATGTCGGGCTGTGTTTAATTTTACATTGTTCAGTGTAGGGCACTCTTTCACTGTACCGTATTTAATGTCGGGCTGTGTTTAATTTTACATTGTTCAGTGTATGGCACTGTTTCATTGTACCGTATTTAATGTCGGGCTGTGTTTAATTTTACATTGTTCACTGTAGGGCACTGTTTCGTTGTACCGTATTTAATGTCGGGCTCTGTTTAATTTTACCTTGTTCAGTGTAGGGCACTGTTTCATTGTACCGTAGTTACTGTCGGGCTGTGTTTAATTGTACATTGTTCACTGTAGGGCACTGTTTCGTTTTACCGTATTTAATGTCGGGCTGTGTTTAATTTTACATTGTTCAGTGTAGGGCACTCTTTCATGGTACCGTATTTAATGTCGGGCTGTTTTTAATTGCACATTGTTCACTGTAGGGCACTGTTTCAGTGTACCGTATTTAATGTCGGGCTATGTTTAATTTTACATTGTTCACTGTAGGTCACTGTTTCATTGTACTGGTTTTAATGTCGGGCTGTGTTTAATTTTACATTCTTCACTGTAGGGCATTTTTTCATTGTGCTGTTTTTAATGTTGGGCTCTGTTTAATTTTACCTTGTTCACTGTCGGGCACTGTTTCATTGTCCCGTATTTAATGTCGGGCCGTGTTTAATTGTACATTGTTCACTGTAGGGCACTGTTACGTTTTACCGTATTTAATGTCGGGCTGTGTTTAATTTTACATTGTTCAGTGTAGGGCACTCTTTCATTGTACCGTATTTAATGTCGGGCTGTTTTTAATTGTACATTGTTCACTGTAGGGCACTGTTTCAGTGTACCGTATTTAATGTCGGGCTATGTTTAATTTTACATTATTCACTGTAGGGCATTTTTTCATTGTGCTGTTTTTAATGTTGGGCTCTGTTTAATTTTACCTTGTTCAGTTGCGGGCACTGTTTCATTGTCCCGTATTTAATGTCGGGCTCTGTTTAATGTTCCATTGTTCAGTGTAGGGCAATGTTTCATTGTACTGTATTTAATGTCGGGCTCTGTTTAATTTTGCCTTGTTTACTGTAGGTCACTGTTTCACTGTGCTGTATTTAATGTCGGGCTCTGTTTAATTTTACCTTGTTCAGTGTAGGGCACTGTTTCATTGTGGTGTATTTAATGTCGGGCTCTGTTTAATTTTGCGTTGTTTACTGTAGGTCACTGTTTCATTGTACTGTATTTAATGCCGGGCTGTGTTTAATTTTACATTGTTCAGTGTAGGGCACTGATTCATTGTACCGTATTTAATGTCGGGCTGTGTTTAAGTTTACATTGTTCAGTGTAGGGCACTGATTCATTGTACTGTATTTAATGTCGGGCTGTGTTTAATTTTACATTGTTCAATGTAGGGCACTGTTTCACTGTACCGTATTTAATGTCGGGCTCTGTTTAATGTTACATTGTTCAGTGTAGGGCTCTGTTTCATTGTACCGTATTTACTGTCGGGCTGTGTTTAATTGTACATTGTTCACTGTAGGGCACTGTTTCATTGTACCGTATTTAATGTCGGGCTGTGTTTAATTGTACATTGTTCACTGTAGGGCACTGTTTCATTGTACCGTATTTAATGTCGGGCTGTGTTTAATTTTACCTTGTTCAGTGTAGGGCACTGTTTCATTTTACCATATTTAATGTTGGGCTGTGTTTAATTGTACATTGTTCACTGTATGGCATTGTTTCATTGTGCTGTATTTAATGTTGGGCTCTGTTTAATTTTACCTTGTTCACTGTCGGGCACTGTTTCATTGTCCCGTATTTAATGTCGGGCTCTGATTAATTTTACATTGTTCAGTGTAGGGCACTGTTTCATTGTACCGTATTTACTGTCGGGCTGTGTTTAATTGTACATTGTTCACTGTAGGGCACTGTTTCATTGTACCGTATTTAATGTCGGGCTGTGTTTAATTGTACATCGTTCACTGTAGGGCACTGTTTCATTGTACCGTATTTAATGTCGGGCTGTGTTTAATTTTACCTCGTTCAGTGTAGGGCACTGTTTCATTTTACCGTATTTAATGTCGGGCTGTGTTTAATTGTACATTGTTCACTGTATGGCATTGTTTCATTGTGCTGTATTTAATGTTGGGCTCTGTTTAATTTTACCTTGTTCACTGTCGGGCACTGTTTCATTGTCCCGTATTTAATGTCGGGCTCTGATTAATTTTACATTGTTCAGTGTAGGGCACTGTTTCATTGTACTGTATTTAATGTCGGGCTCTGTTTAATTTTGCCTTGTTTTCTGTAGGTCACTGTTTCATTGTACTGTATTTAATGTCCGGCTCTGTTTAATGTTACATTGTTCAGTGTAGGGCACTGTTTCATTGTACTGTATTTAATGTCGGGCTGTGTTTAATTTTACATTCTTCACTGTAGGGCATTGTTTAATTGTGCTGTATTTAATGTCGGGCTGTGTTTAATTTTACATTGTTCAGTGTAGGGCACTGAATCATTGTACTGTATTTAATGTCGGGCTGTGTTTAATTTTACCTTGTTCAGTGTAGGGCACTGTTTCATTGTACCGTATTTAATGTCGGGCTGTGTTTAAGTTTACATTGTTCAGTGTAGGGCACTGTTTCATTGTACTGTATTTAATGTCGGGCTGTGTTTAATTTTACATTCTTCACTGTAGGGCATTGTTTCATTGTGCTGTATTTAATGTTGGGCTCTGTTTAATTTTACCTTGTTCACTGTCGGGCACTGTTACATTGTCCCGTATTTAATGTCGGGCTCTGATTAATTTTACATTGTTCAGTGTAGGGCACTGTTTCATTGTACTGTATTTAATGTCGGGCTCTGTTTAATTTTGCCTTGTTTACTTTAGGTCACTGTTTCATTGTACTGTATTTAATGTCGGGCTGTGTTTAATTTTACATTGTTCAGTGTAGGGCACTGATTCATTGTACCGTATTTAATGTCGGGCTCTGTTTAATGCTACATTGTTCAGTGTAGGGCACTGATTCATTGTACTGTATTTAATGTCGGGCTGTGTTTAAATTCACATTGTTCAGTGTAGGGCAATGTTTCACTGTACCGTATTTAATGTCTAACTCTGTTTAATTTTACATTGTTCACTGTCGGGCACTGTTTCATTGTCCCGTATTTAATGTCGGGCTCTGATTAATTTTACATTGTTCAGTGTAGGGCACTGTTTCACTGTACCGTGTTTAATGTCTAACTCTGTTTAATTTTACATTGTTCACTGTCGGGCACTGTTTCATTGTCCCGTATTTAATGTCGGGCTCTGATTAATTTTACATTGTTCAGTGTAGGGCACTGTTTCATTGTACTGTATTTAATGTCGGGCTGTGTTTAATTTCACATTGTTCACTGTAGGGCACTGTTTCATTGTACTGTATTTAATGCCCGGCTCTGTTTAATTTTACATTGTTCAGTGTAGGGCACTGATTCATTGTACTGCATTTAATGTCGGGCTGTGTTTAATTTTACATTGTTCACTGTAGGGCACTGTTTCATTGTACCGTATTTAATGTCGGGCTGTGTTTAATTGTACATTGTTCACTGTAGGGCACTGTTTCATTGTACTGTATTTAATGTCGGGCTCTGTTTAATTTTGCCTTGTTTACTTTAGGTCACTGTTTCATTGTACTGTATTTAATGTCGGGCTGTGTTTAATTTTACATTGTTCAGTGTAGGGCACTGATTCATTGTACCGTATTTAATGTCGGGCTCTGTTTAATGCTACATTGTTCAGTGTAGGGCACTGATTCATTGTACTGTATTTAATGTCGGGCTGTGTTTAAATTCACATTGTTCAGTGTAGGGCAATGTTTCACTGTACCGTATTTAATGTCTAACTCTGTTTAATTTTACATTGTTCACTGTCGGGCACTGTTTCATTGTCCCGTATTTAATGTCGGGCTCTGATTAATTTTACATTGTTCAGTGTAGGGCACTGTTTCACTGTACCGTGTTTAATGTCTAACTCTGTTTAATTTTACATTGTTCACTGTCGGGCACTGTTTCATTGTCCCGTATTTAATGTCGGGCTCTGATTAATTTTACATTGTTCAGTGTAGGGCACTGTTTCATTGTACTGTATTTAATGTCGGGCTGTGTTTAATTTCACATTGTTCACTGTAGGGCACTGTTTCATTGTACTGCATTTAATGCCCGGCTCTGTTTAATTTTACATTGTTCAGTGTAGGGCACTGATTCATTGTACTGCATTTAATGTCGGGCTGTGTTTAATTTTACATTGTTCACTGTAGGGCACTGTTTCATTGTACCGTATTTAATGTCGGGCTGTGTTTAATTGTACATTGTTCACTGTAGGGCACTGTTTTCTTGTACCGTATTTAGTGTCGGGCTGTGTTTAATTGTACATTGTTCACTGTATGGCATTGTTTCATTGTGCTGAATTTAATGTTCGGCTCTGTTTAATTTGACCTTGTTCACTGTCGGGCACTGTTTCATTGTCCCGTATTTAATGTCGGGCTCTGATTAATTTTACATTGTTCAGTGTAGGGCACTGTTTCATTGTAATGTATTTAATGTCGGGCTCTGTTTAATTTTGCCTTGTTTACTGTAGGTCACTGTTTCACTGTACTGTATTTAATGTCGGGCTCTGTTTAATTTTGCCTTGTTCAGTGTAGGGCACTGTTTCATTGTACCGTATTTAATGTCGGGCTCTGTTTAATTTTACCTTGTTCAGTGTAGGGCACTGTTTCATTTTACCGTATTTAATGTTGGGCTCTGTTTAATTTTACCTTGTTCAATGTCGGGCACTGTTTCATTGACCCGTATTTAATGTCGGGCTCTGTTTAATTTTGCATTGTTCAGTGCAGGGCACTGTTTCATTGTACTGTATTTAATGTCGGGCTGTGTTTAATTTTGCATTGTTCAGTGTAGGGCACTGTTTCACTGTACCGTATTTAATGTCGGGGTGTGTTTAATTTTACATTGTTCAGTGTAGGGCACTGATTCCTTGCACCGTATTTAATGTCGGGCTCTGTTTAATTTTACATTGTTCAGTGTAGGGCACTGTTTCATTGTACTGTATTTAATGTCGGGCTGTGTTTAATTTTACATTCTTCACTGTAGGGCATTGTTTCATTGTGCTGTATTTAATGTTGGGCTCTGTTTAATTTTACCTTGTTCACTGTCGGGCACTGTTTCATTTTACCGTATTTCATGTCGGGCTGTGTTTCATTGTACATTGTTCACTGTAGGGCACTGTTTCATTGTACCGTATTTAGTGTGGGGCTGTGTTTAATTGTACATTGTTCACTGTAGGGCACTGATTCATTGTACTGTATTTACTGTCGGTCTCTGTTTAATTTTACCTTGTTCAGTGTAGGGCACTGTTTCATTGTACGGTATTTAATGTCGGGCTGTGTTTAAGTTTACATTGTTCAGTGTAGGGCACTGATTCATTGTACTGTATTTAATGTCGGGCTGTGTTTAATTTTACATTGTTCAGTGTAGGGCACTCTTTCACTGTACCGTATTTAATGTCGGGCTGTGTTTAATTTTACATTGTTCAGTGTATGGCACTGTTTCATTGTACCGTATTTAATGTCGGGCTGTGTTTAATTTTACATTGTTCACTGTAGGGCACTGTTTCGTTGTACCGTATTTAATGTCGGGCTCTGTTTAATTTTACCTTGTTCAGTGTAGGGCACTGTTTCATTGTACCGTAGTTACTGTCGGGCTGTGTTTAATTGTACATTGTTCACTGTAGGGCACTGTTTCGTTTTACCGTATTTAATGTCGGGCTGTGTTTAATTTTACATTGTTCAGTGTAGGGCACTCTTTCATGGTACCGTATTTAATGTCGGGCTGTTTTTAATTGTACATTGTTCACTGTAGGGCACTGTTTCAGTGTACCGTATTTAATGTCGGGCTATGTTTAATTTTACATTGTTCACTGTAGGTCACTGTTTCATTGTACTGGTTTTAATGTCGGGCTGTGTTTAATTTTACATTCTTCACTGTAGGGCATTTTTTCATTGTGCTGTTTTTAATGTTGGGCTCTGTTTAATTTTACCTTGTTCACTGTCGGGCACTGTTTCATTGTCCCGTATTTAATGTCGGGCTGTGTTTAATTGTACATTGTTCACTGTAGGGCACTGTTTCGTTTTACCGTATTTAATGTCGGGCTGTGTTTAATTGTACATTGTTCACTGTAGGGCACTGTTTCGTTTTACCGTATTTAATGTCGGGCTGTGTTTAATTTTACATTGTTCAGTGTAGGGCACTCTTTCATTGTACCGTATTTAATGTCGGGCTGTTTTTAATTGTACATTGTTCACTGTAGGGCACTGTTTCAGTGTACCGTATTTAATGTCGGGCTATGTTTAATTTTACATTGTTCACTGTAGGTCACTGTTTCATTGTACTGGTTTTAATGTCGGGCTGTGTTTAATTTTACATTCTTCACTGTAGGGCATTTTTTCATTGTGCTGTTTTTAATGTTGGGCTCTGTTTAATTTTACCTTGTTCAGTTGCGGGCACTGTTTCATTGTCCCGCATTTAATGTCGGGCTCTGTTTAATGTTCCATTGTTCAGTGTAGGGCACTGTTTCATTGTACTGTATTTAATGTCGGGCTCTGTTTAATTTTGCCTTGTTTACTGTAGGTCACTGTTTCACTGTACTGTATTTAATGTCGGGCTCTGTTTAATTTTACCTTGTTCAGTGTGGGGCACTGTTTCATTGTGGTGTATTTAATGTCGGGCTCTGTTTAATTTTGCGTTGTTTACTGTAGGTCACTGTTTCATTGTACTGTATTTAATGCCGGGCTGTGTTTAATTTTACATTGTTCAGTGTAGGGCACTGATTCATTGTACCGTATTTAATGTCGGGCTGTGTTTAAGTTTACATTGTTCAGTGTAGGGCACTGATTCATTGTACTGTATTTAATGTCGGGCTGTGTTTAATTTTACATTGTTCAATGTAGGGCACTGTTTCACTGTACCGTATTTAATGTCGGGCTCTGTTTAATGTTACATTGTTCAGTGTAGGGCTCTGTTTCATTGTACCGTATTTACTGTCGGGCTGTGTTTAATTGTACATTGTTCACTGTAGGGCACTGTTTCATTGTACCGTATTTAATGTCGGGCTGTGTTTAATTGTACATTGTTCACTGTAGGGCACTGTTTCATTGTACCGTATTTAATGTCGGGCTGTGTTTAATTTTACCTTGTTCACTGTCGGGCACTGTTTCATTGTCCCGTATTTAATGTCGGGCTCTGATTAATTTTACATTGTTCAGTGTAGGGCACTGTTTCATTGTACCGTATTTACTGTCGGGCTGTGTTTAATTGTACATTGTTCACTGTAGGGCACTGTTTCATTGTACCGTATTTAATGTCGGGCTGTGTTTAATTGTACATCGTTCACTGTAGGGCACTGATTCATTGTACCGTATTTAATGTCGGGCTGTGTTTAATTTTACCTCGTTCAGTGTAGGGCACTGTTTCATTTCACCGTATTTAATGTCGGGCTGTGTTTAATTGTACATTGTTCACTGTATGGCATTGTTTCATTGTGCTGTATTTAATGTTGGGCTCTGTTTAATTTTACCTTGTTCACTGTCGGGCACTGTTTCATTGTCCCGTATTTAATGTCGGGCTCTGATTAATTTTACATTGTTCAGTGTAGGGCACTGTTTCATTGTACTGTATTTAATGTCGGGCTCTGTTTAATTTTGCCTTGTTTTCTGTAGGTCACTGTTTCATTGTACTGTATTTAATGTCCGGCTCTGTTTAATGTTACATTGTTCAGTGTAGGGCACTGTTTCATTGTACTGTATTTAATGTCGGGCTGTGTTTAATTTTACATTCTTCACTGTAGGGCATTGTTTAATTGTGCTGTATTTAATGTCGGGCTGTGTTTAATTTTACATTGTTCAGTGTAGGGCACTGAATCATTGTACTGTATTTAATGTCGGGCTGTGTTTAATTTTACCTTGTTCAGTGTAGGGCACTGTTTCATTGTACCGTATTTAATGTCGGGCTGTGTTTAATTTTACATTGTTCACTGTAGGTCACTGTTTCATTGTACTGGTTTTAATGTCGGGCTGTGTTTAATTTTACATTCTTCACTGTAGGGCATTTTTTCATTGTGCTGTTTTTAATGTTGGGCTCTGTTTAATTTTACCTTGTTCAGTTGCGGGCACTGTTTCATTGTCCCGCATTTAATGTCGGGCTCTGTTTAATGTTCCATTGTTCAGTGTAGGGCACTGTTTCATTGTACTGTATTTAATGTCGGGCTCTGTTTAATTTTGCCTTGTTTACTGTAGGTCACTGTTTCACTGTACTGTATTTAATGTCGGGCTCTGTTTAATTTTACCTTGTTCAGTGTAGGGCACTGTTTCATTGTGGTGTATTTAATGTCGGGCTCTGTTTAATTTTGCGTTGTTTACTGTAGGTCACTGTTTCATTGTACTGTATTTAATGCCGGGCTGTGTTTAATTTTACATTGTTCAGTGTAGGGCACTGATTCATTGTACCGTATTTAATGTCGGGCTGTGTTTAAGTTTACATTGTTCAGTGTAGGGCACTGATTCATTGTACTGTATTTAATGTCGGGCTGTGTTTAATTTTACATTGTTCAATGTAGGGCACTGTTTCACTGTACCGTATTTAATGTCGGGCTCTGTTTAATGTTACATTGTTCAGTGTAGGGCTCTGTTTCATTGTACCGTATTTACTGTCGGGCTGTGTTTAATTGTACATTGTTCACTGTAGGGCACTGTTTCATTGTACCGTATTTAATGTCGGGCTGTGTTTAATTGTACATTGTTCACTGTAGGGCACTGTTTCATTGTACCGTATTTAATGTCGGGCTGTGTTTAATTTTACCTTGTTCACTGTCGGGCACTGTTTCATTGTCCCGTATTTAATGTCGGGCTCTGATTAATTTTACATTGTTCAGTGTAGGGCACTGTTTCATTGTACCGTATTTACTGTCGGGCTGTGTTTAATTGTACATTGTTCACTGTAGGGCACTGTTTCATTGTACCGTATTTAATGTCGGGCTGTGTTTAATTGTACATCGTTCACTGTAGGGCACTGATTCATTGTACCGTATTTAATGTCGGGCTGTGTTTAATTTTACCTCGTTCAGTGTAGGGCACTGTTTCATTTCACCGTATTTAATGTCGGGCTGTGTTTAATTGTACATTGTTCACTGTATGGCATTGTTTCATTGTGCTGTATTTAATGTTGGGCTCTGTTTAATTTTACCTTGTTCACTGTCGGGCACTGTTTCATTGTCCCGTATTTAATGTCGGGCTCTGATTAATTTTACATTGTTCAGTGTAGGGCACTGTTTCATTGTACTGTATTTAATGTCGGGCTCTGTTTAATTTTGCCTTGTTTTCTGTAGGTCACTGTTTCATTGTACTGTATTTAATGTCCGGCTCTGTTTAATGTTACATTGATCAGTGTAGGGCACTGTTTCATTGTACTGTATTTAATGTCGGGCTGTGTTTACTTTTACATTCTTCACTGTAGGGCATTGTTTAATTGTGCTGTATTTAATGTCGGGCTGTGTTTAATTTTACATTGTTCAGTGTAGGGCACTGAATCATTGTACTGTACTTAATGTCGGGCTGTGTTTAATTTTACCTTGTTCAGTGTAGGGCACTGTTTCATTGTACCGTATTTAATGTCGGGCTGTGTTTAATTGTACATTGTTCACTGTAGGGCACTGTTTCGTTTTACCGTATTTAATGTCGGGCTGTGTTTAATTGTACATTGTTCACTGTAGGGCATTGTTTCGTTTTACCGTATTTAATGTCGGGCTGTGTTTAATTTTACATTGTTCAGTGTAGGGCACTCTTTCATGGTACCGTATTTAATGTCGGGCTGTTTTTAATTGTACATTGTTCACTGTAGGGCACTGTTTCAGTGTACCGTATTTAATGTCGGGCTATGTTTAATTTTACATTGTTCACTGTAGGTCACTGTTTCATTGTACTGGTTTTAATGTCGGGCTGTGTTTAATTTTACATTCTTCACTGTAGGGCATTTTTTCATTGTGCTGTTTTTAATGTTGGGCTCTGTTTAATTTTACCTTGTTCACTGTCGGGCACTGTTTCATTGTCCCGTATTTAATGTCGGGCTGTGTTTAATTGTACATTGTTCACTGTAGGGCACTGTTTCGTTTTACCGTATTTAATGTCGGGCTGTGTTTAATTGTACATTGTTCACTGTAGGGCACTGTTTCGTTTTACCGTATTTAATGTCGGGCTGTGTTTAATTTTACATTGTTCAGTGTAGGGCACTCTTTCATTGTACCGTATTTAATGTCGGGCTGTTTTTAATTGTACATTGTTCACTGTAGGGCACTGTTTCAGTGTACCGTATTTAATGTCGGGCTATGTTTAATTTTACATTGTTCACTGTAGGTCACTGTTTCATTGTACTGGTTTTAATGTCGGGCTGTGTTTAATTTTACATTCTTCACTGTAGGGCATTTTTTCATTGTGCTGTTTTTAATGTTGGGCTCTGTTTAATTTTACCTTGTTCAGTTGCGGGCACTGTTTCATTGTCCCGCATTTAATGTCGGGCTCTGTTTAATGTTCCATTGTTCAGTGTAGGGCACTGTTTCATTGTACTGTATTTAATGTCGGGCTCTGTTTAATTTTGCCTTGTTTACTGTAGGTCACTGTTTCACTGTACTGTATTTAATGTCGGGCTCTGTTTAATTTTACCTTGTTCAGTGTAGGGCACTGTTTCATTGTGGTGTATTTAATGTCGGGCTCTGTTTAATTTTGCGTTGTTTACTGTAGGTCACTGTTTCATTGTACTGTATTTAATGCCGGGCTGTGTTTAATTTTACATTGTTCAGTGTAGGGCACTGATTCATTGTACCGTATTTAATGTCGGGCTGTGTTTAAGTTTACATTGTTCAGTGTAGGGCACTGATTCATTGTACTGTATTTAATGTCGGGCTGTGTTTAATTTTACATTGTTCAATGTAGGGCACTGTTTCACTGTACCGTATTTAATGTCGGGCTCTGTTTAATGTTACATTGTTCAGTGTAGGGCTCTGTTTCATTGTACCGTATTTACTGTCGGGCTGTGTTTAATTGTACATTGTTCACTGTAGGGCACTGTTTCATTGTACCGTATTTAATGTCGGGCTTTGTTTAATTGTACATTGTTCACTGTAGGGCACTGTTTCATTGTACCGTATTTAATGTCGGGCTGTGTTTAATTTTACCTTGTTCACTGTCGGGCACTGTTTCATTGTCCCGTATTTAATGTCGGGCTCTGATTAATTTTACATTGTTCAGTGTAGGGCACTGTTTCATTGTACCGTATTTACTGTCGGGCTGTGTTTAATTGTACATTGTTCACTGTAGGGCACTGTTTCATTGTACCGTATTTAATGTCGGGCTGTGTTTAATTGTACATCGTTCACTGTAGGGCACTGATTCATTGTACCGTATTTAATGTCGGGCTGTGTTTAATTTTACCTCGTTCAGTGTAGGGCACTGTTTCATTTCACCGTATTTAATGTCGGGCTGTGTTTAATTGTACATTGTTCACTGTATGGCATTGTTTCATTGTGCTGTATTTAATGTTGGGCTCTGTTTAATTTTACCTTGTTCACTGTCGGGCACTGTTTCATTGTCCCGTATTTAATGTCGGGCTCTGATTAATTTTACATTGTTCAGTGTAGGGCACTGTTTCATTGTACTGTATTTAATGTCGGGCTCTGTTTAATTTTGCCTTGTTTTCTGTAGGTCACTGTTTCATTGTACTGTATTTAATGTCCGGCTCTGTTTAATGTTACATTGTTCAGTGTAGGGCACTGTTTCATTGTACTGTATTTAATGTCGGGCTGTGTTTAATTTTACATTCTTCACTGTAGGGCATTGTTTAATTGTGCTGTATTTAATGTCGGGCTGTGTTTAATTTTACATTGTTCAGTGTAGGGCACTGAATCATTGTACTGTATTTAATGTCGGGCTGTGTTTAATTTTACCTTGTTCAGTGTAGGGCACTGTTTCATTGTACCGTATTTAATGTCGGGCTGTGTTTAATTTTACATTGTTCACTGTAGGTCACTGTTTCATTGTACTGGTTTTAATGTCGGGCTGTGTTTAATTTGACATTCTTCACTGTAGGGCATTTTTTCATTGTGCTGTTTTTAATGTTGGGCTCTGTTTAATTTTACCTTGTTCAGTTGCGGGCACTGTTTCATTGTCCCGCATTTAATGTCGGGCTCTGTTTAATGTTCCATTGTTCAGTGTAGGGCACTGTTTCATTGTACTGTATTTAATGTCGGGCTCTGTTTAATTTTGCCTTGTTTACTGTAGGTCACTGTTTCACTGTACTGTATTTAATGTCGGGCTCTGTTTAATTTTACCTTGTTCAGTGTAGGGCACTGTTTCATTGTGGTGTATTTAATGTCGGGCTCTGTTTAATTTTGCGTTGTTTACTGTAGGTCACTGTTTCATTGTACTGTATTTAATGCCGGGCTGTGTTTAATTTTACATTGTTCAGTGTAGGGCACTGATTCATTGTACCGTATTTAATGTCGGGCTGTGTTTAAGTTTACATTGTTCAGTGTAGGGCACTGATTCATTGTACTGTATTTAATGTCGGGCTGTGTTTAATTTTACATTGTTCAATGTAGGGCACTGTTTCACTGTACCGTATTTAATGTCGGGCTCTGTTTAATGTTACATTGTTCAGTGTAGGGCTCTGTTTCATTGTACCGTATTTACTGTCGGGCTGTGTTTAATTGTACATTGTTCACTGTAGGGCACTGTTTCATTGTACCGTATTTAATGTCGGGCTGTGTTTAATTGTACATTGTTCACTGTAGGGCACTGTTTCATTGTACCGTATTTAATGTCGGGCTGTGTTTAATTTTACCTTGTTCACTGTCGGGCACTGTTTCATTGTCCCGTATTTAATGTCGGGCTCTGATTAATTTTACATTGTTCAGTGTAGGGCACTGTTTCATTGTACCGTATTTACTGTCGGGCTGTGTTTAATTGTACATTGTTCACTGTAGGGCACTGTTTCATTGTACCGTATTTAATGTCGGGCTGTGTTTAATTGTACATCGTTCACTGTAGGGCACTGATTCATTGTACCGTATTTAATGTCGGGCTGTGTTTAATTTTACCTCGTTCAGTGTAGGGCACTGTTTCATTTCACCGTATTTAATGTCGGGCTGTGTTTAATTGTACATTGTTCACTGTATGGCATTGTTTCATTGTGCTGTATTTAATGTTGGGCTCTGTTTAATTTTACCTTGTTCACTGTCGGGCACTGTTTCATTGTCCCGTATTTAATGTCGGGCTCTGATTAATTTTACATTGTTCAGTGTAGGGCACTGTTTCATTGTACTGTATTTAATGTCGGGCTCTGTTTAATTTTGCCTTGTTTTCTGTAGGTCACTGTTTCATTGTACTGTATTTAATGTCCGGCTCTGTTTAATGTTACATTGATCAGTGTAGGGCACTGTTTCATTGTACTGTATTTAATGTCGGGCTGTGTTTAATTTTACATTCTTCACTGTAGGGCATTGTTTAATTGTGCTGTATTTAATGTCGGGCTGTGTTTAATTTTACATTGTTCAGTGTAGGGCACTGAATCATTGTACTGTACTTAATGTCGGGCTGTGTTTAATTTTACCTTGTTCAGTGTAGGGCACTGTTTCATTGTACCGTATTTAATGTCGGGCTGTGTTTAATTGTACATTGTTCACTGTAGGGCACTGTTTCGTTTTACCGTATTTAATGTCGGGCTGTGTTTAATTGTACATTGTTCACTGTAGGGCATTGTTTCGTTTTACCGTATTTAATGTCGGGCTGTGTTTAATTTTACATTGTTCAGTGTAGGGCACTCTTTCATTGTACCGTATTTAATGTCGGGCTGTTTTTAATTGTACATTGTTCACTGTAGGGCACTGTTTCAGTGTACCGTATTTAATGTCGGGCTATGTTTAATTTTACATTGTTCACTGTAGGTCACTGTTTCATTGTACTGGTTTTAATGTCGGGCTGTGTTTAATTTTACATTCTTCACTGTAGGGCATTTTTTCATTGTGCTGTTTTTAATGTTGGGCTCTGTTTAATTTTACCTTGTTCAGTTGCGGGCACTGTTTCATTGTCCCGCATTTAATGTCGGGCTCTGTTTAATGTTCCATTGTTCAGTGTAGGGCACTGTTTCATTGTACTGTATTTAATGTCGGGCTCTGTTTAATTTTGCCTTGTTTACTGTAGGTCACTGTTTCACTGTACTGTATTTAATGTCGGGCTCTGTTTAATTTTACCTTGTTCAGTGTAGGGCACTGTTTCATTGTGGTGTATTTAATGTCGGGCTCTGTTTAATTTTGCGTTGTTTACTGTAGGTCACTGTTTCATTGTACTGTATTTAATGCCGGGCTGTGTTTAATTTTACATTGTTCAGTGTAGGGCACTGATTCATTGTACCGTATTTAATGTCGGGCTGTGTTTAAGTTTACATTGTTCAGTGTAGGGCACTGATTCATTGTACTGTATTTAATGTCGGGCTGTGTTTAATTTTACATTGTTCAATGTAGGGCACTGTTTCACTGTACCGTATTTAATGTCGGGCTCTGTTTAATGTTACATTGTTCAGTGTAGGGCTCTGTTTCATTGTACCGTATTTACTGTCGGGCTGTGTTTAATTGTACATTGTTCACTGTAGGGCACTGTTTCATTGTACCGTATTTAATGTCGGGCTGTGTTTAATTGTACATTGTTCACTGTAGGGCACTGTTTCATTGTACCGTATTTAATGTCGGGCTGTGTTTAATTTTACCTTGTTCACTGTCGGGCACTGTTTCATTGTCCCGTATTTAATGTCGGGCTCTGATTAATTTTACATTGTTCAGTGTAGGGCACTGTTTCATTGTACCGTATTTACTGTCGGGCTGTGTTTAATTGTACATTGTTCACTGTAGGGCACTGTTTCATTGTACCGTATTTAATGTCGGGCTGTGTTTAATTGTACATCGTTCACTGTAGGGCACTGATTCATTGTACCGTATTTAATGTCGGGCTGTGTTTAATTTTACCTCGTTCAGTGTAGGGCACTGTTTCATTTCACCGTATTTAATGTCGGGCTGTGTTTAATTGTACATTGTTCACTGTATGGCATTGTTTCATTGTGCTGTATTTAATGTTGGGCTCTGTTTAATTTTACCTTGTTCACTGTCGGGCACTGTTTCATTGTCCCGTATTTAATGTCGGGCTCTGATTAATTTTACATTGTTCAGTGTAGGGCACTGTTTCATTGTACTGTATTTAATGTCGGGCTCTGTTTAATTTTGCCTTGTTTTCTGTAGGTCACTGTTTCATTGTACTGTATTTAATGTCCGGCTCTGTTTAATGTTACATTGTTCAGTGTAGGGCACTGTTTCATTGTACTGTATTTAATGTCGGGCTGTGTTTAATTTTACATTCTTCACTGTAGGGCATTGTTTAATTGTGCTGTATTTAATGTCGGGCTGTGTTTAATTTTACATTGTTCAGTGTAGGGCACTGAATCATTGTACTGTATTTAATGTCGGGCTGTGTTTAATTTTACCTTGTTCAGTGTAGGGCACTGTTTCATTGTACCGTATTTAATGTCGGGCTGTGTTTAATTTTACATTGTTCACTGTAGGTCACTGTTTCATTGTACTGGTTTTAATGTCGGGCTGTGTTTAATTTTACATTCTTCACTGTAGGGCATTTTTTCATTGTGCTGTTTTTAATGTTGGGCTCTGTTTAATTTTACCTTGTTCAGTTGCGGGCACTGTTTCATTGTCCCGCATTTAATGTCGGGCTCTGTTTAATGTTCCATTGTTCAGTGTAGGGCACTGTTTCATTGTACTGTATTTAATGTCGGGCTCTGTTTAATTTTGCCTTGTTTACTGTAGGTCACTGTTTCACTGTACTGTATTTAATGTCGGGCTCTGTTTAATTTTACCTTGTTCAGTGTAGGGCACTGTTTCATTGTGGTGTATTTAATGTCGGGCTCTGTTTAATTTTGCGTTGTTTACTGTAGGTCACTGTTTCATTGTACTGTATTTAATGCCGGGCTGTGTTTAATTTTACATTGTTCAGTGTAGGGCACTGATTCATTGTACCGTATTTAATGTCGGGCTGTGTTTAAGTTTACATTGTTCAGTGTAGGGCACTGATTCATTGTACTGTATTTAATGTCGGGCTGTGTTTAATTTTACATTGTTCAATGTAGGGCACTGTTTCACTGTACCGTATTTAATGTCGGGCTCTGTTTAATGTTACATTGTTCAGTGTAGGGCTCTGTTTCATTGTACCGTATTTACTGTCGGGCTGTGTTTAATTGTACATTGTTCACTGTAGGGCACTGTTTCATTGTACCGTATTTAATGTCGGGCTGTGTTTAATTGTACATTGTTCACTGTAGGGCACTGTTTCATTGTACCGTATTTAATGTCGGGCTGTGTTTAATTTTACCTTGTTCACTGTCGGGCACTGTTTCATTGTCCCGTATTTAATGTCGGGCTCTGATTAATTTTACATTGTTCAGTGTAGGGCACTGTATCATTGTACCGTATTTACTGTCGGGCTGTGTTTAATTGTACATTGTTCACTGTAGGGCACTGTTTCATTGTACCGTATTTAATGTCGGGCTGTGTTTAATTGTACATCGTTCACTGTAGGGCACTGATTCATTGTACCGTATTTAATGTCGGGCTGTGTTTAATTTTACCTCGTTCAGTGTAGGGCACTGTTTCATTTCACCGTATTTAATGTCGGGCTGTGTTTAATTGTACATTGTTCACTGTATGGCATTGTTTCATTGTGCTGTATTTAATGTTGGGCTCTGTTTAATTTTACCTTGTTCACTGTCGGGCACTGTTTCATTGTCCCGTATTTAATGTCGGGCTCTGATTAATTTTACATTGTTCAGTGTAGGGCACTGTTTCATTGTACTGTATTTAATGTCGGGCTCTGTTTAATTTTGCCTTGTTTTCTGTAGGTCACTGTTTCATTGTACTGTATTTAATGTCCGGCTCTGTTTAATATTACATTGTTCAGTGTAGGGCACTGTTTCATTGTACTGTATTTAATGTCGGGCTGTGTTTAATTTTACATTCTTCACTGTAGGGCATTGTTTAATTGTGCTGTATTTAATGTCGGGCTGTGTTTAATTTTACATTGTTCAGTGTAGGGCACTGAATCATTGTACTGTATTTAATGTCGGGCTGTGTTTAATTTTACCTTGTTCAGTGTAGGGCACTGTTTCATTGTACCGTATTTAATGTCGGGCTGTGTTTAATTTTACATTGTTCACTGTAGGTCACTGTTTCATTGTACTGGTTTTAATGTCGGGCTGTGTTTAATTTTACATTCTTCACTGTAGGGCATTTTTTCATTGTGCTGTTTTTAATGTTGGGCTCTGTTTAATTTTACCTTGTTCAGTTGCGGGCACTGTTTCATTGTCCCGCATTTAATGTCGGGCTCTGTTTAATGTTCCATTGTTCAGTGTAGGGCACTGTTTCATTGTACTGTATTTAATGTCGGGCTCTGTTTAATTTTGCCTTGTTTACTGTAGGTCACTGTTTCACTGTACTGTATTTAATGTCGGGCTCTGTTTAATTTTACCTTGTTCAGTGTAGGGCACTGTTTCATTGTGGTGTATTTAATGTCGGGCTCTGTTTAATTTTGCGTTGTTTACTGTAGGTCACTGTTTCATTGTACTGTATTTAATGCCGGGCTGTGTTTAATTTTACATTGTTCAGTGTAGGGCACTGATTCATTGTACCGTATTTAATGTCGGGCTGTGTTTAAGTTTACATTGTTCAGTGTAGGGCACTGATTCATTGTACTGTATTTAATGTCGGGCTGTGTTTAATTTTACATTGTTCAATGTAGGGCACTGTTTCACTGTACCGTATTTAATGTCGGGCTCTGTTTAATGTTACATTGTTCAGTGTAGGGCTCTGTTTCATTGTACCGTATTTACTGTCGGGCTGTGTTTAATTGTACATTGTTCACTGTAGGGCACTGTTTCATTGTACCGTATTTAATGTCGGGCTGTGTTTAATTGTACATTGTTCACTGTAGGGCACTGTTTCATTGTACCGTATTTAATGTCGGGCTGTGTTTAATTTTACCTTGTTCACTGTCGGGCACTGTTTCATTGTCCCGTATTTAATGTCGGGCTCTGATTAATTTTACATTGTTCAGTGTAGGGCACTGTTTCATTGTACCGTATTTACTGTCGGGCTGTGTTTAATTGTACATTGTTCACTGTAGGGCACTGTTTCATTGTACCGTATTTAATGTCGGGCTGTGTTTAATTGTACATCGTTCACTGTAGGGCACTGATTCATTGTACCGTATTTAATGTCGGGCTGTGTTTAATTTTACCTCGTTCAGTGTAGGGCACTGTTTCATTTCACCGTATTTAATGTCGGGCTGTGTTTAATTGTACATTGTTCACTGTATGGCATTGTTTCATTGTGCTGTATTTAATGTTGGGCTCTGTTTAATTTTACCTTGTTCACTGTCGGGCACTGTTTCATTGTCCCGTATTTAATGTCGGGCTCTGATTAATTTTACATTGTTCAGTGTAGGGCACTGTTTCATTGTACTGTATTTAATGTCGGGCTCTGTTTAATTTTGCCTTGTTTTCTGTAGGTCACTGTTTCATTGTACTGTATTTAATGTCCGGCTCTGTTTAATGTTACATTGTTCAGTGTAGGGCACTGTTTCATTGTACTGTATTTAATGTCGGGCTGTGTTTAATTTTACATTCTTCACTGTAGGGCATTGTTTAATTGTGCTGTATTTAATGTCGGGCTGTGTTTAATTTTACATTGTTCAGTGTAGGGCACTGAATCATTGTACTGTATTTAATGTCGGGCTGTGTTTAATTTTACCTTGTTCAGTGTAGGGCACTGTTTCATTGTACCGTATTTAATGTCGGGCTGTGTTTAATTGTACATTGTTCACTGTAGGGCACTGTTTCGTTTTACCGTATTTAATGTCGGGCTGTGTTTAATTGTACATTGTTCACTGTAGGGCACTGTTTCGTTTTACCGTATTTAATGTCGGGCTGTGTTTAATTTTACATTGTTCAGTGTAGGGCACTCTTTCATTGTACCGTATTTAATGTCGGGCTGTTTTTAATTGTACATTGTTCACTGTAGGGCACTGTTTCAGTGTACCGTATTTAATGTCGGGCTATGTTTAATTTTACATTGTTCACTGTAGGTCACTGTTTCATTGTACTGGTTTTAATGTCGGGCTGTGTTTAATTTTACATTCTTCACTGTAGGGCATTTTTTCATTGTGCTGTTTTTAATGTTGGGCTCTGTTTAATTTTACCTTGTTCAGTTGCGGGCACTGTTTCATTGTCCCGCATTTAATGTCGGGCTCTGTTTAATGTTCCATTGTTCAGTGTAGGGCACTGTTTCATTGTACTGTATTTAATGTCGGGCTCTGTTTAATTTTGCCTTGTTTACTGTAGGTCACTGTTTCACTGTACTGTATTTAATGTCGGGCTCTGTTTAATTTTACCTTGTTCAGTGTAGGGCACTGTTTCATTGTGGTGTATTTAATGTCGGGCTCTGTTTAATTTTGCGTTGTTTACTGTAGGTCACTGTTTCATTGTACTGTATTTAATGCCGGGCTGTGTTTAATTTTACATTGTTCAGTGTAGGGCACTGATTCATTGTACCGTATTTAATGTCGGGCTGTGTTTAAGTTTACATTGTTCAGTGTAGGGCACTGATTCATTGTACTGTATTTAATGTCGGGCTGTGTTTAATTTTACATTGTTCAATGTAGGGCACTGTTTCACTGTACCGTATTTAATGTCGGGCTCTGTTTAATGTTACATTGTTCAGTGTAGGGCTCTGTTTCATTGTACCGTATTTACTGTCGGGCTGTGTTTAATTGTACATTGTTCACTGTAGGGCACTGTTTCATTGTACCGTATTTAATGTCGGGCTGTGTTTAATTGTACATTGTTCAGTGTAGGGCACTGTTTCATTGTACCGTATTTACTGTCGGGCTGTGTTTAATTGTACATTGTTCACTGTAGGGCACTGTTTCATTGTACCGTATTTAATGTCGGGCTGTGTTTAATTGTACATCGTTCACTGTAGGGCACTGATTCATTGTACCGTATTTAATGTCGGGCTGTGTTTAATTTTACCTCGTTCAGTGTAGGGCACTGTTTCATTTCACCGTATTTAATGTCGGGCTGTGTTTAATTGTACATTGTTCACTGTATGGCATTGTTTCATTGTGCTGTATTTAATGTTGGGCTCTGTTTAATTTTACCTTGTTCACTGTCGGGCACTGTTTCATTGTCCCGTATTTAATGTCGGGCTCTGATTAATTTTACATTGTTCAGTGTAGGGCACTGTTTCATTGTACTGTATTTAATGTCGGGCTCTGTTTAATTTTGCCTTGTTTTCTGTAGGTCACTGTTTCATTGTACTGTATTTAATGTCCGGCTCTGTTTAATGTTACATTGTTCAGTGTAGGGCACTGTTTCATTGTACTGTATTTAATGTCGGGCTGTGTTTAATTTTACATTCTTCACTGTAGGGCATTGTTTAATTGTGCTGTATTTAATGTCGGGCTGTGTTTAATTTTACATTGTTCAGTGTAGGGCACTGAATCATTGTACTGTATTTAATGTCGGGCTGTGTTTAATTTTACCTTGTTCAGTGTAGGGCACTGTTTCATTGTACCGTATTTAATGTCGGGCTGTGTTTAATTTTACATTGTTCACTGTAGGTCACTGTTTCATTGTACTGGTTTTAATGTCGGGCTGTGTTTAATTTTACATTCTTCACTGTAGGGCATTTTTTCATTGTGCTGTTTTTAATGTTGGGCTCTGTTTAATTTTACCTTGTTCAGTTGCGGGCACTGTTTCATTGTCCCGCATTTAATGTCGGGCTCTGTTTAATGTTCCATTGTTCAGTGTAGGGCACTGTTTCATTGTACTGTATTTAATGTCGGGCTCTGTTTAATTTTGCCTTGTTTACTGTAGGTCACTGTTTCACTGTACTGTATTTAATGTCGGGCTCTGTTTAATTTTACCTTGTTCAGTGTAGGGCACTGTTTCATTGTGGTGTATTTAATGTCGGGCTCTGTTTAATTTTGCGTTGTTTACTGTAGGTCACTGTTTCATTGTACTGTATTTAATGCCGGGCTGTGTTTAATTTTACATTGTTCAGTGTAGGGCACTGATTCATTGTACCGTATTTAATGTCGGGCTGTGTTTAAGTTTACATTGTTCAGTGTAGGGCACTGATTCATTGTACTGTATTTAATGTCGGGCTGTGTTTAATTTTACATTGTTCAATGTAGGGCACTGTTTCACTGTACCGTATTTAATGTCGGGCTCTGTTTAATGTTACATTGTTCAGTGTAGGGCTCTGTTTCATTGTACCGTATTTACTGTCGGGCTGTGTTTAATTGTACATTGTTCACTGTAGGGCACTGTTTCATTGTACCGTATTTAATGTCGGGCTGTGTTTAATTGTACATTGTTCACTGTAGGGCACTGTTTCATTGTACCGTATTTAATGTCGGGCTGTGTTTAATTTTACCTTGTTCACTGTCGGGCACTGTTTCATTGTCCCGTATTTAATGTCGGGCTCTGATTAATTTTACATTGTTCAGTGTAGGGCACTGTTTCATTGTACCGTATTTACTGTCGGGCTGTGTTTAATTGTACATTGTTCACTGTAGGGCACTGTTTCATTGTACCGTATTTAATGTCGGGCTGTGTTTAATTGTACATCGTTCACTGTAGGGCACTGATTCATTGTACCGTATTTAATGTCGGGCTGTGTTTAATTTTACCTCGTTCAGTGTAGGGCACTGTTTCATTTCACCGTATTTAATGTCGGGCTGTGTTTAATTGTACATTGTTCACTGTATGGCATTGTTTCATTGTGCTGTATTTAATGTTGGGCTCTGTTTAATTTTACCTTGTTCACTGTCGGGCACTGTTTCATTGTCCCGTATTTAATGTCGGGCTCTGATTAATTTTACATTGTTCAGTGTAGGGCACTGTTTCATTGTACTGTATTTAATGTCGGGCTCTGTTTAATTTTGCCTTGTTTTCTGTAGGTCACTGTTTCATTGTACTGTATTTAATGTCCGGCTCTGTTTAATGTTACATTGTTCAGTGTAGGGCACTGTTTCATTGTACTGTATTTAATGTCGGGCTGTGTTTAATTTTACATTCTTCACTGTAGGGCATTGTTTAATTGTGCTGTATTTAATGTCGGGCTGTGTTTAATTTTACATTGTTCAGTGTAGGGCACTGAATCATTGTACTGTATTTAATGTCGGGCTGTGTTTAATTTTACCTTGTTCAGTGTAGGGCACTGTTTCATTGTACTGTATTTAATGTCGGGCTCTGTTTAATTTTGCCTTGTTTACTTTAGGTCACTGTTTCATTGTACTGTATTTAATGTCGGGCTGTGTTTAATTTTACATTGTTCAGTGTAGGGCACTGATTCATTGTACCGTATTTAATGTCGGGCTCTGTTTAATGCTACATTGTTCAGTGTAGGGCACTGATTCATTGTACTGTATTTAATGTCGGGCTGTGTTTAATTTCACATTGTTCAGTGTAGGGCAATGTTTCACTGTACCGTATTTAATGTCTAACTCTGTTTAATTTTACATTGTTCACTGTCGGGCACTGTTTCATTGTCCCGTATTTAATGTCGGGCTCTGATTAATTTTACATTGTTCACTGTAGGGCACTGTTTCATTG
Organism: Scyliorhinus torazame; assembly: GCF_047496885.1. Taxonomy (NCBI): domain Eukaryota; kingdom Metazoa; phylum Chordata; class Chondrichthyes; order Carcharhiniformes; family Scyliorhinidae; genus Scyliorhinus; species Scyliorhinus torazame. The sequence continues at coordinate 24,437 of NW_027307819.1, forward strand.
TACCGTATTTAGTGTCGGGCTGTGTTTAATTGTAAATTGTTCACTGTAGCGGACTGTTTCATTGTACTGTATTTAATGTCGGGCTCTGTTTAATTTTACCTTGTTCGGTGTAGGGCACTGTTTCATTGTACTGTATTTAATGTCGGGCTCTGTTTAATTTTACATTGTTCACTGTAGGGCATTGTTTCATTGTACCGTATTTAATGTCGGGCTGTGTTTAAGTTTACATTGTTCAGTGTAGGGCACTGATTCATTGTACTGTATTTAATGTCGGGCTGTGTTTAATTTTACATTGTTCAATGTAGGGCACTGTTTCACTGTACCGTATTTAATGTCGGGCTCTGTTTAATGTTACATTGTTCAGTGTAGGGCTCTGATTCATTGTACCGTATTTACTGTCGGGCTGTGTTTAATTGTACATTGTTCACTGTAGGGCACTGTTTCATTGTACCGTATTTAATGTCGGGCTGTGTTTAATTGTACATTGTTCACTGTAGGGCACTGTTTCATTGTACCGTATTTAATGTCGGGCTGTGTTTAATTTTACCTTGTTCAGTGTAGGGCACTGTTTCATTTTACCGTATTTAATGTTGGCCTGTGTTTAATTGTACATTGTTCACTGTATGGCATTGTTTCATTGTGCTGTATTTAATATTGGGCTCTGTTTAATTTTACCTTGTTCACTGTCGGGCACTGTTTCATTGTCCCGTATTTAATGTCGGGCTCTGATTAATTTTACATTGTTCAGTGTAGGGCACTGTTTCATTGTACCGTATTTACTGTCGGGCTGTGTTTAATTGTACATTGTTCACTGTAGGGCACTGTTTCATTGTACCGTATTTAATGTCGGGCTGTGTTTAATTGTACATCGTTCACTGTAGGGCACTGTTTCATTGTACCGTATTTAATGTCGGGCTGTGTTTAATTTTACCTCGTTCAGTGTAGGGCACTGTTTCATTTTACCGTATTTAATGTCGGGCTGTGTTTAATTGTACATTGTTCACTGTATGGCATTGTTTCATTGTGCTGTATTTAATGTTGGGCTCTGTTTAATTTTACCTTGTTCAGTTGCGGGCACTGTTTCATTGTCCCGCATTTAATGTCGGGCTCTGTTTAATGTTCCATTGTTCAGTGTAGGGCACTGTTTCATTGTACTGTATTTAATGTCGGGCTCTGTTTAATTTTGCCTTGTTTACTGTAGGTCACTGTTTCACTGTACTGTATTTAATGTCGGGCTCTGTTTAATTTTACCTTGTTCAGTGTAGGGCACTGTTTCATTGTGGTGTATTTAATGTCGGGCTCTGTTTAATTTTGCGTTGTTTACTGTAGGTCACTGTTTCATTGTACTGTATTTAATGCCGGGCTGTGTTTAATTTTACATTGTTCAGTGTAGGGCACTGATTCATTGTACCGTATTTAATGTCGGGCTGTGTTTAAGTTTACATTGTTCAGTGTAGGGCACTGATTCATTGTACTGTATTTAATGTCGGGCTGTGTTTAATTTTACATTGTTCAATGTAGGGCACTGTTTCACTGTACCGTATTTAATGTCGGGCTCTGTTTAATGTTACATTGTTCAGTGTAGGGCTCTGTTTCATTGTACCGTATTTACTGTCGGGCTGTGTTTAATTGTACATTGTTCACTGTAGGGCACTGTTTCATTGTACCGTATTTAATGTCGGGCTGTGTTTAATTGTACATTGTTCACTGTAGGGCACTGTTTCATTGTACCGTATTTAATGTCGGGCTGTGTTTAATTTTACCTTGTTCACTGTCGGGCACTGTTTCATTGTCCCGTATTTAATGTCGGGCTCTGATTAATTTTACATTGTTCAGTGTAGGGCACTGTTTCATTGTACCGTATTTACTGTCGGGCTGTGTTTAATTGTACATTGTTCACTGTAGGGCACTGTTTCATTGTACCGTATTTAATGTCGGGCTGTGTTTAATTGTACATCGTTCACTGTAGGGCACTGATTCATTGTACCGTATTTAATGTCGGGCTGTGTTTAATTTTACCTCGTTCAGTGTAGGGCACTGTTTCATTTCACCGTATTTAATGTCGGGCTGTGTTTAATTGTACATTGTTCACTGTATGGCATTGTTTCATTGTGCTGTATTTAATGTTGGGCTCTGTTTAATTTTACCTTGTTCACTGTCGGGCACTGTTTCATTGTCCCGTATTTAATGTCGGGCTCTGATTAATTTTACATTGTTCAGTGTAGGGCACTGTTTCATTGTACTGTATTTAATGTCGGGCTCTGTTTAATTTTGCCTTGTTTTCTGTAGGTCACTGTTTCATTGTACTGTATTTAATGTCCGGCTCTGTTTAATGTTACATTGTTCAGTGTAGGGCACTGTTTCATTGTACTGTATTTAATGTCGGGCTGTGTTTAATTTTACATTCTTCACTGTAGGGCATTGTTTAATTGTGCTGTATTTAATGTCGGGCTGTGTTTAATTTTACATTGTTCAGTGTAGGGCACTGAATCATTGTACTGTATTTAATGTCGGGCTGTGTTTAATTTTACCTTGTTCAGTGGAGGGCACTGTTTCATTGTACCGTATTTAATGTCGGGCTGTGTTTAATTTTACATTGTTCACTGTAGGTCACTGTTTCATTGTACTGGTTTTAATGTCGGGCTGTGTTTAATTTTACATTCTTCACTGTAGGGCATTTTTTCATTGTGCTGTTTTTAATGTTGGGCTCTGTTTAATTTTACCTTGTTCAGTTGCGGGCACTGTTTCATTGTCCCGCATTTAATGTCGGGCTCTGTTTAATGTTCCATTGTTCAGTGTAGGGCACTGTTTCATTGTACTGTATTTAATGTCGGGCTCTGTTTAATTTTGCCTTGTTTACTGTAGGTCACTGTTTCACTGTACTGTATTTAATGTCGGGCTCTGTTTAATTTTACCTTGTTCAGTGTAGGGCACTGTTTCATTGTGGTGTATTTAATGTCGGGCTCTGTTTAATTTTGCGTTGTTTACTGTAGGTCACTGTTTCATTGTACTGTATTTAATGCCGGGCTGTGTTTAATTTTACATTGTTCAGTGTAGGGCACTGATTCATTGTACCGTATTTAATGTCGGGCTGTGTTTAAGTTTACATTGTTCAGTGTAGGGCACTGATTCATTGTACTGTATTTAATGTCGGGCTGTGTTTAATTTTACATTGTTCAATGTAGGGCACTGTTTCACTGTACCGTATTTAATGTCGGGCTCTGTTTAATGTTACATTGTTCAGTGTAGGGCTCTGTTTCATTGTACCGTATTTACTGTCGGGCTGTGTTTAATTGTACATTGTTCACTGTAGGGCACTGTTTCATTGTACCGTATTTAATGTCGGGCTGTGTTTAATTGTACATTGTTCACTGTAGGGCACTGTTTCATTGTACCGTATTTAATGTCGGGCTGTGTTTAATTTTACCTTGTTCACTGTCGGGCACTGTTTCATTGTCCCGTATTTAATGTCGGGCTCTGATTAATTTTACATTGTTCAGTGTAGGGCACTGTTTCATTGTACCGTATTTACTGTCGGGCTGTGTTTAATTGTACATTGTTCACTGTAGGGCACTGTTTCATTGTACCGTATTTAATGTCGGGCTGTGTTTAATTGTACATCGTTCACTGTAGGGCACTGATTCATTGTACCGTATTTAATGTCGGGCTGTGTTTAATTTTACCTCGTTCAGTGTAGGGCACTGTTTCATTTCACCGTATTTAATGTCGGGCTGTGTTTAATTGTACATTGTTCACTGTATGGCATTGTTTCATTGTGCTGTATTTAATGTTGGGCTCTGTTTAATTTTACCTTGTTCACTGTCGGGCACTGTTTCATTGTCCCGTATTTAATGTCGGGCTCTGATTAATTTTACATTGTTCAGTGTAGGGCACTGTTTCATTGTACTGTATTTAATGTCGGGCTCTGTTTAATTTTGCCTTGTTTTCTGTAGGTCACTGTTTCATTGTACTGTATTTAATGTCCGGCTCTGTTTAATGTTACATTGTTCAGTGTAGGGCACTGTTTCATTGTACTGTATTTAATGTCGGGCTGTGTTTAATTTTACATTCTTCACTGTAGGGCATTGTTTAATTGTGCTGTATTTAATGTCGGGCTGTGTTTAATTTTACATTGTTCAGTGTAGGGCACTGAATCATTGTACTGTATTTAATGTCGGGCTGTGTTTAATTTTACCTTGTTCAGTGTAGGGCACTGTTTCATTGTACCGTATTTAATGTCGGGCTGTGTTTAATTGTACATTGTTCACTGTAGGGCACTGTTTCGTTTTACCGTATTTAATGTCGGGCTGTGTTTAATTGTACATTGTTCACTGTAGGGCACTGTTTCGTTTTACCGTATTTAATGTCGGGCTGTGTTTAATTTTACATTGTTCAGTGTAGGGCACTCTTTCATTGTACCGTATTTAATGTCGGGCTGTTTTTAATTGTACATTGTTCACTGTAGGGCACTGTTTCAGTGTACCGTATTTAATGTCGGGCTATGTTTAATTTTACATTGTTCACTGTAGGTCACTGTTTCATTGTACTGGTTTTAATGTCGGGCTGTGTTTAATTTTACATTCTTCACTGTAGGGCATTTTTTCATTGTGCTGTTTTTAATGTTGGGCTCTGTTTAATTTTACCTTGTTCAGTTGCGGGCACTGTTTCATTGTCCCGCATTTAATGTCGGGCTCTGTTTAATGTTCCATTGTTCAGTGTAGGGCACTGTTTCATTGTACTGTATTTAATGTCGGGCTCTGTTTAATTTTGCCTTGTTTACTGTAGGTCACTGTTTCACTGTACTGTATTTAATGTCGGGCTCTGTTTAATTTTACCTTGTTCAGTGTAGGGCACTGTTTCATTGTGGTGTATTTAATGTCGGGCTCTGTTTAATTTTGCGTTGTTTACTGTAGGTCACTGTTTCATTGTACTGTATTTAATGCCGGGCTGTGTTTAATTTTACATTGTTCAGTGTAGGGCACTGATTCATTGTACCGTATTTAATGTCGGGCTGTGTTTAAGTTTACATTGTTCAGTGTAGGGCACTGATTCATTGTACTGTATTTAATGTCGGGCTGTGTTTAATTTTACATTGTTCAATGTAGGGCACTGTTTCACTGTACCGTATTTAATGTCGGGCTCTGTTTAATGTTACATTGTTCAGTGTAGGGCTCTGTTTCATTGTACCGTATTTACTGTCGGGCTGTGTTTAATTGTACATTGTTCACTGTAGGGCACTGTTTCATTGTACCGTATTTAATGTCGGGCTGTGTTTAATTGTACATTGTTCAGTGTAGGGCACTGTTTCATTGTACCGTATTTACTGTCGGGCTGTGTTTAATTGTACATTGTTCACTGTAGGGCACTGTTTCATTGTACCGTATTTAATGTCGGGCTGTGTTTAATTGTACATCGTTCACTGTAGGGCACTGATTCATTGTACCGTATTTAATGTCGGGCTGTGTTTAATTGTACCTCGTTCAGTGTAGGGCACTGTTTCATTTCACCGTATTTAATGTCGGGCTGTGTTTAATTGTACATTGTTCACTGTATGGCATTGTTTCATTGTGCTGTATTTAATGTTGGGCTCTGTTTAATTTTACCTTGTTCACTGTCGGGCACTGTTTCATTGTCCCGTATTTAATGTCGGGCTCTGATTAATTTTACATTGTTCAGTGTAGGGCACTGTTTCATTGTACTGTATTTAATGTCGGGCTCTGTTTAATTTTGCCTTGTTTTCTGTAGGTCACTGTTTCATTGTACTGTATTTAATGTCCGGCTCTGTTTAATGTTACATTGTTCAGTGTAGGGCACTGTTTCATTGTACTGTATTTAATGTCGGGCTGTGTTTAATTTTACATTCTTCACTGTAGGGCATTGTTTAATTGTGCTGTATTTAATGTCGGGCTGTGTTTAATTTTACATTGTTCAGTGTAGGGCACTGAATCATTGTACTGTATTTAATGTCGGGCTGTGTTTAATTTTACCTTGTTCAGTGTAGGGCACTGTTTCATTGTACCGTATTTAATGTCGGGCTGTGTTTAATTTTACATTGTTCACTGTAGGTCACTGTTTCATTGTACTGGTTTTAATGTCGGGCTGTGTTTAATTTTACATTCTTCACTGTAGGGCATTTTTTCATTGTGCTGTTTTTAATGTTGGGCTCTGTTTAATTTTACCTTGTTCAGTTGCGGGCACTGTTTCATTGTCCCGCATTTAATGTCGGGCTCTGTTTAATGTTCCATTGTTCAGTGTAGGGCAGTTTCATTGTACTGTATTTAATGTCGGGCTCTGTTTAATTTTGCCTTGTTTACTGTAGGTCACTGTTTCACTGTACTGTATTTAAAGTCGGGCTCTGTTTAATTTTACCTTGTTCAGTGTAGGGCACTGTTTCATTGTGGTGTATTTAATGTCGGGCTCTGTTTAATTTTGCGTTGTTTACTGTAGGTCACTGTTTCATTGTACTGTATTTAATGCCGGGCTGTGTTTAATTTTACATTGTTCAGTGTAGGGCACTGATTCATTGTACCGTATTTAATGTCGGGCTGTGTTTAAGTTTACATTGTTCAGTGTAGGGCACTGATTCATTGTACTGTATTTAATGTCGGGCTGTGTTTAATTTTACATTGTTCAATGTAGGGCACTGTTTCACTGTACCGTATTTAATGTCGGGCTCTGTTTAATGTTACATTGTTCAGTGTAGGGCTCTGTTTCATTGTACCGTATTTACTGTCGGGCTGTGTTTAATTGTACATTGTTCACTGTAGGGCACTGTTTTATTGTACCGTATTTAATGTCGGGCTGTGTTTAATTGTACATTGTTCACTGTAGGGCACTGTTTCATTGTACCGTATTTAATGTCGGGCTGTGTTTAATTTTACCTTGTTCACTGTCGGGCACTGTTTCATTGTCCCGTATTTAATGTCGGGCTCTGATTAATTTTACATTGTTCAGTGTAGGGCACTGTTTCATTGTACCGTATTTACTGTCGGGCTGTGTTTAATTGTACATTGTTCACTGTAGGGCACTGTTTCATTGTACCGTATTTAATGTCGGGCTGTGTTTAATTGTACATCGTTCACTGTAGGGCACTGATTCATTGTACCGTATTTAATGTCGGGCTGTGTTTAATTTTACCTCGTTCAGTGTAGGGCACTGTTTCATTTCACCGTATTTAATGTCGGGCTGTGTTTAATTGTACATTGTTCACTGTATGGCATTGTTTCATTGTGCTGTATTTAATGTTGGGCTCTGTTTAATTTTACCTTGTTCACTGTCGGGCACTGTTTCATTGTCCCGTATTTAATGTCGGGCTCTGATTAATTTTACATTGTTCAGTGTAGGGCACTGTTTCATTGTACTGTATTTAATGTCGGGCTCTGTTTAATTTTGCCTTGTTTTCTGTAGGTCACTGTTTCATTGTACTGTATTTAATGTCCGGCTCTGTTTAATGTTACATTGTTCAGTGTAGGGCACTGTTTCATTGTACTGTATTTAATGTCGGGCTGTGTTTAATTTTACATTCTTCACTGTAGGGCATTGTTTAATTGTGCTGTATTTAATGTCGGGCTGTGTTTAATTTTACATTGTTCAGTGTAGGGCACTGAATCATTGTACTTTATTTAATGTCGGGCTGTGTTTAATTTTACCTTGTTCAGTGTAGGGCACTGTTTCATTGTACTGTATTTAATGTCGGGCTCTGTTTAATTTTGCCTTGTTTACTTTAGGTCACTGTTTCATTGTACTGTATTTAATGTCGGGCTGTGTTTAATTTTACATTGTTCAGTGTAGGGCACTGATTCATTGTACCGTATTTAATGTCGGGCTCTGTTTAATGCTACATTGTTCAGTGTAGGGCACTGATTCATTGTACTGTATTTAATGTCGGGCTGTGTTTAATTTCACATTGTTCAGTGTAGGGCAATGTTTCACTGTACCGTATTTAATGTCTAACTCTGTTTAATTTTACATTGTTCACTGTCGGGCACTGTTTCATTGTCCCGTATTTAGTGTCGGGCTGTGTTTAATTGTAAATTGTTCACTGTAGCGGACTGTTTCATTGTACTGTATTTAATGTCGGGCTCTGTTTAATTTTACCTTGTTCGGTGTAGGGCACTGTTTCATTGTACTGTATTTAATGTCGGGCTCTGTTTAATTTTACATTGTTCACTGTAGGGCATTGTTTCATTGTACCGTATTTAATGTCGGGCTGTGTTTAAGTTTACATTGTTCAGTGTAGGGCACTGATTCATTGTACTGTATTTAATGTCGGGCTGTGTTTAATTTTACATTGTTCAATGTAGGGCACTGTTTCACTGTACCGTATTTAATGTCGGGCTCTGTTTAATGTTACATTGTTCAGTGTAGGGCTCTGATTCATTGTACCGTATTTACTGTCGGGCTGTGTTTAATTGTACATTGTTCACTGTAGGGCACTGTTTCATTGTACCGTATTTAATGTCGGGCTGTGTTTAATTGTACATTGTTCACTGTAGGGCACTGTTTCATTGTACCGTATTTAATGTCGGGCTGTGTTTAATTTTACCTTGTTCAGTGTAGGGCACTGTTTCATTTTACCGTATTTAATGTTGGCCTGTGTTTAATTGTACATTGTTCACTGTATGGCATTGTTTCATTGTGCTGTATTTAATATTGGGCTCTGTTTAATTTTACCTTGTTCACTGTCGGGCACTGTTTCATTGTCCCGTATTTAATGTCGGGCTCTGATTAATTTTACATTGTTCAGTGTAGGGCACTGTTTCATTGTACCGTATTTACTGTCGGGCTGTGTTTAATTGTACATTGTTCACTGGAGGGCACTGTTTCATTGTACCGTATTTAATGTCGGGCTGTGTTTAATTGTACATCGTTCACTGTAGGGCACTGTTTCATTGTACCGTATTTAATGTCGGGCTGTGTTTAATTTTACCTCGTTCAGTGTAGGGCACTGTTTCATTTTACCGTATTTAATGTCGGGCTGTGTTTAATTGTACATTGTTCACTGTATGGCATTGTTTCATTGTGCTGTATTTAATGTTGGGCTCTGTTTAATTTTACCTTGTTCACTGTCGGGCACTGTTTCATTGTCCCGTATTTAATGTCGGGCTCTGATTAATTTTACATTGTTCAGTGTAGGGCACTGTTTCATTGTACTGTATTTAATGTCGGGCTCTGTTTAATTTTGCCTTGTTTTCTGTAGGTCACTGTTTCATTGTACTGTATTTAATGTCCGGCTCTGTTTAATGTTACATTGTTCAGTGTAGGGCACTGTTTCATTGTACTGTATTTAATGTCGGGCTGTGTTTAATTTTACATTCTTCACTGTAGGGCATTGTTTAATTGTGCTGTATTTAATGTCGGGCTGTGTTTAATTTTACATTGTTCAGTGTAGGGCACTGAATCATTGTACTGTATTTAATGTCGGGCTGTGTTTAATTTTGCCTTGTTTACTTTAGGTCACTGTTTCATTGTACTGTATTTAATGTCGGGCTGTGTTTAATTTTACATTGTTCAGTGTAGGGCACTGATTCATTGTACCGTATTTAATGTCGGGCTCTGTTTAATGCTACATTGTTCAGTGTAGGGCACTGATTCATTGTACTGTATTTAATGTCGGGCTGTGTTTAATTTTACATTGTTCAGTGTAGGGCAATGTTTCACTGTACCGTATTTAATGTCTAACTCTGTTTAATTTAACATTGTTCACTGTCGGGCACTGTTTCATTGTCCCGTATTTAATGTCGGGCTCTGATTAATTTTACATTGTTCACTGTAGGGCACTGTTTCATTGTACCGTATTTAGTGTCGGGCTGTGTTTAATTGTACATTGTTCACTGTAGCGGACTGTTTCATTGTACTGTATTTAATGTCGGGCTCTGTTTAATTTTACCTTGTTCGGTGTAGGGCACTGTTTCATTGTACTGTATTTAATGTCGGGCTCTGTTTAATTTTACATTGTTCACTGTAGGGCATTGTTTCATTGTGCTGAATTTAATGTTTGGCTCTGTTTAATTTGACCTTGTTCACTGTCGGGCACTGTTTCATTGTCCCGTATTTAATGTCGGGCTCTGATTAATTTTACATTGTTCAGTGTAGGGCACTGTTTCATTGTAATGTATTTAATGTCGGGCTCTGTTTAATTTTGCCTTGTTTACTGTAGGTCACTGTTTCACTGTACTGTATTTAATGTCGGGCTCTGTTTAATTTTGCCTTGTTCAGTGTAGGGCACTGTTTCATTGTACCGTACTTAATGTCGGGCTCTGTTTAATTTTACCTTGTTTACTGTAGGGCACTGTTTCATTTTACCGTATTTAATGTTGGGCTCTGTTTAATTTTACCTTGTTCACTGTCGGGCACTGTTTCATTGTCCCGTATTTAATGTCGGGCTCTGATTAATTTTACATTGTTTAGTGTAGGGCACTGTTTCATTGTAATGTATTTAATGTCGGGCTCTGTTTAATTTTGCCTTGTTTACTGTAGGTCACTGTTTCACTGTACTGTATTTAATGTCGGGCTCTGTTTAATTTTGCCTTGTTCAGTGTAGGGCACTGTTTCATTGTACCGTACTTAATGTCGGGCTCTGTTTAATTTTACCTTGTTTACTGTAGGGCACTGTTTCATTTTACCGTATTTAATGTTGGGCTCTGTTTAATTTTACCTTGTTCACTGTCGGGCACTGTTTCATTGACCCGTATTTAATGTCGGGCTCTGTTTAATTTTGCATTGTTCAGTGTAGGGCACTGTTTCATTGTACTGTATTTAATGTCGGGCTCTGATTAATTTTGCCTTGTTTACTGTAGGTCACTGTTTCATTGTACTGTATTTAATGTCGGGCTGTGTTTAATTTTATATTGTTCAGTGTAGGGCACTGATTCCTTGCACCGTATTTAATGTCGGGCTCTGTTTAATTTTACATTGTTCAGTGTAAGGCACTGTTTCATTGTACTGTATGTAATGTCGGGCTGTGTTTAATTTTACATTCTTCACTGTAGGGCATTGTTTCATTGAGCTGTATTTAATGTTGGGCTCTGTTTAATTTTACCTTGTTCACTGTCGGGCACTGTTTCATTGTCCCGTATTTAATGTCGGGCTCTGATTAATTTTACATTGTTCAGTGTAGGGTACTGTTTCATTGTACTGTATTTAATGTCGGGCTCTGTTTAATTTTGCCTTGTTTACTTTAGGTCACTGTTTCATTGTACTGTATTTAATGTCGGGCTGTGTTTAATTTTACATTGTTCACTGTAGGGCACTGTTTCATTTTACCGTATTTCATGTCGGGCTGTGTTTCATTGTACATTGGTCACTGTAGGGCACTGTTTCATTGTACCGTATTTAGTGTCGGGCTGTGTTTAAGTTTACATTGTTCAGTGTAGGGCACTGATTCATTGTACTGTATTTAATGTCGGGCTGTGTTTAATTTTACATTGTTCAGTGTAGGGCACTCTTTCACTGTACCGTATTTAATGTCGGGCTGTGTTTAATTTTACATTGTTCAGTGTATGGCACTGTTTCATTGTACCGTATTTAATGTCGGGCTGTGTTTAATTTTACATTGATCACTGTAGGGCACTGTTTCGTTGTACCGTATTTAATGTCGGGCTCTGTTTAATTTTACCTTGTTCAGTGTAGGGCACTGTTTCATTGTACCGTAGTTACTGTCGGGCTGTGTTTAATTGTACATTGTTCACTGTAGGGCACTGTTTCGTTTTACCGTATTTAATGTCGGGCTGTGTTTAATTTTACATTGTTCAGTGTAGGGCACTCTTTCATGGTACCGTATTTAATGTCGGGCTGTTTTTAATTGTACATTGTTCACTGTAGGGCACTGTTTCAGTATACCGTATTTAATGTCGGGCTATGTTTAATTTTACATTGTTCACTGTAGGTCACTGTTTCATTGTACTGGTTTTAATGTCGGGCTGTGTTTAATTTTACATTCTTCACTGTAGGGCATTTTTTCATTGTGCTGTTTTTAATGTTGGGCTCTGTTTAATTTTACCTTGTTCACTGTCGGGCACTGTTTCATTGTCACTTATTTAATGTCGGGCTGTGTTTAATTGTACATTGTTCACTGTAGGGCACTGTTTCGTTTTACCGTATTTAATGTCGGGCTGTGTTTAATTTTACATTGTTCAGTGTAGGGCACTCTTTCATTGTACCGTATTTAATGTCGGGCTGTTTTTAATTGTACATTGTTCACTGTAGGGCACTGTTTCAGTGTACCGTATTTAATGTCGGGCTATGTTTAATTTTACATTGTTCACTGTAGGTCACTGTTTCATTGTACTGGTTTTAATGTCGGGCTGTGTTTAATTTTACATTCTTCACTGTAGGGCATTTTTTCATTGTGCTGTTTTTAATGTTGGGCTCTGTTTAATTTTACCTTGTTCAGTTGCGGGCACTGTTTCATTGTCCCGTATTTAATGTCGGGCTCTGTTTAATGTTACATTGTTCAGTGTAGGGCACTGTTTCATTGTACTGTATTTAATGTCGGGCTCTGTTTAATTTTGCCTTGTTTACTGTAGGTCACTGTTTCATTGTACCGTATTTAATGTCGGGCTCTGTTTAATTTTACCTTGTTCAGTGTAGGGCACTGTTTCATTTTACCGTATTTAATGTTGGGCTCTGTTTAATTTTACCTTGTTCACTGTCGGGCACTGTTTCATTGACCCGTATTTAATGTCGGGTTGTGTTTAATTTTACATTGTTCAGTGCAGGGCACTGTTTCACTGTACCGTATTTAATGTCGGGCTGTGTTTAATTTTACATTGTTCAGTGAAGGGCACTGATTCATTGCACCGTATTTAATGTCGGGCTCTGTTTAATTTTACATTGTTCAGTGTAGGGCACTGTTTCATTGTACTGTATTTAATGTCGGGCTGTGTTTAATTTTACATTCTTCACTGTCGGGCACTGTTTCATTGTCCCGTATTTAATGTCGGGCTCTGATTAATTTTGCCTTATTTTCTGTAGGTCACTGTTTCATTGTACTGTATTTAATGTCCGGCTCTGTTTAATGTTACATTGTTCAGTGTAGGGCACTGTTTCATTGTCATGTATTTAATGTCGGGCTCTGTTTAATTTTGCCTTGTTTACTGTAGGTCACTGTTTCACTGTACTGTATTTAATGTCGGGCTCTGTTTAATTTTGCCTTGTTCAGTGTACGGCACTGTTTCATTGTACCGTATTTAATGTCGGGCTCTGTTTAACTTTACCTTGTTCAGTGTAGGGCACTGTTTCATTGTACTGTATTTAATGTCGGTCTCTGTTTAATTTTGCCTTGTTTACTTTAGGTCACTGTTTCATTGTACTGTATTTAATGTCGGGCTCTGTTAATTTTACATTGTTAACTGTAGGGCACTGTTTCATTGTACCGTATTTAGTGTCCGGCTGTGTTTAATTGTACATTGTTCACTGTAGGGCACTGTTTCATTGTACTGTATTTAAAGTCGGGCTCTGTTTAATTTTACCTTGTTCAGTGTAGGGCACTGTTTCATTGTACCGTATTTAATGTCGGGCTGTGTTTAAGTTTACATTGTTCAGTGTAGGGCACTGATTCATTGTACTGTATTTAATGTCGGGCTGTGTTTAATTTTACATTGTTCAGTGTAGGGCACTGTTTCACTGTACCGTATTTAATGTCGGGCTCTGTTTAATTTTACATTGTTCAGTGTATGGCACTGTTTCATTGTACCGTATTTAATGTCGGGCTGTGTTTAATTTTACATTGTTCACTGTAGGGCACTGTTTCGTTGTACCGTATTTAATGTCGGGCTCTGTTTAATTTTACCTTGTTCAGTGTAGGGCACTGTTTCATTGTACCGTAGTTACTGTCGGGCTGTGTTTAATTGTACATTGTTCACTGTAGGGCACTGTTTCATTGTACCGTATTTAATGTCGGGCTGTGTTTAATTGTACATTGTTCACTGTAGGGCACTGTTTCGTTTTTCCGTATTTAATGTCGGGCTGTTTTTAATTTTACCTTGTTCAGTGTAGGGCACTGTTTCATATTACCGTATTTAATGTAGGGTTGTTTTTAATTGTACATTGTTCACTGTAGGGCACTGTTTCATTGTACCGTATTTAATGTCGGGCTATGTTTAATTGTACATTGTTCACTGCAGGGCACTGTATCATTTTACCGCATTTAGTGTCGGGCTGTGTTTAATTGTACATTGTTCACTGTAGGGCACTGTTTCATTGTACTGTATTTAATGTCGGGCTGTGTTTAATTTTACCTTGTTCAGTGTAGGGCACTGTTTCATTTTACCGTATTTAATGTCGGACTGTGTTTAATTGTACATTGTTCACTGTCGGGCACTGTTTCATTGTCCCGTACTTAATGTCGGGCTTTGTTTAATGTTACATTGTTCAGCGTAGGGCACTGTTTCATTGTACTGTATTTAATGTCGGGCTCTGTTTAATTTTGCCTTGTTCACTGTAGGGCACTGTTTCATTGTACTGTATTTAATGTCGGGCTCTGTTTAATTATACCTTGTTCACTGTAGGGCACTGTTTCATTGTACTGTATTTAATGTCGGGCTGTGTTTAATATTACATTGTTCAGTGTAGGGCACTGATTCATTGTACCGTATTTACTGTCGGGCTGTGTATAATTGTACATTGTTCACTGTAGGGCACTGTTTCATTGTACCGTATTTAATGTCGGGCTGTGTTTAATTGTCCATTGTTCACTGTAGGGCACTCTTTCATTGTACCGTATTTAATGTCGGGCTGTGTTTAATGTTGCCTTGCTCAGTGGAGGGCACTGTTACATTGTAGTGTATTTAATGTCGTGCTCTGTTTAGTTTTACATTGTTCACTGTAGGGCACTGTTTCATTGTACCGTATTTAATGTCGGGCTATGTTTAATTTTACATTTTTCACTGTAGGTCACTGTTTCATTGTACTGTATTTAATGTCGGGCTGTGTTTAATTTTACTTTGATCAGTGGAGGGCACTGTTACATTGTACTGTATTTAATGTCGTGCTCTGTTTAATTTTACATTGTTCACTGTAGGGCACTGTTTCATTGTACCGTATTTAATGTCGGGCTATGTTTAATTTTACATTTTTCACTGTAGGTCACTGTTTCATTGTACTGTATTTAATGTCGGGCTGTGTTTAATTTTACATTGTTCACTGTAGGGGACTGTGTCGTTGTGCTGTATTTAATGTCGGGCTCTGTTTAATTTTACCTCGTTGCTTGTAGGGCACTGTTTCATTGTACTGTATTTAATGTCGGGCTCTGTTTAATTTTTCCTTGTTCACTCTAGGGCACTGTATCATTGTACTGTATTTAATGTCGGGCTGTGATTAATTGTACATTGTTCACTGTAGGTCACTGTTTCATTGTACTGTATTTAATGTCGGGCTGTGTTTAATTTTACCTTGTTCAGTGTAGGGCACTGTTTCATTGTACCGTAGTTACTGTCGGGCTGTGTTTAATTGTACATTGTTCACTGTAGGGCACTGTTTCGTTTTACCGTATTTAATGTCGGGCTGTGTTTAATTTTACATTGTTCAGTGTAGGGCACTCTTTCATGGTACCGTATTTAATGTCGGGCTGTTTTTAATTGTACATTGTTCACTGTAGGGCACTGTTTCAGTATACCGTATTTAATGTCGGGCTATGTTTAATTTTACATTGTTCACTGTAGGTCACTGTTTCATTGTACTGGTTTTAATGTCGGGCTGTGTTTAATTTTACATTCTTCACTGTAGGGCATTTTTTCATTGTGCTGTTTTTAATGTTGGGCTCTGTTTAATTTTACCTTGTTCACTGTCGGGCACTGTTTCATTGTCACTTATTTAATGTCGGGCTGTGTTTAATTGTACATTGTTCACTGTAGGGCACTGTTTCATTTTACCGTATTTAATGTCGGGCTGTTTAATTTTACATTGTTCAGTGTAGGGCACTCTTTCATTGTACCGTATTTAATGTCGGGCTGTTTTTAATTGTACATTGTTCACTGTAGGGCACTGTTTCAGTGTACCGTATTTAATGTCGGGCTATGTTTAATTTTACATTGTTCACTGTAGGTCACTGTTTCATTGTACTGGTTTTAATGTCGGGCTGTGTTTAATTTTACATTCTTCACTGTAGGGCATTTTTTCATTGTGCTGTTTTTAATGTTGGGCTCTGTTTAATTTTACCTTGTTCAGTTGCGGGCACTGTTTCATTGTCCCGTATTTAATGTCGGGCTCTGTTTAATGTTACATTGTTCAGTGTAGGGCACTGTTTCATTGTACTGTATTTAATGTCGGGCTCTGTTTAATTTTGCCTTGTTTACTGTAGGTCACTGTTTCACTGTACTGTATTTAATGTCGGGCTCTGTTTAATTTTACATTGTTCAGTGTAGGGCACTGATTCATTGTACCGTATTTAATGTCGGGCTGTGTTTAAGTTTACATTGTTCAGTGTAGGGCACTGATTCATTGTACTGTATTTAATGTCGGGCTGTGTTTAATTTTACATTCTTCACTGTAGGGCATTTTTTCATTGTGCTGTTTTTAATGTTGGGCTCTGTTTAATTTTACCTTGTTCAGTTGCGGGCACTGTTTCATTGTCCCGTATTTAATGTCGGGCTCTGTTTAATGTTACATTGTTCAGTGTAGGGCACTGTTTCATTGTACTGTATTTAATGTCGGGCTCTGTTTAATTTTGCCTTGTTTACTGTAGGTCACTGTTTCATTGTACCGTATTTAATGTCGGGCTCTGTTTAATTTTACCTTGTTCAGTGTAGGGCACTGTTTCATTTTACCGTATTTAATGTTGGGCTCTGTTTAATTTTACCTTGTTCACTGTCGGGCACTGTTTCATTGACCCGTATTTAATGTCGGGTTGTGTTTAATTTTACATTGTTCAGTGCAGGGCACTGTTTCACTGTACCGTATTTAATGTCGGGCTGTGTTTAATTTTACATTGTTCAGTGAAGGGCACTGATTCATTGCACCGTATTTAATGTCGGGCTCTGTTTAATTTTACATTGTTCAGTGTAGGGCACTGTTTCATTGTACTGTATTTAATGTCGGGCTGTGTTTAATTTTACATTCTTCACTGTCGGGCACTGTTTCATTGTCCCGTATTTAATGTCGGGCTCTGATTAATTTTGCCTTATTTTCTGTAGGTCACTGTTTCATTGTACTGTATTTAATGTCCGGCTCTGTTTAATGTTACATTGTTCAGTGTAGGGCACTGTTTCATTGTCATGTATTTAATGTCGGGCTCTGTTTAATTTTGCCTTGTTTACTGTAGGTCACTGTTTCACTGTACTGTATTTAATGTCGGGCTCTGTTTAATTTTGCCTTGTTCAGTGTACGGCACTGTTTCATTGTACCGTATTTAATGTCGGGCTCTGTTTAACTTTACCTTGTTCAGTGTAGGGCACTGTTTCATTGTACTGTATTTAATGTCGGTCTCTGTTTAATTTTGCCTTGTTTACTTTAGGTCACTGTTTCATTGTACTGTATTTAATGTCGGGCTCTGTTAATTTTACATTGTTAACTGTAGGGCACTGTTTCATTGTACCGTATTTAGTGTCCGGCTGTGTTTAATTGTACATTGTTCACTGTAGGGCACTGTTTCATTGTACTGTATTTAAAGTCGGGCTCTGTTTAATTTTACCTTGTTCAGTGTAGGGCACTGTTTCATTGTACCGTATTTAATGTCGGGCTGTGTTTAAGTTTACATTGTTCAGTGTAGGGCACTGATTCATTGTACTGTATTTAATGTCGGGCTGTGTTTAATTTTACATTGTTCAGTGTAGGGCAATGTTTCACTGTACCGTATTTAATGTCGGGCTCTGTTTAATTTTACATTGTTCAGTGTATGGCACTGTTTCATTGTACCGTATTTAATGTCGGGCTGTGTTTAATTTTACATTGTTCACTGTAGGGCACTGTTTCGTTGTACCGTATTTAATGTCGGGCTCTGTTTAATTTTACCTTGTTCAGTGTAGGGCACTGTTTCATTGTACCGTAGTTACTGTCGGGCTGTGTTTAATTGTACATTGTTCACTGTAGGGCACTGTTTCATTGTACCGTATTTAATGTCGGGCTGTGTTTAATTGTACATTGTTCACTGTAGGGCACTGTTTCGTTTTTCCGTATTTAATGTCGGGCTGTTTTTAATTTTACCTTGTTCAGTGTAGGGCACTGTTTCATATTACCGTATTTAATGTAGGGTTGTTTTTAATTGTACATTGTTCACTGTAGGGCACTGTTTCATTGTACCGTATTTAATGTCGGGCTATGTTTAATTGTACATTGTTCACTGCAGGGCACTGTATCATTTTACCGCATTTAGTGTCGGGCTGTGTTTAATTGTACATTGTTCACTGTAGGGCACTGTTTCATTGTACTGTATTTAATGTCGGGCTGTGTTTAATTTTACCTTGTTCAGTGTAGGGCACTGTTTCATTTTACCGTATTTAATGTCGGACTGTGTTTAATTGTACATTGTTCACTGTCGGGCACTGTTTCATTGTCCCGTACTTAATGTCGGGCTTTGTTTAATGTTACATTGTTCAGCGTAGGGCACTGTTTCATTGTACTGTATTTAATGTCGGGCTCTGTTTAATTTTGCCTTGTTCACTGTAGGGCACTGTTTCATTGTACTGTATTTAATGTCGGGCTCTGTTTAATTTTACCTTGTTCACTGTAGGGCACTGTTTCATTGTACTGTATTTAATGTCGGGCTGTGTTTAATATTACATTGTTCAGTGTAGGGCACTGATTCATTGTACCGTATTTACTGTCGGGCTGTGTATAATTGTACATTGTTCACTGTAGGGCACTGTTTCATTGTACCGTATTTAATGTCGGGCTGTGTTTAATTGTCCATTGTTCACTGTAGGGCACTCTTTCATTGTACCGTATTTAATGTCGGGCTGTGTTTAATGTTGCCTTGCTCAGTGGAGGGCACTGTTACATTGTAGTGTATTTAATGTCGTGCTCTGTTTAGTTTTACATTGTTCACTGTAGGGCACTGTTTCATTGTACCGTATTTAATGTCGGGCTATGTTTAATTTTACATTTTTCACTGTAGGTCACTGTTTCATTGTACTGTATTTAATGTCGGGCTGTGTTTAATTTTACCTTGATCAGTGGAGGGCACTGTTACATTGTACTGTATTTAATGTCGTGCTCTGTTTAATTTTACATTGTTCACTGTAGGGCACTGTTTCATTGTACCGTATTTAATGTCGGGCTATGTTTAATTTTACATTTTTCACTGTAGGTCACTGTTTCATTGTACTGTATTTAATGTCGGGCTGTGTTTAATTTTACATTGTTCACTGTAGGGGACTGTGTCGTTGTGCTGTATTTAATGTCGGGCTCTGTTTAATTTTACCTCGTTGCTTGTAGGGCACTGTTTCATTGTACTGTATTTAATGTCGGGCTCTGTTTAATTTTTCCTTGTTCACTCTAGGGCACTGTTTCATTGTACTGTATTTAATGTCGGGCTGTGATTAATTGTACATTGTTCACTGTAGGTCACTGTTTCATTGTACTGTATTTAATGTCGGGCTGTGTTTAATTTTACCTTGTTCAGTGTAGGGCACTGTTTCATTTTACCGTATTTAATGTTGGGCTGTGTTTAATTGTACAGTGTTCACTGTATGGCATTGTTTCATTGTGCTGTATTTAATGTTGGGCTCTGTTTAATTTTACCTTGTTCACTGTCGGGCACTGTTTCATTGTCCCGTATTTAATGTCGGGCTCTGATTAATTTTACATTGTTCAGTGTAGGGCACTGTTTCATTGTACCGTATTTACTGTCGGGCTGTGTTTAATTGTACATTGTTCACTGTAGGGCACTGTTTCATTGTACCGTATTTAATGTCGGGCTGTGTTTAATTTCGCCTTGTTTTCTGTAGGTCACTGTTTCATTGTACTGTATTTAATGTCCGGCTCTGTTTAATGTTACATTGTTCAGTGTAGGGCACTGTTTCATTGTCATGTATTTAATGTCTGGCTCTGTTTAATTTTGCCTTGTTTACTGTAGGTCACTGTTTCACTGTACTGTATTTAATGTCGGGCTCTGTTTAATTTTGCCTTGTTCAGTGTACGGCACTGTTTCATTGTACCGTATTTAATGTCGGGCTCTGTTTAATTTTACCTTGTTCAGTGTAGGGCACTGTTTCATTTTACCGTATTTAATGTTGGGCTCTGTTTAATTTTACCTTGTTCACTGTCGGGCACTGTTTCATTGACCCGTATTTAATGTCGGGCTCTGTTTAATTTTACATTGTTCAGTGTAGGGCACTGTTTCATTGTACTGTATTTAATGTCGGGCTCTGATTAATTTTGCCTTGTTCAGTGTAGGGCACTGATTCATTGTACTGTATTTAATGTCGGGTTGTGTTTAATTTTACATTGTTCAGTGCAGGGCACTGTTTCACTGTACCGTATTTAATGTCGGGCTGTGTTTAATTTTACATTGTTCAGTGAAGGGCACTGATTCATTGCACCGTATTTAATGTCGGGCTCTGTTTAATTTTACATTGTTCAGTGTAGGGCACTGTTTCATTGTACTGTATTTAATGTCGGGCTGTGTTTAATTTTACATTCTTCACTGTAGGGCATTGTTTCATTCTGCTGTATTTAATGTTGGGCTCTGTTTAATTTTACCTTGTTCACTGTCGGGCACTGTTTCATTGTCCCGTATTTAATGTCGGGCTCTGATTAATTTTGCCTTATTTTCTGTAGGTCACTGTTTCATTGTACTGTATTTAATGTCCGGCTCTGTTTAATGTTACATTGTTCAGTGTAGGGCACTGTTTCATTGTCATGTATTTAATGTCGGGCTCTGTTTAATTTTGCCTTGTTTACTGTAGGTCACTGTTTCACTGTACTGTATTTAATGTCGGGCTCTGTTTAATTTTGCCTTGTTCAGTGTACGGCACTGTTTCATTGTACCGTATTTAATGTCGGGCTCTGTTTAACTTTACCTTGTTCAGTGTAGGGCACTGTTTCATTGTACTGTATTTAATGTCGGTCTCTGTTTAATTTTGCCTTGTTTACTTTAGGTCACTGTTTCATTGTACTGTATTTAATGTCGGGCTCTGTTAATTTTACATTGTTAACTGTAGGGCACTGTTTCATTGTACCGTATTTAGTGTCCGGCTGTGTTTAATTGTACATTGTTCACTGTAGGGCACTGTTTCATTGTACTGTATTTAAAGTCGGGCTCTGTTTAATTTTACCTTGTTCAGTGTAGGGCACTGTTTCATTGTACCGTATTTAATGTCGGGCTGTGTTTAAGTTTACATTGTTCAGTGTAGGGCACTGATTCATTGTACTGTATTTAATGTCGGGCTGTGTTTAATTTTACATTGTTCAGTGTAGGGCACTGTTTCACTGTACCGTATTTAATGTCGGGCTCTGTTTAATTTTACATTGTTCAGTGTATGGCACTGTTTCATTGTACCGTATTTAATGTCGGGCTGTGTTTAATTTTACATTGTTCACTGTAGGGCACTGTTTCGTTGTACCGTATTTAATGTCGGGCTCTGTTTAATTTTACCTTGTTCAGTGTAGGGCACTGTTTCATTGTACCGTAGTTACTGTCGGGCTGTGTTTAATTGTACATTGTTCACTTTAGGGCACTGTTTCATTGTACCGTATTTAATGTCGGGCTGTGTTTAATTGTACATTGTTCACTGTAGGGCACTGTTTCGTTTTTCCGTATTTAATGTCGGGCTGTTTTTAATTTTACCTTGTTCAGTGTAGGGCACTGTTTCATATTACCGTATTTAATGTAGGGTTGTTTTTAATTGTACATTGTTCACTGTAGGGCACTGTTTCATTGTACCGTATTTAATGTCGGGCTATGTTTAATTGTACATTGTTCACTGCAGGGCACTGTATCATTTTACCGCATTTAGTGTCGGGCTGTGTTTAATTGTACATTGTTCACTGTAGGGCACTGTTTCATTGTACTGTATTTAATGTCGGGCTGTGTTTAATTTTACCTTGTTCAGTGTAGGGCACTGTTTCATTTTACCGTATTTAATGTCGGACTGTGTTTAATTGTACATTGTTCACTGTCGGGCACTGTTTCATTGTCCCGTACTTAATGTCGGGCTTTGTTTAATGTTACATTGTTCAGCGTAGGGCATTGTTTCATTGTACTGTATTTAATGTCGGGCTCTGTTTAATTTTGCCTTGTTCACTGTAGGGCACTGTTTCATTGTACTGTATTTAATGTCGGGCTCTGTTTAATTTTACCTTGTTCACTGTAGGGCACTGTTTCATTGTACTGTATTTAATGTCGGGCTGTGTTTAATATGACATTGTTCAGTGCAGGGCACTGATTCATTGTACCGTATTTACTGTCGGGCTGTGTTTAATTGTACATTGTTCACTGTAGGGCACTGTTTCATTGTACCGTATTTAATGTCGGGCTGTGTTTAATTGTCCATTGTTCACTGTAGGGCACTCTTTCATTGTACCGTATTTAATGTCGGGCTGTGTTTAATGTTGCCTTGCTCAGTGGAGGGCGCTGTTACATTGTAGTGTATTTAATGTCGTGCTCTGTTTAGTTTTACATTGTTCACTGTAGGGCACTGTTTCATTGTACCGTATTTAATGTCGGGCTATGTTTAATTTTACATTTTTCACTGTAGGTCACTGTTTCATTGTACTGTATTTAATGTCGGGCTGTGTTTAATTTTACCTTGATCAGTGGAGGGCACTGTTACATTGTACTGTATTTAATGTCGTGCTCTGTTTAATTTTACATTGTTCACTGTAGGGCACTGTTTCATTGTACCGTATTTAATGTCGGGCTATGTTTAATTTTACATTTTTCACTGTAGGTCACTGTTTCATTGTACTGTATTTAATGTCGGGCTCTGTTTAATTTTACCTCGTTGCTTGTAGGGCACTGTTTCATTGTACTGTATTTAATGTCGGGCTCTGTTTAATTTTACCTTGTTCACTGTAGGGCACTGTTTCATTGTACTGTATTTAATGTCGGGCTGTGTTTAATTTTACCTTGTTCACTGTAGGGCACTGTTTCATTGTACTGTATTTAATGTCGGGCTGTGTTTAATATTACATTGTTCAGTGTAGGGCACTGATTCATTTTACCGTATTTAATGTCGGGCTGTGTTTAGTTGTCCATTGTTCACTGTAGGGCACTGTTTCATTGTACTGTATTTAATGTCGGGCTCTGTTTAATTTTACCTTGTTCAGTGTAGGGCACTGTTTCATTGTACCGTATTTAATGTCGGGCTGTGTTTACTGTTGCCTTGCTCAGTGGAGGGCACTGTTACATTGTACTGTATTTAATGTCGTGCTCTGTTTAATTTTACATTGTTCACTTTAGGGCACTGTTTCATTGTACCGTATTTAATGTCGGGCTATGTTTAATTTTACATTGTTCACTGTAGGTCACTGTTTCATTGTACCGTATTTAATGTCGGGCTATGTTTAATTTTACCTTGATCAGTGGAGGGCAATGTTACATTGTACTGTATTTAATGTCGTGCTCTGTTTACTTTTACATTGTTCACTGTAGGGCACTGTTTCATTGTACCGTATTTAATGTCGGGCTATGTTTAATTTTACATTTTTCACTGTCGGTCACTGTTTCATTGTACTGTATTTAATGTCGGGCTGTGTTAAATTTTACATTCTTCACTGTAGGGCATTGTTTCATTGTGGTGTATTTAATGTCTGGCTCTGTTTAATTTTGCCTTGTTTACTGTAGGTCACTGTTTCATTGTGCTGTATTTAATGCATGGCTGTGTTTAATTTTACATTGTTCATTGTAGTGCACTGATTCATTGTACCGTATTTAATGTCGGGCTGTGTTTAATTTTACATTGTTCAGTGTAGGGCACTGATTCATTGTACCGTATTTAATGTCGGGCTGTGTTTAAGTTTACATTGTTCAGTGTAGGGCACTGATTCATTGTACGGTATTTAATGTCGGGCTGTGTTTAATTTTACATTCTTCACTGTAGGGCATTGTTTCATTGTGGTGTATTTAATGTTGGGTTCTGTTTAATTTTACATTGTTCACTGTCGGGCGCTGTTTCGTTGTCCCGTATTTAATGTCGGGCTCTGTTTAATTTTGCGTTGTTTACTGTAGGTCACTGTTTCATTGTACTGTATGTAATGCCGGGCTGTGTTTAATTTTACATTGTTCAGTGTAGGGCACTGATTCATTGTACCGTATTTAATGTCGGGCTGTGTTTGAGTTTACATTGTTCAGTGTAGGGCTCTGATTCATTGTACTGTATTTAATGTCGGGCTGTGTTTAATTTTACATTGTTCAGTGTAGGGCACTGTTTCATTGTACCCTATTTCATGTCGGGCTATGTTTAATTTTACATTGTTCACTGTAGGTCACTGTTTCATTGTACTGTATTTAATGTCGGGCTCTGTTTAATTTTGCCTTGTTTACTGTAGGTCACTGTTTCATTGTGCTGTATTTAATGCATGGCTGTGTTTAATTTTACATTGTTCATTGTAGAGCACTGATTCATTGTACCGTATTTAATGTCGGGCTGTGTTTAATTTTACATTGTTCAGTGTAGGGCACTGATTCATTGTACCGTATTTAATGTCGGGCTGTGTTTAAGTTTACATTGTTCAGTGTAGGGCACTGATTCATTGTACGGTATTTAATGTCGGGCTGTGTTTAATTTTACATTGTTCAGTGTAGGGCACTGATTCAGTGTACCGTATTTAATGTCGGGCTCTGTTTAATTTTACATTGTTCACTGTAGGGCACTGTTTCATTGTACCGTATTTAATGTCGGGCTCTGTTTAATTTTACATTGTTCAGCGTTGGGCACTGTTTCATTGTACTGTATTTAATGTCGTGCTCTGTTTAATTTTACGTTGTTCACTGTAGGGCACTGTTTCATTGTACCGTGTTTAATGTCGGGCTCTGTTTAATTTTACATTGTTGCTGGTAGGGCACTGATTCATTGTAACGTATTTAATGTCGGGCTGTGTTTAATTTTACATTGTTCACTGTAGGGCACTTTTTCATTGTACCGTATTTAATGTCGGGCTCTGTTTAATTTTACCTTGTTCAGTGTAGGGCACTGTTTCATTGTACCGTATTTAATGTCGGGCTCTGTTTAATTTTACCTTGTTCAGTGTAGGGCACTGTTTCATTGTACCGTAGTTACTGTCGGGCTGTGTTTAATTGTACATTGTTCACTGTAGGGCACTGTTTCATTGTACCGTATTTAATGTCGGGCTGTGTTTAATTGTACATTGTTCACTGTAGGGCACTGTTTCGTTTTACCGTATTTAATGTCGGGCTGTTTTTAATTTTACCTTGTTCAGTGTAGGGCACTGTTTCATATTACCGCATTTAGTGTCGGGCTGTGTTTAATTGTACATTGTTCACTGTAGGGCACTGTTTCATTGTACTGTATTTAATGTCGGGCTGTGTTTAATTTTACCTTGTTCAGTGTAGGGCACTGTTTCATTTTACCGTATTTAATGTCGGACTGTGTTTAATTGTACATTGTTCACTGTCGGGCACTGTTTCATTGTCCCGTACTTAATGTCGGGCTTTGTTTAATGTTACATTGTTCAGCGTAGGGCACTGTTTCATTGTACCGTATTTACTGTCGGGCTGTGTTTAATTGTACATTGTTCACTGTAGGGCACTGTTTCATTGTACCGTATTTAATGTCGGGCTGCGTTTAATTGTCCATTGTTCACTGTAGGGCACTCTTTCATTGTACCGTATTTAATGTCGGGCTGTGTTTAATGTTGCCTTGCTCAGTGGAGGGCACTGTTACATTGTAGTGTATTTAATGTCGTGCTCTGTTTAATTTTACATTGTTCACTGTAGGGCACTGTTTCATTGTACCGTATTTAATGTCGGGCTATGTTTAATTTTACATTTTTCACTGTAGGTCACTGTTTCATTGTACTGTATTTAATGTCGGGCTGTGTTTAATTTTACCTTGATCAGTGGAGGGCACTGTTACATTGTACTGTATTTAATGTCGTGCTCTGTTTAATTTTACATTGTTCACTGTAGGGCACTGTTTCATTGTACCGTATTTAATGTCGGGCTATGTTTAATTTTACATTTTTCAGTGTAGGTCACTGTTTCATTGTACTGTATTTAATGTCGGGCTGTGTTTAATTTTACATTGTTCACTGTAGGGGACTGTGTCGTTGTGCTGTATTTAATGTCGGGCTCTGTTTAATTTTACCTCGTTGCTTGTAGGGCACTGTTTCATTGTACTGTATTTAATGTCGGGCTCTGTTTAATTTTTTCTTGTTCACTCTAGGGCACTGTTTCATTGTACTGTATTTAATGTCGGGCTGTGTTTAATTGTACATTGTTCACTGTAGGTCACTGTTTCATTGTACTGTATTTAATGTCGGGCTGTGTTTAATTTTACATTCTTCACTGTAGGGCATTGTTTAATTGTGGTGTATTTAATGTTGGGGTCTGTTTAATTTTACCTTGTTCACTGTCGCGCACTGTTTCGTTGTCCTGTATTTAATGTCGGGCTCTGTTTAATGTTACATTGTTCAGTGTAGGGCACTGTTTCATTGTACTGTATTTAATGTCGGGCTCTGTTTAATTTTACATTGTTCACTGTAGGGCACTGTTTCATTGTACCGTATTTAATGTCGGGCTATGTTTAATTTTACATTTTTCACTGTAGGTCACTGTTTCATTGTACTGTATTTAATGTCGGGCTGTGTTTAATTTTACATTGTTCACTGTAGGGGACTGTGTCGTTGTGCTGTATTTAATGTCGGGCTCTGTTTAATTTTACCTCGTTGCTTGTAGGGCACTGTTTCATTGTACTGTATTTAATGTCGGGCTCTGTTTAATTTTTCCTTGTTCACTCTAGGGCACTGTTTCATTGTACTGTATTTAATGTCGGGCTGTGTTTAATTGTACATTGTTCACTGTAGGTCACTGTTTCATTGTACTGTATTTAATGTCGGGCTGTGTTTAATTTTACATTCTTCACTGTAGGGCATTGTTTAATTGTGGTGTATTTAATGTTGGGCTCTGTTTAATTTTACCTTGTTCACTGTCGCGCACTGTTTCGTTGTCCCGTATTTAATGTCGGGCTCTGTTTAATGTTACATTGTTCAGTGTAGGGCACTGTTTCATTGTACTGTATTTAATGTCGGGCTCTGTTTAATTTTACATTGTTCAGTGCAGGGCACTGATTCATTGTACCGTATTTAATGTCGGGCTGTGTTTAAGTTTACATTGTTCAGTGTAGGGCACTGATTCATTGTACTGTATTTAATGTCGGGCTGTGATTAATTTTACATTGTTCAGTGTAGGGCACTGTTTCATTGTACCGTATTTAAAGTCGGGCTATGTTTAATTTTACATTGTTCACTGTAGGTCACTGTTTCATTGTACTGTATTTAATGTCGGGCTCTGTTTAATTTTACCTTGTTCAGTGTCGGGCACTGTTTCATTGTACCGTATTTAATGTCGGGCTGTGTTTAATTTTACGTTATTCAGTGTAGGGCACTGTTTCATTGTACCGTATTTAATGTCGGGCTGTGTTTAATTTTACCTTGTTCACTGTAGGTCACTGTTTCATTGCACCGTATTTAATGTCGGGCTGTGTTTAATTTTACATTGTTCAGTGTAGTGCACTGTTTCATTCTACCGTATTTAATGTTGTGCTCTGTTTAATTTTACCTTGTTCACTGTAGGTCACTGTTTCATTGTACCGTATTTAATGTCGGGCTCTGTTTAATTTTACCTTGTTCACTGTAGGGCACTGTTTCATTGCACTGTATTTAATGTCGGGCTCTGTTTAATTTTACCTCGTTGCTTGTAGGGCACTGTTTCATTGTACTGTATTGAATGTCGGGCTCTGTTTAATTTTACCTTGTTCACTGTAGGGCACTGTTTCATTCTACTGTATTTAATGTCGGGCTCTGTTTAATTTTACATTGTTCACTGTAGGGCACTGTTTCACTGTACCGCATTTAATATCGAGCTCTGTTTAATTTTACATTGTAGCTTGTAGGGCACTGTTTCACTGTACTGTATTTAATGTCGGGCTCTGTTTAATTTTACCTTGTTCACTGCAGGTCACTGTTTCATTGTACTGCATTTAATGTCGGGCTGTGTTTAATTTTACATTGTTCACTGTAGGGCACTGTTTCATTGCACTGTATTTAATGTCGGGCTCTGTTTAATTTTACCTCGTTGCTTGTAGGGCACTGTTTCATTGTACTGTATTTAATGTCGGGCTCTGTTTAATTTTACCTTGTTCACTGTAGGGCACTGTTTCATTGTACTGTATTTAATGTCGGGCTCTGTTTAATTTTACCTTGTTCACTGTAGGGCACTGTTTCATTGTACTGTATTTAATGTCGGGCTGTGTTTAATATTACATTGTTCAGTGTAGGGCACTGATTCATTGTACCGTATTTACTGTCGGGCTGTGTTTAATTGTACATTGTTCACTGTAGGGCACTGTTTCATTGTACCGTATTTAATGTCGGGCTGTGTTTAATTGTCCATTGTTCACTGTAGGGCACTGTTTCATTGTACTGTATTTAATGTCGGGCTCTGTTTAATTTTACCTTGTTCAGTGTAGGGCACTGTTTCATTGTACCGTATTTAATGTCGGGCTGTGTTTAATTTTACATTGTTCAGTGTAGGGCACTCTTTCATTGTACCGTATTTAATGTCGGGCTGTGTTTACTGTTGCCTTGCTCAGTGGAGGGCACTGTTACATTGTACTGTATTTAATGTCGTGCTCTGTTTAATTTTACATTGTTCACTGTAGGGCACTGTTTCATTGTACCGTATTTAATGTCGTGCTATGTTTAATTTTACATTGTTCACTGTAGGTCACTGTTTCATTGTACTGTATTTAATGTCGGGCTGTGTTTAATTTTACCTTGATCAGTGGAGGGCACTGTCACATTGTACTGTATTTAATGTCGTGCTCTGTTTACTTTTACATTGTTCACTGTAGGGCACTGTTTCATTGTACCGTATTTAATGTCGGGCTATGTTTAATTTTACATTTTTCACTGTAGGGCATTGTTTCATTGTGGTGTATTTAATGTTGGGTTCTGTTTAATTTTACCTTGTTCACTGTAGGTCACTGTTTCGTTGTCCCGTATTTAATGTCGGGCTGTGTTTAATTTTACCTTGATCAGTGGAGGGCACTGTCACATTGTACTGTATTTAATGTCGTGCTCTGTTTACTTTTACATTGTTCACTGTAGGTCACTGTTTCATTGTACTGTATTTAATGTCGGGCTGTGTTTAATTTTACATTCTTCACTGTAGGGCATTGTTTCATTGTGGTGTATTTAATGTTGGGTTCTGTTTAATTTTACCTTGTTCACTGTCGGGCGCTGTTTCGTTGTCCCGTATTTAATGTCGGGCTCTGTTTAATTTTGCGTTGTTTACTGTAGGGCACTGTTTCATTGTACTGTATTTAATGCCGGGCTGTGTTTAATTTTACATTGTTCAGTGTAGGGCACTGATTCATTGTACCGTATTTAATGTCGGGCTGTGTTTGAGTTTACATTGTTCAGTGTAGGGCTCTGATTCATTGTACTGTATTTAATGACGGGCTGTGTTTAATTTTACATTGTTCAGTGTAGGGCACTGTTTCATTGTACCGTATTTAATGTCGGGCTGTGTTTAAGTTTACATTGTTCAGTGTAGGGCACTGATTCATTGTACGGTATTTAATGTCGGGCTGTGTTTAATTTTACATTGTTCAGTGTAGGGCACTGATTCATTGTACCGTATTTAATGTCGGGCTCTGTTTAATTTTACATTGTTCACTGTAGGGCACTGTTTCATTGTACCGTATTTAATGTCGGGCTCTGTTTAATTTTACATTGTTCAGCGTTGGGCACTGTTTCATTGTACTGTATTTAATGTCGGGCTCTGTTTAATTTTACATTGTTCACCGTAGGGCACTTTTTCATTGTACCGTATTTAATGTCGGGCTCCGTTTAATTTTACCTTGTTCAGTGTAGGGCACTGTTTCATTGTACCGTATTTAATGTCGGGCTCTGTTTAATTTTACCTTGTTCAGTGTAGGGCACTGTTTCATTGTACCGTAGTTACTGTCGGGCTGTGTTTAATTGTACATTGTTCACTGTAGGGCACTGTTTCATTGTACCGTATTTAATGTCGGGCTGTGTTTAATTGTACATTGTTCACTGTAGGGCACTGTTTCGTTTTACCGTATTTAATGTCGGGCTGTTTTTAATTTTACCTTGTTCAGTGTAGGGCACTGTTTCATATTACCGTATTTAATGTAGGGTTGTTTTTAATTGTACATTGTTCACTGTAGGGCACTGTTTCATTGTACCGTATTTAATGTCGGGCTATGTTTAATTGTACATTGTTCACTGCAGGGCACTGTATCATTTTACCGCATTTAGTGTCGGGCTGTGTTTAATTTTACCTTGTTCAGTGTAGGGCACTGTTTCATTTTACCGTATTTAATGTCGGACTGTGTTTAATTGTACATTGTTCACTGTCGGGCACTGTTTCATTGTCCCGTACTTAATGTCGGGCTTTGTTTAATGTTACATTGTTCAGCGTAGGGCACTGTTTCATTGTACTGTATTTAATGTCGGGCTCTGTTTAATTTTGCCTTGTTCACTGTAGGGCACTGTTTCATTGTACTGTATTTAATGTCGGGCTCTGTTTAATTTTACCTTGTTCACTGTAGGGCACTGTTTCATTGTACTGTATTTAATGTCGGGCTGTGTTTAATATTACATTGTTCAGTGTAGGGCACTGATTCATTGTACCGTATTTACTGTCGGGCTGTGTTTAATTGTACATTGTTCACTGTAGGGCACTGTTTCATTGTACCGTATTTAATGTCGGGCTGTGTTTAATTGTCCATTGTTCACTGTAGGGCACTCTTTCATTGTACCGTATTTAATGTCGGGCTGTGTTTAATGTTGCCTTGCTCAGTGGAGGGGACTGTGTCGTTGTGCTGTATTTAATGTCGGGCTCTGTTTAATTTTACCTCGTTGCTTGTAGGGCACTGTTTCATTGTACTGTATTTAATGTCGGGCTCTGTTTAATTTTTCCTTGTTCACTCTAGGGCACTGTTTCATTGTACTGTATTTAATGTCGGGCTGTGTTTAATTGTACATTGTTCACTGTAGGTCACTGTTTCATTGTACTGTATTTAATGTCGGGCTGTGTTTAATTTTACATTCTTCACTGTAGGGCATTGTTTAATTGTGGTGTATTTAATGTTGGGCTCTGTTTAATTTTACCTTGTTCACTGTCGCGCACTGTTTCGTTGTCCCGTATTTAATGTCGGGCTCTGTTTAATGTTACATTGTTCAGTGTAGGGCACTGTTTCATTGTACTGTATTTAATGTCGGGCTCTGTTTAATTTTACATTGTTCAGTGCAGGGCACTGATTCATTGTACCGTATTTAATGTCGGGCTGTGTTTAAGTTTACATTGTTCAGTGTAGGGCACTGATTCATTGTACTGTATTTAATGTCGGGCTGTGATTAATTTTACATTGTTCAGTGTAGGGCATTGTTTCATTGTGGTGTATTTAATGTTGGGTTCTGTTTAATTTTACCTTGTTCACTGTCGGGCGCTGTTTCGTTGTCCCGTATTTAATGTCGGGCTCTGTTTAATTTTGCGTTGTTTACTGTAGGTCACTGTTTCATTGTACTGTATTTAATGCCGGGCTGTGTTTAATTTTACATTGTTCAGTGTAGGGCACTGATTCATTGTACCGTATTTAATGTCGGGCCGTGTTTGAGTTTACATTGTTCAGTGTAGGGCTCTGATTCATTGTACTGTATTTAATGACGGGCTGTGTTTAATTTTACATTGTTCAGTGTAGGGCACTGTTTCATTGTACCGTATTTCATGTCGGGCTGTGTTTGAGTTTACATTGTTCAGTGTAGGGCTCTGATTCATTGTACTGTATTTAATGTCGGGCTGTGTTTAATTTTACATTGTTCAGTGTAGGGCACTGTTTCATTGTACCGTATTTCATGTCGGGCTATGTTTAATTTTACATTGTTCACTGTAGGTCACTGTTTCATTGTACTGTATTTAATGTCGGGCTATGTTTAATTTTGCCTTGTTTACTGTAGGTCACTGTTTCATTGTGCTGTATTTAATGCATGGCTGTGTTTAATTTTACATTGTTCATTGTAGGGCACTGATTCATTGTACCGTATTTAATGTCGGGCTGTGTTTAATTTTACATTGTTCAGTGTAGGGCACTGATTCATTGTACCGTATTTAATGTCGGGCTGTGTTTAAGTTTACATTGTTCAGTGTAGGGCACTGATTCATTGTACGGTATTTAATGTCGGGCTGTGTTTAATTTTACATTGTTCAGTGTAGGGCACTGATTCATTGTACCGTATTTAATGTCGGGCTCTGTTTAATTTTACATTGTTCACTGTAGGGCACTGTTTCATTGTACCGTATTTAATGTCGGGCTCTGTTTAATTTTACATTGTTCAGCGTTGGGCACTGTTTCATTGTACTGTATTTAATGTCGGGCTCTGTTTAATTTTACGTTGTTCACTGTAGGGCACTGTTTCATTGTACCGTGTTTAATGTCGGGCTCTGTTTAATTTTACATTGTTGCTGGTAGGGCACTGATTCATTGTAACGTATTTAATGTCGGGCTGTGTTTAATTTTACATTGTTCACTGTAGGGCACTTTTTCATTGTACCGTATTTAATGTCGGGCTCTGTTTAATTTTACCTTGTTCAGTGGAGGGCACTGTTACATTGTACTGTATTTAATGTCGTGCTCTGTTTAATTTTACATTGTTCACTGTAGGGCACTGTTTCATTGTACCGTATTTAATGTCGGGCTATGTTTAATTTTACATTGTTCACTGCAGGTCACTGTTTCATTGTACTGTATTTAATGTCGGGCTGTGTTTAATTTTACCTTGATCAGTGGAGGGCACTGTCACATTGTACTGTATTTAATGTCGTGCTCTGTTTACTTTTACATTGTTCACTGTAGGGCACTGTTTCATTGTACCGTATTTAATGTCGGGCTATGTTTAATTTTACATTTTTCACTGTAGGTCACTGTTTCATTGTACTGTATTTAATGTCGGGCTGTGTTTAATTTTACATTCTTCACTGTAGGGCATTGTTTCATTGTGGTGTATTTAATGTTGGGTTCTGTTTAATTTTACCTTGTTCACTGTCGGGCGCTGTTTCGTTGTCCCGTATTTAATGTCGGGCTCTGTTTAATTTTGCGTTGTTTACTGTAGGTCACTGTTTCATTGTACTGTATTTAATGCCGGGCTGTGTTTAATTTTACATTGTTCAGTGTAGGGCACTGATTCATTGTACCGTATTTAATGTCGGGCCGTGTTTGAGTTTACATTGTTCAGTGTAGGGCCCTGATTGATTGTACTGTATTTAATGACGGGCTGTGTTTAATTTTACATTGTTCAGTGTAGGGCACTGTTTCATTGTACCGTATTTCATGTCGGGCTGTGTTTGAGTTTACATTGTTCAGTGTAGGGCTCTGATTCATTGTACTGTATTTAATGTCGGGCTGTGTTTAATTTTACATTGTTCAGTGTAGGGCACTGTTTCATTGTACCGTATTTCATGTCGGGCTATGTTTAATTTTACATTGTTCACTGTAGGTCACTGTTTCATTGTACTGTATTTAATGTCGGGCTCTGTTTAATTTTGCCTTGTTTACTGTAGGTCACTGTTTCATTGTGCTGTATTTAATGCATGGCTGTGTTTAATTTTACATTGTTCATTGTAGGGCACTGATTCATTGTACCGTATTTAATGTCGGGCTGTGTTTAATTTTACATTGTTCAGTGTAGGGCACTGATTCATTGTACCGTATCTAATGTCGGGCTGTGTTTAAGTTTACATTGTGCAGTGTAGGGCACTGATTCATTGTACGGTATTTAATGTCGGGCTGTGTTTAATTTTACATTGTTCAGTGTAGGGCACTGATTCATTGTACCGTATTTAATGTCGGGCTCTGTTTAATTTTACATTGTTCACTGTAGGGCACTGTTTCATTGTACCGTATTTAATGTCGGGCTCTGTTTAATTTTACATTGTTCAGCGTTGGGCACTGTTTCATTGTACTGTATTTAATGTCGGGCTCTGTTTAATTTTACGTTGTTCACTGTAGGGCACTGTTTCATTGTACCGTGTTTAATGTCGGGCTCTGTTTAATTTTACATTGTTGCTGGTAGGGCACTGATTCATTGTAACGTATTTAATGTCGGGCTGTGTTTAATTTTACATTGTTCACTGTAGGGCACTTTTTCATTGTACCGTATTTAATGTCGGGCTCTGTTTAATTTTACCTTGTTCAGTGGAGGGCACTGTTACATTGTACTGTATTTAATGTCGTGCTCTGTTTAATTTTACATTGTTCACTGTAGGGCACTGTTTCATTGTACCGTATTTAATGTCGGGCTATGTTTAATTTTACATTGTTCACTGTAGGTCACTGTTTCATTGTACTGTATTTAATGTCGGGCTGTGTTTAATTTTACCTTGATCAGTGGAGGGCACTGTCACATTGTACTGTATTTAATGTCGTGCTCTGTTTACTTTTACATTGTTCACTGTAGGGCACTGTTTCATTGTACCGTATTTAATGTCGGGCTATGTTTAATTTTACATTTTTCACTGTAGGTCACTGTTTCATTGTACTGTATTTAATGTCGGGCTGTGTTTAATTTTACATTCTTCACTGTAGGGCATTGTTTCATTGTGGTGTATTTAATGTTGGGTTCTGTTTAATTTTACCTTGTTCACTGTCGGGCGCTGTTTCGTTGTCCCGTATTTAATGTCGGGCTCTGTTTAATTTTGCGTTGTTTACTGTAGGGCACTGTTTCATTGTACTGTATTTAATACCGGGCTGTGTTTAATTTTACATTGTTCAGTGTAGGGCACTGATTCATTGTACCGTATTTAATGTCGGGCTGTGTTTGAGTTTACATTGTTCAGTGTAGGGCTCTGATTCATTGTACTGTATTTAATGACGGGCTGTGTTTAATTTTACATTGTTCAGTGTAGGGCACTGTTTCATTGTACCGTATTTCATGTCTGGCTGTGTTTGAGTTTACATTGTTCAGTGTAGGGCTCTGATTCATTGTACTGTATTTAATGTCGGGCTGTGTTTAATTTTACATTGTTCAGTGTAGGGCACTGTTTCATTGTACCGTATTTCATGTCGGGCTATGTTTAATTTTACATTGTTCACTGTAGGTCACTGTTTCATTGTACTGTATTTAATGTCGGGCTCTGTTTAATTTTGCCTTGTTTACTGTAGGTCACTGTTTCATTGTGCTGTATTTAATGCATGGCTGTGTTTAATTTTACATTGTTCATTGTAGGGCACTGATTCATTGTACCGTATTTAATGTCGGGCTGTGTTTAAGTTTACATTGTTCAGTGTAGGGCACTGATTCATTGTACGGTATTTAATGTCGGGCTGTGTTTAATTTTACATTGTTCAGTGTAGGGCACTGATTCATTGTACCGTATTTAATGTCGGGCTCTGTTTAATTTTACATTGTTCACTGTAGGGCACTGTTTCATTGTACCGTATTTAATGTCGGGCTCTGTTTCATTTTACATTGTTCAGCGTTGGGCACTGTTTCATTGTACTGTATTTAATGTCGGGCTCTGTTTAATTTTACATTGTTCACTGTAGGGCACTTTTTCATTGTACCGTATTTAATGTCGGGCTCCGTTTAATTTTACCTTGTTCAGTGTAGGGCACTGTTTCATTGTACCGTATTTAATGTCGGGCTCTGTTTAATTTTACCTTGTTCAGTGTTTGGCACTGTTTCATTGTACCGTAGTTACTGTCGGGCTGTGTTTAATTGTACATTGTTCACTGTAGGGCACTGTTTCATTGTACCGTATTTAATGTCGGGCTGTGTTTAATTGTACATTGTTCACTGTAGGGCACTGTTTCGTTTTACCGTATTTAATGTCGGGCTGTTTTTAATTTTACCTTGTTCAGTGTAGGGCACTGTTTCATATTACCGTATTTAATGTAGGGTTGTTTTTAATTGTACATTGTTCACTGTAGGGCACTGTTTCATTGTACCGTATTTAATGTCGGGCTATGTTTAATTGTACATTGTTCACTGCAGGGCACTGTATCATTTTACCGCATTTAGTGTCGGGCTGTGTTTAATTTTACCTTGTTCAGTGTAGGGCACTGTTTCATTTTACCGTATTTAATGTCGGACTGTGTTTAATTGTACATTGTTCACTGTCGGGCACTGTTTCATTGTCCCGTACTTAATGTCGGGCTTTGTTTAATGTTACATTGTTCAGCGTAGGGCACTGTTTCATTGTACTGTATTTAATGTCGGGCTCTGTTTAATTTTGCCTTGTTCACTGTAGGGCACTGTTTCATTGTACTGTATTTAATGTCGGGCTCTGTTTAATTTTACCTTGTTCACTGTAGGGCACTGTTTCATTGTACTGTATTTAATGTCGGGCTGTGTTTAATATTACATTGTTCAGTGTAGGGCACTGATTCATTGTACCGTATTTACTGTCGGGCTGTGTTTAATTGTACATTGTTCACTGTAGGGCACTGTTTCATTGTACCGTATTTAATGTCGGGCTGTGTTTAATTGTCCATTGTTCACTGTAGGGCACTCTTTCATTGTACCGTATTTAATGTCGGGCTGTGTTTAATGTTGCCTTGCTCAGTGGAGGGCACTGTTACATTGTAGTGTATTTAATGTCGTGCTCTGTTTAATTTTACATTGTTCACTGTAGGGCACTGTTTCATTGTACCGTATTTAATGTCGGGCTGTGTTTAATTTTACATTGTTCACTGTAGGGGACTGTGTCGTTGTGCTGTATTTAATGTCGGGCTCTGTTTAATTTTACCTCGTTGCTTGTAGGGCACTGTTTCATTGTACTGTATTTAATGTCGGGATCTGTTTAATTTTTCCTTGTTCACTCTAGGGCACTGTTTCATTGTACTGTATTTAATGTCGGGCTGTGTTTAATTGTACATTGTTCACTGTAGGTCACTGTTTCATTGTACTGTATTTAATGTCGGGCTGTGTTTAATTTTACATTCTTCACTGTAGGGCATTGTTTAATTGTGGTGTATTTAATGTTGGGCTCTGTTTAATTTTACCTTGTTCACTGTCGCGCACTGTTTCGTTGTCCCGTATTTAATGTCGTGCTCTGTTTAATGTTACATTGTTCAGTGTAGGGCACTGTTTCATTGTACTGTATTTAATGTCGGGCTCTGTTTAATTTTACATTGTTCAGTGTAGGGCTCTGATTCATTGTACTGTATTTAATGACGGGCTGTGTTTAATTTTACATTGTTCAGTGTAGGGCACTGTTTCATTGTACCGTATTTCATGTCGGGCTATGTTTAATTTTACATTGTTCACTGTAGGTCACTATTTCATTGTACTGTATTTAATGTCGGGCTATGTTTAATTTTGCCTTGTTTACTGTAGGTCACTGTTTCATTGTGCTGTATTTAATGCATGGCTGTGTTTAATTTTACATTGTTCATTGTAGGGCACTGATTCATTGTACCGTATTTAATGTCGGGCTGTGTTTAATTTTACATTGTTCAGTGTAGGGCACTGATTCATTGTACCGTATTTAATGTCGGGCTGTGTTTAAGTTTACATTGTTCAGTGTAGGGCACTGATTCATTGTACGGTATTTAATGTCGGGCTGTGTTTAATTTTACATTGTCCAGTGTAGGGCACTGATTCATTGTACCGTATTTAATGTCGGGCTCTGTTTAATTTTACATTGTTCACTGTAGGGCACTGTTTCATTGTACCGTATTTAATGTCGGGCTCTGTTTAATTTTACATTGTTCAGCGTTGGGCACTGTTTCATTGTACTGTATTTAATGTCGGGCTCTGTTTAATTTTACGTTGTTCACTGTAGGGCACTGTTTCATTGTACCGTGTTTAATGTCGGGCTCTGTTTAATTTTACATTGTTGCTGGTAGGGCACTGATTCATTGTAACGTATTTAATGTCGGGCTGTGTTTAATTTTACATTGTTCACTGTAGGGCACTTTTTCATTGTACCGTATTTAATGTCGGGCTCTGTTTAATTTTACCTTGTTCAGTGTAGGGCACTGTTTCATTGTACCGTATTTAATGTCGGGCTCTGTTTAATTTTACCTTGTTCAGTGTAGGGCACTGTTTCATTGTACCGTAGTTACTGTCGGGCTGTGTTTAATTGTACATTGTTCACTGTAGGGCACTGTTTCATTGTACCGTATTTAATGTCGGGCTGTGTTTAATTGTACATTGTTCACTGTAGGGCACTGTTTCGTTTTACCGTATTTAATGTCGGGCTGTTTTTAATTTTACCTTGTTCAGTGTAGGGCACTGTTTCATATTACCGTATTTAATGTAGGGTTGTTTTTAATTGTACATTGTTCACTGTAGGGCACCGTTTCATTGTACCGTATTTAATGTCGGGCTATGTTTAATTGTACATTGTTCACTGCAGGGCACTGTATCATTTTACCGCATTTAGTGTCGGGCTGTGTTTAATTGTACATTGTTCACTGTAGGGCACTGTTTCATTGTACTGTATTTAATGTCGGGCTGTGTTTAATTTTACCTTGTTCAGTGTAGGGCACTGTTTCATTTTACCGTATTTAATGTCGGACTGTGTTTAATTGTACATTGTTCACTGTCGGGCACTGTTTCATTGTCCCGTACTTAATGTCGGGCTTTGTTTAATGTTACATTGTTCAGCGTAGGGCACCGTTTCATTGTACTGTATTTAATGTCGGGCTCTGTTTAATTTTGCCTTGTTCACTGTAGGGCACTGTTTCATTGTACTGTATTTAATGTCGGGCTCTGTTTAATTTGACCTTGTTCACTGTAGGGCACTGTTTCATTCTACTGTATTTAATGTCGGGCTGTGTTTAATATTACATTGTTCAGTGTAGGGCACTGATTCATTGTACCGTATTTACTGTCGGGCTGTGTTTAATTGTACATTGTTCACTGTAGGGCACTGTTTCATTGTACCGTATTTAATGTCGGGCTGTGTTTAATTGTCCATTGTTCACTGTAGGGCACTCTTTCATTGTACCGTATTTACTGTCGGGCTGTGTTTAATTGTACATTGTTCACTGTAGGGCACTGTTTCATTGTACCGTATTTAATGTCGGGCTGTGTTTAATTGTCCATTGTTCACTGTAGGGCACTCTTTCATTGTACCGTATTTAATGTCGGGCTGTGTTTAATATTACATTGTTCAGTGTAGGGCACTGATTCATTGTACCGTATTTACTGTCGGGCTGTGTTTAATTGTACATTGTTCACTGTAGGGCACTGTTTCATTGTACCGTATTTAATGTCGGGCTGTGTTTAATTGTCCATTGTTCACTGTAGGGCACTCTTTCATTGTACCGTATTTACTGTCGGGCTGTGTTTAATTTTACATTCTTCACTGTAGGGCATTGTTTAATTGTGGTGTATTTAATGTTGGGCTCTGTTTAATTTTACCTTGTTCACTGTCGCGCACTGTTTCGTTGTCCCGTATTTAATGTCGGGCTCTGTTTAATGTTACATTGTTCAGTGTAGGGCACTGTTTCATTGTACTGTATTTAATGTCGGGCTCTGTTTAATTTTACATTGTTCAGTGCAGGGCACTGATTCATTGTACCGTATTTAATGTCGGGCTGTGTTTAAGTTTACATTGTTCAGTGTAGGGCACTGATTCATTGTACTGTATTTAATGTCGGGCTGTGATTAATTTTACATTGTTCAGTGTAGGGCACTGTTTCATTGTACCGTATTTAATGTCGGGCTATGTTTAATTTTACATTGTTCACTGTAGGTCACTGTTTCATTGTACTGTATTTAATGTCGGGCTCTGTTTAATTTTACCTTGTTCAGTGTAGGGCACTGTTTCATTGTACCGTATTTAATGTCGGGCTGTGTTTAATTTTACGTTATTCAGTGTAGGGCACTGTTTCATTGTACCGTATTTAATGTCGGGCTGTGTTTAATTTTACCTTGTTCACTGTAGGTCACTGTTTCATTGTACCGTATTTAATGTCGGGCTCTGTTTAATTTTACCTTGTTCACTGTAGGGCACTGTTTTATTGCACTGTATTTAATGTCGGGCTCTGTTTAATTTTACCTCGTTGCTTGTAGGGCACTGTTTCATTGTACTGTATTTAATGTCGGGCTCTGTTTAATTTTACCTTGTTCACTGTAGGGCACTGTTTCATTCTACTGTATTTAATGTCGGGCTCTGTTTAATTTTACATTGTTCACTGTAGGGCACTGTTTCACTGTACCGCATTTAATATCGAGCTCTGTTTAATTTTACATTGTAGCTTGTAGGGCACTGTTTCATTGTACTGTATTTAATGTCGGGCTCTGTTTAATTTTACCTTGTTCACTGCAGGTCACTGTTTCATTGTACTGCATTTAATGTCGGGCTGTGTTTAATTTTACATTGTTCACTGTAGGGCACTGTTTCATTGCACTGTATTTAATGTCGGGCTCTGTTTAATTTTACCTCGTTGCTTGTAGGGCACTGTTTCATTGTACTGTATTTAATGTCGGGCTCTGTTTAATTTTACCTTGTTCACTGTAGGGCACTGTTTCATTGTACTGTATTTAATGTCGGGCTCTGTTTAATTTTACCTTGTTCACTGTAGGGCACTGTTTCATTGTACTGTATTTAATGTCGGGCTGTGTTTAATATTACATTGTTCAGTGTAGGGCACTGATTCATTGTACCGTATTTACTGTCGGGCTGTGTTTAATTGTACATTGTTCACTGTAGGGCACTGTTTCATTGTACCGTATTTAATGTCGGGCTGTGTTTAATTGTCCATTGTTCACTGTAGGGCACTGTTTCATTGTACTGTATTTAATGTCGGGCTCTGTTTAATTTTACCTTGTTCAGTGTAGGGCACTGTTTCATTGTACCGTATTTAATGTCGGGCTGTGTTTAATTTTACATTGTTCAGTGTAGGGCACTCTTTCATTGTACCGTATTTAATGTCGGGCTGTGTTTACTGTTGCCTTGCTCAGTGGAGGGCACTGTTACATTGTACTGTATTTAATGTCGTGCTCTGTTTAATTTTACATTGTTCACTGTAGGGCACTGTTTCATTGTACCGTATTTAATGTCGGGCTATGTTTAATTTTACATTGTTCACTGTAGGTCACTGTTTCATTGTACTGTATTTAATGTCGGGCTGTGTTTAATTTTACCTTGATCAGTGGAGGGCACTGTTACATTGTACTGTATTTAATGTCGTGCTCTGTTTACTTTTACATTGTTCACTGTAGGGCACTGTTTCATTGTACCGTATTTAATGTCGGGCTATGTTTAATTTTACATTTTTCACTGTAGGTCACTGTTTCATTGTACTGTATTTAATGTCGGGCTGTGTTTAATTTTACATTCTTCACTGTAGGGCATTGTTTCATTGTGGTGTATTTAATGTTGGGTTCTGTTTAATTTTACCTTGTTCACTGTCGGGCGCTGTTTCGTTGTCCCGTATTTAATGTCGGGCTCTGTTTAATTTTGCGTTGTTTACTGTAGGTCACTGTTTCATTGTACTGTATTTAATGCCGGGCTGTGTTTAATTTTACATTGTTCAGTGTAGGGCACTGATTCATTGTACCGTATTTAATGTCGGGCTGTGTTTGAGTTTACATTGTTCAGTGTAGGGCTCTGATTCATTGTACTGTATTTAATGTCGGGCTGTGTTTAATTTTACATTGTTCAGTGTAGGGCACTGTTTCATTGTACCGTATTACATGTCGTGCTGTGTTTGAGTTTACATTGTTCATTGTAGGGCTCTGATTCATTGTACTGTATTTAATGTCGGGCTGTGTTTAATTTTACATTGTTCAGTGTAGGGCACTGTTTCATTGTACCGTATTTCATGTCGGGCTATGTTTAATTTTACATTGTTCACTGTAGGTCACTGTTTCATTGTACTGTATTTAATGTCGGGCTCTGTTTAATTTTGCCTTGTTTACTGTAGGTCACTGTTTCATTGTGCTGTATTTAATGCATGGCTGTGTTTAATTTTACATTGTTCATTGTAGGGCACTGATTCATTGTACCGTATTTAATGTCGGGCTGTGTTTAATTTTACATTGTTCAGTGTAGGGCACTGATTCATTGTACCGTATTTAATGTCGGGCTGTGTTTAAGTTTACATTGTTCAGTGTAGGGCACTGATTCATTGTACGGTATTTAATGTCGGGCTGTGTTTAATTTTACATTGTTCAGTGTAGGGCACTGATTCATTGTACCGTATTTAATGTCGGGCTCTGTTTAATTTTACATTGTTCACTGTAGGGCACTGTTTCATTGTACCGTATTTAATGTCGGGCTCTGTTTAATTTTACATTGTTCAGCGTTGGGCACTGTTTCATTGTACCGTGTTTAATGTCGGGCTCTGTTTAATTTTACATTGTTGCTGGTAGGGCACTGATTCATTGTAACGTATTTAATGTCGTGCTGTGTTTAATTTTACATTGTTCACTGTAGGGCACTTTTTCATTGTACCGTATTTAATGTCGGGCTCTGTTTAATTTTACCTTGTTCAGTGTAGGGCACTGTTTCATTGTACCGTATTTAATGTCGGGCTCTGTTTAATTTTACCTTGTTCAGTGTAGGGCACTGTTTCATTGTACCGTAGTTACTGTCGGGCTGTGTTTAATTGTACATTGTTCACTGTAGGGCACTGTTTCATTGTACCGTATTTAATGTCGGGCTGTGTTTAATTGTACATTGTTCACTGTAGGGCACTGTTTCGTTTTACCGTATTTAATGTCGGGCTGTTTTTAATTTTACCTTGTTCAGTGTAGGGCACTGTTTCATATTACCGTATTTAATGTAGGGTTGTTTTTAATTGTACATTGTTCACTGTAGGGCACTGTTTCATTGTACCGTATTTAATGTCGGGCTATGTTTAATTGTACATTGTTCACTTCAGGGCACTGTATCATTTTACCGCATTTAGTGTCGGGCTGTGTTTAATTGCACATTGTTCACTGTAGGGCACTGTTTCATTGTACTGTATTTAATGTCGGGCTGTGTTTAATTTTACCTTGTTCAGTGTAGGGCACTGTTTCATTTTACCGTATTTAATGTCGGACTGTGTTTAATTGAACATTGTTCACTGTCGGGCACTGTTTCATTGTCCCGTACTTAATGTCGGGCTTTGTTTAATGTTACATTGTTCAGCGTAGGGCACTGTTTCATTGTACTGTATTTAATGTCGGGCTCTGTTTAATTTTGCCTTGTTCACTGTAGGGCACTGTTTCATTGTACTGTATTTAATGTCTGGCTCTGTTTAATTTTACCTTGTTCACTGTACGGCACTGTTTCATTGTACTGTATTTAATGTCGGGCTGTGTTTAATATTACATTGTTCAGTGTAGGGCACTGATTCATTGTACCGTATTTACTGTCGGGCTGTGTTTAATTGTACATTGTTCACTGTAGGGCACTGTTTCATTGTACCGTATTTAATGTCGGGCTGTGTTTAATTGTCCATTGTTCACTGTAGGGCACTCTTTCATTGTACCGTATTTAATGTCGGGCTGTGTTTAATGTTGCCTTGCTCAGTGGAGGGCACTGTTACATTGTAGTGTATTTAATGTCGTGCTCTGTTTAATTTTACATTGTTCACTGTAGGGCACTGTTTCATTGTACCGTATTTAATGTCGGGCTGTGTTTAATTTTACATTGTTCACTGTAGGGGACTGTGTCGTTGTGCTGTATTTAATGTCGGGCTCTGTTTAATTTTACCTCGTTGCTTGTAGGGCACTGTTTCATTGTACTGTATTTAATGTCGGGCTCTGTTTAATTTTTCCTTGTTCACTCTAGGGCACTGTTTCATTGTACTGTATTTAATGTCGGGCTGTGTTTAATTGTACATTGTTCACTGTAGGTCACTGTTTCATTGTACTGTATTTAATGTCGGGCTGTGTTTAATTTTACATTCTTCACTGTAGGGCATTGTTTAATTGTGGTGTATTTAATGTTGGGCTCTGTTTAATTTTACCTTGTTCACTGTCGCGCACTGTTTCGTTGTCCCGTATTTAATGTCGGGCTCTGTTTAATGTTACATTGTTCAGTGTAGGGCACTGTTTCATTGTACTGTATTTAATGTCGGGCTCTGTTTAATTTTACATTGTTCAGTGCAGGGCACTGATTCATTGTACCGTATTTAATGTCGGGCTGTGTTTAAGTTTACATTGTTCAGTGTAGGGCACTGATTCATTGTACTGTATTTAATGTCGGGCTGTGATTAATTTTACATTGTTCAGTGTAGGGCACTGTTTC
Organism: Scyliorhinus torazame; assembly: GCF_047496885.1. Taxonomy (NCBI): domain Eukaryota; kingdom Metazoa; phylum Chordata; class Chondrichthyes; order Carcharhiniformes; family Scyliorhinidae; genus Scyliorhinus; species Scyliorhinus torazame. Next base: position 68,778 of record NW_027307819.1, read on the forward strand.
ATTGTACCGTATTTAATGTCGGGCTATGTTTAATTTTACATTGTTCACTGTAGGTCACTGTTTCATTGTACTGTATTTAATGTCGGGCTCTGTTTAATTTTACCTTGTTCAGTGTAGGGCACTGTTTCATTGTACTGTATTTAATGTCGGGCTGTGTTTAATTTTACATTCTTCACTGAAGGGCATTGTTTCATTGTGGTGTATTTAATGTTGGGTTCTGTTTAATTTTACCTTGTTCACTGTCGGGCGCTGTTTCGTTGTCCCGTATTTAATGTCGGGCTCTGTTTAATTTTGCGTTGTTTACTGTAGGTCACTGTTTCATTGTACTGTATTTAATGCCGGGCTGTGTTTAATTTTACATTGTTCAGTGTAGGGCACTGATTCATTGTACCGTATTTAATGTCGGGCTGTGTTTGAGTTTACATTGTTCAGTGTAGGGCTCTGATTCATTGTACTGTATTTAATGTCGGGCTGTGTTTAATTTTACATTGTTCAGTGTAGGGCACTGTTTCATTGTACCGTATTACATGTCGGGCTGTGTTTGAGTTTACATTGTTCATTGTAGGGCTCTGATTCATTGTACTGTATTTAATGTCGGGCTGTGTTTAATTTTACATTGTTCAGTGTAGGGCACTGTTTCATTGTACCGTATTTCATGTCGGGCTATGTTTAATTTTACATTGTTCACTGTAGGTCACTGTTTCATTGTACTGTATTTAATGTCGGGCTCTGTTTAATTTTGCCTTGTTTACTGTAGGTCACTGTTTCATTGTGCTGTATTTAATGCATGGCTGTGTTTAATTTTACATTGTTCATTGTAGGGCACTGATTCATTGTACCGTATTTAATGTCGGGCTGTGTTTAATTTTACATTGTTCAGTGTAGGGCACTGATTCATTGTACCGTATTTAATGTCGGGCTGTGTTTAAGTTTACATTGTTCAGTGTAGGGCACTGATTCATTGTACGGTATTTAATGTCGGGCTGTGTTTAATTTTACATTGTTCAGTGTAGGGCACTGATTCATTGTACCGTATTTAATGTCGGGCTCTGTTTAATTTTACATTGTTCACTGTAGGGCACTGTTTCATTGTACCGTATTTAATGTCGGGCTCTGTTTAATTTTACATTGTTCAGCGTTGGGCACTGTTTCATTGTACTGTATTTAATGTCGGGCTCTGTTTAATTTTACGTTGTTCACTGTAGGGCACTGTTTCATTGTACCGTGTTTAATGTCGGGCTCTGTTTAATTTTACATTGTTGCTGGTAGGGCACTGATTCATTGTAACGTATTTAATGTCGGGCTGTGTTTAATTTTACATTGTTCACTGTAGGGCACTTTTTCATTGTACCGTATTTAATGTCGGGCTCTGTTTAATTTTACCTTGTTCAGTGTAGGGCACTGTTTCATTGTACCGTATTTAATGTCGGGCTCTGTTTAATTTTACCTTGTTCAGTGTAGGGCACTGTTTCATTGTACCGTAGTTACTGTCGGGCTGTGTTTAATTGTACATTGTTCACTGTAGGGCACTGTTTCATTGTACCGTATTTAATGTCGGGCTGTGTTTAATTGTACATTGTTCACTGTAGGGCACTGTTTCGTTTTACCGTATTTAATGTCGGGCTGTTTTTAATTTTACCTTGTTCAGTGTAGGGCACTGTTTCATATTACCGTATTTAATGTAGGGTTGTTTTTAATTGTACATTGTTCACTGTAGGGCACTGTTTCATTGTACCGTATTTAATGTCGGGCTATGTTTAATTGTACATTGTTCACTTCAGGGCACTGTATCATTTTACCGCATTTAGTGTCGGGCTGTGTTTAATTGCACATTGTTCACTGTAGGGCACTGTTTCATTGTACTGTATTTAATGTCGGGCTGTGTTTAATTTTACCTTGTTCAGTGTAGGGCACTGTTTCATTTTACCGTATTTAATGTCGGACTGTGTTTAATTGAACATTGTTCACTGTCGGGCACTGTTTCATTGTCCCGTACTTAATGTCGGGCTTTGTTTAATGTTACATTGTTCAGCGTAGGGCACTGTTTCATTGTACTGTATTTAATGTCGGGCTCTGTTTAATTTTGCCTTGTTCACTGTAGGGCACTGTTTCATTGTACTGTATTTAATGTCTGGCTCTGTTTAATTTTACCTTGTTCACTGTACGGCACTGTTTCATTGTACTGTATTTAATGTCGGGCTGTGTTTAATATTACATTGTTCAGTGTAGGGCACTGATTCATTGTACCGTATTTACTGTCGGGCTGTGTTTAATTGTACATTGTTCACTGTAGGGCACTGTTTCATTGTACCGTATTTAATGTCGGGCTGTGTTTAATTGTCCATTGTTCACTGTAGGGCACTCTTTCATTGTACCGTATTTAATGTCGGGCTGTGTTTAATGTTGCCTTGCTCAGTGGAGGGCACTGTTACATTGTAGTGTATTTAATGTCGTGCTCTGTTTAATTTTACATTGTTCACTGTAGGGCACTGTTTCATTGTACCGTATTTAATGTCGGGCTGTGTTTAATTTTACATTGTTCACTGTAGGGGACTGTGTCGTTGTGCTGTATTTAATGTCGGGCTCTGTTTAATTTTACCTCGTTGCTTGTAGGGCACTGTTTCATTGTACTGTATTTAATGTCGGGCTCTGTTTAATTTTTCCTTGTTCACTCTAGGGCACTGTTTCATTGTACTGTATTTAATGCCGGGCTGTGTTTAATTGTACATTGTTCACTGTAGGTCACTGTTTCATTGTACTGTATTTAATGTCGGGCTGTGTTTAATTTTACATTCTTCACTGTAGGGCATTGTTTAATTGTGGTGTATTTAATGTTGGGCTCTGTTTAATTTTACCTTGTTCACTGTCGCGCACTGTTTCGTTGTCCCGTATTTAATGTCGGGCTCTGTTTAATGTTACATTGTTCAGTGTAGGGCACTGTTTCATTGTACTGTATTTAATGTCGGGCTCTGTTTAATTTTACATTGTTCAGTGCAGGGCACTGATTCATTGTACCGTATTTAATGTCGGGCTGTGTTTAAGTTTACATTGTTCAGTGTAGGGCACTGATTCATTGTACTGTATTTAATGTCGGGCTGTGATTAATTTTACATTGTTCAGTGTAGGGCACTGTTTCATTGTACCGTATTTAATGTCGGGCTATGTTTAATTTTACATTGTTCACTGTAGGTCACTGTTTCATTGTACTGTATTTAATGTCGGGCTCTGTTTAATTTTACCTTGTTCAGTGTAGGGCACTGTTTCATTGTACCGTATTTAATGTCGGGCTGTGTTTAATTTTACGTTATTCAGTGTAGGGCACTGTTTCATTGTACCGTATTTAATGTCGGGCTGTGTTTAATTTTACCTTGTTCACTGTAGGTCACTGTTTCATTGCACCGTATTTAATGTCGGGCTGTGTTTAATTTTACATTGTTCAGTGTAGTGCACTGTTTCATTCTACCGGATTTAATGTTGTGCTCTGTTTAATTTTACCTTGTTCACTGTAGGTCACTGTTTCATTGTACCGTATTTAATGTCGGGCTCTGTTTAATTTTACCTTGTTCACTGTAGGGCACTGTTTCATTGCACTGTATTTAATGTCGGGCTCTGTTTAATTTTACCTCGTTGCTTGTAGGGCACTGTTTCATTGTACTGTATTTAATGTCGGGCTCTGTTTAATTTCACCTTGTTCACTGTAGGGCACTGTTTCATTCTACTGTATTTAATGTCGGGCTCTGTTTAATTTTACATTGTTCACTGTAGGGCACTGTTTCACTGTACCGCATTTAATATCGTGCTCTGTTTAATTTTACATTGTAGCTTGTAGGGCACTGTTTCATTGTACTGTATTTAATGTCGGGCTCTGTTTAATTTTACCTTGTTCACTGCAGGTCACTGTTTCATTGTACTGCATTTAATGTCGGGCTGTGTTTAATTTTACATTGTTCACTGTAGGGCACTGTTTCATTGCACTGTATTTAATGTCGGGCTCTGTTTAATTTTACCTCGTTGCTTGTAGGGCACTGTTTCATTGTACTGTATTTAATGTCGGGCTCTGTTTAATTTTACCTTGTTCACTGTAGGGCACTGTTTCATTGTACTGTATTTAATGTCGGGCTCTGTTTAATTTTACCTTGTTCACTGTAGGGCACTGTTTCATTGTACTGTATTTAATGTCGGGCTGTGTTTAATATTACATTGTTCAGTGTAGGGCACTGATTCATTGTACCGTATTTACTGTCGGGCTGTGTTTAATTGTACATTGTTCACTGTAGGGCACTGTTTCATTGTACCGTATTTAATGTCGGGCTGTGTTTAATTGTCCATTGTTCACTGTAGGGCACTGTTTCATTGTACTGTATTTAATGTCGGGTTCTGTTTAATTTTACCTTGTTCAGTGTAGGGCACTGTTTCATTGTACCGTATTTAATGTCGGGCTATGTTTAATTTTACATTGTTCACTGTAGGTCACTGTTTCATTGTACTGTATTTAATGTCGGGCTGTGTTTAATTTTACCTTGATCAGTGGAGGGCACTGTTACATTGTACTGTATTTAATGTCGTGCTCTGTTTACTTTTACATTGTTCACTGTAGGGCACTGTTTCATTGTACCGTATTTAATGTCGGGCTATGTTTAATTTTACATTTTTCACTGTAGGTCACTGTTTCATTGTACTGTATTTAATGTCGGGCTGTGTTTAATTTTACATTCTTCACTGTAGGGCATTGTTTAATTGTGGTGTATTTAATGTTGGGTTCTGTTTAATTTTACCTTGTTCACTGTCGGGCGCTGTTTCGTTGTCCCGTATTTAATGTCGGGCTCTGTTTAATTTTGCGTTGTTTACTGTAGGTCACTGTTTCATTGTACTGTATTTAATGCCGGGCTGTGTTTAATTTTACATTGTTCAGTGTAGGGCACTGATTCATTGTACCGTATTTAATGTCGGGCTGTGTTTGAGTTTACATTGTTCAGTGTAGGGCTCTGATTCATTGTACTGTATTTAATGTCGGGCTGTGTTTAATTTTACATTGTTCAGTGTAGGGCACTGTTTCATTGTACCGTATTTCATGTCGGGCTATGTTTAATTTTACATTGTTCACTGTAGGTCACTGTTTCATTGTGCTGTATTTAATGCATGGCTGTGTTTAATTTTACATTGTTCATTGTAGTGCACTGATTCATTGTACCGTATTTAATGTCGGGCTGTGTTTAATTTTACATTGTTCAGTGTAGGGCACTGATTCATTGTACCGTATTTAATGTCGGGCTGTGTTTAAGTTTACATTGTTCAGTGTAGGGCATTGATTCATTGTACGGTATTTAATGTCGGGCTGTGTTTAATTTTACATTCTTCACTGTAGGGCATTGTTTCATTGTGGTGTATTTAATGTTGGGTTCTGTTTAATTTTACCTTGTTCACTGTCGGGCGCTGTTTCGTTGTCCCGTATTTAATGTCGGGCTCTGTTTAATTTTGCGTTGTTTACTGTAGGTCACTGTTTCATTGTACTGTATGTAATGCCGGGCTGTGTTTAATTTTACATTGTTCAGTGTAGGGCACTGATTCATTGTACCGTATTTAATGTCGGGCTGTGTTTGAGTTTACATTGTTCAGTGTAGGGCTCTGATTCATTGTACTGTATTTAATGTCGGGCTGTGTTTAATTTTACATTGTTCAGTGTAGGGCACTGTTTCATTGTACCGTATTTCATGTCGGGCTATGTTTAATTTTACATTGTTCACTGTAGGTCACTGTTTCATTGTACTGTATTTAATGTCGGGCTCTGTTTAATTTTGCCTTGTTTACTGTAGGTCACTGTTTCATTGTGCTGTATTTAATGCATGGCTGTGTTTAATTTTACATTGTTCATTGTAGGGCACTGATTCATTGTACGGTATTTAATGTCGGGCTGTGTTTAATTTTACATTGTTCAGTGTAGGGCACTGATTCATTGTACCGTATTTAATGTCGGGCTCTGTTTAATTTTACATTGTTCACTGTAGGGCACTGTTTCATTGTACCGTATTTAATGTCGGGCTCTGTTTAATTTTACATTGTTGCTGGTAGGGCACTGATTCATTGTAACGTATTTAATGTCGGGCTGTGTTTAATTTTACATTGTTCACTGTAGGGCACTTTTTCATTGTACCGTATTTAATGTCGGGCTCTGTTTAATTTTACCTTGTTCAGTGTAGGGCACTGTTTCATTGTACCGTATTTACTGTCGCGCTGTGTTTAATTGTACATTGTTCACTGTAGGGCACTGTTTCATTGTACCGTATTTAATGTCGGGCTGTGTTTAATTTTACATTGTTCACTGTAGGGCACTGTTTCATTGTACTGTATTTAATGTCGGGCTCTGTTTAATTTTACCTTGTTCAGTGTAGGGCACTGTTTCATTGTACCGTATTTAATGTCGGGCTGTGTTTAATTTTACATTGTTAAGTGTAGGGCACTGTTTCATTGTACCGTATTTCATGTCGGGCTGTGTTTAATTTTACCTTGCTCAGTGGAGGGCACTGTTTCATTGTACCGTATTTAATGTCGGGCTATGTTTAATTTTACATTTTTCACTGTATGTCACTGTTTCATTGTACTGCATTTAATGTCGGGCTGCGATTAATTTTACATTCGTCACTGTAGGGCATAGATTCATTGTGGTGTATTTCATGTCGGGCTCTGTTTAATTTTGCGTTGTTTACTGTAGGTCACTGATTCATTGTACTGTATTTAATGCCGGGCTGTGTTTAATTTTACATTGTTCAGTTTAGGGCACTGATTCATTGTACCGTATTTAATGTCGGGCTGTGTTTAAGTTTACATTGTTCAGTGTAGGGCACTGATTACTTGTACTGTATTTAATGTCGGGCTGTGTTTAATTTTACATTGTTCAGTGTAGGGCACTGTTTCACTGTACCGTATTTAATGTCGGGCTCTGTTTAATTTTACATTGTTCAGTGTAGGGCTCTGTTTCATTGTACCGTATTTAATGTCGGGCTGTGTTTTATTTTACATTCTTCACTGTAGGGCATTGTTTCATTATGCTGTATTTAATGTTGGGCTCTCTTTAATTTTACATTGTTCACTGTAGGGGACTGTGTCGTTGTGCTGTATTTAATGTCGGGCTCTGTTTAATTTTACCTCGTTGCTTGTAGGGCACTGTTTCATTGTACTGTATTTAATGTCGGGCTCTGTTTAATTTTTCCTTGTTCACTCTAGGGCACTGTTTCATTGTACTGTATTTAATGTCGGGCTGTGTTTAATTGTACATTGTTCACTGTAGGTCACTGTTTCATTGTACTGTATTTAATGTCGGGCTGTGTTTAATTTTACATTCTTCACTGTAGGGCATTGTTTAATTGTGGTGTATTTAATGTTGGGCTCTGTTTAATTTTACCTTGTTCACTGTCGCGCACTGTTTCGTTGTCCCGTATTTAATGTCGGGCTCTGTTTAATGTTACATTGTTCAGTGTAGGGCACTGTTTCATTGTACTGTATTTAATGTCGGGCTCTGTTTAATTTTACATTGTTCAGTGCAGGGCACTGATTCATTGTACCGTATTTAATGTCGGGCTGTGTTTAAGTTTACATTGTTCAGTGTAGGGCACTGATTCATTGTACTGTATTTAATGTCGGGCTGTGATTAATTTTACATTGTTCAGTGTAGGGCACTGTTTCATTGTACCGTATTTAATGTCGGGCTATGTTTAATTTTACATTGTTCACTGTAGTTCACTGTTTCATTGTACTGTATTTAATGTCGGGCTCTGTTTAATTTTACCTTGTTCAGTGTAGGGCACTGTTTCATTGCACCGTATTTAATGTCGGGCTGTGTTTAATTTTACATTGTTCAGTGTAGTGCACTGTTTCATTCTACCGTATTTAATGTTGTGCTCTGTTTAATTTTACCTTGTTCACTGTAGGTCACTGTTTCATTCTCCCGTATTTAATGTCGGGCTCTGTTTAATTTTACCTTGTTCACTGTAGGGCACTGTTTCATTGCACTGTATTTAATGTCGGGCTCTGTTTAATTTTACCTTGTTCACTGTAGGGCACTGTTTCATTCTACTGTATTTAATGTCGGGCTCTGTTTAATTTTACATTGTTCACTGTAGGGCACTGTTTCACTGTCCCGCATTTAATATCGAGCTCTGTTTAATTTTACATTGTAGCTTGTAGGGCACTGTTTCATTGTACTGTATTTAATGTCGGGCTCTGTTTAATTTTACCTTGTTCACTGCAGGTCACTGTTTCATTGTACTGCATTTAATGTCGGGCTGTGTTTAATTTTACATTGTTCACTGTAGGGCACTGTTTCATTGCACTGTATTTAATGTCGGGCTCTGTTTAATTTTACCTCGTTGCTTGTAGGGCACTGTTTCATTGTACTGTATTTAATGTCGGGCTCTGTTTAATTTTACCTTGTTCACTGTAGGGCACTGTTTCATTGTACTGTATTTAATGTCGGGCTCTGTTTAATTTTACCTTGTTCACTGTAGGGCACTGTTTCATTGTACTGTATTTAATGTCGGGCTGTGTTTAATATTACATTGTTCACTGTAGGTCACTGTTTCATTGTACTGTATTTAATGTCGGGCTGTGTTTAATTTTACCTTGATCAGTGGAGGGCACTGTTACATTGTACTGTATTTAATGTCGTGCTCTGTTTACTTTTACATTGTTCACTGTAGGGCACTGTTTCATTGTACCGTATTTAATGTCGGGCTATGTTTAATTTTACATTTTTCACTGTAGGTCACTGTTTCATTGTACTGTATTTAATGTCGGGCTGTGTTTAATTTTACATTCTTCACTGTAGGGCATTGTTTAATTGTGGTGTATTTAATGTTGGGTTCTGTTTAATTTTACCTTGTTCACTGTCGGGCGCTGTTTCGTTGTCCCGTATTTAATGTCGGGCTCTGTTTAATTTTGCGTTGTTTACTGTAGGTCACTGTTTCATTGTACTGTATTTAATGCCGGGTTGTGTTTAATTTTACATTGTTCAGTGTAGGGCACTGATTCATTGTACCGTATTTAATGTCGGGCTGTGTTTGAGTTTACATTGTTCAGTGTAGGGCTCTGATTCATTGTACTGTATTTAATGTCGGGCTGTGTTTAATTTTACATTGTTCAGTGTAGGGCACTGTTTCATTGTACCGTATTTCATGTCGGGCTATGTTTAATTTTACATTGTTCACTGTAGGTCACTGTTTCATTGTACTGTATTTAATGTCGGGCTCTGTTTAATTTTGCCTTGTTTACTGTAGGTCACTGTTTCATTGTGCTGTATTTAATGCATGGCTGTGTTTAATTTTACATTGTTCATTGTAGGGCACTGATTCATTGTACGGTATTTAATGTCGGGCTGTGTTTAATTTTACATTGTTCAGTGTAGGGCACTGATTCATTGTACCGTATTTAATGTCGGGCTCTGTTTAATTTTACATTGTTCACTGTAGGGCACTGTTTCATTGTACCGTATTTAATGTCGGGCTCTGTTTAATTTTACATTGTTGCTGGTAGGGCACTGATTCATTGTAACGTATTTAATGTCGGGCTGTGTTGAATTTTACATTGTTCACTGTAGGGCACTTTTTCATTGTACCGTATTTAATGTCGGGCTCTGTTTAATTTTACCTTGTTCAGTGTAGGGCACTGTTTCATTGTACCGTATTTACTGTCGCGCTGTGTTTAATTGTACATTGTTCACTGTAGGGCACTGTTTCATTGTACCGTATTTAATGTCGGGCTGTGTTTAATTTTACATTGTTCACTGTAGGGCACTGTTTCATTGTACTGTATTTAATGTCGGGCTCTGTTTAATTTTACCTTGTTCAGTGTAGGGCACTGTTTCATTGTACCGTATTTAATGTCGGGCTGTGTTTAATTTTACATTGTTAAGTGTAGGGCACTGTTTCATTGTACCGTATTTCATGTCGGGCTGTGTTTAATTTTACCTTGCTCAGTGGAGGGCACTGTTTCATTGTACCGTATTTAATGTCGGGCTATGTTTAATTTTACATTTTTCACTGTATGTCACTGTTTCATTGTACTGCATTTAATGTCGGGCTGCGATTAATTTTACATTCGTCACTGTAGGGCATTGATTCATTGTGGTGTATTTCATGTCGGGCTCTGTTTAATTTTGCGTTGTTTACTGTAGGTCACTGATTCATTGTACTGTATTTAATGCCGGGCTGTGTTTAATTTTACATTGTTCACTGTAGGGCACTTTTTCATTGTACCGTATTTAATGTCGGGCTCTGTTTAATTTTACCTTGTTCAGTGTAGGGCACTGTTTCATTGTACCGTATTTAATGTCGGGCTCTGTTTAATTTTACCTTGTTCAGTGTAGGGCACTGTTTCATTGTACCGTAGTTACTGTCGGGCTGTGTTTAATTGTACATTGTTCACTGTAGGGCACTGTTTCATTGTACCGTATTTAATGTCGGGCTGTGTTTAATTGTACATTGTTCACTGTAGGGCACTGTTTCGTTTTACCGTATTTAATGTCGGGCTGTTTTTAATTTTACCTTGTTCAGTGTAGGGCACTGTTTCATATTACCGTATTTAATGTAGGGTTGTTTTTAATTGTACATTGTTCACTGTAGGGCACCGTTTCATTGTACCGTATTTAATGTCGGGCTATGTTTAATTGTACATTGTTCACTGCAGGGCACTGTATCATTTTACCGCATTTAGTGTCGGGCTGTGTTTAATTGTACATTGTTCACTGTAGGGCACTGTTTCATTGTACTGTATTTAATGTCGGGCTGTGTTTAATTTTACCTAGTTCAGTGTAGGGCACTGTTTCATTTTACCGTATTTAATGTCGGACTGTGTTTAATTGTACATTGTTCACTGTCGGGCACTGTTTCATTGTCCCGTACTTAATGTCGGGCTTTGTTTAATGTTACATTGTTCAGCGTAGGGCACCGTTTCATTGTACTGTATTTAATGTCGGGCTCTGTTTAATTTTGCCTTGTTCACTGTAGGGCACTGTTTCATTGTACTGTATTTAATGTCGGGCTCTGTTTAATTTGACCTTGTTCACTGTAGGGCACTGTTTCATTCTACTGTATTTAATGTCGGGCTGTGTTTAATATTACATTGTTCAGTGTAGGGCACTGATTCATTGTACCGTATTTACTGTCGGGCTGTGTTTAATTGTACATTGTTCACTGTAGGGCACTGTTTCATTGTACCGTATTTAATGTCGGGCTGTGTTTAATTGTCCATTGTTCACTGTAGGGCACTCTTTCATTGTACCGTATTTACTGTCGGGCTGTGTTTAATTGTACATTGTTCACTGTAGGGCACTGTTTCATTGTACCGTATTTAATGTCGGGCTGTGTTTAATTGTCCATTGTTCACTGTAGGGCACTCTTTCATTGTACCGTATTTAATGTCGGGCTGTGTTTAATATTACATTGTTCAGTGTAGGGCACTGATTCATTGTACCGTATTTACTGTCGGGCTGTGTTTAATTGTACATTGTTCACTGTAGGGCACTGTTTCATTGTACCGTATTTAATGTCGGGCTGTGTTTAATTGTCCATTGTTCACTGTAGGGCACTCTTTCATTGTACCGTATTTACTGTCGGGCTGTGTTTAATTTTACATTCTTCACTGTAGGGCATTGTTTAATTGTGGTGTATTTAATGTTGGGCTCTGTTTAATTTTACCTTGTTCACTGTCGCGCACTGTTTCGTTGTCCCGTATTTAATGTCGGGCTCTGTTTAATGTTACATTGTTCAGTGTAGGGCACTGTTTCATTGTACTGTATTTAATGTCGGGCTCTGTTTAATTTTACATTGTTCAGTGCAGGGCACTGATTCATTGTACCGTATTTAATGTCGGGCTGTGTTTAAGTTTACATTGTTCAGTGTAGGGCACTGATTCATTGTACTGTATTTAATGTCGGGCTGTGATTAATTTTACATTGTTCAGTGTAGGGCACTGTTTCATTGTACCGTATTTAATGTCGGGCTATGTTTAATTTTACATTGTTCACTGTAGGTCACTGTTTTATTGTACTGTATTTAATGTCGGGCTCTGTTTAATTTTACCTTGTTCAGTGTAGGGCACTGTTTCATTGTACCGTATTTAATGTCGGGCTGTGTTTAATTTTACGTTATTCAGTGTAGGGCACTGTTTCATTGTACCGTATTTAATGTCGGGCTGTGTTTAATTTTACCTTGTTCACTGTAGGTCACTGTTTCATTGCACCGTATTTAATGTCGGGCTGTGTTTAATTTTACATTGTTCAGTGTAGTGCACTGTTTCATTCTACCGTATTTAATGTTGTGCTCTGTTTAATTTTACCTTGTTCACTGTAGGTCACTGTTTCATTGTACCGTATTTAATGTCGGGCTCTGTTTAATTTTACCTTGTTCACTGTAGGGCACTGTTTTATTGCACTGTATTTAATGTCGGGCTCTGTTTAATTTTACCTCGTTGCTTGTAGGGCACTGTTTCATTGTACTGTATTTAATGTCGGGCTCTGTTTAATTTTACCTTGTTCACTGTAGGGCACTGTTTCATTCTACTGTATTTAATGTCGGGCTCTGTTTAATTTTACATTGTTCACTGTAGGGCACTGTTTCACTGTACCGCATTTAATATCGAGCTCTGTTTAATTTTACATTGTAGCTTGTAGGGCACTGTTTCATTGTACTGTATTTAATGTCGGGCTCTGTTTAATTTTACCTTGTTCACTGCAGGTCACTGTTTCATTGTACTGCATTTAATGTCGGGCTGTGTTTAATTTTACATTGTTCACTGTAGGGCACTGTTTCATTGCACTGTATTTAATGTCGGGCTCTGTTTAATTTTACCTCGTTGTTTGTAGGGCACTGTTTCATTGTACTGTATTTAATGTCGGGCTCTGTTTAATTTTACCTTGTTCACTGTAGGGCACTGTTTCATTGTACTGTATTTAATGTCGGGCTCTGTTTAATTTTACCTTGTTCACTGTAGGGCACTGTTTCATTGTACTGTATTTAATGTCGGGCTGTGTTTAATATTACATTGTTCAGTGTAGGGCACTGATTCATTGTACCGTATTTACTGTCGGGCTGTGTTTAATTGTACATTGTTCACTGTAGGGCACTGTTTCATTGTACCGTATTTAATGTCGGGCTGTGTTTAATTGTCCATTGTTCACTGTAGGGCACTGTTTCATTGTACTGTATTTAATGTCGGGCTCTGTTTAATTTTACCTTGTTCAGTGTAGGGCACTGTTTCATTGTACCGTATTTAATGTCGGGCTGTGTTTAATTTTACATTGTTCAGTGTAGGGCACTCTTTCATTGTACCGTATTTAATGTCGGGCTGTGTTTACTGTTGCCTTGCTCAGTGGAGGGCACTGTTACATTGTACTGTATTTAATGTCGTGCTCTGTTTAATTTTACATTGTTCACTGTAGGGCACTGTTTCATTGTACCGTATTTAATGTCGGGCTATGTTTAATTTTACATTGTTCACTGTAGGTCACTGTTTCATTGTACTGTATTTAATGTCGGGCTGTGTTTAATTTTACCTTGATCAGTGGAGGGCACTGTTACATTGTACTGTATTTAATGTCGTGCTCTGTTTACTTTTACATTGTTCACTGTAGGGCACTGTTTCATTGTACCGTATTTAATGTCGGGCTATGTTTAATTTTACATTTTTCACTGTAGGTCACTGTTTCATTGTACTGTATTTAATGTCGGGCTGTGTTTAATTTTACATTCTTCACTGTAGGGCATTGTTTCATTGTGGTGTATTTAATGTTGGGTTCTGTTTAATTTTACCTTGTTCACTGTCGGGCGCTGTTTCGTTGTCCCGTATTTAATGTCGGGCTCTGTTTAATTTTGCGTTGTTTACTGTAGGTCACTGTTTCATTGTACTGTATTTAATGCCGGGCTGTGTTTAATTTTACATTGTTCAGTGTAGGGCACTGATTCATTGTACCGTATTTAATGTCGGGCTGTGTTTGAGTTTACATTGTTCAGTGTAGGGCTCTGATTCATTGTACTGTATTTAATGTCGGGCTGTGTTTAATTTTACATTGTTCAGTGTAGGGCACTGTTTCATTGTACCGTATTACATGTCGGGCTGTGTTTGAGTTTACATTGTTCATTGTAGGGCTCTGATTCATTGTACTGTATTTAATGTCGGGCTGTGTTTAATTTTACATTGTTCAGTGTAGGGCACTGTTTCATTGTACCGTATTTCATGTCGGGCTATGTTTAATTTTACATTGTTCACTGTAGGTCACTGTTTCATTGTACTGTATTTAATGTCGGGCTCTGTTTAATTTTGCCTTGTTTACTGTAGGTCACTGTTTCATTGTGCTGTATTTAATGCATGGCTGTGTTTAATTTTACATTGTTCATTGTAGGGCACTGATTCATTGTACCGTATTTAATGTCGGGCTGTGTTTAATTTTACATTGTTCAGTGTAGGGCACTGATTCATTGTACCGTATTTAATGTCGGGCTGTGTTTAAGTTTACATTGTTCAGTGTAGGGCACTGATTCATTGTACGGTATTTAATGTCGGGCTGTGTTTAATTTTACATTGTTCAGTGTAGGGCACTGATTCATTGTACCGTATTTAATGTCGGGCTCTGTTTAATTTTACATTGTTCACTGTAGGGCACTGTTTCATTGTACCGTATTTAATGTCGGGCTCTGTTTAATTTTACATTGTTCAGCGTTGGGCACTGTTTCATTGTACTGTATTTAATGTCGGGCTCTGTTTAATTTTACGTTGTTCACTGTAGGGCACTGTTTCATTGTACCGTGTTTAATGTCGGGCTCTGTTTAATTTTACATTGTTGCTGGTAGGGCACTGATTCATTGTAACGTATTTAATGTCGGGCTGTGTTTAATTTTACATTGTTCACTGTAGGGCACTTTTTCATTGTACCGTATTTAATGTCGGGCTCTGTTTAATTTTACCTTGTTCAGTGTAGGGCACTGTTTCATTGTACCGTATTTAATGTCGGGCTCTGTTTAATTTTACCTTGTTCAGTGTAGGGCACTGTTTCATTGTACCGTAGTTACTGTCGGGCTGTGTTTAATTGTACATTGTTCACTGTAGGGCACTGTTTCATTGTACCGTATTTAATGTCGGGCTGTGTTTAATTGTACATTGTTCACTGTAGGGCACTGTTTCGTTTTACCGTATTTAATGTCGGGCTGTTTTTAATTTTACCTTGTTCAGTGTAGGGCACTGTTTCATATTACCGTATTTAATGTAGGGTTGTTTTTAATTGTACATTGTTCACTGTAGGGCACTGTTTCATTGTACCGTATTTAATGTCGGGCTATGTTTAATTGTACATTGTTCACTTCAGGGCACTGTATCATTTTACCGCATTTAGTGTCGGGCTGTGTTTAATTGCACATTGTTCACTGTAGGGCACTGTTTCATTGTACTGTATTTAATGTCGGGCTGTGTTTAATTTTACCTTGTTCAGTGTAGGGCACTGTTTCATTTTACCGTATTTAATGTCGGACTGTGTTTAATTGAACATTGTTCACTGTCGGGCACTGTTTCATTGTCCCGTACTTAATGTCGGGCTTTGTTTAATGTTACATTGTTCAGCGTAGGGCACTGTTTCATTGTACTGTATTTAATGTCGGGCTCTGTTTAATTTTGCCTTGTTCACTGTAGGGCACTGTTTCATTGTACTGTATTTAATGTCTGGCTCTGTTTAATTTTACCTTGTTCACTGTACGGCACTGTTTCATTGTACTGTATTTAATGTCGGGCTGTGTTTAATATTACATTGTTCAGTGTAGGGCACTGATTCATTGTACCGTATTTACTGTCGGGCTGTGTTTAATTGTACATTGTTCACTGTAGGGCACTGTTTCATTGTACCGTATTTAATGTCGGGCTGTGTTTAATTGTCCATTGTTCACTGTAGGGCACTCTTTCATTGTACCGTATTTAATGTCGGGCTGTGTTTAATGTTGCCTTGCTCAGTGGAGGGCACTGTTACATTGTAGTGTATTTAATGTCGTGCTCTGTTTAATTTTACATTGTTCACTGTAGGGCACTGTTTCATTGTACCGTATTTAATGTCGGGCTGTGTTTAATTTTACATTGTTCACTGTAGGGGACTGTGTCGTTGTGCTGTATTTAATGTCGGGCTCTGTTTAATTTTACCTCGTTGCTTGTAGGGCACTGTTTCATTGTACTGTATTTAATGTCGGGCTCTGTTTAATTTTTCCTTGTTCACTCTAGGGCACTGTTTCATTGTACTGTATTTAATGTCGGGCTGTGTTTAATTGTACATTGTTCACTGTAGGTCACTGTTTCATTGTACTGTATTTAATGTCGGGCTGTGTTTAATTTTACATTCTTCACTGTAGGGCATTGTTTAATTGTGGTGTATTTAATGTTGGGCTCTGTTTAATTTTACCTTGTTCACTGTCGCGCACTGTTTCGTTGTCCCGTATTTAATGTCGGGCTCTGTTTAATGTTACATTGTTCAGTGTAGGGCACTGTTTCATTGTACTGTATTTAATGTCGGGCTCTGTTTAATTTTACATTGTTCAGTGCAGGGCACTGATTCATTGTACCGTATTTAATGTCGGGCTGTGTTTAAGTTTACATTGTTCAGTGTAGGGCACTGATTCATTGTACTGTATTTAATGTCGGGCTGTGATTAATTTTACATTGTTCAGTGTAGGGCACTGTTTCATTGTACCGTATTTAATGTCGGGCTATGTTTAATTTTACATTGTTCACTGTAGGTCACTGTTTCATTGTACTGTATTTAATGTCGGGCTCTGTTTAATTTTACCTTGTTCAGTGTAGGGCACTGTTTCATTGTACTGTATTTAATGTCGGGCTGTGTTTAATTTTACATTCTTCACTGAAGGGCATTGTTTCATTGTGGTGTATTTAATGTTGGGTTCTGTTTAATTTTACCTTGTTCACTGTCGGGCGCTGTTTCGTTGTCCCGTATTTAATGTCGGGCTCTGTTTAATTTTGCGTTGTTTACTGTAGGTCACTGTTTCATTGTACTGTATTTAATGCCGGGCTGTGTTTAATTTTACATTGTTCAGTGTAGGGCACTGATTCATTGTACCGTATTTAATGTCGGGCTGTGTTTGAGTTTACATTGTTCAGTGTAGGGCTCTGATTCATTGTACTGTATTTAATGTCGGGCTGTGTTTAATTTTACATTGTTCAGTGTAGGGCACTGTTTCATTGTACCGTATTACATGTCGGGCTGTGTTTGAGTTTACATTGTTCATTGTAGGGCTCTGATTCATTGTACTGTATTTAATGTCGGGCTGTGTTTAATTTTACATTGTTCAGTGTAGGGCACTGTTTCATTGTACCGTATTTCATGTCGGGCTATGTTTAATTTTACATTGTTCACTGTAGGTCACTGTTTCATTGTACTGTATTTAATGTCGGGCTCTGTTTAATTTTGCCTTGTTTACTGTAGGTCACTGTTTCATTGTGCTGTATTTAATGCATGGCTGTGTTTAATTTTACATTGTTCATTGTAGTGCACTGATTCATTGTACCGTATTTAATGTCGGGCTGTGTTTAATTTTACATTGTTCAGTGTAGGGCACTGATTCATTGTACCGTATTTAATGTCGGGCTGTGTTTAAGTTTACATTGTTCAGTGTAGGGCATTGATTCATTGTACGGTATTTAATGTCGGGCTGTGTTTAATTTTACATTCTTCACTGTAGGGCATTGTTTCATTGTGGTGTATTTAATGTTGGGTTCTGTTTAATTTTACCTTGTTCACTGTCGGGCGCTGTTTCGTTGTCCCGTATTTAATGTCGGGCTCTGTTTAATTTTGCGTTGTTTACTGTAGGTCACTGTTTCATTGTACTGTATGTAATGCCGGGCTGTGTTTAATTTTACATTGTTCAGTGTAGGGCACTGATTCATTGTACCGTGTTTAATGTCGGGCTCTGTTTAATTTTACATTGTTGCTGGTAGGGCACTGATTCATTGTAACGTATTTAATGTCGGGCTGTGTTTAATTTTACATTGTTCACTGTAGGGCACTTTTTCATTGTACCGTATTTAATGTCGGGCTCTGTTTAATTTTACCTTGTTCAGTGTAGGGCACTGTTTCATTGTACCGTATTTAATGTCGGGCTCTGTTTAATTTTACCTTGTTCAGTGTAGGGCACTGTTTCATTGTACCGTAGTTACTGTCGGGCTGTGTTTAATTGTACATTGTTCACTGTAGGGCACTGTTTCATTGTACCGTATTTAATGTCGGGCTGTGTTTAATTGTACATTGTTCACTGTAGGGCACTGTTTCGTTTTACCGTATTTAATGTCGGGCTGTTTTTAATTTTACCTTGTTCAGTGTAGGGCACTGTTTCATATTACCGTATTTAATGTAGGGTTGTTTTTAATTGTACATTGTTCACTGTAGGGCACTGTTTCATTGTACCGTATTTAATGTCGGGCTATGTTTAATTGAACATTGTTCACTGTCGGGCACTGTTTCATTGTCCCGTACTTAATGTCGGGCTTTGTTTAATGTTACATTGTTCAGCGTAGGGCACTGTTTCATTGTACTGTATTTAATGTCGGGCTCTGTTTAATTTTGCCTTGTTCACTGTAGGGCACTGTTTCATTGTACTGTATTTAATGTCTGGCTCTGTTTAATTTTACCTTGTTCACTGTACGGCACTGTTTCATTGTACTGTATTTAATGTCGGGCTGTGTTTAATATTACATTGTTCAGTGTAGGGCACTGATTCATTGTACCGTATTTACTGTCGGGCTGTGTTTAATTGTACATTGTTCACTGTAGGGCACTGTTTCATTGTACCGTATTTAATGTCGGGCTGTGTTTAATTGTCCATTGTTCACTGTAGGGCACTCTTTCATTGTACCGTATTTAATGTCGGGCTGTGTTTAATGTTGCCTTGCTCAGTGGAGGGCACTGTTACATTGTAGTGTATTTAATGTCGTGCTCTGTTTAATTTTACATTGTTCACTGTAGGGCACTGTTTCATTGTACCGTATTTAATGTCGGGCTGTGTTTAATTTTACATTGTTCACTGTAGGGGACTGTGTCGTTGTGCTGTATTTAATGTCGGGCTCTGTTTAATTTTACCTCGTTGCTTGTAGGGCACTGTTTCATTGTACTGTATTTAATGTCGGGCTCTGTTTAATTTTTCCTTGTTCACTCTAGGGCACTGTTTCATTGTACTGTATTTAATGTCGGGCTGTGTTTAATTGTACATTGTTCACTGTAGGTCACTGTTTCATTGTACTGTATTTAATGTCGGGCTGTGTTTAATTTTACATTCTTCACTGTAGGGCATTGTTTAATTGTGGTGTATTTAATGTTGGGCTCTGTTTAATTTTACCTTGTTCACTGTCGCGCACTGTTTCGTTGTCCCGTATTTAATGTCGGGCTCTGTTTAATGTTACATTGTTCAGTGTAGGGCACTGTTTCATTGTACTGTATTTAATGTCGGGCTCTGTTTAATTTTACATTGTTCAGTGCAGGGCACTGATTCATTGTACCGTATTTAATGTCGGGCTGTGTTTAAGTTTACATTGTTCAGTGTAGGGCACTGATTCATTGTACTGTATTTAATGTCGGGCTGTGATTAATTTTACATTGTTCAGTGTAGGGCACTGTTTCATTGTACCGTATTTAATGTCGGGCTATGTTTAATTTTACATTGTTCACTGTAGTTCACTGTTTCATTGTACTGTATTTAATGTCGGGCTCTGTTTAATTTTACCTTGTTCAGTGTAGGGCACTGTTTCATTGTACCGTATTTAATGTCGGGCTGTGTTTAATTTTACGTTATTCAGTGTAGGGCACTGTTTCATTGTACCGTATTTAATGTCGGGCTGTGTTTAATTTTACCCTGTTCACTGTAGGTCACTGTTTCATTGCACCGTATTTAATGTCGGGCTGTGTTTAATTTTACATTGTTCAGTGTAGTGCACTGTTTCATTCTACCGTATTTAATGTTGTGCTCTGTTTAATTTTACCTTGTTCACTGTAGGTCACTGTTTCATTCTCCCGTATTTAATGTCGGGCTCTGTTTAATTTTACCTTGTTCACTGTAGGGCACTGTTTCATTGCACTGTATTTAATGTCGGGCTCTGTTTAATTTTACCTTGTTCACTGTAGGGCACTGTTTCATTCTACTGTATTTAATGTCGGGCTCTGTTTAATTTTACATTGTTCACTGTAGGGCACTGTTTCACTGTCCCGCATTTAATATCGAGCTCTGTTTAATTTTACATTGTAGCTTGTAGGGCACTGTTTCATTGTACTGTATTTAATGTCGGGCTCTGTTTAATTTTACCTTGTTCACTGCAGGTCACTGTTTCATTGTACTGCATTTAATGTCGGGCTGTGTTTAATTTTACATTGTTCACTGTAGGGCACTGTTTCATTGCACTGTATTTAATGTCGGGCTCTGTTTAATTTTACCTCGTTGCTTGTAGGGCACTGTTTCATTGTACTGTATTTAATGTCGGGCTCTGTTTAATTTTACCTTGTTCACTGTAGGGCACTGTTTCATTGTACTGTATTTAATGTCGGGCTCTGTTTAATTTTACCTTGTTCACTGTAGGGCACTGTTTCATTGTACTGTATTTAATGTCGGGCTGTGTTTAATATTACATTGTTCACTGTAGGTCACTGTTTCATTGTACTGTATTTAATGTCGGGCTGTGTTTAATTTTACCTTGATCAGTGGAGGGCACTGTTACATTGTACTGTATTTAATGTCGTGCTCTGTTTACTTCTACATTGTTCACTGTAGGGCACTGTTTCATTGTACCGTATTTAATGTCGGGCTATGTTTAATTTTACATTTTTCACTGTAGGTCACTGTTTCATTGTACTGTATTTAATGTCGGGCTGTGTTTAATTTTACATTCTTCACTGTAGGGCATTGTTTAATTGTGGTGTATTTAATGTTGGGTTCTGTTTAATTTTACCTTGTTCACTGTCGGGCGCTGTTTCGTTGTCCCGTATTTAATGTCGGGCTCTGTTTAATTTTGCGTTGTTTACTGTAGGTCACTGTTTCATTGTACTGTATTTAATGCCGGGTTGTGTTTAATTTTACATTGTTCAGTGTAGGGCACTGATTCATTGTACCGTATTTAATGTCGGGCTGTGTTTGAGTTTACATTGTTCAGTGTAGGGCTCTGATTCATTGTACTGTATTTAATGTCGGGCTGTGTTTAATTTTACATTGTTCAGTGTAGGGCACTGTTTCATTGTACCGTATTTCATGTCGGGCTATGTTTAATTTTACATTGTTCACTGTAGGTCACTGTTTCATTGTACTGTATTTAATGTCGGGCTCTGTTTAATTTTGCCTTGTTTACTGTAGGTCACTGTTTCATTGTGCTGTATTTAATGCATGGCTGTGTTTAATTTTACATTGTTCATTGTAGGGCACTGATTCATTGTACGGTATTTAATGTCGGGCTGTGTTTAATTTTACATTGTTCAGTGTAGGGCACTGATTCATTGTACCGTATTTAATGTCGGGCTCTGTTTAATTTTACATTGTTCACTGTAGGGCACTGTTTCATTGTACCGTATTTAATGTCGGGCTCTGTTTAATTTTACATTGTTGCTGGTAGGGCACTGATTCATTGTAACGTATTTAATGTCGGGCTGTGTTTAATTTTACATTGTTCACTGTAGGGCACTTTTTCATTGTACCGTATTTAATGTCGGGCTCTGTTTAATTTTACCTTGTTCAGTGTAGGGCACTGTTTCATTGTACCGTATTTACTGTCGCGCTGTGTTTAATTGTACATTGTTCACTGTAGGGCACTGTTTCATTGTACCGTATTTAATGTCGGGCTGTGTTTAATTTTACATTGTTCACTGTAGGGCACTGTTTCATTGTACTGTATTTAATGTCGGGCTCTGTTTAATTTTACCTTGTTCAGTGTAGGGCACTGTTTCATTGTACCGTATTTAATGTCGGGCTGTGTTTAATTTTACATTGTTAAGTGTAGGGCACTGTTTCATTGTACCGTATTTCATGTCGGGCTGTGTTTAATTTTACCTTGCTCAGTGGAGGGCACTGTTTCATTGTACCGTATTTAATGTCGGGCTATGTTTAATTTTACATTTTTCACTGTATGTCACTGTTTCATTTAATGTCGGGCTGCGATTAATTTTACATTCGTCACTGTAGGGCATTGATTCATTGTGGTGTATTTCATGTCGGGCTCTGTTTAATTTTGCGTTGTTTACTGTAGGTCACTGATTCATTGTACTGTATTTAATGCCGGGCTTTGTTTAATTTTACATTGTTCAGTTTAGGGCACTGATTCATTGTACCGTATTTAATGTCGGGCTGTGTTTAAGTTTACATTGTTCAGTGTAGGGCACTGATTACTTGTACTGTATTTAATGTCGGGCTGTGTTTAATTTTACATTGTTCAGTGTAGGGCACTGTTTCACTGTACCGTATTTAATGTCGGGCTCTGTTTAATTTTACATTGTTCAGTGTAGGGCTCTGTTTCATTGTACCGTATTTAATGTCGGGCTGTGTTTTATTTTACATTCTTCACTGTAGGGCATTGTTTCATTATGCTGTATTTAATGTTGGGCTCTCTTTAATTTTACATTGTTCACTGTAGGGGACTGTGTCGTTGTGCTGTATTTAATGTCGGGCTCTGTTTAATTTTACCTCGTTGCTTGTAGGGCACTGTTTCATTGTACTGTATTTAATGTCGGGCTCTGTTTAATTTTTCCTTGTTCACTCTAGGGCACTGTTTCATTGTACTGTATTTAATGTCGGGCTGTGTTTAATTGTACATTGTTCACTGTAGGTCACTGTTTCATTGTACTGTATTTAATGTCGGGCTGTGTTTAATTTTACATTCTTCACTGTAGGGCATTGTTTAATTGTGGTGTATTTAAGGTTGGGCTCTGTTTAATTTTACCTTGTTCACTGTCGCGCACTGTTTCGTTGTCCCGTATTTAATGTCGGGCTCTGTTTAATGTTACATTGTTCAGTGTGGGGCACTGTTTCATTGTACTGTATTTAATGTCGGGCTCTGTTTAATTTTACATTGTTCAGTGCAGGGCACTGATTCATTGTACCGTATTTAATGTCGGGCTGTGTTTAAGTTTACATTGTTCAGCGTAGGGCACTGATTCATTGTACTGTATTTAATGTCGGGCTGTGATTAATTTTACATTGTTCAGTGTAGGGCACTGTTTCATTGTACCGTATTTAATGTCGGGCTATGTTTAATTTTACATTGTTCACTGTAGTTCACTGTTTCATTGTACTGTATTTAATGTCGGGCTCTGTTTAATTTTACCTTGTTCAGTGTAGGGCACTGTTTCATTGTACCGTATTTAATGTCGGGCTGTGTTTAATTTTACGTTATTCAGTGTAGGGCACTGTTTCATTGTACCGTATTTAATGTCGGGCTGTGTTTAATTTTACCTTGTTCACTGTAGGTCACTGTTTCATTGCACCGTATTTAATGTCGGGCTGTGTTTAATTTTACATTGTTCAGTGTAGTGCACTGTTTCATTCTACCGTATTTAATGTTGTGCTCTGTTTAATTTTACCTTGTTCACTGTAGGTCACTGTTTCATTCTCCCGTATTTAATGTCGGGCTCTGTTTAATTTTACCTTGTTCACTGTAGGGCACTGTTTCATTGCACTGTATTTAATGTCGGGCTCTGTTTAATTTTACCTTGTTCACTGCAGGGCACTGTTTCATTCTACTGTATTTAATGTCGGGCTCTGTTTAATTTTACATTGTTCACTGTAGGGCACTGTTTCACTGTCCCGCATTTAATATCGAGCTCTGTTTAATTTTACATTGTAGCTTGTAGGGCACTGTTTCATTGTACTGTATTTAATGTCGGGCTCTGTTTAATTTTACCTTGTTCACTGCAGGTCACTGTTTCATTGTACTGCATTTAATGTCGGGCTGTGTTTAATTTTACATTGTTCACTGTAGGGCACTGTTTCATTGTACTGTATTTAATGTCGGGCTGTGTTTAATATTACATTGTTCAGTGTAGGGCACTGATTCATTGTACCGTATTTACTGTCGGGCTGTGTTTAATTGTACATTGTTTACTGTAGGGCACTGTTTCATTGTACCGTATTTAATGTCGGGCTGTGTTTAATTGTCCATTGTTCACTGTAGGGCACTGTTTCATTGTACCGTATTTAATGTCGGGCTATGTTTAATTTTACATTGTTCACTGTAGGTCACTGTTTCATTGTACTGTATTTAATGTCGGGCTGTGTTTAATTTTACCTTGATCAGTGGAGGGCACTGTTACATTGTACTGTATTTAATGTCGTGCTCTGTTTAATTTTACATTGTTCACTGTAGGGCACTGTTTCATTGTACCGTATTTAATGTCGGGCTATGTTTAATTTTACATTTTTCACTGTAGGTCACTGTTTCATTGTACTGTATTTAATGTCGGGCTGTGTTTAATTTTACATTCTTCACTGTAGGGCATTGTTTCATTGTGGTGTATTTAATGTTGGGTTCTGTTTAATTTTACCTTGTTCACTGTCGGGCGCTGTTTCGTTGTCCCGTATTTAATGTCGGGCTCTGTTTAATTTTGCGTTGTTTACTGTAGGTCACTGTTTCATTGTACTGTATTTAATGCCGGGCTGTGTTTAATTTTACATTGTTCAGTGTAGGGCACTGATTCATTGTACCGTATTTAATGTCGGGCTGTGTTTGAGTTGACATTGTTCAGTGTAGGGCTCTGATTCATTGTACTGTATTTAATGTCGGGCTGTGTTTAATTTTACATTGTTCAGTGTAGGGCACTGTTTCATTGTACCGTATGTCATGTCGGGCTATGTTTAATTTTACATTGTTCACTGTAGGTCAATGTTTCATTGTACTGTATTTAATGTCGGGCTCTGTTTAATTTTGCCTTGTTTACTGTAGGTCACTGTTTCATTGTGCTGTATTTAATGCATGGCTGTGTTTAATTTTACATTGTTCATTGTAGGGCACTGATTCATTGTACCGTATTTAATGTCGGGCTGTGTTTAATTTTACATTGTTCAGTGTAGGGTACTGATTCATTGTACCGTATTTAATGTCGGGCTGTGTTTAAGTTTACATTGTTCAGTGTAGGGCACTGATTCATTGTACGGTATTTAATGTCGGGCTGTGTTTAATTTTACATTGTTCAGTGTAGGGCACTGATTCATTGTACCGTATTTAATGTCGGGCTCTGTTTAATTTTACATTGTTCACTGTAGGGCACTGTTTCATTGTACCGTATTTAATGTCGGGCTCTGTTTAATTTTACATTGTTCAGCGTTGGGCACTGTTTCATTGTACTGTATTTAATGTCGGGCTCTGTTTAATTTTACATTGTTGCTGGTAGGGCACTGATTCATTGTAACGTATTTAATGTCGGGCTGTGTTTAATTTTACATTGTTCACTGTAGGGCACTTTTTCATTGTACCGTATTTAATGTCGGGCTCTGTTTAATTTTACCTTGTTCAGTGTAGGGCACTGTTTCATTGTACCGTATTTACTGTCGCGCTCTGTTTAATTGTACATTGTTCAGTGTAGGGCACTGTTTCATTGTACCGTATTTCATGTCGGGCTGTGTTTAATTTTACCTTGCTCACTGGAGGGCACTGTTTCATTGTACCGTATTTAATGTCGGGCTATGTTTAATTTTACATTTTTCACTGTATGTCACTGTTTCATTGTACTGCATTTAATGTCGGGCTGCGATTAATTTTACATTCTTCACTGTAGGGCATTGTTTCATTGTGGTGTATTTCATGTCGGGCTCTGTTTAATTTTGCGTTGTTTACTGTAGGTCACTGATTCATTGTACTGTATTTAATGCCGGGCTGTGTTTAATTTTACATTGTTCAGTGTAGGGCACTGATTCATTGTACCGTATTTAATGTCGGGCTGTGTTTAATTTTACATTGTTCAGTGTAGGGCTCTGTTTCATTGTACCGTATTTAATGTCGGGCTGTGTTTTATTTTACATTCTTCACTGTAGGGCATTGTTTCATTATGCTGTATTTAATGTTGGGCTCTCATTAATTTTACCTTGTTCACTGTCGGGTACTGTTTTGTTGTCCCGTCTTTAATGTCGGGCTCTGTTTAATGTTACATTGTTCAGTGTAGGGCACTGTTTCATTGTACTGTATTTAATGTCGGGCTCTGTTTAATTTTACCTTGTTCAGTGTAGGGCACTGTTTCATTGTACCGTATTTAATGTCGGGCTCTGTTTAATTTCGCCTTGTTTACTGTAGGTCACTGTTTCATTTTACCGTATTTAATGTCGGGCTGTGTTTAAGTTTACAATGTTCAGTGGAGGGCACTGTTACATTGTACTGTATTTAACGTCGTGCTCTGTTTAATTTTACATTGTTCACTGTAGGGCTCTGTTTCATAGTACTGTATTTAATGTCGGGCTCTGTTTAATTTTACATTGTTCAGTGTAGGGCACTGTTTCATTGTACCGTATTTAATGTCGGGCTCTGTTTAATTTTACATTGTTGCTGTTAGGGCACTGATTCATTGTACCGTATTTAGTGTAGGGTTGTGTTTAATTTTACATTGTTCACTGTAGGGCACTGTTTCGTTGTACCGTATTTAATGTCGGGCTCTGTTTAATTGTACATTGTTCAGTGTAGGGCACTGTTTCATTGTACCGTATTTACTGCCGGGCTGTGTTTAATTGTACATTGTTCACTGGAGGGCACTGTTTCATTGTACCGTATTTAATGTCGGGCTGTGTTTAATTGTACATTGTTCACTGTCGGGCACTGTTTCGTTTTACTGTATTTAATGTCGGGCTCTGTTTAATTTTACCTTGTTCAGTGTAGGGCACTGTTTCATTGTACCGTATTTTATGTCGGGCTGTGTTTAATTTTACATTGTTCAGTGTAGGGCACTCTTTCATTTTACCGTATTTAATGTCGGGCTGTGTTTAATTTTACCTTGTTCAGTGTAGGGCACTGTTTCATTTTACCGTATTTAATGTAGGGCTGTTTTTAATTGTACATTGTTCACTGTAGGGCACTGTTTCATTGTACCGTATTTAATGTCGGGCTATGTTTAATTTTACATTGTTCACTGTAGGTCACTGTTTCATTGTACTGGTTTTAATGTCGGGCTGTGTTTAATTTTACATTCTTCATTGTAGGGCATTGTTTCATTGTGCTGTTTTTAATGTTGGGCTCTGTTTAATTTTACCTCGTTCACTGTCGGGCACTGTTTCATTGTCCCGTATTTAATGTCGGGCTCTGTTTAATGTTACATTGTTCAGTGTAGGGCACTGTTTCATTGTACTGTATTTAATGTCGGGCTCTGTTTAATTTTGCCTTGTTCAGTGTAGGGCACTGTTTCATTGTACCGTATTTAATGTCGGGCTGTGTTTAATTTTACATTGTTCAGTGTAGGGCACGGTTTCATTGTACCGTATTTAATGTCGGGCTGTGTTTAATTTTACCTTGCTCTGTGGAGGGCACTATTACATTGTACTGTTTTTAATGTCGTGCTCTGTTTAATTTTACATTGTTCACTGTCGGGCACTGTTTTGTTGTCCCGTCTTTAATGTCGGGCTCTGTTTAATGTTACATTGTTCAGTGTAGGGCACTGTTTCATTGTACTGTATTTAATGTCGGGCTCTGTTTAATTTTACATTGTTGCTGTTAGGGCACTGATTCATTGTACCGTATTTAGTGTCGGGTTGTGTTGAATTTTACATTGTTCACTGTAGGGCACTGTTTCGTTGTACCGTATTTAATGTCGGGCTCTGTTTAATTTTACCTTGTTCAGTGTAGGGCACTGTTTCATTGTACCGTATTTAATGTCGGGCTGTGTTTAATTTTACATTGTTCAGTGTAGGGCACTCTTTCATTGTACCGTATTTAATGTCGGGCTGTGTTTAATTTTACCTTGTTCAGTGTAGGGCACTGTTTCATTTTACCGTATTTAATGTAGGGCTGTTTTTAATTGTACAT
Organism: Scyliorhinus torazame; assembly: GCF_047496885.1. Lineage (NCBI taxonomy): Eukaryota > Metazoa > Chordata > Chondrichthyes > Carcharhiniformes > Scyliorhinidae > Scyliorhinus > Scyliorhinus torazame. Next base: position 96,777 of record NW_027307819.1, read on the forward strand.
TGTTCACTGTAGGGCACTGTTTCATTGTACCGTATTTAATGTCGGGCTATGTTTAATTTTACATTGTTCACTGTAGGTCACTGTTTCATTGTACTGGTTTTAATGTCGGGTTGTGTTTAATTTTACATTCTTCACTGTAGGGCATTGTTTCATTGTGCTGTTTTTAATGTTGGGCTCTGTTTAATTTTACCTTGTTCACTGTCGGGCACTGTTTCATTGTCCCGTATTTAATGTCGGGCTCTGTTTAATGTTACATTGTTCAGTGTAGGGCATTGTTTCATTGTACTGTATTTAATGTCGGGCTCTGTTTAATTTTGCCTTGTTTACTGTAGGTCACTGTTTCACTGTACTGTATTTAATGTCGGGCTCTGTTTAATTTTACCTTGTTCAGTGTAGGGCACTGTTTCATTTTACTGTATTTCATGTCGGGCTCTGTTTAATTTTGCCTTGTTTACTGTAGGTCCCTGTTTCATTGTACTGTATTTAATGTCGGGCTGTGTTTAATTTTACATTGTTCAGTGTAGGGCACTGTTTCATTGTACCGTATTTAATGTCGGGCTGTGTTTAAGTTTACATTGTTCAGTGTAGGGCACTGTTTCATTGTACCGTATTTAATGTCGGGCTCTGTTTAATTTTACATTCTTCACTGTAGGGCATTGTTTCATTGTGCTGTATTTAATGTTAGGCTCTGTTTAATTTTACCTTGTTCACTGTCGGGCACTGTTTCATTGTCCCGTATTTAATGTCGGGCTGTGTTTAAGTTTACATTGTTCAGTGGAGGGCACAGATTCATTGTACTGTATTTAATGTGGGGCTGTGTTTAATTTTACATTGTTCAGTGTAGGGCACTGATTCATTGTACCGTATTTAATGTCGGGCTCTGTTTAATTTTACATTGTTCAGTGTAGGGCACTGTTTCATTGTGCCGTATTTAATGTCGGGCTGTGTTTAATTTTACATTGTTCAGTGTAGGGCACTGTTTCATTGTACCGTATTTAATGTCGGGCTGTGTTTAAGTTTACATTGTTCAGTGTAGGGCACTGTTTCATTGTACCGTATTTAATGTCGGGCTCTGTTTAATTTTACATTCTTCACTGTAGGGCATTGTTTCATTGTGCTGTATTTAATGTTAGGCTCTGTTTAATTTTACCTTGTTCACTGTCGGGCACTGTTTCATTGTCCCGTATTTAATGTCGGGCTGTGTTTAAGTTTACATTGTTCAGTGGAGGGCACAGATTCATTGTACTGTATTTAATGTGGGGCTGTGTTTAATTTTACATTGTTCAGTGTAGGGCACTGATTCATTGTACCGTATTTAATGTCGGGCTCTGTTTAATTTTACATTGTTGCTGGTAGGGCACTGATTCATTGTACCGTATTTAATGACTGGCTGTGTTTAATTTTACATTGTTCACTGTAGGGCACTGTTTCGTTGTACCGTATTTAATGTCGGGTTCTGTTTAATTTTACCTTGTTCAGTGTAGGGCACTGTTTCATTGTACCGTATTTAATGTCGGGTTCTGTGTAATTTTACCTTGTTCAGTGTAGGGCACTGTTTCATTGTGCCGTATTTAATGTCGGGCTGTGTTTAAGTTTACATTGTTCAGTGTAGGGCACTGATTCATTGTACTGTATTTAATGTCGGGCTGTGTTTAATTTTACATTGTTCAGTGTAGGGCACTGTTTCACTGTACCGTATTTAATGTCGGGCTCTGTTTAATTTTACATTGTTCAGTGTAGGGCACTGTTTCATTGTGCCGTATTTAATGTCGGGCTGTGTTTAAGTTTACATTGTTCAGTGTAGGGCACTGATTCATTGTACTGTATTTAACGTCGGGCTGTGTTTAATTTTACATTGTTCAGTGTAGGGCACTGTTTCACTGTACCGTATTTAATGTCGGGCTCTGTTTAATTTTACATTGTTCAGTGTAGGGCACTGTTTCATTGTGCCGTATTTAATGTCGGGCTGTGTTTAAGTTTACATTGTTCAGTGTAGGGCACTGATTCATTGTACTGTATTTAACGTCGGGCTGTGTTTAATTTTACATTGTTCAGTGTAGGGCACTGTTTCACTGTACCGTATTTAATGTCGGGCTCTGTTTAATTTTACATTCTTCACTGTAGGGCATTGTTTCATTGTGCTGTATTTAATGTCGGGCACTGTTTAATTTTGCCTTGTTCACTGTAGGTCACTGTTTCATTGTCCTGTATTTAATGTCGGGCTCTGTTAATTTTACATTGTTCACTGTAGGGCACTGTTTCATTGTACCGTATTTAGTGTCGGGCTGTGTTTAATTGTACATTGTTCACTGTAGGGGACTGTTTCATTGTACTGTATTTAATGTCGGGCTCTGTTTAATTTTACCTTGTTCGGTGTAGGGCACTGTTTCATTGTACCGTATTTAATGTCGGGCTGCGTTTAATTTTACATTGTTCAGTGTAGGGCACTGTTTCATTGTACCATATTTAATGTCGGGTTTTGTTTAATTTTACCTTGTTCAGTGTAGGGCACTGTTTCATTTTACCGTATTTAATGTCGGGCTGTGTTTAATTGTACATTGTTCAGTTTAGGGCACTGTTTCATTGTACCGTATTTAATGTCGGGCTGTTTTTAATTTTACCTTGCTCAGTGGAGGGCACTGTTTCATTGTACTGTATTTAAATGTCGGGCTGTGTTTAATTTTACATTCTTCACTGTAGGGCATTGTTTCATTGTGCTGTATTTAATGTCGGGCTCTGTTTAATTTTACATTCTTCACTGTAGGGCATTGTTTCATTGTGCTGTATTTAATGTTGGGGCCTGTTTAATTTTACCTTGTTCACTGTCGGGCACTGTTTCATTGTCCCGTATTTAATGTCGGGCTCTGATTAGTTTTACATTGTTCAGTGTAGGGCACTGTTTCATTGCACTGTATTTAATGTCGGGCTCTGTTTAATTTTGCCTTGTTTACTGTCGGTCACTGTTTCATTGTACTGTATTTAATGTCGGGCTCTGTTAATTTTACGTTCTTCACTGTAGGGCACTGTTTCATTGTACTGTATTTAATGTCGGGCTCTGTTTAATTTTACATTGTTCAGTGTAGGGCTCTGTTTCATTGTACCGTATTTAATGTCGGGCTGTGTTTTATTTTACATTCTTCACTGTAGGGCATTGTTTCATTATGCTGTATTTAATGTTGGGCTCTCTTTAATTTTACCTTGTTCACTGTCGGGCACTGTTTTGTTGTCCCGTCTTTAATGTCGGGCTCTGTTTAATGTTACATTGTTCAGTGTAGGGCACTGTTTCATTGTACTGTATTTAATGTCGGGCTCTGTTTAATTTTACCTTGTTCAGTGTAGGGCACTGTTTCATTGTGCCGTATTTAATGTCGGGCTCTGTTTAATTTTGCCTTGTTTATTGTAGGTCACTGTTTCATTGTACCGTATTTAATGTCGGGCTGTGTTTAAGTTTACAATGTTCAGTGGAGGGCACTGTTACATTGTACTGTATTTAATGTCGTGCTCTGTTTAATTTTACATTCTTCACTGTAGGGCATTGTTTCATTGTGCTGTATTTAATGTTGGGGCCTGTTTAATTTTACCTTGTTCACTGTCGGGCACTGTTTCATTGTCCCGTATTTAATGTCGGGCTCTGATTAGTTTTACATTGTTCAGTGTAGGGCACTGTTTCATTGCACTGTATTTAATGTCGGGCTCTGTTTAATTTTACATTGTTGCTGGTAGGGCACTGATTCATTGTAACGTATTTAATGTCGGGCTGTGTTTAATTTTACATTGTTCACTGTAGGGCACTTTTTCATTGTACCGTATTTAATGTCGGGCTCTGTTTAATTTTACCTTGTTCAGTGTAGGGCACTGTTTCATTGTACCGTATTTACTGTCGCGCTGTGTTTAATTGTACATTGTTCACTGTAGGGCACTGTTTCATTGTACCGTATTTAATGTCGGGCTGTGTTTAATTTTACATTGTTCACTGTAGGGCACTGTTTCATTGTACTGTATTTAATGTCGGGCTCTGTTTAATTTTACCTTGTTCAGTGTAGGGCACTGTTTCATTGTACCGTATTTAATGTCGGGCTGTGTTTAATTTTACATTGTTAAGTGTAGGGCACTGTTTCATTGTACCGTATTTCATGTCGGGCTGTGTTTAATTTTACCTTGCTCAGTGGAGGGCACTGTTTCATTGTACCGTATTTAATGTCGGGCTATGTTTAATTTTACATTTTTCACTGTATGTCACTGTTTCATTGTACTGCATTTAATGTCGGGCTGCGATTAATTTTACATTCGTCACTGTAGGGCATTGATTCATTGTGGTGTATTTCATGTCGGGCTCTGTTTAATTTTGCGTTGTTTACTGTAGGTCACTGATTCATTGTACTGTATTTAATGCCGGGCTGTGTTTAATTTTACATTGTTCAGTTTAGGGCACTGATTCATTGTACCGTATTTAATGTCGGGCTGTGTTTAAGTTTACATTGTTCAGTGTAGGGCACTGATTACTTGTACTGTATTTAATGTCGGGCTGTGTTTAATTTTACATTGTTCAGTGTAGGGCACTGTTTCACTGTACCGTATTTAATGTCGGGCTCTGTTTAATTTTACATTGTTCAGTGTAGGGCTCTGTTTCATTGTACCGTATTTAATGTCGGGCTGTGTTTTATTTTACATTCTTCACTGTAGGGCATTGTTTCATTATGCTGTATTTAATGTTGGGCTCTCTTTAATTTTACATTGTTCACTGTAGGGGACTGTGTCGTTGTGCTGTATTTAATGTCGGGCTCTGTTTAATTTTACCTCGTTGCTTGTAGGGCACTGTTTCATTGTACTGTATTTAATGTCGGGCTCTGTTTAATTTTTCCTTGTTCACTCTAGGGCACTGTTTCATTGTACTGTATTTAATGTCGGGCTGTGTTTAATTGTACATTGTTCACTGTAGGTCACTGTTTCATTGTACTGTATTTAATGTCGGGCTGTGTTTAATTTTACATTCTTCACTGTAGGGCATTGTTTAATTGTGGTGTATTTAATGTTGGGCTCTGTTTAATTTTACCTTGTTCACTGTCGCGCACTGTTTCGTTGTCCCGTATTTAATGTCGGGCTCTGTTTAATGTTACATTGTTCACTGTAGTTCACTGTTTCATTGTACTGTATTTAATGTCGGGCTCTGTTTAATTTTACCTTGTTCAGTGTAGGGCACTGTTTCATTGTACCGTATTTAATGTCGGGCTGTGTTTAATTTTACGTTATTCAGTGTAGGGCACTGTTTCATTGTACCGTATTTAATGTCGGGCTGTGTTTAATTTTACCTTGTTCACTGTAGGTCACTGTTTCATTGCACCGTATTTAATGTCGGGCTGTGTTTAATTTTACATTGTTCAGTGTAGTGCACTGTTTCATTCTACCGTATTTAATGTTGTGCTCTGTTTAATTTTACCTTGTTCACTGTAGGTCACTGTTTCATTGTACCGTATTTAATGTCGGGCTCTGTTTAATTTTACCTTGTTCACTGTAGGGCACTGTTTCATTGCACTGTATTTAATGTCGGGCTCTGTTTAATTTTACCTCGTTGCTTGTAGGGCACTGTTTCATTGTACTGTATTTAATGTCGGGCTCTGTTTAATTTTACCTTGTTCACTGTAGGGCACTGTTTCATTCTACTGTATTTAATGTCGGGCTCTGTTTAATTTTACATTGTTCACTGTAGGGCACTGTTTCACTGTCCCGCATTTAATATCGAGCTCTGTTTAATTTTACATTGTAGCTTGTAGGGCACTGTTTCATTGTACTGTATTTAATGTCGGGCTCTGTTTAATTTTACCTTGTTCACTGCAGGTCACTGTTTCATTGTACTGCATTTAATGTCGGGCTGTGTTTAATTTTACATTGTTCACTGTAGGGCACTGTTTCATTGCACTGTATTTAATGTCGGGCTCTGTTTAATTTTACCTCGTTGCTTGTAGGGCACTGTTTCATTGTACTGTATTTAATGTCGGGCTCTGTTTAATTTTACCTTGTTCACTGTAGGGCACTGTTTCATTGTACTGTATTTAATGTCGGGCTCTGTTTAATTTTACCTTGTTCACTGTAGGGCACTGTTTCATTGTACTGTATTTAATGTCGGGCTGTGTTTAATATTACATTGTTCAGTGTAGGGCACTGATTCATTGTACCGTATTTACTGTCGGGCTGTGTTTAATTGTACATTGTTTACTGTAGGGCACTGTTTCATTGTACCGTATTTAATGTCGGGCTGTGTTTAATTGTCCATTGTTCACTGTAGGGCACTGTTTCATTGTACCGTATTTAATGTCGGGCTATGTTTAATTTTACATTGTTCACTGTAGGTCACTGTTTCATTGTACTGTATTTAATGTCGCGCTGTGTTTAATTTTACCTTGATCAGTGGAGGGCACTGTTACATTGTACTGTATTTAATGTCGTGCTCTGTTTAATTTTACATTGTTCACTGCAGGGCACTGTTTCATTGTACCGTATTTAATGTCGGGCTATGTTTAATTTTACATTTTTCACTGTAGGTCACTGTTTCATTGTACTGTATTTAATGTCGGGCTGTGTTTAATTTTACATTCTTCACTGTAGGGCATTGTTTCATTGTGGTGTATTTAATGTTGGGTTCTGTTTAATTTTACCTTGTTCACTGTCGGGCGCTGTTTCGTTGTCCCGTATTTAATGTCGGGCTCTGTTTAATTTTGCGTTGTTTACTGTAGGTCACTGTTTCATTGTACTGTATTTAATGCCGGGCTGTGTTTAATTTTACATTGTTCAGTGTAGGGCACTGATTCATTGTACCGTATTTAATGTCGGGCTGTGTTTGAGTTGACATTGTTCAGTGTAGGGCTCTGATTCATTGTACTGTATTTAATGTCGGGCTGTGTTTAATTTTACATTGTTCAGTGTAGGGCACTGTTTCATTGTACCGTATGTCATGTCGGGCTATGTTTAATTTTACATTGTTCACTGTAGGTCAATGTTTCATTGTACTGTATTTAATGTCGGGCTCTGTTTAATTTTGCCTTGTTTACTGTAGGTCACTGTTTCATTGTGCTGTATTTAATGCATGGCTGTGTTTAATTTTACATTGTTCATTGTAGGGCACTGATTCATTGTACCGGATTTAATGTCGGGCTGTGTTTAATTTTACATTGTTCAGTGTAGGGTACTGATTCATTGTACCGTATTTAATGTCGGGCTGTGTTTAAGTTTACATTGTTCAGTGTAGGGCACTGATTCATTGTACGGTATTTAATGTCGGGCTGTGTTTAATTTTACATTGTTCAGTGTAGGGCACTGATTCATTGTACCGTATTTAATGTCGGGCTCTGTTTAATTTTACATTGTTCACTGTAGGGCACTGTTTCATTGTACCGTATTTAATGTCGGGCTCTGTTTAATTTTACATTGTTCAGCGTTGGGCACTGTTTCATTGTACTGTATTTAATGTCGGGCTCTGTTTAATTTTACATTGTTGCTGGTAGGGCACTGATTCATTGTAACGTATTTAATGTCGGGCTGTGTTTAATTTTACCTTGCTCAGTGGAGGGCACTGTTTCATTGTACCGTATTTAATGTCGGGCTATGTTTAATTTTACATTTTTCACTGTATGTCACTGTTTCATTGTACTGCATTTAATGTCGGGCTGCGATTAATTTTACATTCTTCACTGTAGGGCATTGTTTCATTGTGGTGTATTTCATGTCGGGCTCTGTTTAATTTTGCGTTGTTTACTGTAGGTCACTGATTCATTGTACTGTATTTAATGCCGGGCTGTGTTTAATTTTACATTGTTCAGTGTAGGGCACTGATTCATTGTACCGTATTTAATGTCGGGCTGTGTTTAATTTTACATTGTTCAGTGTAGGGCTCTGTTTCATTGTACCGTATTTAATGTCGGGCTGTGTTTTATTTTACATTCTTCACTGTAGGGCATTGTTTCATTATGCTGTATTTAATGTTGGGCTCTCATTAATTTTACCTTGTTCACTGTCGGGCACTGTTTTGTTGTCCCGTCTTTAATGTCGGGCTCTGTTTAATGTTACATTGTTCAGTGTAGGGCACTGTTTCATTGTACTGTATTTAATGTCGGGCTCTGTTTAATTTTACCTTGTTCAGTGTAGGGCACTGTTTCATTGTACCGTATTTAATGTCGGGCTCTGTTTAATTTCGCCTTGTTTACTGTAGGTCACTGTTTCATTGTACCGTATTTAATGTCGGGCTGTGTTTAAGTTTACAATGTTCAGTGGAGGGCACTGTTACATTGTACTGTATTTAACGTCGTGCTCTGTTTAATTTTACATTGTTCACTGTAGGGCACTGTTTCATAGTACTGTATTTAATGTCGGGCTCTGTTTAATTTTACATTGTTCAGTGTAGGGCACTGTTTCATTGTACCGTATTTAATGTCGGGCTCTGTTTAATTTTACATTGTTGCTGTTAGGGCACTGATTCATTGTACCGTATTTAGTGTAGGGTTGTGTTTAATTTTACATTGTTCACTGTAGGGCACTGTTTCGTTGTACCGTATTTAATGTCGGGCTCTGTTTAATTGTACCTTGTTCAGTGTAGGGCACTGTTTCATTGTACCGTATTTACTGCCGGGCTGTGTTTAATTGTACATTGTTCACTGGAGGGCACTGTTTCATTGTACCGTATTTAATGTCGGGCTGTGTTTAATTGTACATTGTTCACTGTCGGGCACTGTTTCGTTTTACTGTATTTAATGTCGGGCTCTGTTTAATTTTACCTTGTTCAGTTGTAGGGCACTGTTTCATTGTACCGTATTTTATGTCGGGCTGTGTTTAATTTTACATTGTTCAGTGTAGGGCACTCTTTCATTTTACCGTATTTAATGTCGGGCTGTGTTTAATTTTACCTTGTTCAGTGTAGGGCACTGTTTCATTGTACCGTATTTCATGTCGGGCTGTGTTTAATTTTACCTTGCTCAGTGGAGGGCACTGTTTCATTGTACCGTATTTAATGTCGGGCTATGTTTAATTTTACATTTTTCACTGTATGTCACTGTTTCATTGTACTGCATTTAATGTCGGGCTGCGATTAATTTTACATTCGTCACTGTAGGGCATTGATTCATTGTGGTGTATTTCATGTCGGGCTCTGTTTAATTTTGCGTTGTTTACTGTAGGTCACTGATTCATTGTACTGTATTTAATGCCGGGCTGTGTTTAATTTTACATTGTTCAGTTTAGGGCACTGATTCATTGTACCGTATTTAATGTCGGGCTGTGTTTAAGTTTACATTGTTCAGTGTAGGGCACTGATTACTTGTACTGTATTTAATGTCGGGCTGTGTTTAATTTTACATTGTTCAGTGTAGGGCACTGTTTCACTGTACCGTATTTAATGTCGGGCTCTGTTTAATTTTACATTGTTCAGTGTAGGGCTCTGTTTCATTGTACCGTATTTAATGTCGGGCTGTGTTTTATTTTACATTCTTCACTGTAGGGCATTGTTTCATTATGCTGTATTTAATGTTGGGCTCTCTTTAATTTTACATTGTTCACTGTAGGGGACTGTGTCGTTGTGCTGTATTTAATGTCGGGCTCTGTTTAATTTTACCTCGTTGCTTGTAGGGCACTGTTTCATTGTACTGTATTTAATGTCGGGCTCTGTTTAATTTTTCCTTGTTCACTCTAGGGCACTGTTTCATTGTACTGTATTTAATGTCGGGCTGTGTTTAATTGTACATTGTTCACTGTAGGTCACTGTTTCATTGTACTGTATTTAATGTCGGGCTGTGTTTAATTTTACATTCTTCACTGTAGGGCATTGTTTAATTGTGGTGTATTTAATGTTGGGCTCTGTTTAATTTTACCTCGTTGCTTGTAGGGCACTGTTTCATTGTACTGTATTTAATGTCGGGCTCTGTTTAATTTTTCCTTGTTCACTCTAGGGCACTGTTTCATTGTACTGTATTTAATGTCGGGCTGTGTTTAATTGTACATTGTTCACTGTAGGTCACTGTTTCATTGTACTGTATTTAATGTCGGGCTGTGTTTAATTTTACATTCTTCACTGTAGGGCATTGTTTAATTGTGGTGTATTTAATGTTGGGCTCTGTTTAATTTTACCTTGTTCACTGTCGCGCACTGTTTCGTTGTCCCGTATTTAATGTCGGGCTCTGTTTAATGTTACATTGTTCAGTGTAGGGCACTGTTTCATTGTACTGTATTTAATGTCGGGCTCTGTTTAATTTTACATTGTTCAGTGCAGGGCACTGATTCATTGTACCGTATTTAATGTCGGGCTGTGTTTAAGTTTACATTGTTCAGTGTAGGGCACTGATTCATTGTACTGTATTTAATGACGGGCTGTGATTAATTTTACATTGTTCAGTGTAGGGCACTGTTTCATTGTACCGTATTTAATGTCGGGCTATGTTTAATTTTACATTGTTCACTGTAGTTCACTGTTTCATTGTACTGTATTTAATGTCGGGCTCTGTTTAATTTTACCTTGTTCAGTGTAGGGCACTGTTTCATTGTACCGTATTTAATGTCGGGCTGTGTTTAATTTTACGTTATTCAGTGTAGGGCACTGTTTCATTGTACCGTATTTAATGTCGGGCTGTGTTTAATTTTACCTTGTTCACTGTAGGTCACTGTTTCATTGCACCGTATTTAATGTCGGGCTGTGTTTAATTTTACATTGTTCAGTGTAGTGCACTGTTTCATTCTACCGTATTTAATGTTGTGCTCTGTTTAATTTTACCTTGTTCACTGTAGGTCACTGTTTCATTGTACCGTATTTAATGTCGGGCTCTGTTTAATTTTACCTTGTTCACTGTAGGGCACTGTTTCATTGCACTGTATTTAATGTCGGGCTCTGTTTAATTTTACCTCGTTGCTTGTAGGGCACTGTTTCATTGTACTGTATTTAATGTCGGGCTCTGTTTAATTTTACCTTGTTCACTGTAGGGCACTGTTTCATTCTACTGTATTTAATGTCGGGCTCTGTTTAATTTTACATTGTTCACTGTAGGGCACTGTTTCACTGTCCCGCATTTAATATCGAGCTCTGTTTAATTTTACATTGTAGCTTGTAGGGCACTGTTTCATTGTACTGTATTTAATGTCGGGCTCTGTTTAATTTTACCTTGTTCACTGCAGGTCACTGTTTCATTGTACTGCATTTAATGTCGGGCTGTGTTTAATTTTACATTGTTCACTGTAGGGCACTGTTTCATTGCACTGTATTTAATGTCGGGCTCTGTTTAATTTTACCTCGTTGCTTGTAGGGCACTGTTTCATTGTACTATATTTAATGTCGGGCTCTGTTTAATTTTACCTTGTTCACTGTAGGGCACTGTTTCATTGTACTGTATTTAATGTCGGGCTCTGTTTAATTTTACCTTGTTCACTGTAGGGCACTGTTTCATTGTACTGTATTTAATGTCGGGCTGTGTTTAATATTACATTGTTCAGTGTAGGGCACTGATTCATTGTACCGTATTTACTGTCGGGCTGTGTTTAATTGTACATTGTTTACTGTAGGGCACTGTTTCATTGTACCGTATTTAATGTCGGGCTGTGTTTAATTGTCCATTGTTCACTGTAGGGCACTGTTTCATTGTACCGTATTTAATGTCGGGCTATGTTTAATTTTACATTGTTCACTGTAGGTCACTGTTTCATTGTACTGTATTTAATGTCGCGCTGTGTTTAATTTTACCTTGATCAGTGGAGGGCACTGTTACATTGTACTGTATTTAATGTCGTGCTCTGTTTAATTTTACATTGTTCACTGTAGGGCACTGTTTCATTGTACCGTATTTAATGTCGGGCTATGTTTAATTTTACATTTTTCACTGTAGGTCACTGTTTCATTGTACTGTATTTAATGTCGGGCTGTGTTTAATTTTACATTCTTCACTGTAGGGCATTGTTTCATTGTGGTGTATTTAATGTTGGGTTCTGTTTAATTTTACCTTGTTCACTGTCGGGCGCTGTTTCGTTGTCCCGTATTTAATGTCGGGCTCTGTTTAATTTTGCGTTGTTTACTGTAGGTCACTGTTTCATTGTACTGTATTTAATGCCGGGCTGTGTTTAATTTTACATTGTTCAGTGTAGGGCACTGATTCATTGTACCGTATTTAATGTCGGGCTGTGTTTGAGTTGACATTGTTCAGTGTAGGGCTCTGATTCATTGTACTGTATTTAATGTCGGGCTGTGTTTAATTTTACATTGTTCAGTGTAGGGCACTGTTTCATTGTACCGTATCTCATGTCGGGCTATGTTTAATTTTACATTGTTCACTGTAGGTCAATGTTTCATTGTACTGTATTTAATGTCGGGCTCTGTTTAATTTTGCCTTGTTTACTGTAGGTCACTGTTTCATTGTGCTGTATTTAATGCATGGCTGTGTTTAATTTTACATTGTTCATTGTAGGGCACTGATTCATTGTACCGGATTTAATGTCGGGCTGTGTTTAATTTTACATTGTTCAGTGTAGGGTACTGATTCATTGTACCGTATTTAATGTCGGGCTGTGTTTAAGTTTACATTGTTCAGTGTAGGGCACTGATTCATTGTACGGTATTTAATGTCGGGCTGTGTTTAATTTTACATTGTTCAGTGTAGGGCACTGATTCATTGTACCGTATTTAATGTCGGGCTCTGTTTAATTTTACATTGTTCACTGTAGGGCACTGTTTCATTGTACCGTATTTAATGTCGGGCTCTGTTTAATTTTACATTGTTCAGCGTTGGGCACTGTTTCATTGTACTGTATTTAATGTCGGGCTCTGTTTAATTTTACATTGTTGCTGGTAGGGCACTGATTCATTGTAACGTATTTAATGTCGGGCTGTGTTTAATTTTACATTGTTCACTGTAGGGCACTTTTTCATTGTACCGTATTTAATGTCGGGCTGTGTTTAATTTTACCTTGCTCAGTGGAGGGCACTGTTTCATTGTACCGTATTTAATGTCGGGCTATGTTTAATTTTACATTGTTCAGTGTAGGGCACTGTTTCATTGTACCGTATTTCATGTCGGGCTGTGTTTAATTTTACCTTGCTCAGTGGAGGGCACTGTTTCATTGTACCGTATTTAATGTCGGGCTATGTTTAATTTTACATTTTTCACTGTATGTCACTGTTTCATTGTACTTCATTTAATGTCGGGCTGCGATTAATTTTACATTCTTCACTGTAGGGCATTGTTTCATTGTGGTGTATTTCATGTCGGGCTCTGTTTAATTTTGCGTTGTTTACTGTAGGTCACTGATTCATTGTACTGTATTTAATGCCGGGCTGTGTTTAATTTTACATTGTTCAGTGTAGGGCACTGATTCATTGTACCGTATTTAATGTCGGGCTGTGTTTAATTTTACATTGTTCAGTGTAGGGCTCTGTTTCATTGTACCGTATTTAATGTCGGGCTGTGTTTTATTTTACATTCTTCACTGTAGGGCATTGTTTCATTATGCTGTATTTAATGTTGGGCTCTCATTAATTTTACCTTGTTCACTGTCGGGCACTGTTTTGTTGTCCCGTCTTTAATGTCGGGCTCTGTTTAATGTTACATTGTTCAGTGTAGGGCACTGTTTCATTGTACTGTATTTAATGTCGGGCTCTGTTTAATTTTACCTTGTTCAGTGTAGGGCACTGTTTCATTGTACCGTATTTAATGTCGGGCTCTGTTTAATTTCGCCTTGTTTACTGTAGGTCACTGTTTCATTGTACCGTATTTAATGTCGGGCTGTGTTTAAGTTTACAATGTTCAGTGGAGGGCACTGTTACATTGTACTGTATTTAACGTCGTGCTCTGTTTAATTTTACATTGTTCACTGTAGGGCACTGTTTCATAGTACTGTATTTAATGTCGGGCTCTGTTTAATTTTACATTGTTCAGTGTAGGGCACTGTTTCATTGTACCGTATTTAATGTCGGGCTCTGTTTAATTTTACATTGTTGCTGTTAGGGCACTGATTCATTGTACCGTATTTAGTGTAGGGTTGTGTTTAATTTTACATTGTTCACTGTAGGGCACTGTTTCGTTGTACCGTATTTAATGTCGGGCTCTGTTTAATTGTACCTTGTTCAGTGTAGGGCACTGTTTCATTGTACCGTATTTACTGCCGGGCTGTGTTTAATTGTACATTGTTCACTGGAGGGCACTGTTTCATTGTACCGTATTTAATGTCGGGCTGTGTTTAATTGTACATTGTTCACTGTCGGGCACTGTTTCGTTTTACTGTATTTAATGTCGGGCTCTGTTTAATTTTACCTTGTTCAGTGTAGGGCACTGTTTCATTGTACCGTATTTTATGTCGGGCTGTGTTTAATTTTACATTGTTCAGTGTAGGGCACTCTTTCATTTTACCGTATTTAATGTCGGGCTGTGTTTAATTTTACCTTGTTCAGTGTAGGGCACTGTTTCATTTTACCGTATTTAATGTAGGGCTGTTTTTAATTGTACATTGTTCACTGTAGGGCACTGTTTCATTGTACCGTATTTAATGTTGGGCGATGTTTAATTTTACATTGTTCACTGTAGGTCACTGTTTCATTGTACTGGTTTTAATGTCGGGCTGTGTTTAATTTTACATTCTTCACTGTAGGGCATTGTTTCATTGTGCTGTTTTTAATGTTGGGCTCTGTTTAATTTTACCTTGTTCACTGTCGGGCACTGTTTCATTGTCCCGTATTTAATGTCGGGCTCTGTTTAATGTTACATTGTTCAGTGTAGGGCACTGTTTCATTGTACTGTATTTAATGTCGGGCTCTGTTTAATTTTGCCTTGTTCAGTGTAGGGCACTGTTTCATTGTACCGTATTTAATGTCGGGCTGTGTTTAATTTTACATTGTTCAGTGTAGGGCACGGTTTCATTGTACCGTATTTAATGTCGGGCTGTGTTTAATTTTACCTTGCTCTGTGGAGGGCACTATTACATTGTACTGTTTTTAATGTCGTGCTCTGTTTAATTTTACATTGTTCACTGTCGGGCACTGTTTTGTTGTCCCGTCTTTAATGTCGGGCTCTGTTTAATGTTACATTGTTCAGTGTAGGGCACTGTTTCATTGTACTGTATTTAATGTCGGGCTCTGTTTAATTTTACATTGTTGCTGTTAGGGCACTGATTCATTGTACCGTATTTAGTGTCGGGTTGTGTTGAATTTTACATTGTTCACTGTAGGGCACTGTTTCGTTGTACCGTATTTAATGTCGGGCTCTGTTTAATTTTACCTTGTTCAGTGTAGGGCACTGTTTCATTGTACCGTATTTAATGTCGGGCTGTGTTTAATTTTACATTGTTCAGTGTAGGGCACTCTTTCATTGTACCGTATTTAATGTCGGGCTGTGTTTAATTTTACCTTGTTCAGTGTAGGGCACTGTTTCATTTTACCGTATTTAATGTAGGGCTGTTTTTAATTGTACATTGTTCACTGTAGGGCACTGTTTCTTTGTACCGTATTTAATGTCGGGCTATGTTTAATTTTACATTGTTCACTGTAGGTCACTGTTTCATTGTACTGGTTTTAATGTCGGGTTGTGTTTAATTTTACATTCTTCACTGTAGGGCATTGTTTCATTGTGCTGTTTTTAATGTTGGGCTCTGTTTAATTTTACCTTGTTCACTGTCGGGCACTGTTTCATTGTCCCGTATTTAATGTCGGGCTCTGTTTAATGTTACATTGTTCAGTGTAGGGCATTGTTTCATTGTACTGTATTTAATGTCGGGCTCTGTTTAATTTTGCCTTGTTTACTGTAGGTCACTGTTTCACTGTACTGTATTTAATGTCGGGCTCTGTTCAATTTTACTTTGTTCAGTGTAGGGCACTGTTTCATTGTACCGTATTTAATGTCGGGCTCTGTTTAATTTTACCTTGTTCAGTGTAGGGCACTGTTTCATTTTACCGTATTTAATTTCGGGCTGTGTTTCATTTTACATTGTTCACTGAAGGGCATTGTTTCATTGTGCTGTATTTAATGTTGGGCTCTGTTTAATTTTACCTTGTTCACTGTCGGGCACTGTTTCATTGTCCCGTATTTAATGTCGGGCTCTGTTTAATTTTACATTGTTCAGTGTAGGGCACTGTTTCATTATACTGTATTTAATGTCGGGCTCTGTTTAATTTTGCCTTGTTTACTGTAGGTCCCTGTTTCATTGTACTGTATTTAATGTCGGGCTGTGTTTAATTTTACATTGTTCAGTGTAGGGCACTGTTTCATTGTACCGTATTTAATGTCGGGCTGTGTTTAAGTTTACATTGTTCAGTGTAGGGCACTGTTTCATTGTACCGTATTTAATGTCGGGCTCTGTTTAATTTTACATTCTTCACTGTAGGGCATTGTTTCATTGTGCTGTATTTAATGTTAGGCTCTGTTTAATTTTACCTTGTTCACTGTCGGGCACTGTTTCATTGTCCCGTATTTAATGTCGGGCTGTGTTTAAGTTTACATTGTTCAGTGGAGGGCACAGATTCATTGTACTGTATTTAATGTGGGGCTGTGTTTAATTTTACATTGTTCAGTGTAGGGCACTGATTCATTGTCCCGTATTTAATGTCGGGCTGTGTTTAAGTTTACATTGTTCAGTGGAGGGCACAGATTCATTGTACCGTATTTAATGTCGGGCTCTGTTTAATTTTACATTGTTCAGTGTAGGGCACTGTTTCATTGTGCCGTATTTAATGTCGGGCTGTGTTTAATTTTACATTGTTCAGTGTAGGGCACTGTTTCATTGTACCGTATTTAATGTCGGGCTGTGTTTAAGTTTACATTGTTCAGTGTAGGGCACTGTTTCATTGTACCGTATTTAATGTCGGGCTGTGTTTAAGTTTACATTGTTCAGTGTAGGGCACTGTTTCATTGTACCGTATTTAATGTCGGGCTCTGTTTAATTTTACATTCTTCACTGTAGGGCATTGTTTCATTGTGCTGTATTTAATGTTAGGCTCTGTTTAATTTTACCTTGTTCACTGTCGGGCACTGTTTCATTGTCCCGTATTTAATGTCGGGCTGTGTTTAAGTTTACATTGTTCAGTGGAGGGCACAGATTCATTGTACTGTATTTAATGTGGGGCTGTGTTTAATTTTACATTGTTCAGTGTAGGGCACTGATTCATTGTACCGTATTTAATGTCGGGCTCTGTTTAATTTTACATTGTTGCTGGTAGGGCACTGATTCATTGTACCGTATTTAATGTCTGGCTGTGTTTAATTTTACATTGTTCACTGTAGGGCACTGTTTCGTTGTACCGTATTTAATGTCGGGTTCTGTTTAATTTTACCTTGTTCAGTGTAGGGCACTGTTTCATTGTACCGTATTTAATGTCGGGTTCTGTTTAATTTTACCTTGTTCAGTGTAGGGCACTGTTTCATTGTGCCGTATTTAATGTCGGGCTGTGTTTAAGTTTACATTGTTCAGTGTAGGGCACTGATTCATTGTACTGTATTTAATGTCGGGCTGTGTTTAATTTTACATTGTTCAGTGTAGGGCACTGTTTCACTGTACCGTATTTAATGTCGGGCTCTGTTTAATTTTACATTGTTCAGTGTAGGGCACTGTTTCATTGTGCCGTATTTAATGTCGGGCTGTGTTTAAGTTTACATTGTTCAGTGTAGGGCACTGATTCATTGTACTGTATTTAATGTCGGGCTGTGTTTACTTTTACATTGTTCAGTGTAGGGCACTGTTTCACTGTACCGTATTTAATGTCGGGCTCTGTTTAATTTTACATTCTTCACTGTAGGGCATTGTTTCATTGTGCTGTATTTAATGTTGGGGCCTGTTTAATTTTACCTTGTTCACTGTCGGGCACTGTTTCATTGTCCCGTATTTAATGTCGGGCTCTGATTAGTTTTACATTGTTCAGTGTAGGGCACTGTTTCATTGCACTGTATTTAATGTCGGGCACTGTTTAATTTTGCCTTGTTCACTGTAGGTCACTGTTTCATTGTCCTGTATTTAATGTCGGGCTCTGTTAATTTTACATTGTTCACTGTAGGGCACTGTTTCATTGTACCGTATTTAGTGTCGGGCTGTGTTTAATTGTACATTGTTCACTGTAGGGGACTGTTTCATTGTACTGTATTTAATGTCGGGCTCTGTTTAATTTTACCTTGTTCGGTGTAGGGCACTTTTTCATTGTACCGTATTTAATGTCGGGCTGTGTTTAATTTTACATTGTTCAGTGTAGGGCACTGTTTCATTGTACCATATTTAATGTCGGGTTTTGTTTAATTTTACCTTGTTCAGTGTAGGGCACTGTTTCATTTTACCGTATTTAATGTCGGGCTGTGTTTAATTGTACATTGTTCAGTTTAGGGCACTGTTTCATTGTACCGTATTTAATGTCGGGCTGTTTTTAATTTTACCTTGCTCAGTGGAGGGCACTGTTTCATTGTACTGTATTTAAATGTCGGGCTGTGTTTAATTTTACATTCTTCACTGTAGGGCATTGTTTCATTGTGCTGTATTTAATGTTGGGGCCTGTTTAATTTTACCTTGTTCACTTTCGGGCACTGTTTCATTGTCCCGTATTTAATGTCGGGCTCTGATTAGTTTTACATTGTTCAGTGTAGGGCACTGTTTCATTGCACTGTATTTAATGTCGGGCTCTGTTTAATTTTGCCTTGTTTACTGTCGGTCACTGTTTCATTGTACTGTATTTAATGTCGGGCTCTGTTAATTTTACGTTGTTCACTGTAGGGCACTGTTTCATTGTACTGTATTTAATGTCGGGCTCTGTTTAATTTTACATTGTTCACTGTAGGGCACTGTTTCATTGTACCGTATTTAATGTCGGGCTGTGTTTTATTTTACATTCTTCACTGTAGGGCATTGTTTCATTATGCTGTATTTAATGTTGGGCTCTCTTTAATTTTACCTTGTTCACTGTCGGGCACTGTTTTGTTGTCCCGTCTTTAATGTCGGGCTCTGTTTAATGTTACATTGTTCAGTGTAGGGCACTGTTTCATTGTACTGTATTTAATGTCGGGCTCTGTTTAATTTTACCTTGTTCAGTGTAGGGCACTGTTTCATTGTGCCGTATTTAATGTCGGGCTCTGTTTAATTTTGCCTTGTTTATTGTAGGTCACTGTTTCATTGTACCGTATTTAATGTCGGGCTGTGTTTAAGTTTACAATGTTCAGTGGAGGGCACTGTTACATTGTACTGTATTTAATGTCGTGCTCTGTTTAATTTTACATTCTTCACTGTAGGGCATTGTTTCATTGTGCTGTATTTAATGTTGGGGCCTGTTTAATTTTACCTTGTTCACTGTCGGGCACTGTTTCATTGTCCCGTATTTAATGTCGGGCTCTGATTAGTTTTACATTGTTCAGTGTAGGGCACTGTTTCATTGCACTGTATTTAATGTCGGGCTCTGTTTAATTTTGCCTTGTTTACTGTCGGTCACTGTTTCATTGTACTGTATTTAATGTCGGGCTCTGTTAATTTTACGTTGTTCACTGTAGGGCACTGTTTCATTGTACTGTATTTAATGTCGGGCTCTGTTTAATTTTACATTGTTCACTGTAGGGCACTGTTTCATTGTACCGTATTTAATGTCGGGCTGTGTTTTATTTTACATTCTTCACTGTAGGGCATTGTTTCATTATGCTGTATTTAATGTTGGGCTCTCTTTAATTTTACCTTGTTCACTGTCGGGCACTGTTTTGTTGTCCCGTCTTTAATGTCGGGCTCTGTTTAATGTTACATTGTTCAGTGTAGGGCACTGTTTCATTGTACTGTATTTAATGTCGGGCTCTGTTTAATTTTACCTTGTTCAGTGTAGGGCACTGTTTCATTGTGCCGTATTTAATGTCGGGCTCTGTTTAATTTTGCCTTGTTTATTGTAGGTCACTGTTTCATTGTACCGTATTTAATGTCGGGCTGTGTTTAAGTTTACAATGTTCAGTGGAGGGCACTGTTACATTGTACTGTATTTAATGTCGTGCTCTGTTTAATTTTACATTGTTCACTGTAGGGCACTGTTTCATAGTACTGTATTTAATGTCGGGCTCTGTTTAATTTTACATTGTTCAGTGTAGGGCACTGTTTCATTGTACTGTATTTAATGTCGGGCTCCGTTAATTTTACATTGTTCACTGTCGGGCACTGTTTCATTGTACTGTATTTAATGTCCGGCTCTGTTTAATTTTACATTGTTCACTGTCGGGCACTGTTTCATTGTCCCGTACTTAATGTCGGGCTTTGTTTAATGTTACATTGTTCAGTGTAGGGCACTGTTTCATTGTACTGTATTTAATGTCGGGCTCTGTTTAATTTTGCCTTGTTTACTGTAGGTCACTGTTTCATTGTACTGTACTTAATGTCGGGATCTGTTTAATTTTACCTTGTTCAGTGTAGGGCACTGTTTCATTGTACCGTATTTAATGTCGAGCTCTGTTTAATTTTACCTTGCTCAGTGTAGGGCACTGTTTCATTTTACCGTAGTTAATGTCGGGCTGTGCTTAATTTTGCCTTGTTTACTGTAGGTCACTGTTTCATTGCACTGTATTTAATGTCGGGCTCTGTTTAATTTTACATTGTTCACTGTAGGGCACTGTTTCATTGTACTGTATTTAATGTCGGGCTCTGTTTAATTTTACATTGTTCACTGTCGGGCACTGTTTCATTGTACTGTATTTAATGTCCGGCTCTGTTTAATTTTACATTGTTCACTGTCGGGCACTGTTTCATTGTCCGTACTTAATGTCGGGCTTTGTTTAATGTTACATTGTTCAGTGTAGGGCACTGTTTCATTGTACTGTATTTAATGTCGGGCTCTGTTTAATTTTGCCTTGTTTACTGTAGGTCACTGTTTCATTGTACTGTATTTAATGTCGGGCTCTGTTTAATTTTACCTTGTTCAGTGTAGGGCACTGTTTCATTGTACCGTATTTAATGTCGAGCTCTGTTTAATTTTACCTTGCTCAGTGTAGGGCACTGTTTCATTTTACCGTAGTTAATGTCGGGCTGTGTTTAATTTTGCCTTGTTTACTGTAGGTCACTGTTTCATTGCACTGTATTTAATGTCGGGCTCTGTTTAATTTTACATTGTTCACTGTAGGGCACTGTTTCATTGTACTGTATTTAATGTCGGGCTCTGTTTAATTTTACATTGTTCACTGTAGGGCACTGTTTCATTGTACCGTATTTAATTTCGGGCTCTGTTTAATTTTACATTGTTCAGTGTAGGGCACTGTTTCATTGTACCGTATTTAATGTCGGGCTGTGTTTTATTTTACATTGTTCAGTGTAGGGCACTGATTCATTGCATCGTAATTAATGTCGGGCTGTGTTTAATTTTACATTGTTCAGTGTAGGGCACTGTTTCATTGTACCGTATTTAATGTCGGACTGTGTTTAATTGTACATTGTTCACTGTAGGGCACTGTTTCATTGTACCGTATTTAATGTCGGGCTCTGTTTAATTTTACATTCTTCACTGTAGGGCATTGTTTCATTGTGCGGTATTTAATGTTGGGCTCTGTTTAATTTTACCTTGTTCACTGTCGGGCACTGTTTCATTGTCCCGTATTTAATGTCGGGCTCTGATTAATTTTACATTGTTTAGTGTAGGGCACTGTTTCATTGTACTGGATTTAATGTCGGGCTCTGTTTAATTTTACCTTGTTCAGTGCAGGGCACTGTTTCATTTTACCGTATTTAATGTCGGGCTGTGTTTAATTTTACATTGTTCACTGGAGGGCATTGTTTCATTGTGCTGTATTTAATGTTGGGCTCTGTTTAATTTTACCTTGTTCACTGTCGGGCACTGTTTCATCGTCCCGTATTTAATGTCGGGCTCTGTTTAATTTTACTTAGTTCAGTGTAGGGCACTGTTTCATTGTACTGTATTTAATGTCGGGCTGTGTTTAATTTTACATTGTTCAGTGTAGGGCACTGATTCATTGTACCGTATTTAATGTCGGGCTGTGTTTAAGTTTACATTGTTCAGTGAATGGCACTGAATCATTGTACTGTATTTAATGTCGGGCTGTGTTTAATTTTACATTGTTCAGTGTAGGGCACTGTTTCATTGTACCGTACTTAATGTCGGGCTCTGTTTTATTTTACATTGTTCAGTGTAGGGCACTGTTTCATTGTACTGTATTTAATGTCGGGCTCTGTTAATTTTACATTGTTCAATGTAGGTCACTGTTTCATTGTACTGTATTTAATGTCCGGCTCTGTTAATTTTACATTGTTCACTGTCGGGCACTGTTTCATTGTACTGTATTTAATGTCCGGCTCTGTTTAGTTTTACATTGTTCAATGTAGGGCACTGTTTCATTGTACCGTATTTCATGTCGGGCTGTGTTTAATTGTACATTGTTCTCTGTAGGGCACTGTTTCATTGTGCTGTATTTAATGTCGGGCTCTGTTTAATGTTACCTTGTTCAGTGTAGGGCACTGTTTCATTGTACCGTATTTAATGTCGGGCTGTGTTTAAGTTTACATTGTTCAGTGTAAGGCACTGTTTCATTGTCCCGTATTTAATGTCGGGCTCTGATTAATTTTACATTGTTCAGTGTAGGGCACTGTTTCATTGTACTGTATTTAATGTCGGGCTCTGTTTAATTTTGCCTTGTTTACTGTAGGTCACTGTTTCATTGTACTGTATTTAATGTCGGGCTGTGTTTAATTTTACATTGTTCAGTGTAGGGCACTGTTTCATTGTACCGTATTTAATGTCGGACTGTGTTTAATTGTACATTGTTCACTGTAGGGCACTGTTTCATTGTACCGTATTTAATGTCGGGCTCTGTTTAATTTTACATTCTTCACTGTAGGGCATTGTTTCATTGTGCGGTATTTAATGTTGGGCTCTGTTTAATTTTACCTTGTTCACTGTCGGGCACTGTTTCATTGTCCCGTATTTAATGTCGGGCTCTGATTAATTTTACATTGTTTAGTGTAGGGCACTGTTTCATTGTACTGGATTTAATGTCGGGCTCTGTTTAATTTTACCTTGTTCAGTGCAGGGCACTGTTTCATTGTACCGTATTTAATGTCGGGCTCTGTTTAATTTTACCTTGTTCAGTGTAGGGCACTGTTTCATTTTACCGTATTTAATGTCGGGCTGTGTTTAATTTTACATTGTTCACTGTAGGGCATTGTTTCATTGTGCTGTATTTAATGTTGGGCTCTGTTTAATTTTACCTTGTTCACTGTCGGGCACTGTTTCATTGTCCCGTATTTAATGTCGGGCTCTGTTTAATTTTACATAGTTCAGTGTAGGGCACTGTTTCATTGTACTGTATTTAATGTCGGGCTCTGTTTAATTTTGCCTTGTTTACTGTAGGTCACTGTTTCATTGTACTGTATTTAATGTCGGGCTGTGTTTAATTTTACATTGTTCAGTGTAGGGCACTGATTCATTGTACCGTATTTAATGTCGGGCTGTGTTTAAGTTTACATTGTTCAGTGTAGGGCACTGTTTCTTTGTACCGTATTTAATGTCGGGCTCTGTTTAATTTTACATTCTTCACTGTAGGGCATTGTTTCATTGTACCGTATTTAATGTCGGGCTCTGTTTAATTTTACATTGTTCAGTGTAGGGCACTGTTTCATTGTACCGTATTTAAAGTCGGGCTCTGTTTAATTTTACATTCTTCACTGTAGGGCATTGTTTCATGTGCTGTATTTAATTTTGGGCTCTGTTTAATTTTACCTTGTTCACTGCCGGGCACTGTTTCATTGTCCCGTATTTAATGTCGGGCTCTGTTTAATTTTACATTGTTCAGTGTAGGGCACTGTTTCATTGTATTGTATTTAATTTTGGGCTCTGTTTAATTTTGCCTTGTTTACTCTAGGTCACTGTTTCATTGTACTGTATTTAATGTCGGGCTCTGTTAACTTTACATTGTTCACTGTAGGGCACTGTTTCATTGTACTGTATTTAATGTCGGGCTCCGTTAATTTTACATTGTTCACTGTCGGGCACTGTTTCATTGTACTGTATTTAATGTCCGGCTCTGTTTAATTTTACATTGTTCACTGTCGGGCACTGATCCATTGTCCCGTATTTAATGTCGGGCTCTGTTTAATTTTACCTTGTTCACTGTAGGGCACTGTTTCATTGTACTGTATTTAATGTCGGGCTGTGTTTAATTTTATATTGTTTAGTGTAGGGCACTGATTCATTGTACCGTATTTAATGTCGGGCTGTGTTTAATTTGACATTGTTCAGTGTAGGGCACTGATTCATTGTACTGTATTTAATGTCGGGCTCTGTTTAATTTTACATTGTTCAGTGTAGGGCACTGCTTCATTGTACCGTATTTAATGTCGGGCTCTGTTTAATTTTACATTGTTCAGTGTAGGGCAGTGTTTTATTGTACCGTATTTAATGTCGGGCTGTGTTTTATTTTACATTGTTCAGTGTAGGGCACTGATTCATTGCACCGTATTTAATGGCGGGCTCTGTTTAATTTTACAATGTTCAGTGTAGGGCACTGTTTCATTGTACCGTATTCAATGTCGGGCTGTCTATAATTGTACATTGTTCACTGTAGGGCACTGTTTCATTGTACCGTATTTAGTGTCGGGCTGTGTTTAATTGTACATTGTTCACTGTAAGGCACTGTTTCATTGTACTGTATTTAATTTCGGGCTCTGTTTAATTTTACCTTGTTCAGTGTAGGGCACTGTTTCATTGTACCGTATTTAATGTCGGGCTGTGTTTAATTTTACCTTGCTCAGTGGAGGGCACTGTTACATTGTACTGTATTTAATGTCGTGCTCTGTTTAATTTTACATTGTTCACTGTAGGGCACTGTTTCATTGTACCGTATTTAATGTCGGGCTATGTTTAATTTTACATTGTTTACTGTAGGGCACTGTTCCATTGTACCGTATTTAGTGTCGCGCTGTGTTTAATTATACATTGTTCACTGTAGGGCACTGTTTCATTGTACTGTATTTAATGTCGGGCTGTGTTTAATTTTACCTTGTTCAGTGTAGGGCACTGTTTCATTGTACCGTATTTAATGTTGTGCTGTGTTTAATTTTACATTGTTCAGTGTAGGGCACTGTTTCATTGTACCGTTTTTAATGTCGGGCTGTGTTTAATTTTACCTTGTTCAGTGTAGGGCACTGTTTCATTTTACCGTATTTAATGTCGGGCTGTGTTTAATTGTACATTGTTCACTGTCGGGCACTGTTTCATTGTCCCGTACTTAATGTCGGGCTTTGTTTAATGTTACAATGTTCAGTGTAGGGCACTGTTTCATTGTACTGTATTTAATGTCGGGCTCTGTTTAATTTTGCCTTGTTTACTGTAGGTCACTGTTTCATTGTACTGTATTTAATGTCGGGCTCTGTTTAATTTTACCTTGTTCAGTGTAGGGCACTGTTTCATTGTACCGTATTTAATGTCGAGCTCTGTTTAATTTTACCTTGCTCAGTGTAGGGCACTGTTTCATTTTACCGTAGTTAATGTCGGGCTGTGTTTAATTTTACATTGTTCACTGTAGGGCATTGTTTCATTGTGCTGTATTTAATGTCGGGCTCTGTTTAATTTTACCTTGTTCAGTGTAGGGCACTGTTTCATTTTACCGTATTTAATGTCGGGCTGTGTTTAATTTTACATTGTTCACTGTAGGGCATTGTTTCATTGTGCTGTATTTAATGTTGGGCTCTGTTTAATTTTACATAGTTCAGTGTAGGGCACTGTTTCATTGTACTGTATTTAATGTCGGGCTCTGTTTAATTTTGCCTTGTTTACTGTAGGTCACTGTTTCATTGTACTGTATTTAATGTCGGGCTGTGTTTAATTTTACATTGTTCAGTGTAGGGCACTGATTCATTGTACCGTATTTAATGTCGGGCTGTGTTTAAGTTTACATTGTTCAGTGTAGGGCACTGTTTCTTTGTACCGTATTTAATGTCGGGCTCTGTTTAATTTTACATTCTTCACTGTAGGGCATTGTTTCATTGTACCGTATTTAATGTCGGGCTCTGTTTAATTTTACATTGTTCAGTGTAGGGCACTGTTTCATTGTACCGTATTTAAAGTCGGGCTCTGTTTAATTTTACATTCTTCACTGTAGGGCATTGTTTCATGTGCTGTATTTAATTTTGGGCTCTGTTTAATTTTACCTTGTTCACTGCCGGGCACTGTTTCATTGTCCCGTATTTAATGTCGGGCTCTGTTTAATTTTACATTGTTCAGTGTAGGGCACTGTTTCATTGTATTGTATTTAATTTTGGGCTCT
The DNA here is from genome assembly GCF_047496885.1 of Scyliorhinus torazame. Lineage (NCBI taxonomy): Eukaryota > Metazoa > Chordata > Chondrichthyes > Carcharhiniformes > Scyliorhinidae > Scyliorhinus > Scyliorhinus torazame. The sequence continues at coordinate 122,993 of NW_027307819.1, forward strand.
GTTTAATTTTGCCTTGTTTACTCTAGGTCACTGTTTCATTGTACTGTATTTAATGTCGGGCTCTGTTAACTTTACATTGTTCACTGTAGGGCACTGTTTCATTGTACTGTATTTAATGTCGGGCTCCGTTAATTTTACATTGTTCACTGTCGGGCACTGTTTCATTGTACTGTATTTAATGTCCGGCTCTGTTTAATTTTACATTGTTCACTGTCGGGCACTGATCCATTGTCCCGTATTTAATGTCGGGCTCTGTTTAATTTTACCTTGTTCACTGTAGGGCACTGTTTCATTGTACTGTATTTAATGTCGGGCTGTGTTTAATTTTATATTGTTTAGTGTAGGGCACTGATTCATTGTACCGTATTTAATGTCGGGCTGTGTTTAATTTGACATTGTTCAGTGTAGGGCACTGATTCATTGTACTGTATTTAATGTCGGGCTCTGTTTAATTTTACATTGTTCAGTGTAGGGCACTGCTTCATTGTACCGTATTTAATGTCGGGCTCTGTTTAATTTTACATTGTTCAGTGTAGGGCAGTGTTTTATTGTACCGTATTTAATGTCGGGCTGTGTTTTATTTTACATTGTTCAGTGTAGGGCACTGATTCATTGCACCGTATTTAATGGCGGGCTCTGTTTAATTTTACAATGTTCAGTGTAGGGCACTGTTTCATTGTACCGTATTCAATGTCGGGCTGTCTATAATTGTACATTGTTCACTGTAGGGCACTGTTTCATTGTACCGTATTTAGTGTCGGGCTGTGTTTAATTGTACATTGTTCACTGTAAGGCACTGTTTCATTGTACTGTATTTAATTTCGGGCTCTGTTTAATTTTACCTTGTTCAGTGTAGGGCACTGTTTCATTGTACCGTATTTAATGTCGGGCTGTGTTTAATTTTACCTTGCTCAGTGGAGGGCACTGTTACATTGTACTGTATTTAATGTCGTGCTCTGTTTAATTTTACATTGTTCACTGTAGGGCACTGTTTCATTGTACCGTATTTAATGTCGGGCTATGTTTAATTTTACATTGTTCACTGTAGGTCACTGTTTCATTGTACTGCATTTAATGTCGGGTTGTGTTTAATTTTACATTGTTTACTGTAGGGCACTGTTCCATTGTACCGTATTTAGTGTCGCGCTGTGTTTAATTATACATTGTTCACTGTAGGGCACTGTTTCATTGTACTGTATTTAATGTCGGGCTGTGTTTAATTTTACCTTGTTCAGTGTAGGGCACTGTTTCATTGTACCGTATTTAATGTCGTGCTGTGTTTAATTTTACATTGTTCAGTGTAGGGCACTGTTTCATTGTACCGTTTTTAATGTCGGGCTGTGTTTAATTTTACCTTGTTCAGTGTAGGGCACTGTTTCATTTTACCGTATTTAATGTCGGGCTGTGTTTAATTGTACATTGTTCACTGTCGGGCACTGTTTCATTGTCCCGTACTTAATGTCGGGCTTTGTTTAATGTTACAATGTTCAGTGTAGGGCACTGTTTCATTGTACTGTATTTAATGTCGGGCTCTGTTTAATTTTGCCTTGTTTACTGTAGGTCACTGTTTCATTGTACTGTATTTAATGTCGGGCTCTGTTTAATTTTACCTTGTTCAGTGTAGGGCACTGTTTCATTGTACCGTATTTAATGTCGAGCTCTGTTTACTTTTACCTTGCTCAGTGTAGGGCACTGTTTCATTTTACCGTAGTTAATGTCGGGCTGTGTTTAATTTTACATTGTTCACTGTAGGGCATTGTTTCATTGTGCTGTATTTAATGTCGGGCTCTGTTTAATTTTACCTTGTTCAGTGTAGGGCACTGTTTCATTTTACCGTATTTAATGTCGGGCTGTGTTTAATTTTACATTGTTCACTGTAGGGCATTGTTTCATTGTGCTGTATTTAATGTTGGGCTCTGTTTAATTTTACCTTGTTCAGTGTAGGGCACTGTTTCATTGTACCGTATTTAATGTCGGGCTGTGTTTAATTTTACATTGTTCAGTGTAGGGCACTGTTTCACTGTACCGTATTTAATGTCGGGCTATGTTTAATTTTACATTGTTCACTGTAGGTCACTGTTTCATTGTACTGTATTTAATGTCGGGCTGTGTTTAATTTTACATTCTTCACTGTAGGGCACTGTTTCATTGTACTGTATTTAATGTCGGGCTCTGTTTAATTTCACAATGTTCAGTGTAGGGCACTGTTTCATTGTACCGTATTCAATGTCGGGCTGTGTTTAATTGTACATTGTTCACTGTAGGGCACTGTTTCATTGTACCGTATTTAGTGTCGGGCTGTGTTTAATTGTACATTGTTCACTGTAAGGCACTGTTTCATTGTACTGTATTTAATGTCGGGCTCTGTTTAATTTTACCTTGTTCAGTGTAGGGCACTGTTTCATTGTACCGTATTTAATGTCGGGCTGTGTTTAATTTTACATTGTTCAGTGTAGGTCATTGTTTCATTGTACTGTATTTAATGTCGGGCTCTGTTTAATTTTACATTGTTCACTGTAGGGCATTGTTTCATTGTGCTGTATTTAATGTTGGGCTCTGTTTAATTTTACCTTGTTCAGTGTAGGGCACTGTTTCATTGTACCGTATTTAATGTCGGGCTGTGTTTAATTTTACATTGTTCAGTGTAGGGCACTGTTTCACTGTACCGTATTTAATGTCGGGCTATGTTTAATTTTACATTGTTCACTGTAGGTCACTGTTTCATTGTACTGTATTTAATGTCGGGCTGTGTTTAATTTTACATTCTTCACTGTAGGGCACTGTTTCATTGTACTGTATTTAATGTCGGGCTCTGTTTAATTTCACAATGTTCAGTGTAGGGCACTGTTTCATTGTACCGTATTCAATGTCGGGCTGTGTTTAATTGTACATTGTTCACTGTAGGGCACTGTTTCATTGTACCGTATTTAGTGTCGGGCTGTGTTTAATTGTACATTGTTCACTGTAAGGCACTGTTTCATTGTACTGTATTTAATGTCGGGCTCTGTTTAATTTTACCTTGTTCAGTGTAGGGCACTGTTTCATTGTACCGTATTTAATGTCGGGCTGTGTTTAATTTTACATTGTTCAGTGTAGGTCATTGTTTCATTGTACTGTATTTAATGTCGGGCTCTGTTTAATTTTACCTTGTTCAGTGCAGGGCACTGTTTCATTGTACCGTATTTAATGTCGGGCTCTGTTTAATTTTACCTTGTTCAGTGTAGGGCACTGTTTCATTTTACCGTATTTAATGTCGGGCTGTGTTTAATTTTACATTGTTCACTGTAGGGCATTGTTTCATTGTGCGGTATTTAATGTTGGGCTCTGTTTAATTTTACCTTGTTCACTGTCGGCCACTGTTTCATTGTCCCGTATTTAATGCCGAGCTCTGTTTAATTTTACATAGTTCAGTGTAGGGCACTGTTTCATTGTACTGTATTTAATGTCGGGCTCTGTTTAATTTTGCCTTGCTTACTGTAGGTCACTGTTTCATTGTACTGTATTTAATGTCGGGCTGTGTTTAATTTTACATTGTTCAGTGTAGGGCACTGATTCATTGTACCGTATTTAATGTCGGGCTGTGTTTAAGTTTACATTGTTCAGTGTAGGGCACTGATTCATTGTACTGTATTTAATGTCGGGCTGTGTTTAATTTTACATTGTTCAGTGTAGGGCACTGTTTCATTGTACCTTACTTAATGTCGGGCTCTGTTTTATTTTACATTGTTCAGTGTAGGGCACTGTTTCATTGTACCGTATTTAATGTCGGGCTCTGTTTAATTTTACATTCTTCACTGTAGGGCACTGATTCATTGTACCGTATTTAATGTCGGGCTGTGTTTAAGTTTACATTGTTCAGTGAATGGCACTGATTCATTGTACTGTATTTAATGTCGGGCTGTGTTTAATTTTACATTGTTCAGTGTAGGGCACTGTTTCATTGTACTGTATTTAATGTCCGGCTCTGTTTAGTTTTACATTGTTCAATGTAGGGCACTGTTTCATTGTACCGTATTTCATGTCGGGCTGTGTTTAATTGTACATTGTTCTCTGTAGGGCACTGTTTCATTGTACTGTATTTAATGTCGGGCTCTGTTTAATTTTGCCTTGTTTACTGTAGGTCACTGTTTCATTGTACTGTATTTAATGTCGGGCTGTGTTTAATTTTACATTGTTCACTGTAGGGCACTGTTTCATTGTACCGTATTTAATGTCGGGCTCTGTTTAATTTTACCTTGTTCACTGTAGGGCACTGTTTCATTGTACCGTATTTAATGTCGGGCTCTGTTTAATTTTACATTCTTCACTGTAGGGCATTGTTTCATTGTGCGGTATTTAATGTTGGGCTCTGTTTAATTTTACCTTGTTCACTGTCGGCCACTGTTTCATTGTCCCGTATTTAATGTCGAGCTCTGTTTAATTTTACATAGTTCAGTGTAGGGCACTGTTTCATTGTACTGTATTTAATGTCGGGCTCTGTTTAATTTTGCCTTGCTTACTGTAGGTCACTGTTTCATTGTACTGTATTTAATGTCGGGCTGTGTTTAATTTTACATTGTTCAGTGTAGGGCACTGATTCATTGTACCGTATTTAATGTCGGGCTGTGTTTAAGTTTACATTGTTCAGTGTAGGGCACTGATTCATTGTACTGTATTTAATGTCGGGCTGTGTTTAATTTTACATTGTTCAGTGTAGGGCACTGTTTCATTGTACCTTACTTAATGTCGGGCTCTGTTTTATTTTACATTGTTCAGTGTAGGGCACTGTTTCATTGTACCGTATTTAATGTCGGGCTCTGTTTAATTTTACATTCTTCACTGTAGGGCATTGTTTCATTGTACCGTATTTAATGTCGGGCTCTGTTTAATTTTACATTGTTCAGTGTAGGGCACTGTTTCATTGTACCGTACTTAATGTCGGGCTCTGTTTAATTTTACATTCTTCACTGTAGGGCATTGTTTCATGTGCTGTATTTAATGTTGGGCTCTGTTTAATTTTACCTTGTTCACTGCCGGGAACTGTTTCATTGTCCCGTATTTAATGTCGGGCTCTGTTTAATTTTACATTGTTCAGTGTAGGGCACTGTTTCGTTGTACTGTATTTAATGTCGGGCTCTGTTTAATTTTGCCTTGTTTACTCTAGGTCACTGTTTCATTGAACTGTATTTAATGTCGGGCTCTGTTAATTTTACATTGTTCACTGTAGGGCACTGTTTCATTGTACTGTATTTAATGTCCGGCTCTGTTTAATTTTACATTGTTCAATGTAGGGCACTGTTTCATTGAACTGTATTTAATGTCGGGCTCTGTTTAATTTTGCCTTGTTTACTGTAGGTCACTGTTTCATTGTACTGTATTTAATGTCGGGCTCCGTTAATTTTACATTGTTCACTGTCGGGCACTGTTTCATTGTACTGTATTTAATGTCCGGCTCTGTTTAATTTTACATTGTTCAATGTAGGGCACTGTTTCATTGAACTGTATTTAATGTCGGGCTCTGTTTAATTTTGCCTTGTTTACTGTAGGTCACTGTTTCATTGTACTGTATTTAATGTCGGGCTCCGTTAATTTTACATTGTTCACTGTCGGGCACTGTTTCATTGTACTGTATTTAATGTCCGGCTCTGTTTAATTTTACATTGTTCACTGTCGGGCACTGTTTCATTGTCCCGTACTTAATGTCGGGCTTTGTTTAATGTTACATTGTTCAGTGTAGGGCACTGTTTCATTGTACCGTATTTAATGTCGAGCTCTGTTTAATTTTACCTTGCTCAGTGTAGGGCACTGTTTCATTTTACCGTAGTTAATGTCGGGCTGTGTTTAATTTTGCCTTGTTTACTGTAGGTCACTGTTTCATTGCACTGTATTTAATGTCGGGCTCTGTTGAATTTTACATTGTTCACTGTAGGGCACTGTTTCATTGTACTGTATTTAATGTCGGGCTCTGTTTAATTTTACATTGTTCACTGTAGGGCACTGTTTCATTGTACCGTATTTAATGTCGGGCTCTGTTTAATTTTACCTTGTTCACTGTAGGGCACTGTTTCATTGTACTGTATTTAATGTCGGGCTGTGTTTAATTTTATACTGTTTAGTGTAGGGCACTGATTCATTGTACCGTATTTAATGTCAGGCTGTGTTTAATTTGACATTGTTCAGTGTAGGGCACTGATTCATTGTACTGTATTTAATGTCGGGCTCTGTTTAATTTTACATTGTTCAGTGTAGGGCACTGTTTCATTGTACCGTATTTAATGTCGGGCTCTGTTTAATTTTACATTGTTCAGTGTAGGGCACTGTTTCATTGTACCGTATTTAATGTCGGGCTCTGTTTAATTTTACATTGTTCAGTGTAGGGCACTGTTTCACTGTAACGTATTTAATGTCGGGCTCTGTTCAATTTTACATTGTTCAGTGTAGGGCACTGTTTCATTGTACCGTATTTAATGTCGGGCTGTGTTTTATTTTACATTGTTCAGTGTAGGGCACTGATTAATTGCATCGTAATTAATGTCGGGCTGTGTTTAATTTTACATTGTTCAGTGTAGGGCACTGTTTCATTGTACCGTATTTAATGTCGGACTGTGTTTAATTGTACATTGTTCACTGTAGGGCACTGTTTCATTGTACCGTATTTAATGTCGGGCTCTGTTTAATTTTACATTCTTCACTGTAGGGCATTGTTTCATTGTGCGGTATTTAATGTTGGGCTCTGTTTAATTTTACCTTGTTCACTGTCGGGCACTGTTTCATTGTCCCGTATTTAATGTCGGGCTCTGATTAATTTTACATTGTTTAGTGTAGGGCACTGTTTCATTGTACTGGATTTAATGTCGGGCTCTGTTTAATTTTACCTTGTTCAGTGCAGGGCACTGTTTCATTGTACCGTATTTAATGTCGGTCTCTGTTTAATTTTACCTTGTTCAGTGTAGGGCACGGTTTCATTTTACCGTATTTAATGTCGGGCTGTGTTTAATTTTACATTGTTCACTGTAGGGCATTGTTTCATTGTGCTGTATTTAATGTTGGGCTCTGTTTAATTTTACCTTGTTCACTGTCGGGCACTGTTTCATTGTCCCGTATTTAATGTCGGGCTCTGTTTAATTTTACATAGTTCAGTGTAGGGCACTGTTTCATTGTACTGTATTTAACATCGGGCTGTGTTTAATTTTACATTGTTCAGTGGAGGGCCCTGATTCATTGTACCGTATTTAATGTCGGGCTGTGTTTAAGTTTACATTGTTCAGTGAATGGCACTGATTCATTGTACTGTATTTAATGTCGGGCTGTGTTTAATTTTACATTGTTCAGTGTAGGGCACTGTTTCATTGTACCGTACTTAATGTCGGGCTCTGTTTAATTTTACATTGTTCAGTGTAGGGCACTGTTTCATTGTACTGTATTTAATGTCGGGCTCTGTTAATTTTACATTATTCACTGTAGGGCACTGTTTCATTGTACTGTATTTAATGTCCGGCTCTGTTTAATTTTACATTGTTCAATGTAGGGCACTGTTTCATTGTACTGTATTTAATGTCGGGCTCTGTTTAATTTTGCCTTGTTTACTGTAGGTCACTGTTTCATTGTACTGTATTTAATGTCCGGCTCTGTTAATTTTACATTGTTCACTGTCGGGCACTGTTTCATTGTACTGTATTTAATGTCCGGCTCTGTTTAATTTTACATTGTTCAATGTAGGGCACTGTTTCATTGTACCGTATTTCATGTCGGGCTGTGTTTAATTGTACATTGTACTCTGTAGGGCACTGTTTCATTGTGCTGTATTTAATGTCGGGCTCTGTTTAATTTTACCTTGTTCAGTGTAGGGCACTGTTTCATTGTACCGTATTTAATGTCGGGCTGTGTTTAAGTTTACATTGTTCAGTGTAAGGCACTGTTTCATTGTCCCGTATTTAATTTCGGGCTCTGATTAATTTTACATTGTTCAGTGTAGGGCACTGTTACATTGTACTGTATTTAATGTCGGGCTCTGTTTAATTTTGCCTTGTTTACTGTAGGTCACTGTTTCATTGTACTGTATTTAATGTCGGGCTCTGTTAATTTTACATTGTTCACTGTAGGGCACTGTTCCATTGTACTGTATTTAATGTCCGGCTCTGTTAAATTTTACTTTGTTCAATGTAGAGCACTGTTTCATTGTACCGTATTTCATGTCGGGTTGTGTTTAATTGTACATTGTTCTCTGTAGGGCACTGTTTCATTGTACTGTATTTAATGTCGGGCTCTGTTTAATTTTACCTTGTTCAGTGTAGGGCACTGTTTCATTGTACCGTATTTAATGTCGGGCTGTGTTTAAGTTTTCATTGTTCAGTGTAGGGCACTGATTCATTGTACTGTATTTAATGTCGGGCTGTGTTTAATTTTACATTGTTCAGTGTAGGGCACTGTTTCACTGTACCGTATTTAATGTCGGGCTCTGTTTAATTTTACATTGTTCAGTGTAGAGCACTGTTTCATTGATCAGTATTTAATGTCGGGCTGTGTTTAATTTTACCTTGATCACTGCAGGGCACTGTTTCATTGTACTGTTTTTAATGTCGGTCTCTGTTTAATTATACATTGTTTAATGTAGGTCACTGTTTCATTGTACTGTATTTAATGTCGGGTTCTGTTTAATGTTACCTTGTTCACTGTAGGGAACTATTTCATTGTACCGTATTTAATGTCTGGCTCTGTTTAATTTTACTTTGTACACTGTAGGGCACTGTTTCATGGTACCGTATTTAATGTCGGGCTCTGTTTAATTTTACATCGTTGATTGTAGGGCACTGTTTCATTGTACTGTATTTAATGTCGGTCTCTGTTTAATTTTACCTTGTACACTGTAGGGCACTGTTTCATTGACTTTATTTAATGTCGGGCTCTGTTTAATTTTGCTTTGGCCAGTGTAGGACACTGTTTCATTGTACTGCATTTAATGTCGGGCTCTGTTTAATTTTACATTGTTCAATGTAGGGCACTGTTTCATTGTACTGTATTTAATGTCGGGCTCTGTTTAATTTTACATTGTTCAGTGTAGGGCACTGTTTCATTGTACCGTATTTAATGTCTGGCTCTGTTTAATTTGACCTTGTTCACTGTAGGGCACTGTTTCGTTGTACTGTATTTAATGTCGGGCTCTGTTCAACTTTACTTTGTACACTGTAGGGCACTATTTCATTGTTCTGTATTTAATAGAACATAGAACATAGAAAATACAGCACAGAACAGGCCCTTCGGCCCACGATGTTGTGCCGGACCTTTGTCCTAGATTAATCATAGATTATCATTGAATTTACAGTGCAGAAGGAGGCCATTCGGCCCTTTGAGTCTGCACCAGCTCTTGGAAAGAGCACCCTACCCAAACTCAACACCTCCACCCAACACCAAGGGCAATTTGTCATTAAGGGCAATTTATCATTGGCCAATTCACCTTACCCGCACATCTTAGGACTGTGGGTGGAAACCGGAGCACCCGGAGGAAACCCACGCAGACACGGGGAGGACGTGCAGACTCCGCACAGACAATGACCCAAGCTGGAATCGAACCTGGGACCATGGATCTGTGAAGCAATTGTGCTATCCACAATGCTACCGTGCTGCCCTTAAGAACAAATAAATCTACACTATATCATTTTCCCGTAATCCATGTACCTATCCAACAGCTGCTTGAAGGTCCCTAATGTTTCCGACTCAACTACTTCCACAGGCAGTGCATTCCATGCCCCCACTACTCTCTGGGTAAAGAACCTACCTCTGATATCCCTCCTATATCTTCCACCTTTCACCTTAAATTTATGTCCCCTTGTAATGGTGTATTCCACCTGGGGAAAAAAGTCTCTGACTGTCTACTCTATCTATTCTCCTGATCATCTTATAAACCTCTATCAAGTCGCCCCTCATCCTTCTCCGCTCTAATGAGAAAAGGCCTAGCACCCTCAACCTTTCCTCGTAAGACCTACTCTCCATTCCAGGCAACATCCTGGTAAATCTTCTTTGCACCTTTTCCAGAACTTCCACATCCTTCCTAAAATGAGGCGACCAGAACTGTACACAGTACTCCAAATGTGGCCTTACCAAAGTTTTGTACAGCTGCATCATCACCTCACGGCTCTTAAATTCAATCCCTCTGTTAATGAACGCGAGCACACCATAGGACTTCTTCACAGCACTATCCACTGGAGTGGCAACTTTCAAAGATGTATGAACATAGACCTCAAGGTCTCTCTGCTCCTCCACAATGCCAAGAACTCTACCGTTAACCCTGTATTCCGCATTCATATTTGTCCTTCCAAAATGGACAACCTCACACTTTTCAGGGTTAAACTCCATCTGCCACTTCTCAGCCCAGCTCTGCATCCTATCTATGTCTCTTTGCAGCCGACAACAGCCCTCCTTACTATTCACAACTCCACCAATCTTCGTATCGTCTGCAAATTTACTGACCCACCCTTCAACTCCCTCATCCAAGTCATTACTGAAAATCACAAACAGCAGAGGACCCAGAACTGATCCCTGCGGTACACCACTGGTAACTGGGATCCAGGCTGAATATTTGCCATCCACCACCACTCTCTGACTTCTATCGGTTAGCCAGTTCGTTATACAACTGGCCAAATTTCCCACTATCTCATGCCTCCTTACTTTGTGCAGAAGCCTACCATGGGGAACTTTATCAAATGCCTTACTAAAATCCATGTACACTACATCCACTGCTTTACCTTCATCCACATGCTTGGTCACCTCCTCAAAGAATTCAATAAGATTTGTAAGGCAAGACCTACCCCTCACAAATCCGTGCTGACTATCCCTAATCAAGCAGTGTCTTTCCAGATGCTCAGAAATCCTATCCTTCAGTACCCTTTCCATTACTTTGCCGACCACCGAAGTAAGACTAACTGGCCTGTAATTCCCAGGGTTATCCCTAGTTCCTTTTTTGAACAGGGGCACGACATTCGCCACTCTCCAATCCCCTGGTACCACCCCTGTTGACAGTGAGGACGAAAAGATAATTGCCAACGGCTCTGCAATTTTATCTCTTGCTTCCCATAGAATCCTTGGATATATCCCGTCAGGCCCGGGGGACTTGTCTATCCTCAAGTTTTTCAAAATGCCCAACACATCTTCCTTCCTAACAAGTATTTCCTCGAGCTTACCAATCTGTTTCACACTGTCCTCTCCAACAATATCGCCCCTCTCATTTGTAAATACAGAAGAAAAGTACTCATTCAAGACCTCTCCTATCTCTTCAGACTCAATACACAATCTCCCGCTACTGTCCTTGATCGGACCTACCCGAGCTCTAGTCATTCTCATATTTCTCACATATGTGTAAAAGGCCTTGGGGTTTTCCTTGATCCTACCCGCCAAAGATTGTTCATGCCCCCTCTTAGCTCTCCTAATCCCTTTCTTCAGTTCCCTCCTGGCTATCTTGTATCCCGCCAATGCCCTGTCTGAACCTTGTTTCCTCAGCCTTACATAAGTCACCTTTTTCCTCTTTACAAGACATTCAACCTCTCTTGTCAACCATGGTTCCCTCACTCGACCATCTCTTCCCTGCCTGACAGGGACATACATATCAAGGACACGTAGCACCTGTTCCTTGAACAAGTTCCACATTTCACTTGTGTCCTTCCCTGCCAGCCTATGTTCCCAACTTATGCACTTCAATTCTTGTCTGACAACATCGTATTTACCCTTCCCCCAATTGTGAACCTTGCCCTGTTGCACGTACCTATCCCTCTCCATTACTAAAGTGAAAGTCACAGAATTGTGGTCACTATCTCCAAAATGCTCCCCCACTAACAAATCTATCACTTGCCCTGGTTCATTACCCAGTACTAAATCCAATATTGCCCCTCCTCTGGTTGGACAATCTACATACTGTGTTAGAAAAGCTTCCTGGACACACTGCACAAACACCACCCCATCCAAACTATTTGATCTAAAGAGTTTCCATTCAATATTTGGGAAGTTAAAGTCGCCCATGACTACTACCCTATGACTTCTGCACCTTTCCAAAATCTGTTTCCCAATCTGTTCCTCCACATCTCTGCTACTATTGGGGGGCCTATAGAAAACTCCTAACAAGGTGACTGCTCCTTTCCTATTTCTGACTTCAACCCATACTACCTCAATAGGGTGATACTCCTCGAACTGCCTTTCTGCAGCTGTTATACTATCTCTAATTAATAATGCCACCCCCACCTCTTTTCCCACCCTCCCTAATCTTATTGAAACATCTATAACCAGGGACCTCCAACAACCATTCCTGCCCCTCTTCTATCCACGTTTCCGTGATGGCCACCACATCGTAGTCCCAAACACCGATCCATGCCTTAAGTTCACCCATCTTATTCCTGATGCTTCTTGCGTTGAAGTATACACACTTCAACCCATCTCCGTGCCTGCAACTACTCTCCTTTGTCAGTGTTCCCTTCCCCACTGCCTCATTACAAGCTTTGGCGTCCTGCATATCGGCTACCTTAGTTGCTGGACTACAAATCCGGTTCCCATTCCCCTGCCAAATTAGTTTAAACCCTCCCGAAGAGTACTAGCAAACCTCCCTCCCAGGATATTCGTGCCCCTCTGGTTCAGATGCAACCCGTCCTGCTTGTACAGGTCCCACCTTCCTCAGAATGCGCTCCAATTATCCAAATACCTGAAGCCCTCCCTCCTACACCATTCCTGCAGCCACGTGTTCAACTGCACTCTCTCCCTATTCCTAGCCTCGCTATCACGTGGCACCGGCAACAAACCAGAGATGACAACTCTGTCTGTCCTGGCTTTCAACTTCCAGCCTAACTCCCTAAACTTGTTTATTACCTCCACGCCCCTTTTCATAGAATCATAGAAGTTTACAGCATGGAAACAGGCCCTTCGGCCCAACCAGTCCATGCCGCCCAGTTTTTAACCATTAAGCTAGTCCCAGTTGCCCGCACTTGGCCCATAACCCTCTGTACCCATCTTACCCATGTAACCATCTAAATGCTTTTTGAAAGACACAATTGTACCCGCCTCTACTACTACCTCTGGCAGCCCATTCCAGACACTCACTACCCTCTGAGTGAAGAAATTGCCCCTCTGGGCCCTTCTGAATCTCTCCCCTCTCACCTTAAACCTATGCCCTCTAGTTTTAGACTCCCCTACCTTTGGGAAAAGATGTTGACTATCTACCTTATCTATGCCCCTCATTATTTTATAGACCTCTATAAGATCACCCCTAAGCCTCCTACGCTCCAGGGAAAAAAGTCCCAGTCTATCCAGCCTCTCCTTATAACTCAAACCATCAAGGCCCGGCAACATCCTAGTAAATCTTTTCTGCACTCTTTCTAGTTTAATAATATCCTTTCTATAATAGGGTGACCAGAACTGCACACAGTATTCCAAGTGTGGCCGTACCAATGTCTTGTACAACTTCAACAAGACGTCCCAACTCCTATATTCAATGTTCTGACCAATGAAACCAAGCATGCCGAATGCCTTCTTCACCACCCTGTCCACCTGCGACTCCACCTTCAAGGAGCTATGAACCTGTACTCCTAGATCTCTTTGTTCTATAACTCTCCCCAACGCCATACCATTAACTGAGTAGGTCCTGGCCTGATTCGATCTGCCAAAATGCATCACCTCACATTTATCTAAATTAAACTCCATCTGCCATTCGTCGGCCCACTGGCCTAATTGATCAAGATCCCGTTGCAATCCTAGATAACCTTCTTCACTATCCACTGTGCCACCAATCTTGGTGTCATCTGCAAACTTACTAACCATGCCTCCTAAATTCTCATCCAAATCATTAATATAAATCACAAATAACAGTGGACCCAGCACCGATCCCTGAGGCACACCACTGGTCAATTTTGAATCCAATTGGCAACCTCACCCTGGATCCCGTGAGCTTTAACCTTCTGCAACAACCTACCATGCGGTACCTTGTCAAAGGCTTTGCTAAAGTCCATGTAGACAACGTCTACTGCACTGCCCTCATCTACCTTCTTGGTCACTCCCTCAAAAAACTCAATCAAATTTGTGAGACATGATTTTCCACGCACAAAGCCATGCTGGCTGCCCCGAATCAGTCCTTGCCTCTCTAAATGCTTGTAGATCCTGTCTCTCAGAATACCTTCTAGCAACTTACCTACTACAGACGTTAGGCTCACCGGTCTGTAGTTCCCAGGCTTTTCCCTGCTGCCGTTCTTAAACAAGGGCACAACATTCGCCACTCTCCAATCTTCAGGCACCTCACCTGTGGCTGCAGATGATTCAAATATCTCGGTTAGGGGACCCGCAATTTCCTCCCTAGCCTCCCACAACATCCTGGGATACATTTCATCAGGTCCCGGGGATTTATCTACCTTGATGCGCTTTAAGACTTCCAGCACCTCCTCCTCTGTAATATGCACACTTCTCAAGACATCACTATTTATTTCCCTTAGTTTCCTAACATCCATGCCTTTCTCCACCGTGAATACCGATGAGAAATATTCATTCAGGATCTCACCCAACTCTTGTGGCTCTGCACATAGATGCCCTTGTTGATCCTTAAGAGGCCCTACTCTGTCCCTAGTTACTCTTTTCCCCTTTATGTATCTGTAGAATCTCTTTGGATTCACCCGTGCATTATTTGCCAAAGCAATTTCATGTCCCCTTTTTGCCCTCCTGATTTCCCTCTTAACTCTATTTCGACAATCTCTATACTATTCAAGGGATCTACTTGATCCCAGTTGCTTATGTACGTCATATGCCTCCTTCTTCTTTTTGACCAGAGTCTCAATATCTCGAGTCATCCAGGGTTCCCTACTTCTACCAGCCTTGCCCTTCACTCAAAAGGGAATGTGCTTACCCTGCACCCTGGTTAACACATTTTTAAAAGCCTCCCATTTACCAGCCGTCCCTTTGTCTGCCAATAGTCTCCCCCAATCTACCTCTGCAAGTTCCTGTCTGATACCATCAAAATTGGCCTTGCCCCAATTAAGAATTTTAACTCTTGGGCCAGACCTATCATTCTCCATAGCTATCTTAAAACTAATGGAATTATGGTCACTTGTCCCAAAGTGATCCCTCACTAGCACTTCTATCACTTGCCCTTCCTTATTTCCTAAGACGAGGTCAAGTTTTGCCCCCTCTCTAGTCGGTCCATCCACATACTGAATGAGAAATTCCTCCTGAATACACTCAACAAATTTCCCTCAATCCAAACCCCTAATGCTATGGCTGTCCCAGTCAATGTTGGGAAAGTTAAAGTCCCCTACTATTACCACCCTATTATTCTTGCAGCTATCTGTAATCTCCTTACATATTTGCTCCTCAATTTCCCGCTGACTATTTGGGGGCCTGTAGTACAGTCCTACCAAGGTGATCTCTCCCTTCTTATTTTTCAGTTCCACCCATATAGACTCAGTGGGCGAACCCTCGGATATATCCCCTCGAAGTACTGCTGTGATGTTCTCCCTAATCAAAAACGCCACTCCCCCTCCTCTCTTACCTCCTGTTCTATCCTTTCTATAGCATCTGTACCCCGGAACATTGAGCTGCCAGTCCTGCCCTCCCTTAGCCATGTTTCAGTCATAGCTATAATATCCCAGTCCCATGTGCCCGTCCATGCCCTGAGTTCATCCGCTTTGCCCGTCAGGCCCCTTGCATTGAAATAAATGCAGTTTAATGTAGACCTTCCTTGCTCTCTGCCCTGCTTTCTCTGGTCATGCTTTACACACTCTCCCTTCCTGCCTTTTGTTTCTGTCCCCACTGACTTCCTACATCGGTTCCCATCCCCCTGGCACATTAGTTTAAACCCTCCCCAACTGCACTAGCAAACACCCCCCCCCCCCCCCCCCCCCGAGAACATTGGTTCCGGTCCCACCCAGATGCAGACCGTCCGATTTGTACAGGTCCCACCTCCCCCAGAATCGGTCCCAATGTCCCAGAATTTGAAACCCTCCCTCTTGCACCATCTCTCAAGCCACGTATTCATCCTAGCTATCCTGTCATTCCTACTCTGACTATCACGTGGCACTGGTAGCAATCCTGAGATTACTACCTTTGAGGTCCTACTTTTTAGTTTAACTCCTAACTCCCTAAATTCAGCTTGTAGGACCTCATCCCGTTTTTTACCTATATCGTTGGTGCCTATATGCACCACGACAGCTGGCTGTTCACCCTCCCCCTCCAGAATGCCCTGCAGCCGCTCCGAGACATCCTTGACCCTTGCACCAGGGAGGCAACATACCAACCTGGATTCTCGTTTGCGTCCGCAGAAACGCCTGTCTATTCCCCTTACAATTGAATCCCCTATCACTATAGCTCTGCCATTCTTTTTCCCGCCCTTCTGTGCAGCAGAGCCAGCCACGGTGCCACGAACCTGGCTGCTGCCACCTTCCCCTGGTGAGCCATCTCCCCCAACAGTTTCCAAAACGGTAAATCTGTTTTGGAGGGAGATGACCGCAGGGGATCCCTGCACTGCCTTCCTACTCTTCCTCTGTCTGTTGGTCACCCTTTCCCTATCTGCCTCAGTAATTTTCCTACCTATGTCGTTGGTACCAATGTGCACCACGACTTCTGGCTGCTCCCCCTCCCCCTTAAGGATCCTGAAGACACGATCCGAGACATCCCTGGCCCTGGCACCCGGGAGGCAACATACCTTCCGGGAGTCTCGCTCGCGACCACAGAATCTCTTATCTATTCCCCTAACCATTGAATCTCCTACAACTATTGCTTTTCTATTCTCCCCCCTTCCCTTCTGAGCCCCAGAGCCAGACTCAGTGCCAGAGACCTGGCCGCTAGGGCCTTCCCCCGGTAGGTCATCCCCCCCAACAGCATCCAAAACGGTATACTTGTTTTGAAGGGGAACGGCCACGAGGGATCCCTGCACTGTCTGCCTGTTTGTTTTTTTCCCCCTGACTGTAACCCAGCTATTCTTGTCCTGTACCTTGGGTGTGGTTACCTCCCTGTAACTCTTCTCAATCACCCCCTCTGCCTCCCGTATGATCCGAAGTTCATCCAGCTTCAGCTCCAGTTCCCTAACACGGCCTTTGAGGAGCTGAAGTTGGGTGCACTTCCCGCAGGTATAGTCAGTGGGGACACCGGTGGTATCCCTCACCACCCACATCCTACAGGAGGAGCATGTAACTGGCCTAGCCTCCATCACCTCTTACCTTACAGAATATAGCTGCTGTGTGGACTAACTATATCTCCGCCCTCCGACTCTGCTCCCAGTCAGCTACACTTCCTGTAAACTCAGGAGTTTACAGGAGCTCTCTTCACACTCTTTGCGGAAATGTCGGAAACAAAATGAAAGGAGCACCTTACTCCCTCCTCACCTAACTCCCTCGGTCACCAAACTCTCACTATCGCACTCAAAAAACACCAAATTCAGCACTCAGTGCAAACAAAGTCTGCACTGTAGGGGATCACTTTTATACTGTGAATCTAGCCTCTGAAAAACTGGCCTAATCCAATTAACTAATTAACAAGCTCCATCTGCAAGTGCCTAGAAGTAGAAGCCTGTTTAATGTCGGGCTCTGTTTAATTTTACTTTGTTCACTGTAGGGCACTGTTTCATTGTACTGTATTTAATGTCGGGGTCTGTTTAATGTTACCTTGTTCACTGTAGGGCACTGTTTCATTGTACTGTATTTAATGTCGGTCTCTCTTTAATTATATATTGTTTACTGTAGGGCACTGTTTCATTGTACTGTATTTAATGTCGGGCTCTGTTTAATTTTACATTGTTCACTGTAGGGCACTGTTTCATTGAACTGTATTTAATGTCGGGCTCTGTTTAACTTTACTTTGTACACTCTAGGGCACTGTTTCATTGTTCTGTATTTAATGTCGGGCTCTGTTTAACTTTACATTTTTCAGTGCAGGGCACTGTTTCTTTGTACCGTATTTAATGTCGGGCTCTGTTTAAATACGGTACAATGAAAGAGTGCCCTACACTGAACAATGTAATATTAAACAGAGCCCGACATTAAATACGGTACAAGAAACTGTGCCCTACACTGAAAAATGTAAAATTAAACAGAGCACGACATTAAATACGGTACAATGAAACAGTGCCCTACACTGAGCAATGTAAAGTTAAACAGAGCCCTACATTAAATACGGTACAATGAAACAGTGCCCAACACTGAAGAATGTAATATTAAACAGAGCCCGACATTAAATACAGCACAATGAAACAGTGCCCTACAGTGAACAATGAAAAATTAAACAGAGCCCGACATTAAATAAAGTCAATGAAACAGTGCCCTACAGTGTAGAAGGTAAAATTAAACAGAGACCAACATTAAATACAGTACAATGAAACAGTGCCCTACAGTAAACATATTATAATTAAACAGAGACCGACATTTAATACTGATCAATGAAACAGTGCCCTACACTGAACAATGGAAAATTAAACAGAGCTCGACATTCAATACAGTCCAATGAAACAGTGCCCTACAGTGAACAAGGTAACATTAAGCAGAGCCCGACATTAAATACAGTACAATGAAACAGTGCCCTACAGTAAACATAGTATAATTAAACAGAGACCGACATTAAATACAGATCAATGAAACAGTGCCCTACACTGAACAATGTAAAATTAAACAGAACGCGACATTAAATACAGTACAATGAAACATTGCCCTACACTGTCCAATGTAAAATTAAACAGAGCCCGACATTCAATACAGTACAATGAAACAGTGCCCTACACTGAACAATGTAAAATTAAACAGAGCCCGACATTCAATACAGTACAATGAAAGAGTGCCCTACAGTAAACAAGACAAACTTAAACAGAGTCCGACATTAAATACAGTACAATGGAACAGTGCCCTACACTGAACAATGTAACATTAAACAGAGCCCGACATTAAATACGGGACAACGAAACAGTGCCCGACAGTGAACAAGGTAAAATTAAACAGAGCCCAACATTAAATACAGCACAATGAAACAGTGCCCGACACTGAACAAGGTAAAATTAAACAGAGCCCGACATTAAATACGGTACAATGAAACAGTGCCCTACAGTGAACAACGTAAAATTAAACAGAGCCCGACATTAAATACAGTACAATGAAACAGTGCCCTACAAGCAACGAGGTAAAATTAAACAGAGACCGACATTAAATACAGCACAATGAAACAGTGCCCTACAGTGAACAATGTAAAATTAAACAGAGCCCGACATTAACTAAGGTACAATCAAACAGTGCCCTACAAGCAACAAGGTAAAATTAAACAGAGCCCGACATTAAATACAGTACAATGAAACAGTGCCGTACAGTGAACAATGTAAAATTAAACACAGCCCGACATTAAATACAGTGCAATTAATCAGTGCCCTACACTGAACAATGTATAATTGAACACAGCCCGGCATTAAATACAGTACAATGAAACAGTGCCCTACACTGAACAATGTATAATTAAACACAGCCCGGCATTAAATACAGTACAATGAAACAGTAACCTACAGTAAACAAGGCGAAATTAAACAGAGCCCGACATTAAATACGGTACAATGAAACAGTGCCCTACACTGAATAATGTAAAATTAAACAGAGCCCGACATTAAATACGGGACAAT
This sequence comes from Scyliorhinus torazame, assembly GCF_047496885.1. Lineage (NCBI taxonomy): Eukaryota > Metazoa > Chordata > Chondrichthyes > Carcharhiniformes > Scyliorhinidae > Scyliorhinus > Scyliorhinus torazame. The sequence goes on from NW_027307819.1 coordinate 142,578, forward strand.
GAAACAGTGCCCGACAGTGAACAAGGTAAAATTAAACAGAGCCCAGCATGAAATACAGCACAATGAAACAATGCCCTACAGTGAACAATGTAAAGTTAAACACAGCCCGACATTAAATACGGTAAAATGAAACAGTGCCCTACACTGAACAAGGTAAAATTAAACAGAGCCCGACATTAAATACGGTACAATGAAACAGTGCCCTACACTGAACAAGGTAAAATTAAACAGAGCCCGACATTAAATACAGTACAATGAAACAGTGACCTACAGTAAACAAGGCAAAATTAAACCCAGCCCGACATTAAATACGGTACAATGAAACAGTGCCCTACAGTGAAGAATGTAAAATTAAATACAGCCCGACATTAAATACAGTACAATGAAACAGTGACCTACAGTGAACAAGGTAAAATTAAACAGAGCCCGACATTAAATACGGTACAATGAAACAGTGCCCAACAAGCAACAAGGTAAAATTAAAGAGAGCCCGACATTAAATACAGTACAATGAAACAGTGACCTACAGTGAACAAGGTAAAATTAAACAGAGCCCGACATTAAATACAGTACAATGAAACAGTGCCCTACACTGAACAAGGTAAAATTAAACAGAGCCCGACATTAAATACAGTACAATGAAACAATGACCTACAGTGAACAATGTAAAATTAAACAGAGCACGACATTAAATATTTACAGTGGTCCCTGGGTAGAATATCATTATTTACACTGGCTCCTGCGATATTAATTATTATTTACTGCGGTACTTGGATAGTATATCAATATTTACAGTGGACCACGGGTAGAATATCAGTATTTACCGTGGTCCCTGGGTATTATATTTGTTCAAAGTGGTCCCTGGGTAGAATATCATTATTTACAGTGTTCCCTGTGTAGTATATCAATATTTACAGTGATCCCTGGGTATTATATCATTGTTTAACGTGGTCCCTGTGTAGAATATCATTATTTACAGTGGTCCCTGGGTATTGTATCATTAATTACAGTGGTCACTGGGTAGCATATCATTATTTACAGTGGTCCCTGGGTAATATATCATTAGTTACATTGTTCCCTGGGTAATGTCTCAAACAACCGCGCAACCTCAAACGAACCATTGTTTGCAGCAAACTACCCAGTCTTCAGAACAGAGACCACGACACCACACAACCCTGTCATGGTAATCTGTGCAAGACGTGCCAGATCATCGACATGGATACCACTATTACACGTGAGAACAGCACCCACCAGGTACGCGGTACATACTCGTGCGACTCGGCCAACGTTGTCTACCTCATACGCTGCAGGAAAGGATGTCCCGAAGCGTGGTACATTGGCGAGACCATGCAGACGCTGCGACAACGAATGAACGGACATTGCGCAACAATCACCAGGCAGGAATGTTCCCTTCCAGTCGGGGAACACTTCAGCAGTCAAGGGCATTCAGCCTCTGATCTCCGGGTAAGCGTTCTCCAAGGCGGCCTTCAGGACCCGCGACAACGCAGAATCGCCGAGCAGAAACTTATCGCCAAGTTCCGCACACATGAGTGCGGCCTCAACCGGGACCTGGGATTCGTGTCGCATTACATTCATCCCCCACCATCTGGCCTGCAAAATCGTACCAACTGTCCTGGCTTGACACAATTCACACCTCTTTAACCTGGGGTTACCCCATCTCTGGATCTGTAAAGATTTAATCACCTGCTAATGCTCGCATTTCTAGCATTGATTGGCATCTTTGAATTTGTCTATATATGTGTTTCTGGAACAGACCTCTTCATTCACCTGAGGAAGGAGCAGCGCTCCGAAAGCTAGTGACATCGAAACAAACCTGTTGAACTTTAACCTGGTGTTGTAAGACTTCGAACTATTATATCATTGTTTAAAGTGGTCCCTGTGTAGAATATCATTATTTACAGTGGTCCCTGGGTAGAGTATCATTATTTACAGTGGTCCCTGGGTAGTGTATCATTATTTACAGAGGTCCCTGGGTAGAATATCATTATTTACAGTGGTCCCTGGGTAATATATCATTCTTTACATTGGTCCCTGGGTAATGTCTCAATATTTACAGTGGTCCCTGGGTAGAATATCATTATTTACACTGGCTCCTGTGATATTAATTATTATTTACTGTGGTTATTGGAGAGCATATCAATATTTACAGTGGACCACGGGTAGAATGTACCCTGGGTAGTACATCATTATTTACAGTGGTTCCTGGGTAGAATATCATTCTTTACAGTGGTCCCTGGGTCGATATCATTATCTACACCAGTCCCTGAGCAGTTTGTTATAACTTACAGTGGTCCTTGGGTAGTATATGAATATTTACAGTGGTCCCTGGGGTGTATATGATTATTTACAGTGGACCGTGGTAAGTATATCATTATTTACAGTGGTCACTGGGTAGTATACCATTATCTACAGTAGTCCCAGGATAGTAAATCACTATTTCCTGTGGTTCTTGGATAGTATAGCAATATTTAGTGGACCCTGGGTAGAATATCATTATTTACACTGGCTCCTGGGATATTAATTATTATTTACTGTGGTACTTGGATAGTATATCAATATTTACAGTGGACCCTTGGTAGAATATCAGTATCTACAATGGTCCCTGGGTAGTACATCATTATTTACAGATGTTCCTGGATAGTATATCAGTATCTACAATAGTCCCTCGGTAGCATATCATTATTTACAGTGGTCCCAGGGTAGTACATCATCATTTACCGTGATCCCTGGGTAGTACATCATTATTTACCGTGATCCCTGGGTAGTACATCATTACTTACCGTGATCCCTGGGTAGTACATCATTATTTACAGTGATCCCTGGGGAGTAAATCGTTATGAACAGTTGCCCCTTTGTATTATATCCTTATTTACACTGGTCGATGTGTAGTATACTATTATTTACATTGGCTGTGGGTAGTTATCGTCATTTACAGTGGTCAGTGGATAGTATTTCATTATTTACAGTGGCGCCAGGGCAGTATATCGTTATTTTCAGTGGACCGTGGGCAGTATATCTTTATTTACAGTGTTCCCTGGGGAGTATCTCATTACTTACAGTGGACCCTGGGTATCATATCCAATATACAGTCGTCCCTGAGTTCTATATCATTATTTACAGAGGGCCCCTGGTAGTATTTCATTATTTACAGTGGTCCCTGAGCAGTATATCATTATTTACAGTTGTCCCTGGGTAAGATATCATTATTTACAGTGGTCCCTGGTTGGTATGTCATTTTCTACAGTGGTCCCTGCGTAATATATCGTTATTTACAGTGGTCCCAGGGTGGTATATCATGGTTTACAGTGGTCCCTGGACAGTATGTCATCAATTATAGTGTGCACTGTGCAGTGCATCTTTATTCACAGTGGTCCATGGGCAGTATATCATTATTTACAGTGGTCCCTGGGTAGTATATCATTATTTACAGTGGTCCCAGGGCAATATATCATTAATCACAGAGGGCTCTGGGTAGTATATCATCATTGACCGCGGTTCCTGGGAAGTATATCATTATTTACACTGGTCCCTGGGTAGTATGTCATTACTTACACAGGTCACTGGGTAGTATATCCTCCTTTACAGTGGTCCCAGTGTAGTGTAGTATTATCTACAGTGATCCCAGAGTGGCACATCATGATTTACAGTGGTCCCTGGACATTATGTCATCATTTATAGTGTGCCCTGTGTAGTACCTCTTAATTTACAGTGGATTCTGGATAGTATATCATTATTGACAGTAGTCCCTGGGTGGTATATCATTATTTACAGTGGTCTCTGGGAAATACATCATTATTTACAGTGATCCCTGGACATTATGTCATCATTTATAGTGTGCCCTGTGTAGTACCTCTTAATTTACAGTGGATTCTGCATAGTATATCATTATTGACAGTAGTCCTGGGTGGTATATCATTATTTACAGTGGTCCCTGGGAAATATATCATTATTTACAGTGGTCCCTGGATAGTATATCATTATTTACAGTGGTCCAAGGGTAGTATATCATTATTTACAGTGGTCCTGTGTAGTATGTCATTATTTACCGTGGGCACTGGGTAGTATCCCATTATTTACAATGGTTCCAGGGTAGTATATGATTATTTACAGTGGTCCCTGGGTAGTATGTCATTATTTACCGTGGTCACTGGGTAGTATCCCATTATTTACAAAGGTTCCAGGGTGGCATACCATTATTGACAGTGGTCCCTGGGTAGTATGTCATTGTTTACATTGGCCTTGGGTCGGTAACATCATTTACAGTGATCACTGGATAGTGTTTCATTAGTGACAGTGGTCCCTCGGCAGTATATCATTATTTACAGTGGTCTCTTGACAGTGGATGATTATTTACAGTGGTCCCTGTGTAGAATATCATTTTTTACAGTGGTCACTGGGTAGAATGTCATTATTTACAGTGGTCCCTGGGTAGTATCTCATTATTTACAGTGTTCCCTGGGTAGTATAGCATTATTTACAGTGGTCCCTGGGTATTATCTCATTATTTACTGTGGTCCACGGGTAGTATCTCATTATTTACTGTGGTGCCTGAGTAGAATATCATTATTTACAGTGGTCCCTGGGTCGAATATCAATATCTACACTGGTCCCTGGGCCGTTTGTTATTACTTACAGTGGTCCTTTGGTAGTACATGAATAATTACAGTGGTCCCTCGGGTGCATATCATTATTTACATTGAACCGTGGAAAGTATATCATTATTTACGGTGGTCCCTGGGCAGTATACCATTATATGCAGTAGTCCCTGGGCAGTATATCAATATTTACAGTGGTCCATGTGTAGTATATAATTTTTGCAATGGACCCTGGGCAGTATATCTTTATTTACAGTGGTCCCTGGGGAGTATATCGTTATTTACAGTGGTCCCTGGGCAGTATATCATGATTTACAGTGGGCCATGGGCAGTATATCATTATTTACAGTGGGCCCTAGGTTGTATACCATTATTTACAGTGGGCCCCTGGTAGTGTTTCGTTATTTACAGGGATCCCTGTGCAGTACATCATTATTTGCTGTGGTCCCTGAGCAGTATATCATAATTTACAGTTGTCCCTGGGTAGCATATCATTATTTACCGTGGTCCCTGGGTAGTATATCATTATTTACAGTGGTCCCTGGGGTGTATATCATTATTTACAGTGGTCCCTGGGTAGTATATCATCATTTACAGTGGACCCTGGGCAGAAAGTCTTTATTTACAGTGGTCCCTGGGCAGTATATCTTTATTTACAGTGGTCCCTGAGTAGTGTAACATAATTTATAGTCGTCCCTGGTGAATATATAATTATTTACAGAGGTCCCTGCGCAGTCTGTCATTATTTACAGTGGTCCCTGTGTAGAATATCATTATTTTCAGTGGTCCCTAGGTAGTATATCATTATTTACAGTGGCCCCTGGGCAGTATATCATTATTTACAGTGGTTCCTTGGTAGAATATCATTAGTTACAGCGTTCCATGGGCACCATCATTATTAATAGTTGTCCATCGGTAGTATATTATTTTCTGCAGTGGTCCCTGGGTAGTATATCATTATTTACAGTGGCACCTGGGCAGTATATCATTATTTACAGTGGTTCCTTGGTAGAATATCATTAGTTACAGCGTTCCATGGGCACTTCACCAATATTAATAGTTGTCCATCGGTAGTATATTATTTTCTGCAGTGGTCCCTGGGTAGTAAATCATTATTTACTGTCGTCCCTGGTAGAATATCAGCATTTACAGTGGTCCCCGGTCAGAATGTTATTATTTACAGTTGTGCCTGGGTAGTACATTATTATTTGCATTTGACCCTGGGTAGAATATCATTATTTACAGTGGTCCCTGGGCAGTATTTCATTATTTTCCGTGGTCCCTGTGCAGTATATCATTATTTACACTGGTCCCGGTGTAGAATATCATTATTTACAGTTGTCCCTGAGTAAAATATCATTATTTAAATTGGTCCCTGTGCTGTATATCATTATTTTCAGTGTTCCCTGCATAGTTTAACATTATTTACAGTGGTTTCTGGGCAACGTATCATTATTTACAGTGGTCCCAGGGTAGTATATAATTTTTTTGCAGTGCGCCTGTGCAGTATATCACTGTTTTCAGTCGGCCCTGGGCAGTATATCATTATCTACAGTGGTCCCTGGGTAGTATATAATTATTTACAGTGGTCTCTGGGTAGTAAATAATTATTTACAGTGGTCCCTGTGTAGTATGTCTTTATTTACAATGGTCCCTGGGAGTGTACCTCTATTTACAGTGGTTCCTGGTAGTATATCATTCTTTACAGTGGTCACTGGGTAGTAAATAATTATTTAAAGTGGTCCCTGGGTAGTAGATCATTATTTACAGTGGTCCCTGGGTAGTATATCATTATTTACAGTGGTCCCTGGGTAGCATATCATTATTTACAGTGGTCCCTGGGTAGTATATCATTATTTACAGCGGTCCCTGGGGTGTATATCATTATTTACAGTGGACCCTGGGCAGTAAGTCTTTATTTACAGTGGTCCCTGGGCAGTATATCTTTATTTACAGTGGTCCCTGAGTAGTATAACATTATTTATAGTAGTCCCTGGTGAGTATATAATTATTTACAAAGGTCCCTGGGCAGTATGTCATTATTTACAGTGGTCCCTGTGTAGAATATCATTATTTACAGTGGTCCCTAGGTAGTATATAATTATTTACAGTGGTCACTGGGTAGAATGTCATTGTTTACAGTGGCACCGGGGCAGTATACCATTATTTACAGTGGTTCCTTGGTAGAATATCATTAGTTACAGCGTTCCATGGGCACTTCACCATTATTAATAGTTGTCCATCGGTAGGATATTATTTTCTGCAGTGGTCCCTGGGTAGTAAATCATTATTTACTGTAGTCCCTGGTAGAATATCAGCATTTACAGTGGTCCCCGGTCAGAATGTCATTATTTACAGTTGTGCCTGGGTAGTACATTATTATTTGCATTTGACCCTGGGTAGAATATCATTAATTACAGTGGTCCCTGGGCAGTATTTCATTATTTTCAGTGGTCCCTGTGCAGTATATCATTATTTACACTAGTCCCGGTGTAGAATATCATTATTTACAGTTGTCCCTGAGTAAAATATCATTATTTAAATTGGTCCCTGTGCTGTATATCATTATTTTCAGTGTTCCCTGCATAGTTTAACATTATTTGCAGTGGTTTCTGGGCAACGTATCATTATTTACAGTGGTCCCAGGGTAGTATATAATTTTTTTGCAGTGCGCCTGTGCAGTATATCACTGTTTGCAGTCGGCCCTGGGCAGTATATCATTATCTACAGTGGTCCCTGGGTAGTATATAATTATTTACAGTGGTCACTGGGTAGTAAATAATCATTTACAGTGGTCCCTGTGTAGTATGTCTTTATTTACAATGGTCCCTGGGAGTGTACCTCTATTTACAGTGGTTCCTGGTAGTATATCATTCTTTGCAGTGGTCACTGGGTAGTAAGTAATTATTTAAAGTGGTCCCTGGGTAGTAGATCATTATTTACAGTGGTCCCTGGGTAGTATATCATTATTTACAGTGGTCCCTGTGTAGTATGTCTTTATTTACAGTAGTCGCTGATAGTATATCTTTATTTACAGTGGTCCCTGAGTAGTATAACATTATTTATAGTAGTCCCTGGTGAGTATATAATTATTTACAAAGGTCCCTGGGCAGTATGTCATTATTTACAGTGGTCCCTGTGTAGAATATCATTATTTACAGTGGTCCCTAGGTAGTATATAATTATTTACAGTGGTCACTGGGTAGAATGTCATTGTTTACAGTGGCACCGGGGCAGTATACCATTATTTACAGTGGTTCCTTGGTAGAATATCATTAGTTACAGCGTTCCATGGGCACTTCACCATTATTAATAGTTGTCCATCGGTAGGATATTATTTTCTGCAGTGGTCCCTGGGTAGTAAATCATTATTTACTGTAGTCCCTGGTAGAATATCAGCATTTACAGTGGTCCCCGGTCAGAATGTCATTATTTACAGTTGTGCCTGGGTAGTACATTATTATTTGCATTTGACCCTGGGTAGAATATCATTAATTACAGTGGTCCCTGGGCAGTATTTCATTATTTTCAGTGGTCCCTGTGCAGTATATCATTATTTACACTAGTCCCGGTGTAGAATATCATTATTTACAGTTGTCCCTGAGTAAAATATCATTATTTAAATTGGTCCCTGTGCTGTATATCATTATTTTCAGTGTTCCCTGCATAGTTTAACATTATTTGCAGTGGTTTCTGGGCAACGTATCATTATTTACAGTGGTCCCAGGGTAGTATATAATTTTTTTGCAGTGCGCCTGTGCAGTATATCACTGTTTGCAGTCGGCCCTGGGCAGTATATCATTATCTACAGTGGTCCCTGGGTAGTATATAATTATTTACAGTGGTCACTGGGTAGTAAATAATCATTTACAGTGGTCCCTGTGTAGTATGTCTTTATTTACAATGGTCCCTGGGAGTGTACCTCTATTTACAGTGGTTCCTGGTAGTATATCATTCTTTGCAGTGGTCACTGGGTAGTAAGTAATTATTTAAAGTGGTCCCTGGGTAGTAGATCATTATTTACAGTGGTCCCTGGGTAGTATATCATTATTTACAGTTGTCTCTGATTAGAATATCATTATTTACAGTGGGGTCACTGGCTGGTATATCATTATTTACAGCGGTCCCTGGGCAGTATATCATTTTTACAGTGGTACCTAGGCTGTATGTCATAATTTACAATGATCCCTGATCAGGATATCATTGTTTACAGTGGTCCCTGGGTAATATATCATTATTTACAGTTGTCTCTGGTTAGAATATAATTATTTCCAGTGATGTGGAGATGCCGGCGTTGGACTGGGGTGAGAACAGTACGAAGTCTTACAACACCAGGTTAAAGTCCAACAGGTTTGTTTCGATGTCACTAGCTTTCGGAGCGCTGCTCCTTCCCCAGGTGAATGCAGAGGTCTGTTCCAGAAACACATATATCGACAAATGCAAAGATGCGAAACAATGCTAGGAATGCGAGCATTAGCAGGTGATTAAATCTTTACAGATCCAGAGATGGGGTAACCCCAGGTTAAAGAGGTGTGAATTGTATCAAGCCAGGACAGTTGGTAAGATTTTGCAGGCCAGATGGTGGGGGATGAATGTAATGCGACATGAATCCCAGGTCCCGGTTGAGGCCGCACTCATGTGTGCAGAACTTCTTGACAGCCTTCAAAACGTCATTGATGACGATGAAGATCTTGCCAAGGTCATCCCCACACCCCCACTACTTGCCTTCAAACAACCGCACAACCTCAAACGAACCATTGTTTGCAGCAAACTACCCAGTCTTCAGAACAGTGACCACGACACCACACAACCCTGTCATGGCAATCTCTGCAAGACGTGCCAGATCATTGACATGGATACCACTATTACACGTGAGAACACCACCCACCAGGTACGCAGTACATACTCGTGCGACTCGGCCAACGTTGTCTACCTCATACGCTGCAGGAAAGGATGTCCCGAAGCGTGGTACATTGGCGAGACCATGCAGACGCTGCGACAACGAATGAACGGACATCGCGCAACAATCACCAGGCAGGAATGTTCATTTCCAGTCGGGGAACACTTCAGCAGTCAAGGGCATTCAGCCTCTGATCTCCGGGTAAGCGTTCTCCAAGGCGGCCTTCAGGACCCGCGACAACGCAGAATCGCCGAGCAGAAACTTATAGCCAAGTTCCGCACACATGAGTGCGGCCTCAACCGCAACCTGGGATTCATGTCGCATTACATTCATCCCCCACCATCTGGCCTGCAAAATCGTACCAACTGTCCTGGCTTGGTACAATTCACACCTCTTTAACCTGGGGTTACCCCATCTCTGGATCTGTAAAGATTTAATCACCTGCTAATGCTCGCATTCCTAGCATTGTTTGGCATCTTTGAATTTGTCTATATATGTGTTTCTGGAACAGACCTCTGCATTCACCTGAGGAAGGAGCAGCGCTCCGAAAGCTAGTGACATCGAAACAAACCTGTTGGACTTTAACCTGGTGTTGTAAGACTTCGTATTATTTACAGTGGTCACTGTGTAGTATATCATTATTTACAATAGTCCCTGGGTAGTATGACTTTATTTACAGTGGTCCCTCGGCAGTATAGCTTTATTTACAGTGATCCCTGGAAGTATATCATTATTTACTGTGGTCTCTGATTAGAATATCATTATTTACAGTGGGCACTGTGCAGTATGTCTTATTTAAAGTGGTTCCCGGGTTGTTTATCATTATTTACAAAGCTCTCTGGGTGGTATATCTTTATTTACAGTGGTCCCTGGGTGGTTTATCTTTATTTACAGTGGTCTCTGGGTGGTTTATCTTTATTTACAGTGGTCCCTGGGAAGTATATCATTATACTGTATCATTTAGTGGGCAGCACGGTATATTATTATATCATTTAGCACCACTATATCATTTAGTGTGCAGCACGGTAGCATAGTGGATAGCACAATTGTTTCACAGCTCCAGGGTCCCAGGTTCGATTCCCGGATGTGCGGAGTCTGCACATCCTCCCCGTGTGTGCGTGGGTTTCCTCCGGGTGCTCCGGTTTCCTCCCACAGTCCAAAGATGTGCAGTTTAGGTGAATTGGCCATCATACATTGCCTTAGTGTCCAAAATTGCCCTTAGTGTTGGGTGGGGTTATTCGCTTATGGGGATAGGGTGGAGATGTGGACTTGGATAGGGTGCTCTTTCCAAGAGCCGGGCAGACTCGATGGGCCGAATGGCCTCCTTCTGCACTGTAAATTCTATGATCTATGATTTACTGTGGTCCCTGGGTAGAGTATCATGATTTACAGTGTTCACTCGGTGGTATATCATTAGTTACAGTCGTCCCCCGGCAGTATATCTTTATTTACAGTGGTACCTGGGTAGAATGTCATTATCTACAGTTGTCCCTGGATAGTATATCTTAATTTGCCGTGGTCCATACGTAATATATAATTATTTACGGTGCTCCATGGGAAGAATATCATTATTTACAGTGGTCCCTGGTAGTATATCATTATTTACAGTGGTCCCTGTGTAGTACATCATTACTTACTGTGGTCCCTGGGTAGTATATCATTATTTACAGTGGTCCCTGGTAGTATATCATTATTTACAGTGGTCCCTGGGTAGTACATCATTACTTACTGTGGTCCCTGGGTAGTATATCATTATTTACAGTGGTCCCTGGTAGTATATCATTATTTACAGTGGTCCCTGGTAGTGTATCATTCTTTACAGTGGTCCCTGGGTAGTATATCATTACTTACTGTGGTCCCTGGGTAGTATCTCATTATTTACAGTCGTCCCTGGGCAGTATATCTTTATCTACAGCGGTCACTGTGTAGTAAATCAGTATTTACAGTGACCCCTGTGTAGTACATCATTATTTACAGTTGTTCCTGGGTAGTATATCATTAGTTACAGTGGCCCCTGGGTAGAATATCAGTATTTACAGTGACCCCTGTGTAGTACATCATTATTTACAGTGACCCCTGTGTAGTGCATCATTATTTACAGTGGCCCCTGGGTAGAATATTATTATTTACAGTTGTCCCTCAGTATTATATCACTATTTACAGTTGTCCCTGTGTAGAATATCTTTATTTACAGTGGTCCCTGGTAGTATATCATTCTTTACATTGGTCCCTGGGTAGTACATCATTCTTTACAGTGGTCCCTGGGTAGTACATCATTATTTACTGTGGTCCCTGGGTAGTATGCCATTATTTACGGTGGCTGTGTGCAGTATATCATTATCTGCAGTAGTCCCTGGGTAGTATATCATTATTTACAATGATCACTGGATAGTATATCATTATATGCAGTGGTCCCTGGGTAGTATATCATTATTTACAGTGGTCCATGTATAGAAAGTCTTTAATTACAGTGGTTCCTGGGCGTGATACCTTTACTTACAGTGGCCACTGGGTTGTATATCATTATTTACAGTGGCCACTGTGTAGTATATCATTATTTACAATAGTCCCTGGTGGTATAATTTTATTTACAGTGGTCCCTGGGTGGTATTAATTTATTTACAGTGGTCACTGGCTGGTATATCATTATTGACAGTGGTCCCTGTGCAGTATATCTTATTTACAGTGGTTCCTGGGTAGGTTATTATTATTTACAATGGTCCCTGGGTGGTGTACCTTTATTTACAGTGGTCCCTGGGTGGTATTTCTTTATTTACAGTGGTCCCTGGGTGGTTTATCTTTATTTACAGTGGTCCCTGGGTGGTAATCTTTATTTACTGTGTTCCCTGGGTGGTTTATCTTTATTTACAGTGGTCCCTGGGTGGTGTACCTTTATTTACAGTGCTCCCTGGGTGTTATTTCTTTATTTACAGTGCTCCCTGGGTTATTTATAAATATTAACAGAGGCCCCGGCATACAATATCATTATTTACAGTGGTCCCTGGGTAGAATATCATTATTTACTGTGGTCCCTGTGTAGAATATCTGTATTTACAGATGATGTGGAGATGCCGGCGTTGAACTGGGGTGAGCACAGTACGAAGTCTTACAACACCAGGTTAAAGTCCAACAGGTTTGTTTCGATGTCACGAGCTTTCGGAGCGCTGCTCTTTCCTCAGGTGAAAGAAGAGGTATGCTCCAGAAACACATATATAGACAGATTCAAAGCTGCCAGCCAATGCTTGGAATGCGAGCATTAGCAGGTGATTAAATTTTTACAGATCCAGAGATGGGGTAACCCCAGGTTAAAGAGGAGTGAATTGTGTCAAGCCAGGACAATTGGTAGGACTTTGCAGGCCAGATGGTGGGGGATGAATGTAATGCGACATGAATCCCAGGTCCCGGTTGAGGCTGCACTCATGTGTGCTGAAATTGGCTATAAGCTTCTGCTCGGCGATTCTGCGTTGTCGCGGGTCCTGAAGGCCGCCTTGGAGAACGGTTACCCGGAGATCAGAGGCTGAATGCCCTTGACTGCTGAAGTGTTCCGAGACTGGAAGGGAACATTCCTGCCTCGTGATTGTCGCGCGATGTCCGTTCATTCGTTGTCGCAGCGTCTGCATGGTCTCGCCAATGTACCACACTCCCCCAGCAGCCGCGGCCCCGCTCCCCCTCACCCAGCAGCCGCGGCCCCCCTCATCCCCTCCCCAAGCAGCCGCAGTCACCCTCCCCCTCCCCCAGCAGCCGTGCCCCCCCCTCACCCCCTCCCCCAGCAGCTGCAGTCCCCCTCCACCTCCCCAGCAACTGTGGTCCCCCTCCCCCAGCAGCCACGATCCCTCCCTATTCCCCAGCAGCCGCGGTCCCCCTCCCCCAGCAGCCGCCGTCCCGCCTCCCCCAGCAGCCACGATCCCTCCCCCCTCCCCCAGCAGCCGCGGTCGCCCTCCCCTCCCCCAGCAGCCACGATCCCTCCACCTTCCCCCAGCAGCCGCTGTCCCCCTCCCCACCAGCAGCCGCGTTCCACCTCCCCTTCCACAGCAGCCACGATCCCTCCCCCCTCCCCCAGCAGCCGCGGTCCCCCCCCCCAGCAGCCACGGTCCCCCTCCCCCAGCAGCCGCGGTCCCCCCCGCCAGCAGCCGCGGTACCCCTCCCCCAGCAGCCACGGTTCCCCTCACACCCCCAGCAGACGCGGTCCCCCTACCCCTCCCCCAGCAGCCGCGGTCTCACTCCCCTCCCCCAGCAGCCGCGCTCCCCCTCCCCCAGCAGCCGCGGTCCCCCTCCCCCTCCCCCAGCAGCCGCGGTCCCCCTCCCCTCCCCCAGCAGCCACGGTCCCCCTCCCCTCCCCCAGCAGCCGCGGTCCCCCTGCCCCAGCAGCCGCGGTCCCCCTCCCCCTCCCCCAGCAGCCGCGGTCCCCCTCCCCCAGCAGCCGCGGTCCCCCTCCCCTCCCCCAGCAGCCACGGTCCCCCTCCCCCTCCCCCAGCAGCCGCGGTCCCCCTGCCCCAGCAGCCGCGGTCCCCCTCCCCCTCCCCCAGCAGCCGCGGTCCCCCTCCCCCAGCAGCCGCGGTCCCCCTCCCCAGCAGCCGCCGTCCCCCCCTCCCCCAGCAGCCATAATCCCTCCCCCCCTCCCCAGCAGCCGCCGTCCCCCCCTCCCCCAGCAGCCATAATCCCTCCCCCCCTCCCCCAGCAGCCGCGGTCGCCCTCCCCTCCCCCAGCAGCCACGATCCCTCCACCCTCCCCCAGCAGCCGCGGTTCCCCCTTCCCTCCCCCAGCAGCCGCGATCCCTCCCCCTCCCCCAGCGGCCGCGGTCCCCCTCCCCCTCCCCCAGCAGCCGCGGTCCCCCTCCCCCAGCAGCCGCGGTCCCCCTCCCCAGCAGCCGCCGTCCCCCCCTCCCCCAGCAGCCATAATCCCTCCCCCCCTCCCCAGCAGCCGCCGTCCCCCCCTCCCCCAGCAGCCATAATCCCTCCCCCCTCCCCCAGCAGCCGCGGTCGCCCTCCTCTCCCCCAGCAGCCACGATCCCTCCACCCTCCCCCAGCAGCCGCGGTTCCCCCTTCCCTCCCCCAGCAGCCGCGATCCCTCCCCCCTCCCCCAGCAGCCGCGATCCCTCCCCCCTCCCCCAGCAGCCGCGGTCCCCCTCCCTCCCCCAGCAGCCGCGGCCCCACTCCCCTCCCCCAGCAGCGCAGTCCCCCTCCCCTCCCCCAGCAGCCGCGGTCCCCCTCACCCAGCACCCGCAGTCCCCCTCCCTCTCCCCCAGCAACCGCGGTCCCCCTCCCCAACAGCCGCGGTCCCCCTCCCCCTCTCCACCCGCAGCCACGGTCTCCTCTTCCTCCCCCAGTAGCCAAGGTCCCCCTCCCCCTCCCCCAGCAGCCGCGGTCCTCCTCCCCCTCCCCAGCAGCCGCGGTCCCCCTCCCCCAGCTGCCGCGGTCCCCCTCCCCCTACCCCAGCAGCCGCGGTCCCTTCCCCCAGCAGCCGCGGTCCCCCTCCCCCAGCAGCTACGGTCCCCCTCCCCAGCAGCCGCGGTCGCCCTCCCCTCTCCCAGCAGCCACGATCCCTCCACCCTCCCCCAGCAGCCGCTGTCCCCCTCCCCCCAGCAGCCGCGTTCCCCCTCCCCTTCCCCAGCAGCCACGATCCCTCCTCCCTCCCCCAGCAGCCGCGGTTCCCCCTCCCCCCCCCCAGCAGCCGCGATCCCGCCCCCCTCCCCGAGCAGTCGCAATCCCTCCCCCCTCCCCCAGCAGCCGTGGTCCCCCTCCTTACCCCCAGCAGCCGCGGTCCCCCTCCCCTCCCCCAGCAGCCGCGGTCCCCCTCCTCTCCCCCAGCAGCGCAGTCCCCCTCCCCAGCAGCCGCGGTCCCCCTCCCCCTCTCCCCCAGCAGCCACGGTCCCCTCCCTCCCCCAGCAGCCACGGTCCCCCTCCCCAGCAGCCGCGGTCCCCCTCCCCCTCCCCCAGCAGCCGCGGTCCCCCTCCCCCTATACAGTAGCTGCAGTCCCCCTCCCCCTCCCCCAGCAGCCGCGGTCCCCCTCCCCCTACCCCAGCAGCCGCGGTCCCCCTCCCACAGCAGCCGCGGTCCCCGTCCCCCAGCAGCCACGGTCCCCATCCCCCAGCAGCCGCGGTCTCCCTCCCCCAGCAGCCACGGTCCCCCTCACACTCCCCCAGCAGCCGCGGTCCCCCTCCCCTCCCCCAGCAGCCGCGGTCTCCCTCCCCCTCCCCCAGCAGCCGCGGTCACCCTCCCCTCCCCCAGCAGCCGCCGTCCCCCTCCCCCTCCCCCAGCAGCCGCGGTCCCACTCCAGCTCCCCCAGCAGCCGCGGACCCCCTCCCCCAGCAGCCGCGGTCCCCCTCCCCCAGCAGCCGCGGTCCCCCTCCCCCAGCAGCCGCGGTCCCCCTCCCCCAGCAGCCGCGGTCCCCCTCCCCCAGCAGCCGCGGTCCCCCTCCCCCAGCAGCCGCGGTCCCCCACCCCCCAGCAGTCGCGGTCCCCCACACCCAGCAGCCGCGGTCCCCCTCCCCTCCTCCAGCAGCCGGGGTCCCACTCCCCATCCCCAGCAGCCGCGGTCCCGCTCCCCCAGCAGCCGCGGTCCCCCTCCCCCAGCAGCCGCGGTCCCCCTCCCCCAGCAGCCGCGGTCCCCCTCCCCCAGCAGCATTGTCTCGGGTCGGACAGTTGGATGGTGCTGTTTATTTGATGTCTATATAATGTTTATTTGGATCTGTTTTCCCTGAGATTGCCTGTCCTGCCCGCTCTTCCCGCGGGCAGGGTGAGGCAGCGCCCGCCGCTGGCATCGGCCTGGAGCTGGGACACAACAAAGCAAAACAGACCAGAAGTAACTGATGGACAAAACAAAATGTGGGGAGTGCCCCAAACCGCGGGTGGAGCACAGCCCCAACAGAACAGGAAAAGAGACCAAACCTCACCCAATACCCGCCCAATGAAAGTGTGAGAATGGGGGTCGGTCCGGCAGCCCACCCCCTGCGGGGCCCAGCCAGCCCGGAAAGCTTCGAGTGTGCCCGTGGGCAGCGCCTGCCCCCGCTCCAGGGACCCCCGGCCGCCACCCAGCCCTTCCCACGGCACCCACAGCCCTCCGCCACCCAGCCCTTCCCACGGCACCCACAGCCCTCCGACACCCAGCCCTGCCCACGGCACCCACAGCCCTCCGCCACCCAGCCCTTCCCACGGCACCCACAGCCCTCCGACACCCAGCCCTTCCCCCGGCACCCACAGCCCGGCCCTCCGCCACCCAGCCCTTCCCACGGCACCCACAGCCCGGCCCTCCGCCACCCAGCCCTTCCCCCGGCACCCACAGCCCGGCCCTCCGCCACCCAGCCCTTCCCCCGGCACCCACAGCCCGGCCCTCCGCCACCCAGCCCTGCCCACGGCACCCACAGCCCGGCCCTCCGCCATCCAGCCCTTCCCACGGCACCCACAGCCCTCCCCCACCCAGCCCTTCCCACGGCACCACAGCCCTCCGCCACCCAGCCCTTCCCACGGCACCCACAGCCCTCCCCCACCCAGCCCTTCCCACGGCACCCACATCCCGGCCCTCCCCCACCCAGCCCTTCCCACGGCACCCACAGCCCTCCGCCACCCAGCCCTTCCCACAGCACCCACAGCCCGGCCCTCCGCCACCCAGCCCTTCCCACGGCACCCACAGCCCTCCCCACCCATCCCTTCCCACGGCACCCACAGCCCTCCGCCACCCAGCCCTTCCCACAGCACCCACAGACCGGCCCTCCGCCACCCAGCCCTTCCCACGGCACCCACAGCCCTCCTCACCCAGCCCTGCCCACGGCACCCACAGCCCTCCCCACCCAGCCCTTCCCACGGCACGCACAGCCCTCCGCCACCCAGCCCTTCCCACGGCACCCACAGCTCGGCCCTCCGCCACCCAGCCCTTCCCACGGCACCCACAGCCCTCCCCACCCAGCCCTTCCCACGGCACCCACAGCCCTCCGCCACCCAGCCCTTCCCACGGCACCCACAGCCCTCCCCACCCAGCCCTTCCCACGGCACCCAGAGCCCTCCGCACCCAGCCCTGCCTACGGCACCCACAGCCCTCCCCACCCAGCCCTTCCCCCGGCACCCACAGCCCTCCGCCACCCAGCCCTTCCCACGGCACCCACAGCCCTCCGCCACCCAGCCCTGCCCACGGCACCCACCGCCCTCCGCTCCGCCAGCCACCCGAATGGAGATTGGCGGAGGTGCGGATTCCTGAGCAGCGCCTCCCTTACGACAGCCGCCACTCCTGACGGGGGAGAGCTGCGGCGCCTGGAGACCGTGTTCCAGACTTTGAGGAGGTCCTGGTACAAGACGGGCAGCGCCAACAGAGAGTTCCGAAGACCCTGCTGGTCCACAGACAGGAGCTGCACGTCGTAGTTCAGGCCGAGCCCCTGGGGGGAGAAATCCGTCGCCAGGGCCCCACCGTGGAGGAGGCTCAGCGTACAGGTAACGCTGCAGAGTCTGAGGGTGGAAAGTGGCAGTCTGGGTGCGGAGGCACACCAGCGCCTGACCGCCCTCCGCCATCGGGAGACTCCAGACCTCCGCAGCGACCCCGTGCAGTCGATTGTCCCGGAGGAACCGAAGCCGGGCTCTCTGGATGGTGGGACAAAGCCAGGGGGAGGATTCAGTGACCAGCCGGGACCACAGCATGGAGGCGATCAGCTGCTTTATGACGAGAACTCGGCCCCTGTGGGACAGCACTCGGAGCCGTCCTGTCCAGCGTCCCAGGCCAGCGGTGACCTTGGTCTCCAGCTCCTGCCCGTTCGCCGGCCAGGCTCCCTCTGCCGGGCAAAGATGGACTCCCAAGTAAAGGATGTTGGTCCGACTCCAGCTGAAGGGCCCGAGCTCCTCCGGGAGGGGGTCCACCTGCCACGGACCGACCAGGAGTCCGGAACATTTGGCCCAGTTGATCCGTGCGGAGGACGCGGCGGAGTAGACAGCTTGGCTCTCTCGCATCCTCCGGGGGTCCCCGGGGTCAGTGACCATGAGGAACACGGCATCAGCGTCCGCCGAGAGGACCACCCCCCCGTCCGGCTCGCGCAGAACCAGCCCCGTGAACCCCCTCCGCAGGAGGCACAGGAAAGGCCCCACGCAGAGGGAATAATGTTGGCCGGACAGGGGGCAGCCCTGACGCACTCCTCTCCCAAAGCTAAGGGGCGCCGTCAGGGACCCGTTAACCTTAATCAGACTCTCCGAGGCGGCGGACAGTAACCGGATCCGGGGGACAAAATACCACCCGAACCCGACAGCTCGCAGAGTCCCGAGCAAATCCCCGGGCCCCACCCTGTCGAACACCTTCTCCTGGTCAAGAGACAGGGAGGTGCTCGACATACCAGTCCTCTGGGTAAAGTGAATAATGTCCCGGGCCAGGTGGATATTGTCATAGATTGTGCGGTCCGGGACTGTGTAGGACTGGTCAGGGTGGATCATGTGGTCCAGCTCGGGGCCAAGGCGTAAAGACAGCACCTTGGCAAAAATTTTATAGTCCGTGCTGAGGAGGGAGACCAGTCGCCAGGTCTTAAGTCGGTGGAGATCCCCCTTCTTGGGCAGCCGGGCAATGACGGCCCTGCGCCCCGAAAGGGGCATCTCCCCGGTCGCGGTACATTCCCCCAGGACCCCCGCGTAGTCACTCCCCAGGACGTCCCAGCACGCCCTGAAGAACTCCACGGTCAGCCCGTCCAGCCCTTGGGATTTGCCCCGTGAGAGGCTGTCCAGGGCGCCGGTCAGCTCTTGGAGGTTGATGGCATTATTGAGCTTCCCGGCGCCCTCCGGGCCCACCAGCGGCAGGTCCTCCCCCAGAACTCTGCAAGCGTCCTCGCTGGACAGACCCGGAGAGAAGAGGTCGGAGTAAAAATCCCTGATCAGGGTCCTGACCCCCTCCGGATCCGAGACGAGGGGCCGGTCGTCGGCCAGCAGCGTAGAAACCTGCCGACGGGCCCCGCGTCCTCTTTCCAGCGAGTAGAAGAAGCGGGAGCCGCGGTCCATGTCCGTTAGGCGACGGATCCGCGACCTCACGTACGCGCCGCGGGACCCGGCGAGTTGCAGGCCCCGCAGTGCGCCCCTCTTCTCCCTGTACACCAGCCCCAGGGCCGGCCCTCATCGGGCTGAGCGAGACGTGACTCCAGATCGAGGAGTTCCTCAGCCAGGTTGGCGATCGTGGAGTTCCGCCCCGCCGAAGACCCCTCCGTGTACCCCTGACAGACGGCACGGTTCTGGGCCTTGCCCACAGCCCACCGCAGCCTCAAGGAGGGGAAGCCATCCCGCTTCCTTCTCCAGCCGGCCCAGAAACGGCGGAACGAGTCCAGGAACCGCTCGTCCTCCAGCAGCAGGTTGTTAAAGTGCCAGTACGCGGACCGTGTCTGAGCGCGGGACGGGGCGAGACCCGCCCACACCAGGTGGTGATCCGAGCTCGGCACCTGCTCCATGGAGGCCGTCGGAACGCTGGGCAAGTCCGTCTTGGAAATGTAAAGACGGTCGATGCTGGACGCTCTGAACGGGGGCCGCACAGAGGTGCACCCCCGCAATTCAGGATGGAGAGTCCACCAGACATCCACCAAGTCAAAGGACCTAACCAGGTCCCTCAACTTCACCACCGCAGCCGGGCCGCGCTGGACTCCGATGCGGTCCTTGTCCTGGAGGGTGCAGTTGAAATCCCCTCCGAGGACGATGCACTTGCCCGCCGGGATGGTGCTAAGAAGGGTGGACACCTTTTGGAAGGAAGTCGCCTGCTGCGGTCCGGCCACGGGAGCGGATACATTTACAAAGTGAATCACCGCTGCCCCGAAACGGGCCTTTAGGTGCAGCAGACGGACTGGCACCGGCTCCTGGACCCCCCAAGATCTCCGGCTGAAAATGTGGAGCCAACAAGATAGCCACCCCGTCCGAACGTGGGGCCAGGTGACTCATGAAGACTCCTCCTTGCCCCTCCAAGCTTCGTCACCCGGATGGCCTGGGTTTCCTGCAGGAAGCACACCCCGTACTTTCCGTCCCGGAGGATAGACAGGAACTGGAACCGGTGGTGCGCGTGGCTGCTGCCGTTGATGCTGAGGCTGACCATGGTTACCTCCATGTCAGCAGCAATAGTTATCCATCACCTTCAGTGCTCAGAGTGGGGGTACCGCCCCCTCCACTCCCTCAGGAGTCCCACAAGGAACTGAGCAGCTTGGCGCTGCTCCTCCTGGTCTTGATCGAACTCCCGGGCCTCTCTGACATAGGCCCGGGCGGAGCCAAGGAGCAGCCCCAGGTTGCCCCAGCAGCCCAGGGCCAGCCGCACACAGTCCGGGTGACCATGGTGCGTTCCCAGAAATGTCCGGAGTTCCTCAGGGGGGACGAGGGGAGACTCGGTGCCGGGTGTGAGGGTGCCCTCTACCACTGCAGAGAGAGTCTAAAACCTCCTCCTCACCCATCACCGAGCAGCCTTCCTCCTCCGAACGGTCACCTCCCGAGCTCGAGTCCCCCGCCACATGGAGAGTGGGCGGCACGGGCCCACCGGCTAACCCTTGGCCCGAGTCGACCCCCACCCCCCAGGGTCGTCCTCAGGCAGGTCCCTCGCAGGCTCTTCCCGCGGCTCAGGGCCCGTGGACGGCGCCTCCACCCATGCCGGCGACTCAGGGACCTCGGAGAGACCCCCCCGGAAACATGTCCGGCTTGAAAACAGAGCTCTCCGGCGTCGCCCGCTCGGGTGTAGAGGGCGGGGAGCCTTCCCCGTCCTCCCCCGTCCACGGCCCACAGCGGCACGATGAGCGGTCGCTGCTGCTGCCGGACCTCGGCGATGGTGAAGAGGAGGCGTCCGGGCAGGAAACTTGCACCGGGCGGGACGGGCCCCCAGGGGCTTCGACTCCGCTCGACCCCGGGTCCTCCTGCTCGGGGGGCGACAGCAGCTCGAGTGGCTCGGGGGCCTCGGAGGCCCCCCCCGGCCTTGCTTCTCTTCATTGTGTGCCCTGCTCCCTCCATGGCGGGAGAGGCCCCGGCAGCATCCCCCTCCCCCTCCCGGCTCAGGCGGACAGAAGCCTGGCGGCGGAAGGAGTAGACATGGCGGAGGGAGGGGTCCCGCAGGCCGAGCGTCAGCGGCGCCGCCCCGGACCTGGCCTCCCCCAGTAGGTTGGGATGGGGCAGGAGGAGCTCGGTGGGGAGGGAGGGCGGGACGTTTGATAGAACAACACGTTCTGCGGTGGCCTCCAGCGTCTCCACCGCCACGTGTGTCCCGCCCACCGTGAGCCCCCTTTCCAGGGCCCGGTGGGCCGCCTGCTCGGCCCGCAGGAAGAACCCGGCCTTGCCGTACATCCGCGAGGCGGCTACGATGGCCGAGGGGCCGACAGCCCCGCCCATCGCACGGGTGCCCGCCTCAATGGTCATGGTAGGGTGGGCATAGCACTTCACCCCCAGCTGCCGCATGAGCAGGCGGGAGGACGAGGGCACCGCGGGGGCAGCGGAGCGACGGGAGGCTGCCGCCCCCACATAATGTCTTGTCCGCCCTGCCCCCGGCAGTGGAGGATGCCCCCGAGGTGCTGGCCAGAGGGTGGGAGGACAGGAGGCTGGGCCTGCAGCCCCGAATGGTCCCGCTCCCACCTCAAGCAGAGGGGTGGGAGGACAGGAGGCTGGGCCTGCAGCCCTGGGTGGTCCCACTCCCACCTCAGGCAGAGGGGTGGGAGGACAGGAGGCTGGGCCTGCAGCCCTGGGTGGTCCCACTCCCACCTCAGGCAGAGGGGTGGGAGGACAGGAGGCCGGGCCTGCAGCCCTGGGTGGTCCCACTCCCACCTCAGACAGAGTGGTGCGATGTTAGGAGGCCGGGCCTGCAGCCCCGAATGGTCCCAGTCCCACCTCAGGCAGAGGGGTGGGAGGACAGGAGGCTGGGCCTGCAGCCCTGGGTGGTCCCACTCCCACCTCAGGCAGAGGGGTGGGAGGACAGGAGGCCGGGCCTGCAGCCCTGGGTGGTCCCACTCCCACCTCAGACAGAGGGGTGGGAGGACAGGAGGCCGGGCCTGCAGCCCTGGATGGTACCACTCCCACCTCAGGAAGAGGGGTGGGAGGACAGGAGGCCGGGCCTGCAGCTCTGGATGGTCCCAGTCCCACCTCAGGCAGAGGGGTGGGAGGACAGGAGACTGGGCCTGCAGCCCTGGATGGTCCCAGTCCCACCTCAGGCAGAGGGGTGGGAGGGCAGGAGGTCGGCCCTGCAGCCCTGGATGGTCCCACTCCCACCTTAGGCAGAGGGGTGGGAGGACAGGAGGCCGGGCCTGCAGCACTGGATGGTCCCAGTCCCACCTCAGGCAGAGTAGTGGGAGGACAGGAGGTCGGGCCTGCAGCCCTGGATGGTCCCAATCCCACCTCAGGCAGAGGGGTGGGAGGACAGGAGGCCGGGCCTGCAGCCCTGGATGGTCCCGCTCCCACCTCAGGCAGAGGGGTGGGAGGACAGGAGGCTGGGCCTGCAGCCCTGGATGGTCCCATTCCCACCTCAGGCAGAGGGGCGGGAGGACAGGAGGCTGGGCCTGCAGCCCTGGATGGTCCCCACGCCCACCTCAGGCAGAGGGGTGGGAGGACAGGAGGCTGGGCCTGCCGCCCTGGATGGTCCCAGTCCCACCTCAGGCAGAGGGGTGGGAGGACAGGAGGCTGGGCCTGCCACCCTGGATGGTCCCAGTCCCAACTAAGGCAGATGGGTGGGAGGACAGGAGGCTGGTCCTGCAGCCCTGGATGGTCCCAGCCCCACCTCAGGCAGAGTGGTGGGAGGACAGGAGGCCGGGCCTGCAGCCCTGGATGGTCCCACTCCCACCTCAGGCAGAGGGCTGGGAGGACAGGAGGCTGGGCCTGCAGCCTGGATGGTCCCAGTCCCACCTCAGGCAGAGGGGTGGGAGGACAGTTGGCTGGGCCTGCAGGCCTGGATGGTCCCAGCCCCACCTCAGGCAGAAGGGGGGGGGGGGAGGACAGGAGGCTGGGCCTGCAGCCCCAGGCGGTCCCACTCCCACCTCAGTCAGAGGGGTGGGAGGACAGGAGGCCGGGCCTGCAGCCCTGGATGGTCCCACTCCCACCTCAGGCAGAGGGGTGGGGGGACAGGAGGCCGGGCCTGCAGCCCTGGATGGTCCCACTCCCACCTCAGGTAGAGGGGTGGGGGGACAGGAGGCCGGGCCTGCAGCCCTGGATGGTCCCACTCCCACCTCAGACAGAGGGGTGATCAAACCGTGATCTTTATCAAAGATGAGAAGGAGGAAACAGTGGAAGTTTAAACTCGACAGATATTTCACAGCTGGATTCACACAATACAGACAGCAATGTATCGTAGATTTTGGAAGTTCCACACATGTTGTCAAGTGCAGGACGTGGGGTCCCTCAATGTTTCAATCTTGCTGAGAGACTGTCAGCCCACAGGGACAACATTTCTGTTTAATAGGACTGATGGACAAGTTAAAATAGTTCCGTTTCAAAGTTTAAAATAACCAGTCATTGCTCTGTGCAGCTTTCGGAATCTGTCAGTGGAATTTACTTCATGCAGGCAAGTTTAACAAGTGTATGGGGAACTGATTAGAAGTTTTGATGGAGATATTCCTGCATTATGGAAATGTGTGAGATCTATTTCGGGTTGGGAAATGGATTGAGGATCAAAGGAAGCAGTTGTTTTTTTAACTACATTAGACTGAGAGCCTTGAAGATTCACAACTTCCATGTGCTGTGAGAAAGGATTGATTAACCAAGGCCTATTATTCAAATACTTCAGACAAGTGAGTAAGCTACAGGAACATTGAATATACAGACAGAGACAAGCAGACACCTGTAATCGGAGCTTAAACTTCACGTTTGAATGTGAAGGGCTGAAATAAACAAGAGTCCACCCTGGGATTCGGTGCAATTTGAGTTCTGCTTTTCCAAAAAATAAAAATAACTGTCTGCAATGAAAAATGCCTTGGACAGGACAGAGGGATTTTGACTCTGTATTTAACCCCAGACAGTATTTGTGTTGTGAGTGTTTGATGGGCAGTGCAGATGAAGCTTTACTCTGAAACACTGGAATTCAGTCTCAGGGCTGATTTATTCAAAATGCTTCAGAATAATAATTGATGTTGTACATCTCGTGTGTGTCTCAGTGACAGCTCTGAAAATGTACAGCACAATCTCATCCTGTTTCTGTGTGTCTCTCTGAAATTAGCTGGTCCATTTCCTAAATTACTCCTGACTAGATTTCAAAAGGGCTCCATTGCCTGTGAAGCAGTTTGTGATACCCAAAGGTTATGAAAAGTGCTTTCGAAAAGTCTGTCCCCAAGCTGCTGTGAGGATGTTCAGAGTCAGTGTGTGTCTTGGGTCACACACAGGCCAGATACACCTCTCCAAGTTAAAGGTGGAGAATGGATCTCGCTCCATTTGAAAGCTGTATTGACCCAGTCTGTCTGAGTTTGAGTATCTGTATTTCTGTACACGTGTGTGTGTGTGTGTTGGGGGGGGGGGGGCGTTTATATGTGGCATTCTTTACGCGGCACTGGAAGTTACACGGTAGCACAGTGGTTAGCACTGCGGCCTCACAGCTCCAGGGTCCCAGGTTCGAATCCCGGCTTTGGTCGCAGTCTGTGCGGAGTCTGCACGTTCTCCGCTTGTCCGCGTGGGTTTCTCCCGGGTGCTCCGGTTTCCCCCCTGACGTCCCAAGGACGTGCTGTTTAGTGAATTGGACATTATGTATTCTCCCTCAGTGTACCCAAACAGGCGCCAGAGTTTGGAGACTAGGGACTTTTCTCAGTAACTTCATTGCAGTCTGTGACTGTGTGTCTGTGTGTGTCTGTGTGTGTGTGTGCCTGTGTGTGTGTGTGCCTGTGTGTGTGTATGCCTGTGTGTGTGTGTGTGTGTCTGTGTGTGTGTGTGTGTGTGCCTGTGTGTGTGTGTATCTGTGTGTGTGTGTGCGTGTGTGTGTGTGTGTGCGTGTGTGTGCGTGTGTGTGTGTGTGCCTGTGTGTGTGTGTGTATCTGTGTGTCTGTGTGCCTGTGTGTGTGTGTGTCTGTCTGTCTGTGTGTGTGCCTGTGTGTGTGTAACTGTGTGTGTGTGTGTGTCTGTGTGTGTGTGTGTGTGTGCCTGTGTGTGTGTGTGTATCTGTGTGTGTGTGTGCGTGTGTGTGTGTGTGTGTGTGTGCGTGTGTGTGCGTGTGTGTGTGTGCCTGTGTGTGTGCCTGTGTGTGTGTATGCCTGTGTGTGTGTATGCCTGTGTGTGTGTGTGTGTGTGTGCGTGTGTGTGTGTGTGTGTGTATGCCTGTGTGCGTGTGTGTGTGTGTGTGTGCGTGTGTGTGTGTGTGTGCCTGTGTGTGTGTGTGCCTGTGTGTGTGCCTGTGTGTGTGTGGATGCCTGTGTGTGTGTGTGTGTGTGTGTGTGTGTATCTGTGTGTCTCAGTTTGACTTTGTTTAGTACTGATTGAAGATAATGAGATAGAAAGTTTGATAGAAAGTTTGGCAGCATTGTCGGTGTAAACAATAATGACAGAGGCAGTGTGAACCCTGAAGAGAGCGCCATACCTGGGCCCACTCCCCTATCCCGTCGCTGTCACCCCACCTAACCTGAACATCTTTAGATACTGTGGGCAATTTGGATTTATCACGGCCAACCCACCTAACCTGCACGTCTTTGGACGGTGGGAGGAAACCGGAGCACCCGGAGGAAACCCACGCAGACACGGGGAGAACGTCCAGACTCCGCACAGACAGTGACCCAAGCCGGGAATCGAACCTGGGACCCTGTAGCTGTGAGGCAGCAGTGCTAACCACGGTTCAATCCCGGCTCTGGGTCACTGTCCGTGTGGAGTTTGCACATTCTCCCCGTGTTAGCCTGGGTCTCACCCCCACAACCCAAAGATGTGCAGGGCAGGTGGATGGGCCGCGCTAAGCTGCCCCTGAATTGGAAAAACTGAACTGGGCTCTGAATTTATTGTAAAAAAATTTTTATTGCCGTTTCCACAATTCTGTGCATTGCGGCTTGTTTACATTTCTCAGAGAGTGAAAAGGCTTTCTCTTACGTTTCTATCGTTACAAACTGTTGCCGTTCAGTTCGGCGTGTCTGCCCCCCCCCCCCCAACCCCCCCTTTCCCTAACCCTTCCCCTCTCTCCCCCGCAGACCCTCCGTGATGCCCTTCCTGGCCGACCTGGTGTGTGACCCCCTGCTCCTTGTTTACCCCCTTACCCCCCCTTCTTTTCTCCCTCCATCGGATTCAGCCGTGTTCTTTCAGTGGATTGGGGGGGGGGGGTTCCCCCTCCCCATCTCTCTCGGTGGAGGGAGGGTCCCCCTCTCCATCTCTCTCGGTGGGGGGGGGGCCCTCTCCATCTCTCTCGGTGGGGGGGGGGGCCTCTCCATCTCTCTCGGTGGGGGGGGGGGCCCTCTCCATCTCTCTCGGTGGGGGGGGGGGGCCCTCTCCATCTCTCTCGGTGGGGGGCGTTCCCCCCTCTCCATCTCTCTCGGTGGGGGGGGGATGTTCCCCCCTCTCCATCTCTCTCGGTGGGGGTGGGGGATCCCCCCTCTCCATCTCTCTCGGTGGAGGGAGGGGTCCCCCTCTCCATCTCTCTCGGTGGGGGGTGTTCCCCCCTCTCCATCTCTCTCGGTGGGGGGGTGTTCCCCCTCTCCATCTCTCTCGGTGTGGGGGGGGTTCCCCCTCTCCATCTCTCTCGGTGGGGAGGGAGTTCACCCCTCTCCATCTCTCTCGGTGGGGGGGGGATGTTCCCCCCTCTCCATCTCTCTCGGTGGGAGGCGGATGTTCCCCCCTCTCCATCTCCCTCGGTGGGGTGGGGGTTCCCCCCTCTCCATCTCTCTCGGTGGGGGGGGTGTTCCCCCCTCTCCATCTCTCTCGGTGTGGGGGGGTTCCCCCCTCTCCATCTCTCTCGATGGGGGGTGTTCCCCCCTCTCCATCTCTCTCGGTGGGGGGGGGGATGTTCCCCCCTCTCCATCTCTCTCGGTGAGGGGGGATGTTCCCCCCTCTCCATCTCCCTCGGTGGGGTGGGGGTTCCCCCCTCTCCATCTCTCTCGGTGGGGGGGTGTTCCCCCCTCTCCATCTCTCTCGGTGTGGGGGGGGGGGGGTTCCCCCCTCTCCATCTCTCTCGGTGGGGAGGGAGTTCACCCCTCTCCATCTCTCTCGGTAGGGGGGCGGACCCCCTCTCCATCCCTCTCGGTGGGAGGTGGTTCCCCCTCTCCATCTTTCTCGGTGGGGAGGGTTCCCCCCTCTCCATCCCTCTCAGTGGGGGGGGGGGGGGTTTCCCCCTCTCCATCCCTCTCGGTAGGGGGGATCCCCCCTCTCCATCGGGGGGTTCCCCCCTCTCCATCTCACTCGGTGGGGGGGGGGCTTCCCCCTCTCCATCCCTCTCGGTGGGGGTGGTGGTTCCCCCTCTCCATCTCTCTCGGCGGGGGTGGGGGTTCCCCCCTCTCCATCCCTCCCGGTGGGGGGGTTCCCCCCTCTCCATCTCACTCTGTGGGGGGGGGGGGGCTTCCCCCTCTCCATCCCTCTCGGTGGGGGGGGGGGTCCGCCCTCTTGATCTCTCTCGGTGGAGGGGGGGTCCCCTCTCCATCCCTCTCAGTGGGGGGTGGGGTTCCCCCCTCTCCACAACTCTCGGTGGGGGGGGGGATTCCCGCCCTCCATCTCTCGGTGTGGGGGTTCCCCCCTCTCCACCTCTCTCGGTGGGGGGGGGGTCCCCCTCTCCGTCTCTCTCGGTGGGGGGTCCCCCCTCTCCATCACTCTCAGTTGGGGGGGGGGGGGTGTTACCCCCTCTCCATCTCTCTCATAGAACATTACAACGCAGTACAGGCCCTTCGGCCCTCGATGTTGCGCCGAACTGTGAAACCACTCTAAAGCCCATCGACACTATTCCCTTATCGCCCATATGTCTATTCGATGACCATTTGAATGTCCTTAGTGTTGGCGAGTCCACTACTGTTGCAGCAGGGTATTCCACGCCCTTACTACTCTCTGAGTAAAGAACCTACCTCTGACATCTGTCCTATATCTATCTCCCCTCAATTTAAAGCTATGTCCCCTCGTGCTAGACATCACCATCTGAGGAAAAAGGCTCTCACTGTCCACCCTATCCAATCCTCTGATCATCTTGTATGCCTCAATTAAGTCACCTCTTAACCTTCTTCTCTCTAACGAAAACAGCCTCAAGTCCCTCAGCCTTTCCTCATAAGATCTTCCCTCCATAACCAGGCAACATTCTGGTAAATCTACTCTGCACCCTTTCCAATGCTGCCACATCCTTCCTATAATGCGGCGACCAGAACTGTACGCAATTCTCCAAAAGCGGCCGCACCAGAGTTTTGTACAGCTGCAACATGACCTCATGGCTCCGAAACTCAGACACTCTACCAATAAAAGCTAACACACTGTACGCCTTCTTAACAACCCTCTCAACCTGAGTGGCAACTTTCAGGGATCAATGTATATGGACACCGAGATCTCTCTGCTCATCCACACTGCCAAGAATCTTACCATTAGCCCAGTACTCTGTCTTCCTGTTATTCCTTCCTAAATGAATCACCTCACACTTTTCTGCATTAATCTCCATTTGCCACCTCTCAGACCAGCGCTGCAGCTTATCTATGTCCCTCTGTAACTTGTAACATCCTTCCGCACTGTCCACAACTCCACCGACTTTAGTGTCATCTGCAAATTTACTCACCCATCCTTCTATGCCCTCCTCCAGGTCATTTAGAAAAATGACAAATAGCAGTGGACCCAAAACAGATCCTTGTGGTACACCACTAGTAACTGGACTCCAGTCTGAACACTTCCCATCAACCACCACCCTTTGTCTTCTTCCAGGTAGCCAATTTCTGATCCAAACTGCTAAATCTCCCTGAATCCCATGCTTCCGTATTTTCTGCAGTAGCCTACCGTGGGGAACCTTGGCAAATGCTTTACTGAAATCCATATACACCACATCAACTGCTTTACCCTCATCCACCTGTTTCTCACCTTCTCAAAGAACCCTATATGGTTTGTGAGGCACAACCGACCCTTCACGAAACCGTTTTGACTATGTCTAATCAAATTATTCCTTTCCAGATGATTATACACCCTATCTCTTATAAACCTTTCCAAGATTTTGCCCACAACAGAAGTTAGACTCACTGGTCTATATTTACCGGGGTTATCTCTACTCTCCTTCTTGAACAAGGGGACAACATTTGCTATCCTCCAGTCTTCTGGCACTATTCCTGTTGACAAAGATGACTTAAAGATCAAAGCCAAAGGCTCTGTAATCTCCTCCCTAGCTTCCCAGAGAATCCTAGGATGAATCGTATCCGGCCCAGGGGACTTATCAATTTTCACCCTTTCCAGAATAGTTAACACCTCCTCCTTATGAACCTCAAGCCCTTCTAGTATAGTAGCCTGAATCTCAGTATTCTCCTCGTCAACATTGTCTTTTTGCTGTGTGAATAGTGATGAAAAATATTCATATAGCACCTCGCCTATCTCCTCGGACTCCAAGCACAACTTCCCACTACTGTCCTTGACTGGCCCTACTCTTACCCTAGTCATTCTTTTATTCCTGACATATCTATAGAAAGCTTTAGGGTTATCCTTGATCCTACCTTCCAAAGACTTCTCATGTCCCCTCCTGGCTCTTCTTAGCTCTCTCTTTAGGTCCTTCCTAGCTAACTTGTAACTTTTGTGCGCCCTTACTGAACCTTCATGTCTCATCTTTACATATGCCTCCTTCCTTCTTCCTCTAGACAAGTGTTTCAACTGCCTTAGTAAATCACGGTTCCCTTGCTCGACCACTTCCTCCCTGCCTGACAGGTACATACTTATCAAGGACACGCAGTAGCTGTTCCTTGAACAAGCTCCACATTTCCATTGTGCCCATCCCCTGCAGTTTTCCTCTCCGTCTCGGTGGGGGTGGGGGGAAGGGTCCCCCCTCTCCATCTCTCTCGGTGGGTGGGGGTTTCCCGCCTCTCCATCTCCCTCGGTGGGGTGGTCCCCCTCTCCATCTCTCTCGGTGGGGGAGTCCCCCCTCTCCATCTCTCTCGGTGGGGGGTCCCCCCCTACATCTCTCTCGGTGGGTGGGGGGTTCCCGCCTCTCTATCTCTCTCGGTGGGGGAACCCCCTCCATCTCTCTCGGTGGGTGGGGGGTTCCCGCCTCTCTATCTCTCTCGGTGGGGGAGTCCCCCCTCTCCATCTCTCTCGGTGGAGGGGGGGGGGAACCCCCTCCATCTCTCTCGGTGGAGGGAGAGTTTCTCCCTCTCCATCTCTCTCGGTGGGTGGGGGGTTCCCGCCTCTCTATCTGTCTCGGTGGGGGGGGGGTCCCCCTCTCCATCTCTCTCGCTGGGGGAGTCCCCCCTCTCCATCTCACTCGGTGGGGGGGGGGGAGTTCTCCCCTCTCCATCTCTCTCGGTGGGGGGTCCCCTCTCTCCATCTCTCTTGGTGGGGGGGGACCCCGTCTCCATCTCTCTCGGCGGGGGGGGGGAGGGGGTCCACCCTCTCCATCTCTCTCGGTGGAGGGGGAGTTCCCCCCTCTCCATCTCCCCCGTTGGGGGGGGGGGGTTCCACCCTCTCCATCTCTCTCTCGGTGGGGGGGGGGGGGGGTTCCCCCTTCTCCATCACGCGTTGTGGGGGGTCTCCTTCTCCATCTCTCTCGGTGGGGGGAGGGGGGTTCCACCCACTCCATCTCTCTCTGTGGGGGGGGGGGTTCCCCTTCTCCATCTCTCTCGGTAGGGGGGTTCCCCTTCTCCATCTCTCTCGGTGGTGGGGGGGGGGGGGAGGGTGTTCTCCCCTCTCCATCTCTCTCGGTCTCTGCGTCTCTCCGTCTCTCTCTGGGACTCTGCCAAAACGAAATCCACAATCAGCAGTCGGCCATTTTATGTCAGTTCACGGTGGCCATTTTATGTCAGTTCACGGTGGCCATTTTACATCAGTTCACGATAGCCATTAGTATGTCAGTTCACAATGGCCATTGTATGTCAGTTCACGGTGGCCATTTTATGCCGGTTCACGGGAGCCATTTTATGTCAGTTCACAATAGCAATTTTATGTCAGTTACAATGGACAGTTCATGTCAGTTCACGGGGGACTTTTTAGGTCAGGTCGCAATGGCCATTTTATATCAGTTCACGGTGGCCATTGTATATCAGTTCACAATGGCCATTTTATGTCAGTTCACAATGGCCATTTTATGTCAGTTCACAATGGCCATTTTATGTCAGTTCACAATAGCCATTTTATGTCAATTTGCAATGGCCATTTTATGTCAGTTCACGGTGGCCATTGTATGCCAGTTCAGAATGGCCATTTTATGTCAATTTGCAATGGAAAGTTGATTTCGGTTCACGGGGGCCATTTTATCTCAATTCACGGTGGCCATTTTATGTCAGCTCACGGTGGCCATTTTATGTCAGTTCACAGTGGCCATTTTATGTCAGTTCACAATGGCCATTTTATGTCAGTTCACGGTGGCCATTTTATGTCAGGTCGCAATGGCCATTTTATGTCAGTTCACAATGGACAGTTTATGTCAGTTCATGGGGGCCATTTTATGTCAGGTCGTAATGGCCATTTTATGTCAGTTCAGAATGGACAGTTTATGTCAGTTCATGGGGGCCTTTTTATGTCAGGTCGCAAAGGCCATTGTATGTCAGTTCACAATGGACAGTTCATGTCAGTTCACGGGGGCCTTTTTATGTCAGGTCGCAATGGCCATTTAATGTCAGTTCACGGTAGCCATTTTATGTCAGGTCGCAATGGCCATTTTATGTCAGTTCACGGGGGCCATTTTATGTCAGTTCACATTGGCCATTTTATGTCAGTTCACGGGGGCCATTGTATGTCAGTTCACAATGGCCATTTTATGTCAGTTCACGGGGTCCATTGTATGTCAGTTCACATTGGCCATTGCATGTCAGTTCACAATGGCCATTTTATGTCAGTTTGCAATGGCCATTTTTTCTCAGTTGACGGTGGCCATTTTGTGTCAGTTCACGGTGGCCATTGTATGTCAGTTCACAATGGCCATTTTATGTCAGTTTGCAATGGCCATTTTATCTCAGTTGCGGTGGCCAGTTCATGTTTGGTTCACGGGGGCCATGTTATGTCAGTTCACAATGGCCATTGTATGTCAGTTCACAATGGCCATTTTATGTCAGTTTGTAATGGCCATTTTTTCTCAGTTGACGGTGGCCATTTTGTGTCAGTTCACGGTGGCCATTGTATGTCAGTTCACAATGGCCATTTTATGTCAGTTTGTAATGGCCATTTTTTCTCAGTTGACGGTGGCCATTTTGTGTCAGTTCACGGTGGCGATTGTATGTCAGTTCACAATGGCCATTTTATGTCAGTTTGCAATGGCCATTTTATCTCAGTTGCGGTGGCCAGTTCATGTTGGTTCATGGGGGCCATGTTATGTAAGTTCACGGTGGCCATTTTATGTCCGTTCACGGGGGCCATTTTATGTCATTTCATGGTGGCTATTGTATGTCAGTACACAATTGTCATTTTATGTCAGTTCACGGTGGCCATTTTATGTCAGTTCACGCGGGCCATTTTATTCATTCGATGGGGGGCATTTTATGTCAGTACATGGTGGCCATTTTATGTCAGTTCACGGTGGTCATTTTATGTCGGTTGACGGGGGCCATTTTATGTCAGCTCGCAATGGCCATTTTATGTCAGTTCACGGTGGCCATTTTATGTCCGTTCACGGGGGCCATTTTATGTCAGTTCAT
The DNA here is from genome assembly GCF_047496885.1 of Scyliorhinus torazame. Lineage (NCBI taxonomy): Eukaryota > Metazoa > Chordata > Chondrichthyes > Carcharhiniformes > Scyliorhinidae > Scyliorhinus > Scyliorhinus torazame. The sequence goes on from NW_027307819.1 coordinate 175,730, forward strand.
GGTGGCTATTGTATGTCAGTACACAATTGTCATTTTATGTCAGTTCACAGTGGCCATTTTATGTCAGGTCACGGGGGCCATTGTATGTCAGTTCACAATGGCCATTGTATGTCAGTTCTCAATGGCCATTTTATGTCAGTTCACAGTGGCCATTTTATGTCAATTCACGGTAGCCATTGTATATCAGTTCACAGTGGCCATTTTATGTCAATTCACGGTAGCCATTGTATATCAGTTCACAATGGCCATTTTATGTCAGTTCATGGTGGCCATTATATGTCAGTTCACAATGGCCATTGTATGTCAGTTCACAATGGCCATTTTATGTCAGTTCACGGTGGCCATTTTATGACAGTTCACAATGGCCATTTTATGTAAGTTCACGGTGGCCATTGTATGTCAGTTCACAATAGTCATTTTATGTCTGTTCACAATGGCCATTTTATGTCTGTTCACAATGGCCATTTTATGTCAGTTCATGGTGGCCATTGTATGTCAGTTCATGGTGGCCATTGCATGTCAGATCACAATGGCCATTTTATGTCAGTTTGCAATGGCCATTTAATCTCAGTTGCGGTGGCCAGTTCATGTTGGTTCACGGGGGCCATTTTATGTCAGATCACGGTGGCCATTTTATGTCAGGTCACGGGGGCCATTTTATGTCAGTTCACGGGGGGCCATTTTATTCAGTCAAAGGGGCCATTTGATGTCAGTACACGGTGGCCATTTTATGTCAGTTCACGGTGGTCATTTTATGTCGTTTGAAGGTGGCCACTTTATTTCAGCTCGCAATGGCCATTTTATGTCAGTTCACGGTGGCCATTGTATGTCAGTTCACGGCGGCCATTTTATGTCAGGTCTCGGTGGCTATTTTATGTTAGCTCACGGCAGCCATTTTATGTTCATTCACGGTGGCCATTTTATGTCAGTTCACGGCAGCCATTTTATGTCAGTTCACGGTGGTCATTTTATGTCGGTTGAAGGGGCCATTTTACGTCAGTTCACAGCAGCCATTTTATGTCAGTTTACGGTGGCCATTATATGTCAGTTCACGTTGGCCATTTTATGTCAGTTCCCGGTGGCCATTTTATGTCAGTTCCCGGCAGCCTTTTTATGTCAGTACACGGCAACCATTTGTGGCAATTTTCAGCCATCCCACAGCCAGCACTGCCAGTGCTCCCCCACACAGCAAGCACTGTCAGTGCTCCCCCACACAGCCAGCACTGTCAGTGTCCCCCCCACACAGCCAGCACTGCCAGTGCTCCACCCTCACAGCCAGCACTGTCAGTGCTCCCACCACACAGCCAGCACTGTCAGTGTTCCCCACACAGCCAGCACTGTCAGTGCTCCACCCACACAGCCAGCACTGTCAGTGCTCCCCACACAGCCAGCACTGTCAGTGCTCCACCCACACAGCCAGCACTGCCCGTGCTCCCCCACACAGCCAGCACTGTCAGTGCTCCCCCACACAACCAGCACTGTCAGTGCTCCACCCTCACAGCCAGCACTGTCAGTGCTCCCACCACACAGCCAGCACTTTCAGTGCTCCCCACAGCCAGCATTGTCACAGCTCCCACCACACAGCCAGCACTGTCAGTGCTCCCCCACACAGCCAGCACTGCCAGTGCTCCCCCCCACACAGCCAGCACTGTCAGTGCTCCCCCACATAGCCAGCACTGTCAGTGCTCCCACCACACAGCCAACACTGTCAGTGCTTCCCCCACACAGCCAGCACTGTCAGTGCTCCCACCACACAGCCAGCACTGTCAGTGCTCCCCCCACACAGCCAGCACTGTCAGTGCCCCCCCACACAGCCAGCACTGTCAGTGCTCCCACCACACAGCCAGCACTGTCAGTGCCTCCACTACACAGCCAGCACTGTCAGTGCTCCCCCCACACAACCAGCACTGTCAGTGCTCCCCCACACAGCCAGCTCTTCCAGTGCTACCCCACACAGCCAGCACTGTCAGTGCTCCCACCACACAGCCAGCACTGTCAGTGCTCCCCACACAGACAGCACTGGAAATGCTCCCTCCAAACTGTGTCTGTGTCTCTGTCTGTGTAGCTGTGTCTGTCTGTGTCTCTCTATCTGTCTCTCTCTCTGACCCTGTCTCTGTCTCTGCCTGTGTCTCTGTCTCTCTCTGTGTCTCTGTCTGTATCTCTGTCTCTGTCCCTGTCTCTGTCTGTGTCCCTGTCTCTGTCTGCGTCTCTGTCTGAGTCTCTGTCTCTGTCTGTGTCCCTGTCTCTGTCTGTGCCCCTGTCTCTCTCTGTGTCTCTGTCTGTGTCTCTGCGTTTGTCTGTGTCTTAGTCTGTCTGTGTCTCTGTCTATGTCTGTGTCTCTGTGTCTGTCTATCTCTCTCTGTGTCTTTGTGTCTGTCTGTGTCTCAGTCTCTGTCTCTGTCTCTGTCTGTGTCTCTGTTACTGTCGGTCTCTGTGTCTCACTCTCTGTCTCTGTCTGTATCTCCGTGTCTGTCAGTGTCTCAGTCTCTGTCTCTATCTGCTGCACAGACTGGGTTTAGGTGTGAGGCACCCACCCAGCTGATCGGCATTGGGGGAGTCACACACACCCAGCTGACTGGCCATGGTGGAGGCACACACCCAGCTGATCGGAAATGGGGATAGGCACACACCCAGCTGATCGGCAATGGGGAGAGGCACACATCCAGCTGATCGGCAATGGGGAGAGGCACACATCCAGCTGATCGGCATTGGGGGAGTTACACACACCCAGTTGATCGGCAATGTGAGGAAGCACACACCCAGCTGATCGGCACTGGGGGGAAGCACAAACACAGCTGACGGGCCATGGGGAGTCACACTGAATCAGCTGATCGGCCATGGGAGAGTTACACAGACCCAGTTGATCGGCCATGGGGAAGTCACAATGACCCAGCTGATCGGCCATGGGGGAGTCACACAGATCCAGCTCATCGGCCATGGTGGATTCACACTGAACCAGCTGATCGGCCATGGGAGAGTCACACAGACCCAGTTGATCGGCCATGGGGGTGTCACACTGATCCAGCTGATCGGCCATGGGGGAGTCACACCCAACCGACAGTCTCTCCTGGTAATGCAGAATGGTAAATCTCTGCCTGTGTCTCTGCCTGTATCTGTGCAATTCTCTCTCCGTCTGTGTTTCTGTCTGTAAGCCAGCACTGTCAGTGCTCCCCCGCACAGCCAGCACTGTCAGTGCTCCCACCACACAGCCAGCACTGTCAGTGCTCCCCCGCACAGCCAGCACTGTCAGTGCTCCCCCCCACACAGCCAGCACTGTCAGTGCTCCCCCCCACAAAGCCAGCACTGTCAGTGCTCCCCCCCACACAGCCAGCACTGTCAGTGCTCCCCACACAGAGCCAGCACTGCCAGTGCACCCCCACACAGCCAGCACTGTCAGTGCACCCCCCACACAGCCAGCACTGTCAGTGCTCCCCACACACAGCCAGCACTGCCAGTGCTCCCCACACACAGCCAGCACTGTCAGTGCTCCCACCACACAGCCAGCACTGTCAGTGCTCCCCCACACAGCCAGCACTGTCAGTGCTCCCCAGACAGTCAGCACAGTCAGTGCTCCCCTACAGCCAGCACTGTCAGTTCTCCCCAACACAGGCAGCACTGTCAGTGCTCCCACCACACAGCCAGCACTGTCAGTTCTCCCACCACACAGCCTGCACTGTCAGTGACCCCCCACACAGCTAGCACTGTCAGTGCTCCCCACACAGCCAGCACTGTCAGTGACCCCCCACACAGCTAGCACTATCAGTGCTCCCCACACAGCCAGCACTGTCAGTGCACCCCCACAGAGCCAGAACTGTCAGTGCTCCCCCACACAGCCAGCACTGTCACTCCTAATACCACACAACCAGCACTGTCAGTGCTCCCCCACACAGCCAGCACTGTCAGTGCTCCCCCCACACAGCCAGCACTGTCAGTGCTCCACCCTCACAGACAGCACTGTCAGTGCTCCCACCACACAGCCAGCACTGTCAGTGCTCCCACCACACAGCCTGCACTGTCAGTGCTCCCATCACACAGCCAGCACTGTCTGTGCTCCCACCATACAGACGGCACCGTCAGTGCTCCTACCACACAGCCAGCACTGTCAGTGCTCCCACCACACAGCCAGCACTGTCAGTGCTCCCCCACACAGCCAGCACTGTCAGTGCTCCCCCCACAGAGCCAGCACTGTCAGTGCTCCCCACACAGCCAGCACTGTCAGTGCTCCCCCACGTAGCCAGCACTGTCAGTACTCCCACCACACAGCCAGCACTGTCAGTGCCTCCACCACACAACCAGCACTGTCAGTACTCCCACCACACAGCCAGCACTGTCAGTGCCCCCACCCCACACAGCCAGCACTATCAATGCTCCCCAACAGCCAGCACTGCCAGTTCTCCACCCACGTAGCAAGCACTGTCAGTGCTCCCCCACACAGCCAGCACTGTCAGAGCTCCGACCACACAGCCAGCACTGTCAGTGCTACCCCACACAGCCAGCACTGTCAGTGCTCTCACTACAAAGCCAGCACTGTCAGTGATCCCCCCATACAGCCAACATTGTCAGTGCTCCCCCCACACAGCCAGCACTGTCAGTGCTACCCCACACAGCCAGCACTGTCAGTGCTCTCACCTCACAGCCAGCACTGTCAGTGCTTCCCCCACAGAGACATCACTGTCAGTGCTCCCACCACACAGCCAGCACTGTCAGTGCTCCCACCACACAGCCAGCACAGCCAGAGCTCCCACCACACAGCCAGCACTGTCAGTGTTCCCCCCACACAGCCAGCACTGTCAGTGCTCCCACCACACAGCCAGCACTGTCAGTGCTCCCCATACAGCCAGCACTGTCAGTGCTCCCACCACAGAGCCAGGACTATCAGTGCTCCCCCCACACAGCCAGCACTGTCAGTGCTCCCCACACAGCCAGCACTGTCAGTGCTCCACCCACACAGCCAGCACTGCCCGTGCTCCCCCACACAGCCAGCACTGTCAGTGCTCCCCTGACACAACCAGCACTGTCAGTGCTCCACCCTCACAGCCAGCACTGTCAGTGCTCCCACCACACAGCCAGCACTTTCAGTGCTCCCCACAGCCAGCATTGTCACAGCTCCCACCACACAGCCAGCACTGCCAGTGCTCTCCCACAGAGCTAGCACTGTCAGTGCTCCCCCACACAGCCAGCACTGTCAGTGCTCCCACCACACAACCAGCACTGTCAGTGCTCCCCCCACACAGCCAGCACTGTCAGTGCTCCCACCACACAGCCAACACTGTCAGTGCTTCCCCCACACAGCCAGCACTGTCAGTGCTCCCACCACACAGCCAGCACTGTCAGTGCTCCCCGCACACAGCCAGCACTGTCAGTGCTTCCGCACACAGCCAGCACTGTCAGTGCTCCCACCACACAGCCAGCACTGTCAGTGCTCCCCCCCACACAGCCAGCACTGTCAGTGCTCCCACCACACAGCCTGCACTGTCAGTGCTCCCATCACACAGCCAGCACTGTCAGTGCTCCCACCATACAGACGGCACTGTCAGTGCTCCTACCACACAGCCAGCACTGTCAGTGCTCCCACCACACAGCCAGCACTGTCAGTGCTCCCCCCACAGTGCCAGCACTGTCAGTGCTCCCCACACAGCCAGCACTATCAGTGCTCCCACCACACAGCCAGCACTGCCAGTGCTCCCACCACACAGCCAGCACTGTCAGTGTTCCCCCCACACAGCCAGCACTGTCAGTGCTCCCACCACACAGCCAGCACTGTCAGTGCTCCCCATACAGCCAGCACTGTCAGTGCTCCCACCACAGAGCCAGCACTATCAGTGCTCCCCCCACACAGCCAGCACTGTCAGTGCTCCCCACACAGCCAGCACTGTCAGTGCTCCACCCACACAGCCAGCACTGCCCGTGCTCCCCCACACAGCCAGCACTGTCAGTGCTCCCCCACACAACCAGCACTGTCAGTGCTCCACCCTCACAGCCAGCACTGTCAGTGCTCCCACCACACAGCCAGCACTTTCAGTGCTCCCCACAGCCAGCATTGTCACAGCTCCCACCACACAGCCAGCACTGCCAGTGCTCTCCCACAGAGCTAGCACTGTCAGTGCTCCCCCACACAGCCAGCACTGTCAGTGCTCCCACCACACAACCAGCTCTGTTAGTGCTCCCCACACAGCCAGCACTGTCAGTGCTCCCCCACACAGCCAGCACTGTCAGTGCTCCCCCCCATACAGACAGCACTGTCAGTGCTCCCCCACACAGCCAGCACTGTCAGTGCTCCCACCACTCAGCCAGCACTGTCAGTGCTCCCCCACACAGCCAGCACTGTCAGTGCTCCCACCACACAGCCAGCACTGTCAGTGCTCCCCCCCACACAGCCAGCACTGTCAGTGCTCCCACCACACAGCCAGCACTGTCAGTGCTCCCACCACACAGCCAACACTGTCAGTGCTTCCCCCACACAGCCAGCACTGTCAGTGCTCCCACCACACAGCCAGCACTGTCAGTGCTCCCCCCACACAGCCAGCACTGTCAGTGCTCCCCCCACACAACCAGCACTGTCAGTGCTCCCCCCACACAGCCAGCACTTCCAGTGCTACCCCACACAGCCAGCACTGTCAGTGCTCCCACCACACAGCCAGCACTGTCAGTGCTCCCCACACAGACAGCACTGGAAATGCTCCCTCCAAACTGTGTCTGTGTCTCTGTCTGTGTAGCTGTGTCTGTCTGTGTCTCTCTATCTGTCTCTCTCTCTGACCCTGTCTCTGTCTCTGCCTGTGTCTCTGTCTCTCTCTGTGTCTCTGTCTGTATCTCTGTCTCTGTCCCTGTCTCTGTCTGTGTCCCTGTCTCTGTCTGCGTCTCTGTCTGTGTCTCTGTCTGTGTCCCTGTCTCTCTCTGTGCCCCTGTCTCTCTCTGTGTCTCTGTCTGTGTCTCTGTGTTTGTCTGTGTCTTAGTCTGTCTGTGTCTCTGTCTATGTCTGTGTCTCTGTCTGTATCTCTGTCTGTGTCTCTGTCTCTGTCTATCTCTCTCTGTGTCTTTGTGTCTGTCTGTGTCTCAGTCTCTGTCTCTGTCTCTGTCTGTGTCTCTGTGTCTGTCGGTCTCTGTGTCTCACTCTCTATCTCTGTCTGTATCTCCGTGTCTGTCAGTGTCTCAGTCTCTGTCTCTATCTGCTGCACAGACTGGGTTTAGGTGTGAGGCACCCACCCAGCTGATCGGCATTGGGGGAGTCACACACACCCAGCTGACTGGCCATGGTGGAGGCACACACCCAGCTGATCGGAAATGGGGAGAGGCACAGACCCAGCTGATCGGCAATGGGGAGAGGCACACATCCAGCTGATCGGCAATGGGGAGAGGCACACATCCAGCTGATCGGCAATGGGGAGAGGCACACATCCAGCTGATCGGCATTGGGGGAGTCACACACACCCAGTTGATCGGCAATGTGAGGAAGCACACACCCAGCTGATCGGCACTGGGGGGAAGCACAAACACAGCTGACGGGCCATGGGGAGTCACACTGAACCAGCTGATCGGCCATGGGAGAGTTACACAGACCCAGTTGATCGGCCATGGGGGAGTCACACTGACCCAGTTGATCGGCCATGGGGAAGCCACAATGACCCATCTGATCGGCCATGGGGGAGTCACACAGATCCAGCTCATCGGCCATGGTGGATTCACACTGAACCAGCTGATTGGCCATGGGAGAGTCACACAGACCCAGTTGATCGGCCATGGGGGAGTCACACCCACCCACCGACAGTCTCTCCTGGTAATGCAGAATGGTAAATCTCTGCCTGTGTCTCTGCCTGTATCTGTCCAATTCTCTCTCTGTCTGTGTTTCTGTCTGTCAGCCAGCACTGTCAGTGCTCCCCACACAGCCAGCACTGTCAGTGCTCCCCCCACACAGCCAGCACTGTCAGTACTCCCCACACAGCCAGCACTGTCAGTGCTCCCCCCACACAGCCAGCACTGTCAGTGCTCCCCCACAAAGCCAGCACTGTCAGTGCTCTCCACACAGCCAGCACTGTCAGTGCTCCCACCACACAGACAGCACTGTCAGTGCTCCCCCGCACAGCCAGCACTGTCAGTGCTCCCCCGCACAGCCAGCACTGTCAGTGCTCCCCCACACAGCCAGCACTGACAGTGCTCCCCACACAGAGCCAGCACTGCCAGTGCACCCCCACACAGCCAGCACTGTCAGTGCACCCCCCACACAGCCAGCACTGTCAGTGCTCCCCACACACAGCCAGCACTGCCAGTGCTCCCCCCCACAGCCAGCACTGTCAGTGCTCCCCCCACACAGCCAGCACTGTCAGTGCTCCCCAGACAGTCAGCACAGTCAGTGCTCCCCCCTACAGCCAGCACTGTCAGTTCTCCCCAACACAGGCAGCACTGTCAGTGCTTCCCCCCACACAGCCAGCACTGTCAGTTCTCCCACCACACAGCCTGCACTGTCAGTTCTCCCACCACAGTGCCAGCACTGTCACTGCTCCCCCACACAGCCAGCACTATCAGTTCTCTCATCACACAGCCAGCACTGTCAGTGCTACCCCCAAACAGCCAGCACTGTCAGGGCTCCCACCACACAGCCAGCACTGCCAGTGCTCCCCCCACACAGCCAGCACTGTCAGTGCTCCCACCACACAGCCAGCACTGTCAGTGCTCCCCCCACACAGCCAGCACTATCAGGGCTCCCACCACACAGCGAGCACTGTCAGTGCTCCCACCACACAGCCAGCACTGTCAGTGCTCCCCCACAGAGCCAGCACTGTCAGTGCTCCCACCACACAGCCAGCACTGTCAGTGCTCCCCACACAGCCAGCACTGTCAGTGCTCCCCCCCACAGCCAGCACTGTCAGTGCTCCCCCCCACACAGCCAGCAGTGTCAGTGCTTCCCCCACACAGCCAGCACTGTCAGTGCTCCCCACACAGCCAGCACTGTCAGTGCTACCCACACACAGCCAGCACTGTCAGTGCTCCCCCACACAGACAGCACTGTCAATGCTCCCCACACAGACAGCACTGTCAGTGCTACCCCCACGGAGCCAGCACTGTCAGTGCTCCCCACAGAGCCAGCACTGTCAGTGCTCCCCCACCAAGCCAGCACTGTCTGTCCTCCCCCCACACAGCCAGCACTGTCAGTGCTCCCCCACCAAGCCAGCACTGTCAGTGCTTCCCCCCACACAGGCAGCACTGTCAGTGCTCCCACCACACAGCCAGCACTGTCAGTTCTCACACCACACAGCCAGCACTGTCAGTGCTCCCCCACGCAGACAGAACTGTCAGTGCTCCCCCACACAGACAGCATTGTCAGTGCTCCCCCACACAGCCAGCACTGTCTGTGCTCCCACACACAGCCAGCAATGTCAGGACTCCCACCACACAGCCAGCACTGTCAGTGCTCCCCACACAGCCAGCACTGTCAGTGCTCCCACCACACAGCCAGCACTGCCAGTGCTCCCACCACACAGCCAGCACTGTCAGAGCTCCCACCAGGCAGCCAGCCCTGTCAGTGCTCCCCACAGAGCCAACACTGTCAGTGCTCCCACCACACAGCCAGCACTGTCAGTGACCCCCCACACAGCTAGCACTGTCAGTGCTCCCCACACAGCCAGCACTGTCAGTGACCCCCCACACAGCCAGCACTATCAGTGCTCCCCACACAGCCAGCACTGTCAGTGCTCCCCCACAGAGCCAGAACTGTCAGTGCTCCCCCACACAGCCAGCACTGTCACTACTCCCACCACACAACCAGCACTGTCAGTGCTCCCCCACACAGCCAGCACTGTCAGTGCTCCCCCGACACAGCCAGCACTGTCAGTGCTCCACCCTCACAGACAGCACTGTCAGTGCTCCCACCACACAGCCAGCACTGTCAGTGCTCCCACCACACAGCCTGCACTGTCAGTGCTCCCATCACACAGCCAGCACTGTCAGTGCTCCCACCATACAGACGGCACTGTCAGTGCTCCTACCACACAGCCAGCACTGTCAGTGCTCCCACCACACAGCCAGCACTGTCAGTGCTCCTACCACACAGCCAGCACTGCCCGTGCTCCCACCACACAGCCAGCACTGTCAGTGCTCCTCCCACAGAGCAAGCACTGTCAGTGCTCCCCACACAGCCAGCACTGTCAGTGCTTCCCCCACGCAGCCTGCACTGTCAGTGCTCCCCACATAGCCAGCACTGTCAGTACTCCCACCACACAGCCAGCACTGTCAGTGCCCCCACCCCACACAGCCAGCACTATCAATGCTCCCCAACAGCCAGCACTGCCAGTTCTCCACCCACGTAGCAAGCACTGTCAGAGCTCCGACCACACAGCCAGCACTGTCAGTGCTACCCCACACAGCCAGCACTGTCAGTGCTACCCCACACAGCCAGCACTGTCAGTGCTCTCACCACACAGCCAGCACTGTCAGTGCTTCCCCCACAGAGACATCACTGTCAGTGCCCCCCACACAGCCAGCACTGACTGTGCTCCTCCCACACAGCCAGCACTGTCAGTGCTCTCACCTCACAGCCAGCACTGTCAGTGCTCCCACCACACAGCCAGCACTGTCAGTGCTCCCACCACACAGCCAGCACTGGCAGTGCTCCCACCACACAGCCAGCACTGTCAGTGCTCCCACCACACAGCCAGCACTGTCAGTGCTCCCCATACAGCCAGCACTGTCAGTGCTCCCACCACAGAGCCAGCACTATCAATGCTCCCCCCACACAGCCAGCACTGTCAGTGCTCCCCACACAGCCAGCACTGTCAGTGCTCCACCCACACAGCCAGCACTGCCCGTGCTCCCCCACACAGCCAGCACTGTCAGTGCTCCCCCCACACAACCAGCACTGTCAGTGCTCCACCCTCACAGCCAGCACTGTCAGTGCTCCCCCGACACAGCCAGCACTGTCAGTGCTCCACCCTCACAGACAGCACTGTCAGTGCTCCCACCACACAGCCAGCACTGTCAGTGCTCCCACCACACAGCCTGCACTGTCAGTGCTCCCATCACACAGCCAGCACTGTCAGTGCTCCCACCATACAGACGGCACTGTCAGTGCTCCTACCACACAGCCAGCACTGTCAGTGCTCCCACCACACAGCCAGCACTGTCAGTGCTCCTACCACACAGCCAGCACTGCCCGTGCTCCCACCACACAGCCAGCACTGTCAGTGCTCCCCCCACAGAGCAAGCACTGTCAGTGCTCCCCACACAGCCAGCACTGTCAGTGCTTCCCCCACGCAGCCTGCACTGTCAGTGCTCCCCCACATAGCCAGCACTGTCAGTACTCCCACCACACAGCCAGCACTGTCAGTGCCCCCACCCCACACAGCCAGCACTATCAATGCTCCCCAACAGCCAGCACTGCCAGTTCTCCACCCACGTAGCAAGCAATGTCAGAGCTCCGACCACACAGCCAGCACTGTCAGTGCTACCCCACACAGCCAGCACTGTCAGTGCTACCCCACACAGCCAGCACTGTCAGTGCTCTCACCACACAGCCAGCACTGTCAGTGCTTCCCCCGCAGAGACATCACTGTCAGTGCCCCCCACACAGCCAGCACTGACTGTGCTCCTCCCACACAGCCAGCACTGTCAGTGCTCTCACCTCACAGCCAGCACTGTCAGTGCTCCCACCACACAGCCAGCACTGTCAGTGCTCCCACCACACAGCCAGCACTGGCAGTGCTCCCACCACACAGCCAGCACTGTCAGTGCTCCCACCACACAGCCAGCACTGTCAGTGCTCCCCATACAGCCAGCACTGTCAGTGCTCCCACCACAGAGCCAGCACTATCAATGCTCCCCCCACACAGCCAGCACTGTCAGTGCTCCCCACACAGCCAGCACTGTCAGTGCTCCACCCACACAGCCAGCACTGCCCGTGCTCCCCCACACAGCCAGCACTGTCAGTGCTCCCCCCACACAACCAGCACTGTCAGTGCTCCACCCTCACAGCCAGCACTGTCAGTGCTCCCACCACACAGCCAGCACTGTCAGTGCTCCCCACAGCCAGCATTGTCAGTGCTCCCACCACACAGCCAGCACTGCCAGTGCTCTCCCACAGAGCTAGCACTGTCAGTGCTCCCCCACACAGCCAGCACTGTCAGTGCTCCCACCACACAACCAGCTCTGTCAGTGCTCCCCACACAGCCAGCACTGTCAGTGCTCCCCCACACAGCCAGCACTGTCAGTGCTCCCTCCATACAGACAGCACTGTCAGTGCTCCCCCACACAGCCAGCACTGTCAGTGCTACCCCCACTGAGCCAGCACTGTCAGTGCTCCCCACAGAGACAGCACTGTCAGTGCTCCCCCACCAAGCCAGCACTGTCTGTCCTCCCCCCACACAGCCAGCACTGTCAGTGCTCCCCCACCAAGCCAGCACTGTCAGTGCTTCCCCCCACACAGGCAGCACTGTCAGTGCTCCCACCACACAGCCAGCACTGTCAGTTCTCACACCACACAGCCAGCACTGTCAGTGCTCCCCCACGCAGACAGAACTGTCAGTGCTCCCCCACACAGACAGCATTGTCAGTGCTCCCCCACACAGCCAGCACTGTCTGTGCTCCCACACACAGCCAGCAATGTCAGGACTCCCACCACACAGCCAGCACTGTCAGTGCTCCCCACACAGCCAGCACTGTCAGTGCTCCCACCACACAGCCAGCACTGCCAGTGCTCCCACCACACAGCCAGCACTGTCAGAGCTCCCACCAGGCAGCCAGCCCTGTCAGTGCTCCCCACAGAGCCAACACTGTCAGTGCTCCCACCACACAGCCAGCACTGTCAGTGACCCCCCACACAGCTAGCACTGTCAGTGCTCCCCACACAGCCAGCACTGTCAGTGACCCCCCACACAGCCAGCACTATCAGTGCTCCCCACACAGCCAGCACTGTCAGTGCTCCCCCACAGAGCCAGAACTGTCAGTGCTCCCCCACACAGCCAGCACTGTCACTACTCCCACCACACAACCAGCACTGTCAGTGCTCCCCCACACAGCCAGCACTGTCAGTGCTCCCCCGACACAGCCAGCACTGTCAGTGCTCCACCCTCACAGACAGCACTGTCAGTGCTCCCACCACACAGCCAGCACTGTCAGTGCTCCCACCACACAGCCTGCACTGTCAGTGCTCCCATCACACAGCCAGCACTGTCAGTGCTCCCACCATACAGACGGCACTGTCAGTGCTCCTACCACACAGCCAGCACTGTCAGTGCTCCCACCACACAGCCAGCACTGTCAGTGCTCCTACCACACAGCCAGCACTGCCCGTGCTCCCACCACACAGCCAGCACTGTCAGTGCTCCCCCCACAGAGCAAGCACTGTCAGTGCTCCCCACACAGCCAGCACTGTCAGTGCTTCCCCCACGCAGCCTGCACTGTCAGTGCTCCCCCACATAGCCAGCACTGTCAGTACTCCCACCACACAGCCAGCACTGTCAGTGCCCCCACCCCACACAGCCAGCACTATCAATGCTCCCCAACAGCCAGCACTGCCAGTTCTCCACCCACGTAGCAAGCACTGTCAGAGCTCCGACCACACAGCCAGCACTGTCAGTGCTACCCCACACAGCCAGCACTGTCAGTGCTACCCCACACAGCCAGCACTGTCAGTGCTCTCACCACACAGCCAGCACTGTCAGTGCTTCCCCCACAGAGACATCACTGTCAGTGCCCCCCACACAGCCAGCACTGACTGTGCTCCTCCCACACAGCCAGCACTGTCAGTGCTCTCACCTCACAGCCAGCACTGTCAGTGCTCCCACCACACAGCCAGCACTGTCAGTGCTCCCACCACACAGCCAGCACTGGCAGTGCTCCCACCACACAGCCAGCACTGTCAGTGCTCCCACCACACAGCCAGCACTGTCAGTGCTCCCCATACAGCCAGCACTGTCAGTGCTCCCACCACAGAGCCAGCACTATCAATGCTCCCCCCACACAGCCAGCACTGTCAGTGCTCCCCACATAGCCAGCACTGTCAGTGCTCCACCCACACAGCCAGCACTGCCCGTGCTCCCCCACACAGCCAGCACTGTCAGTGCTCCCCCCACACAACCAGCACTGTCAGTGCTCCACCCTCACAGCCAGCACTGTCAGTGCTCCCACCACACAGCCAGCACTGTCAGTGCTCCCCACAGCCAGCATTGTCAGTGCTCCCACCACACAGCCAGCACTGCCAGTGCTCTCCCACAGAGCTAGCACTGTCAGTGCTCCCCCACACAGCCAGCACTGTCAGTGCTCCCACCACACAACCAGCTCTGTCAGTGCTCCCCACACAGCCAGCACTGTCAGTGCTCCCCACACAGCCAGCACTGTCAGTGCTCCCTCCATACAGACAGCACTGTCAGTGCTCCCCCACACAGCCAGCACTGTCAGTGCTCCCACCACTCAGCCAGCACTGTCAGTGCTCCCCCACACAGCCAGCACTGTCAGTGCTCCCACCACACAGCCAGCACTGTCAGTGCTCCCCCCACACAGCCAGCACTGTCAGTGCTCCTCCCACACAGCCAGCACTGTCTGTGCTCCCACCACACAGCCAGCAGTGTCAGTGCTCCCCCACACAGCCAGCACTGTCAGTGCTCCCACCACACAGCCAGCACTGTCAGTGCTCCCCACACAGACAGCACTGTCAGTGCTTCCGCACACAGCCAGCACTGTCAGTGCTCCCACTACACAGCCAGCACTGTCAGTGCTCCCCCCACACAGCCAGCACTGTCAGTGCTCCCCCCACACAGCCAGCACTTCCAGTGCTACCCCATACAGCCAGCACTGTCAGTGCTCCCACCACACAGCCAGCACTGTCAGTGCTCCCCACACAGACAGCACTGGAAATGCTCCCTCCAAACTGTGTCTGTGTCTCTGTCTGTGTAGCTGTGTCTGTCTGTGTCTCTCTATCTGTCTCTCTCTCTGTCCCTGTCTCTGTCTGCGTCTCTGTCTGTGTCTCTGTCTGTGTCCCTGTCTCTCTCTGTGCCCCTGTCTCTCTCTGTGTCTCTGTCTGTGTCTCTGTGTTTGTCTGTGTCTTAGTCTGTCTGTGTCTCTGTCTATGTCTGTGTCTCTGTCTGTATCTCTGTCTGTGTCTCTGTCTCTGTCTATCTCTCTCTGTGTCTTTGTGTCTGTCTGTGTCTCAGTCTCTGTCTCTGTCTCTGTCTGTGTCTCTGTGTCTGTCGGTCTCTGTGTCTCACTCTCTATCTCTGTCTGTATCTCCGTGTCTGTCAGTGTCTCAGTCTCTGTCTCTATCTGCTGCACAGACTGGGTTTAGGTGTGAGGCACCCACCCAGCTGATCGGCATTGGGGGAGTCACACACACCCAGCTGACTGGCCATGGTGGAGGCACACACCCAGCTGATCGGAAATGGGGAGAGGCACAGACCCAGCTGATCGGCAATGGGGAGAGGCACACATCCAGCTGATCGGCAATGGGGAGAGGCACACATCCAGCTGATCGGCAATGGGGAGAGGCACACATCCAGCTGATCGGCATTGGGGGAGTCACACACAACCAGTTGATCGGCAATGTGAGGAAGCACACACCCAGCTGATCGGCACTGGGGGGAAGCACAAACACAGCTGACGGGCCATGGGGAGTCACACTGAACCAGCTGATCGGCCATGGGAGAGTTACACAGACCCAGTTGATCGGCCATGGGGGAGTCACACTGACCCAGTTGATCGGCCATGGGGAAGCCACAATGACCCATCTGATCGGCCATGGGGGAGTCACACAGATCCAGCTCATCGGCCATGGTGGATTCACACTGAACCAGCTGATTGGCCATGGGAGAGTCACACAGACCCAGTTGATCGGCCATGGGGGAGTCACACCCACCCACCGACAGTCTCTCCTGGTAATGCAGAATGGTAAATCTCTGCCTGTGTCTCTGCCTGTATCTGTCCAATTCTCTCTCTGTCTGTGTTTCTGTCTGTCAGCCAGCACTGTCAGTGCTCCCCACACAGCCAGCACTGTCAGTGCTCCCCCCACACAGCCAGCACTGTCAGTACTCCCCACACAGCCAGCACTGTCAGTGCTCCCCCCACACAGCCAGCTCTGTCAGTGCTCCCCCACAAAGCCAGCACTGTCAGTGCTCCCCCGCACAGCCAGCACTGTCAGTGCTCCCCACACAGAGCCAGCACTGCCAGTGCACCCCCACACAGCCAGCACTGTCAGTGCACCCCCCACACAGCCAGCACTGTCAGTGCTCCCCACACACAGCCAGCACTGCCAGTGCTCCCCCCCCACAGCCAGCACTGTCAGTGCTCCCCCCACACAGCCAGCACTGTCAGTGCTCCCCAGACAGTCAGCACAGTCAGTGCTCCCCCCTACAGCCAGCACTATCAGTTCTCCCCAACACAGGCAGCACTGTCAGTGCTTCCCCCCACACAGCCAGCACTGTCAGTTCTCCCACCACACAGCCTGCACTGTCAGTTCTCCCACCACAGTGCCAGCACTGTCACTGCTCCCCCACACAGCCAGCACTATCAGTTCTCTCATCACACAGCCAGCACTGTCAGTGCTCCCCCCAAACAGCCAGCACTGTCAGGGCTCCCACCACACAGCCAGCACTGCCAGTGCTCCCCCCACACAGCCAGCACTGTCAGTGCTCCCACCACACAGCCAGCACTGTCAGTGCTCCCCCCACACAGCCAGCACTATCAGGGCTCCCACCACACAGCGAGCACTGTCAGTGCTCCCACCACACAGCCAGCACTGTCAGTGCTCCCCCACAGAGCCAGCACTGTCAGTGCTCCCACCACACAGCCAGCACTGTCAGTGCTCCCCACACAGCCAGCACTGTCAGTGCTCCCCCCCACAGCCAGCACTGTCAGTGCTCCCCCCACACAGCCAGCAGTGTCAGTGCTTCCCCCACACAGCCAGCACTGTCAGTGCTCCCCACACAGCCAGCACTGTCAGTGCTACCCACACACAGCCAGCACTGTCAGTGCTCCCCCCACACAGACAGCACTGTCAATGCTCCCCACACAGACAGCACTGTCAGTGCTACCCCCACTGAGCCAGCACTGTCAGTGCTCCCCACAGAGCCAGCACTGTCAGTGCTCCCCCACCAAGCCAGCACTGTCTGTCCTCCCCCCACACAGCCAGCACTGTCAGTGCTCCCCCACCAAGCCAGCACTGTCAGTGCTTCCCCCCACACAGGCAGCACTGTCAGTGCTCCCACCACACAGCCAGCACTGTCAGTTCTCACACCACACAGCCAGCACTGTCAGTGCTCCCCCACGCAGACAGAACTGTCAGTGCTCCCCCACACAGACAGCATTGTCAGTGCTCCCCCACACAGCCAGCACTGTCTGTGCTCCCCCACACAGCCAGCAATGTCAGGACTCCCACCACACAGCCAGCACTGTCAGTGCTCCCCACACAGCCAGCACTGACAGTGCTCCCACCACACAGCCAGCACTGCCAGTGCTCCCACCACACAGCCAGCAGTGTCAGAGCTCCCACCAGGCAGCCAGCCCTGTCAGTGCTCCCCACAGAGCCAACACTGTCAGTGCTCCCACCACACAGCCAGCACTGTCAGTGACCCCCCACACAGCTAGCACTGTCAGTGCTCCCCACACAGCCAGCACTGTCAGTGACCCCCCACACAGCCAGCACTATCAGTGCTCCCCACACAGCCAGCACTGTCAGTGCTCCCCCACAGAGCCAGAACTGTCAGTGCTCCCCCACACAGCCAGCACTGTCACTACTCCCACCACACAACCAGCACTGTCAGTGCTCCCCCACACAGCCAGCACTGTCAGTGCTCCCCCGACACAGCCAGCACTGTCAGTGCTCCACCCTCACAGACAGCACTGTCAGTGCTCCCACCACACAGCCAGCACTGTCAGTGCTCCCACCACACAGCCTGCACTGTCAGTGCTCCCATCACACAGCCAGCACTGTCAGTGCTCCCACCATACAGACGGCACTGTCAGTGCTCCTACCACACAGGCAGCACTGTCAGTGCTCCCACCACACAGCCAGCACTGTCAGTGCTCCTACCACACAGCCAGCACTGCCCGTGCTCCCACCACACAGCCAGCACTGTCAGTGCTCCCCCCACAGAGCAAGCACTGTCAGTGCTCCCCACACAGCCAGCACTGTCAGTGCTTCCCCCACGCAGCCTGCACTGTCAGTGCTCCCCCACATAGCCAGCACTGTCAGTACTCCCACCACACAGCCAGCACTGTCAGTGCCCCCACCCCACACAGCCAGCACTATCAATGCTCCCCAACAGCCAGCACTGCCAGTTCTCCACCCACGTAGCAAGCACTGTCAGAGCTCCGACCACACAGCCAGCACTGTCAGTGCTACCCCACACAGCCAGCACTGTCAGTGCTACCCCACACAGCCAGCACTGTCAGTGCTCTCACCACACAGCCAGCACTGTCAGTGCTTCCCCCACAGAGACATCACTGTCAGTGCCCCCCACACAGCCAGCACTGACTGTGCTCCTCCCACACAGCCAGCACTGTCAGTGCTCTCACCTCACAGCCAGCACTGTCAGTGCTCCCACCACACAGCCAGCACTGTCAGTGCTCCCACCACACAGCCAGCACTGGCAGTGCTCCCACCACACAGCCAGCACTGTCAGTGCTCCCACCACACAGCCAGCACTGTCAGTGCTCCCCATACAGCCAGCACTGTCAGTGCTCCCACCACAGAGCCAGCACTATCAATGCTCCCCCCACACAGCCAGCACTGTCAGTGCTCCCCACACAGCCAGCACTGTCAGTGCTCCACCCACACAGCCAGCACTGCCCGTGCTCCCCCACACAGCCAGCACTGTCAGTGCTCCCCCCACACAACCAGCACTGTCAGTGCTCCACCCTCACAGCCAGCACTGTCAGTGCTCCCACCACACAGCCAGCACTGTCAGTGCTCCCCACAGCCAGCATTGTCAGTGCTCCCACCACACAGCCAGCACTGTCAGTGCTCCCCACAGCCAGCACTGTCAGTGCTCCCACCACACAACCAGCTCTGTCAGTGCTCCCCACACAGCCAGCACTGTCAGTGCTCCCCCACACAGCCAGCACTGTCAGTGCTCCCTCCATACAGACAGCACTGTCAGTGCTCCCCCACACAGCCAGCACTGTCAGTGCTCCCACCACTCAGCCAGCACTGTCAGTGCTCCCCCACACAGCCAGCACTGTCAGTGCTCCCACCACACAGCCAGCACTGTCAGTGCTCCCCCCACACAGCCAGCACTGTCAGTGCTCCTCCCACACAGCCAGCACTGTCTGTGCTCCCACCACACAGCCAGCACTGTCAGTGCTCCCCCACACAGCCAGCACTGTCAGTGCTCCCACCACACAGCCAGCACTGTCAGTGCTCCCCACACAGACAGCACTGTCAGTGCTTCCGCACACAGCCAGCACTGTCAGTGCTCCCACTACACAGCCAGCACTGTCAGTGCTCCCCCCACACAGCCAGCACTGTCAGTGCTCCCCCCACACAGCCAGCACTTCCAGTGCTACCCCATACAGCCAGCACTGTCAGTGCTCCCACCACACAGCCAGCACTGTCAGTGCTCCCCACACAGACAGCACTGGAAATGCTCCCTCCAAACTGTGTCTGTGTCTCTGTCTGTGTAGCTGTGTCTGTCTGTGTCTCTCTATCTGTCTCTCTCTCTGTCCCTGTCTCTGTCTGCGTCTCTGTCTGTGTCTCTGTCTGTGTCCCTGTCTCTCTCTGTGCCCCTGTCTCTCTCTGTGTCTCTGTCTGTGTCTCTGTGTTTGTCTGTGTCTTAGTCTGTCTGTGTCTCTGTCTATGTCTGTGTCTCTGTCTGTATCTCTGTCTGTGTCTCTGTCTCTGTCTATCTCTCTCTGTGTCTTTGTGTCTGTCTGTGTCTCAGTCTCTGTCTCTGTCTCTGTCTGTGTCTCTGTGTCTGTCGGTCTCTGTGTCTCACTCTCTATCTCTGTCTGTATCTCCGTGTCTGTCAGTGTCTCAGTCTCTGTCTCTATCTGCTGCACAGACTGGGTTTAGGTGTGAGGCACCCACCCAGCTGATCGGCATTGGGGGAGTCACACACACCCAGCTGACTGGCCATGGTGGAGGCACACACCCAGCTGATCGGAAATGGGGAGAGGCACAGACCCAGCTGATCGGCAATGGGGAGAGGCACACATCCAGCTGATCGGCAATGGGGAGAGGCACACATCCAGCTGATCGGCAATGGGGAGAGGCACACATCCAGCTGATCGGCATTGGGGGAGTCACACACACCCAGTTGATCGGCAATGTGAGGAAGCACACACCCAGCTGATCGGCACTGGGGGGAAGCACAAACACAGCTGACGGGCCATGGGGAGTCACACTGAACCAGCTGATCGGCCATGGGAGAGTTACACAGACCCAGTTGATCGGCCATGGGGGAGTCACACTGACCCAGTTGATCGGCCATGGGGAAGCCACAATGACCCATCTGATCGGCCATGGGGGAGTCACACAGATCCAGCTCATCGGCCATGGTGGATTCACACTGAACCAGCTGATTGGCCATGGGAGAGTCACACAGACCCAGTTGATCGGCCATGGGGGAGTCACACCCACCCACCGACAGTCTCTCCTGGTAATGCAGAATGGTAAATCTCTGCCTGTGTCTCTGCCTGTATCTGTCCAATTCTCTCTCTGTCTGTGTTTCTGTCTGTCAGCCAGCACTGTCAGTGCTCCCCACACAGCCAGCACTGTCAGTGCTCCCCCCACACAGCCAGCACTGTCAGTACTCCCCACACAGCCAGCACTGTCAGTGCTCCCCCACACAGCCAGCACTGTCAGTGCTCCCCCACAAAGCCAGCACTGTCAGTGCTCCCCCGCACAGCCAGCACTGTCAGTGCTCCCCACACAGAGCCAGCACTGCCAGTGCACCCCCACACAGCCAGCACTGTCAGTGCACCCCCACACAGCCAGCACTGTCAGTGCTCCCCACACACAGCCAGCACTGCCAGTGCTCCCCCCCCACAGCCAGCACTGTCAGTGCTCCCCCACACAGCCAGCACTGTCAGTGCTCCCCAGACAGTCAGCACAGTCAGTGCTCCCCCCGACAGCCAGCACTGTCAGTTCTCCCCAACACAGGCAGCACTGTCAGTGCTTCCCCCCACACAGCCAGCACTGTCAGTTCTCCCACCACACAGCCTGCACTGTCAGTTCTCCCACCACAGTGCCAGCACTGTCACTGCTCCCCCACACAGCCAGCACTATCAGTTCTCTCATCACACAGCCAGCACTGTCAGTGCTCCCCCCAAACAGCCAGCACTGTCAGGGCTCCCACCACACAGCCAGCACTGCCAGTGCTCCCCCCACACAGCCAGCACTGTCAGTGCTCCCACCACACAGCCAGCACTGTCAGTGCTCCCCCCACACAGCCAGCACTATCAGGGCTCCCACCACACAGCGAGCACTGTCAGTGCTCCCACCACACAGCCAGCATTGTCAGTGCTCCCCCACAGAGCCAGCACTGTCAGTGCTCCCACCACACAGCCAGCACTGTCAGTGCTCCCCACACAGCCAGCACTGTCAGTGCTCCCCCCCACAGCCAGCACTGTCAGTGCTCCCCCCCACACAGCCAGCAGTGTCAGTGCTTCCCCCACACAGCCAGCACTGTCAGTGCTCCCCACACAGCCAGCACTGTCAGTGCTACCCACACACAGCCAGCACTGTCAGTGCTCCCCCCACACAGACAGCACTGTCAATGCTCCCCACACAGACAACACTGTCAGTGCTACCCCCACTGAGCCAGCACTGTCAGTGCTCCCCACAGAGCCAGCATGTCAGTGCTCCCCCACCAAGCCAGCACTGTCTGTCCTCCCCCCACACAGCCAGCACTGTCAGTGCTCCCCCACCAAGCCAGCACTGTCAGTGCTTCCCCCCACACAGGCAGCACTGTCAGTGCTCCCACCACACAGCCAGCACTGTCAGTTCTCACACCACACAGCCAGCACTGTCAGTGCTCCCCCACGCAGACAGAACTGTCAGTGCTCCCCCACACAGACAGCATTGTCAGTGCTCCCCCACACAGCCAGCACTGTCTGTGCTCCCCCACACAGCCAGCAATGTCAGGACTCCCACCACACAGCCAGCACTGTCAGTGCTCCCCACACAGCCAGCACTGTCAGTGCTCCCACCACACAGCCAGCACTGCCAGTGCTCCCACCACACAGCCAGCACTGTCAGAGCTCCCACCAGGCAGCCAGCCCTGTCAGTGCTCCCCACAGAGCCAACACTGGCAGTGCTCCCACCACACAGCCAGCACTGTCAGTGACCCCCCACACAGCTAGCACTGTCAGTGCTCCCCACACAGCCAGCACTGTCAGTGACCCCCCACACAGCCAGCACTGTCAGTGCTCCCCACACAGACAGCACTGTCAGTGCTTCCGCACACAGCCAGCACTGTCAGTGCTCCCCCCCACACAGCCAGCACTGTCAGTGCTCCCCCCACACAGCCAGCACTGTCAGTGCTCCCCACACACAGCCAGCACTTCCAGTGCTACCCCATACAGCCAGCACTGTCAGTGCTCCCACCACACAGCCAGCACTGTCAGTGCTCCCCACACAGACAGCACTGGAAATGCTCCCTCCAAACTGTGTCTGTGTCTCTGTCTGTGTAGCTGTGTCTGTCTGTGTCTCTCTATCTGTCTCTCTCTCTGTCCCTGTCTCTGTCTGCGTCTCTGTCTGTGTCTCTGTCTGTGTCCCTGTCTCTCTCTGTGCCCCTGTCTCTCTCTGTGTCTCTGTCTGTGTCTCTGTGTTTGTCTGTGTCTTAGTCTGTCTGTGTCTCTGTCTATGTCTGTGTCTCTGTCTGTATCTCTGTCTGTGTCTCTGTCTCTGTCTATCTCTCTCTGTGTCTTTGTGTCTGTCTGTGTCTCAGTCTCTGTCTCTGTCTCTGTCTGTGTCTCTGTGTCTGTCGGTCTCTGTGTCTCACTCTCTATCTCTGTCTGTATCTCCGTGTCTGTCAGTGTCTCAGTCTCTGTCTCTATCTGCTGCACAGACTGGGTTTAGGTGTGAGGCACCGACCCAGCTGATCGGCATTGGGGGAGTCACACACACCCAGCTGACTGGCCATGGTGGAGGCACACACCCAGCTGATCGGAAATGGGGAGAGGCACAGACCCAGCTGATCGGCAATGGGGAGAGGCACACATCCAGCTGATCGGCAATGGGGAGAGGCACACATCCAGCTGATCGGCAATGGGGAGAGGCACACATCCAGCTGATCGGCATTGGGGGAGTCACACACACCCAGTTGATCGGCAATGTGAGGAAGCACACACCCAGCTGATCGGCACTGGGGGGAAGCACAAACACAGCTGACGGGCCATGGGGAGTCACACTGAACCAGCTGATCGGCCATGGGAGAGTTACACAGACCCAGTTGATCGGCCATGGGGGAGTCACACTGACCCAGTTGATCGGCCATGGGGAAGCCACAATGACCCATCTGATCGGCCATGGGGGAGTCACACAGATCCAGCTCATCGGCCATGGTGGATTCACACTGAACCAGCTGATTGGCCATGGGAGAGTCACACAGACCCAGTTGATCGGCCATGGGGGAGTCACACCCACCCACCGACAGTCTCTCCTGGTAATGCAGAATGGTAAATCTCTGCCTGTGTCTCTGCCTGTATCTGTCCAATTCTCTCTCTGTCTGTGTTTCTGTCTGTCAGCCAGCACTGTCAGTGCTCCCCACACAGCCAGCACTGTCAGTGCTCCCTCCACACAGCCAGCACTGTCAGTACTCCCCACACAGCCAGCACTGTCAGTGCTCCCCCCACACAGCCAGCACTGTCAGTGCTCCCCCACAAAGCCAGCACTGTCAGTGCTCCCCCGCACAGCCAGCACTGTCAGTGCTCCCCACACAGAGCCAGCACTGCCAGTGCACCCCCACACAGCCAGCACTGTCAGTGCACCCCCCACACAGCCAGCACTGTCAGTGCTCCCCACACACAGCCAGCACTGCCAGTGCTCCCCCCCCACAGCCAGCACTGTCAGTGCTCCCCCCACACAGCCAGCACTGTCAGTGCTCCCCAGACAGTCAGCACAGTCAGTGCTCCCCCCTACAGCCAGCACTGTCAGTTCTCCCCAACACAGGCAGCACTGTCAGTGCTTCCCCCCACACAGCCAGCACTGTCAGTTCTCCCACCACACAGCCTGCACTGTCAGTTCTCCCACCACAGTGCCAGCACTGTCACTGCTCCCCCACACAGCCAGCACTATCAGTTCTCTCATCACACAGCCAGCACTGTCAGTGCTCCCCCCAAACAGCCAGCACTGTCAGGGCTCCCACCACACAGCCAGCACTGCCAGTGCTCCCCCCACACAGCCAGCACTGTCAGTGCTCCCACCACACAGCCAGCACTGTCAGTGCTCCCCCCACACAGCCAGCACTATCAGGGCTCCCACCACACAGCGAGCACTGTCAGTGCTCCCACCACACAGCCAGCACTGTCAGTGCTCCCCCACAGAGCCAGCACTGTCAGTGCTCCCACCACACAGCCAGCACTGTCAGTGCTCCCCACACAGCCAGCACTGTCAGTGCTCCCCCCCACAGCCAGCACTGTCAGTGCTCCCCCCCACACAGCCAGCAGTGTCAGTGCTTCCCCCACACAGCCAGCACTGTCAGTGCTCCCCACACAGCCAGCACTGTCAGTGCTACCCACACACAGCCAGCACTGTCAGTGCTCCCCCCACACAGACAGCACTGTCAATGCTCCCCACACAGACAGCACTGTCAGTGCTACCCCCACTGAGCCAGCACTGTCAGTGCTCCCCACAGAGCCAGCACTGTGAGTGCTCCCCCACCAAGCCAGCACTGTCTGTCCACCCCCCACACAGCCAGCACTGTCAGTGCTCCCCCACCAAGCCAGCACTGTCAGTGCTTCCCCCCACACAGGCAGCACTGTCAGTGCTCCCAGCACACAGCCAGCACTGTCAGTTCTCACACCACACAGCCAGCACTGTCAGTGCTCCCCCACGCAGACAGAACTGTCAGTGCTCCCCCACACAGACAGCATTGTCAGTGCTCCCCCACACAGCCAGCACTGTCTGTGCTCCCCCACACAGCCAGCAATGTCAGGACTCCCACCACACAGCCAGCACTGTCAGTGCTCCCCACACAGCCAGCACTGTCAGTGCTCCCACCACACAGCCAGCACTGCCAGTGCTCCCACCACACAGCCAGCACTGTCAGAGCTCCCACCAGGCAGCCAGCCCTGTCAGTGCTCCCCACAGAGCCAACACTGTCAGTGCTCCCACCACACAGCCAGCACTGTCAGTGACCCCCCACACAGCTAGCACTGTCAGTGCTCCCCACACAGCCAGCACTGTCAGTGACCCCCCACACAGCCAGCACTATCAGTGCTCCCCACACAGCCAGCACTGTCAGTGCTCCCCCACAGAGCCAGAACTGTCAGTGCTCCCCCACACAGCCAGCACTGTCACTACTCCCACCACACAACCAGCACTGTCAGTGCTCCCCCACACAGCCAGCACTGTCAGTGCTCCCCCGACACAGCCAGCACTGTCAGTGCTCCACCCTCACAGACAGCACTGTCAGTGCTCCCACCACACAGCCAGCACTGTCAGTGCTCCCACCACACAGCCTGCACTGTCAGTGCTCCCATCACACAGCCAGCACTGTCAGTGCTCCCACCATACAGACGGCACTGTCAGTGCTCCTACCACACAGCCAGCACTGTCAGTGCTCCCACCACACAGCCAGCACTGTCAGTGCTCCTACCACACAGCCAGCACTGCCCGTGCTCCCACCACACAGCCAGCACTGTCAGTGCTCCCCCCACAGAGCAAGCACTGTCAGTGCTCCCCACACAGCCAGCACTGTCAGTCCTTCCCCCACGCAGCCTGCACTGTCAGTGCTCCCCCACATAGCCAGCACTGTCAGTACTCCCACCACACAGCCAGCACTGTCAGTGCCCCCACCCCACACAGCCAGCACTATCAATGCTCCCCAACAGCCAGCACTGCCAGTTCTCCACCCACGTAGCAAGCACTGTCAGAGCTCCGACCACACAGCCAGCACTGTCAGTGCTACCCCACACAGCCAGCACTGTCAGTGCTACCCCACACAGCCAGCACTGTCAGTGCTCTCACCACACAGCCAGCACTGTCAGTGCTTCCCCCACAGGGACATCACTGTCAGTGCCCCCCACACAGCCAGCACTGACTGTGCTCCTCCCACACAGCCAGCACTGTCAGTGCTCTCACCTCACAGCCAGCACTGTCAGTGCTCCCACCACACAGCCAGCACTGTCAGTGCTCCCACCACACAGCCAGCACTGGCAGTGCTCCCACCACACAGCCAGCACTGTCAGTGCTCCCACCACACAGCCAGCACTGTCAGTGCTCCCCATACAGCCAGCACTGTCAGTGCTCCCACCACAGAGCCAGCACTATCAATGCTCCCCCCACACAGCCAGCACTGTCAGTGCTCCCCACACAGCCAGCACTGTCAGTGCTCCACCCACACAGCCAGCACTGCCCGTGCTCCCCCACACAGCCAGCACTGTCAGTGCTCCCCCCACACAACCAGCACTGTCAGTGCTCCACCCTCACAGCCAGCACTGTCAGTGCTCCCACCACACAGCCAGCACTGTCAGTGCTCCCCACAGCCAGCATTGTCAGTGCTCCCACCACACAGCCAGCACTGCCAGTGCTCTCCCACAGAGCTAGCACTGTCAGTGCTCCCCCACACAGCCAGCACTGTCAGTGCTCCCACCACACAACCAGCTCTGTCAGTGCTCCCCACACAGCCAGCACTGTCAGTGCTCCCCCACACAGCCAGCACTGTCAGTGCTCCCTCCATACAGACAGCACTGTCAGTGCTCCCCCACACAGCCAGCACTGTCAGTGCTCCCACCACTCAGCCAGCACTGTCAGTGCTCCCCACACAGCCAGCACTGTCAGTGCTCCCACCACACAGCCAGCACTGTCAGTGCTCCCCCCACACAGCCAGCACTGTCAGTTCTCCTCCCACACAGCCAGCACTGTCAGTGCTCCCACCACACAGCCAGCACTGTCAGTGCTCCCCCACACAGCCAGCACTGTCAGTGCTCCCACCACACAGCCAGCACTGTCAGTGCTCCCCACACAGACAGCACTGTCAGTGCTTCCGCACACAGCCAGCACTGTCAGTGCTCCCACTGCACAGCCAGCACTGTCAGTGCTCCCCCCACACAGCCAGCACTGTCAGTGCTCCCCCACACAGCCAGCACTTCCAGTGCTACCCCATACAGCCAGCACTGTCAGTGCTCCCACCACACAGCCAGCACTGTCAGTGCTCCCCACACAGACAGCACTGGAAATGCTCCCTCCATACTGTGTCTGTGTCTCTGTCTGTGTAGCTGTGTCTGTCTGTGTCTCTCTATCTGTCTCTCTCTCTGTCCCTGTCTCTGTCTCTGCCTGTGTCTCTGTCTCTCTCTGTGTCTCTGTCTGTATCTCTGTCTCTGTCCCTGTCTCTGTCTGTGTCCCTGTCTCTGTCTGCGTCTCTGTCTGTGTCTCTGTCTCTGTCTGTGTCCCTGTCTCTGTCTGTGTCCCTGTCTCTCTCTGTATCTCTGTCTGTGTCTCTGCGTTTGTCTGTGTCTTAGTCTGTCTGTGTCTGTGTCTCTGTCTGTGTCTCTGTCTGTATCTCTGTGTCTGTCGGTCTCTGTGTCTCACTCTCTATCTCTGTCTGTATCTCCGTGTCTGTCAGTGTCTCAGTCTCTGTCTCTATCTGCTGCACAGACTGGGTTTAGGTGTGAGGCACCCACCCAGCTGATCGGCATTGGGGGAGTCACACACACCCAGCTGACTGGCCATGGTGGAGGCACACACTCGGCTGATCGGAAATGGGGAGAGGCACACACCCAGCTGATCGGCAATGGGGAGAGGCACACATCCAGCTGATCGGCAATGGGGAGAGGCACACATCCAGCTGATCGGCAATGGGGAGAGGCACACATCCAGCTGATCGGCATTGGGGGAGTCACACACACCCAGTTGATCGGCAATGTGAGGAAGCACACACCCAGCTGATCGGCACTGGTGGGAAGCACACACACAGCTGACGGGCCATGGGGAGTCACACTGAACCAGCTGATCGGCCATGGGAGAGTCACACAGACCCAGTTGATCGGCCATGGGGAAGTCACAATGACCTAGCTGATCGGCCATGGGGGAGTCACACAGATCCAGCTCATCGGCCATGGGGGAGTCACACAGACCCAGCTGATCGCCCATGGGGGAGTCACTCAGATCCAGCTCATGGGCCATGGGGGATTGACACTGAACCAGCTGATCGGCCATGGGAGAGTCACACAGACCCAGCTGATCGGCCATGGGGGAGTTACAATGACCCAGCTGATCGGCCATGGGAGAGTCACACAGACCCAGTTGATCGGCCATGGGGGTGTCACACTGATCCAGCTGATCGGCCATGGGGGAGTCACACCCACCCACCGACAGTCTCTCCTCGTAAAGCAGAATGGTAAATCTCTGCCTGTGTCTCTGCCTGTATCTGTCCAATTCTCTCTCTGTCTGTGTTTCTTTCTGTCAGCCAGCACTGTCAGTGCTCCCCCACACAGCCAGCACTGTCAGTCCTCCCCCCACACTGCCAGCACTGGCAGTGCTCCCACCACACAGCCAGCACTGTCAGTGGTCCCCCCACACAGCCAGCACTGTCAGTTCTCCCACCACACAGCCAGCACTGTCAGTGCTCCCCCCCCCCCACACAGCCAGCACTGTCAGTGCTCCCCCCACACAGCCAGCACTGTCAGTGCTCCCCCACACAGCCAACACTGTCAGTGCTCCCCCACACAGCCAGCACTGCCAGTGCACCCCCACACATTCAGCACTGTCAGTGCTCCCCCACACAGCCAACACTGTCAGTGCTTCCCCCACACAGCCAGCACTGTTAGTGGACCCCCCACACAGCCAGCACTGTCAGTGCTCCCCCCACACAGCGAGCAAGGTCAGTGCTCCCACCACACAGCCAGCACTGTCAGTGCTCCTCCCTCATAGCCAGCACTGTCAGTGCTCCCACCACACAGCCAGTACTGTCAGTGCTCCCCCCACATAGCCAGCACTGTCAGTGCTCCCACCACACAGTCAGCACTGTCAGTGCTCCCACACACAGCCAGCACTGTCAGTGCTCCCACCACACAGTCAGCACTGTCAGTGCTCCCACCACACAGCCAGCACTGTCAGTGCTCCCCCACACAGCCAGCACTGTCAGTGCTCCCACCACACAGCCAGCACTGTCAGTGCTCCCCCACACAGCCAGCAAAGTCAGTGCTCCCCCAGACAGCCAGCACTGTCAGTGCTCCCCCCACACAGCCAGCACTGTCAGTTCTCTCATCACACAGCCAGCACTGTCAGTTCTCTCATCACACAGCCAGCACTGTCAGTTCTCCCCCACACAGGCAGCACTGTCAGTGCTTCCCCCCACACAGCCAGCACTGTCAGTTCTCCCACCACACAGCCAGCACTGTCAGATCTCCCACCACAGGGCCAGCACTGTCAGTGCTCCCCCACACAGCCAGCACTATCAGTTCTCTCATCACACAGCCAGCACTGTCAGTGCTCCCGCATACAGCCAGCACTGTCAGTGATCCCCCCACACAGCCAGCACTGTCAGTGCTCCCACCACACAGCCAGCACTGTCAGTGCTCCCCCACACAGCCAGCACTGTCCGTGCTCCCCCACACAGCCAGCACTGTCAGGGCTCCCACCACACAGCCAGCACTGCCAGTGCTCCCACCACACAGCCTGCACTGTCAGTGCTCCCCCACAGAGCCAGCACTGTCAGTGCTCCCACCACACAGCCAGCACTGTCAGTGCTCCCACCATACAGCCAGCACTGTCAGTGCTCCCCACAGAGCGAGCACTGTCAGTGCACCCCCCACACAACCAGCACTGTCAGTGCTCCCAACACACAGCCAGCACTGTCAGTGCTCCCACTGCATAGCCAGCACTGTCAGTGCTCCCCCCACAAAGCCAGCAGTGTCAGTGCACCCCCACACATCCAGCACTGTCAGTGCTCCCACCACACAGCCAGCACTGTCAGTGCTCCCACCACACAGCCAGCACTGTCAGTGTTCCCCACACAGCCGGAACTGTCAGTGCTCCCACCATACAGCCAGCACTGTGCTCCCCACACAGCCAGCACTGTCAGTGCTCCGACCACACAGCCAGCGCTGTCAGTGCTCCCCCACACAACCAGCACTGTCCGTGCTCCCAACACACAGCCAGCACTGTCAGTGCTCCCACCACACAGCCAGCACTGGCAGTGCTCCCACCACACAGCCAGCACTGTCAGGGCTCCCCCACACAGCCAGCACTGTCAGTGCTCCCCCAGACAGCCAGCACTGTCAGTGCTCCCCCACACAGCCAGCACTGTCAGTGCTCCCACCACACAGCCAGCACTGTCAGGGCTCCCCCACACAGCCAGCACTGTCAGTGCTCCCCCACACAGCCAGCACTGTCAGTGCTTCCCCCACACAGCCAGCACTGTCCGTGCTCCCCACACAGCCAGCACTGTCAGTCCTCCCCAACACAGACAGCACTGTCAGTGCTCCCACCCCACACAGCCAGCACTGTCAGTGCTCCCCACACACAGTCGGCACTGCCAGTTCTCCCACCACACAGCCAGCACTGTCAGTGCTCCCACCACACAGCCAGCACTGTCAGAGCCCCCACCCCACACAGCCAGCACTATCAGTGCTTCCACCACACAGCCAGCATTGTCAGTGCTCCCACCACACAGCCAGCACTGCCAGTGCTCCCCCACACAGCCAGCACAGTCAGTGCTCCCACCACACAACCAGCACTGTCAGTGCTCCCACCACACAGCCAGCACTGTCAGTGCTCCCACCACACAGCCAGCATTGTCAGTGCTCCCCACACAGCCAGATCTGTCCGTGCTTCACCCACACAGCCAGCACTGCCAGTGCTCCCCCACACAGCCAGCACTGGCAGTGCTCCCACCACACAGCCAGCACTGTCAGGGCTCCCCCACACAGCCAGCACTGTCAGTGCTCCCCCAGACAGCCAGCACTGTCAGTGCTCCCCCACACAGCCAGCACTGTCAGTGCTCCCACCACACAGCCAGCACTGTCAGGGCATCCCCCACACAGCCAGCACTGTCAGTGCTCCCCCACACAGCCAGCACTGTCAGTGCTTCCCCCACACAGCCAGCACTGTCCGTGCTCCCCACACAGCCAGCACTGTCAGTCCTCCCCAACACAGACAGCACTGTCAGTGATCCCACCCCACACAGCCAGCACTGTCAGTGCTCCCCACACACAGTCGGCACTGCCAGTTCTCCCACCACACAGCCAGCACTGTCGGTGCACCCACCACACAGCCAGCACTGTCAGAGCCCCCACCCCACACAGCCAGCACTATCAGTGCTTCCACCACACAGCCAGCATTGTCAGTGCTCCCTCCACACAGCC
The DNA here is from genome assembly GCF_047496885.1 of Scyliorhinus torazame. Taxonomy (NCBI): domain Eukaryota; kingdom Metazoa; phylum Chordata; class Chondrichthyes; order Carcharhiniformes; family Scyliorhinidae; genus Scyliorhinus; species Scyliorhinus torazame. Next base: position 207,176 of record NW_027307819.1, read on the forward strand.
AGCACTGCCAGTGCTCCCCCACACAGCCAGCACAGTCAGTGCTCCCACCACACAACCAGCACTGTCAGTGCTCCCACCACACAGCCAGCACTGTCAGTGCTCCCACCACACAGCCAGCATTGTCAGTGCTCCCCACACAGCCAGCCCTGTCCGTGCTTCACCCACACAGCCAGCACTGCCAGTGCTCCCCCACACAGCCAGCACTGACAGTGCTCCCCCACAGAGCCAGCACTGTCAGTGCACCCCACACAGCCAGCACTGTCAGTGCTCCCCCCATACAGCCAGCATTGTCAATGCTCCCCCACACAGCCAGCACTGCCAGTGCTCCCACTACACAGCCAGCACAGTCATCCTCCCCCACACAGCCAGCACTGTCAGTGACCCCCCACACAGCCAGCACTACCAGTGCTCACCACACTGCCAGCACTGCCAGTGCTCTCCCACAGAGCTAGCACTGTCAGTGCTCCCCCACAGAGCCAGAACTGTCAGTGCTCCCACCACACAACCAGCACTGTCAGTGCTCCCCCACACAGCCAGCACTGTCAGTGCTCCACCCTCACAGACAGCACTGTCAGTGCTCCCTCCACACAGCCAGCACTTTCAGTGCTCCCACCACACAGCCAGCACTGTCAGTGCTCCCACCACACAGCCTGCACTGTCAGTGCTCCCATCACACAGCCAGCACTGTCAGTGCTCCCACCATACAGACGGCACCGTCAGTGCTCCCACCACACAGCCAGCACTGTCAGTGCTCCCACCACACAGCCAGCACTGTCAGTGCTCCCCCACACAGCCAGCACTGTCAGTGCTCCACCCACAGAGCCAGCACTGTCAGTGCTCCCCGCACAGCCAGCACTGTCAGTGCTCCCCCGCACAGCCAGCAGTGTCAGGGCTCCCCCACACAGCCAGCAGTGTCAGTGCTTCCCCACACAGCCAGCACTGTCAGTGCTCCACCCACAGAGCCAGCACTGTCAGTGCTCTCGCACAGCCAGCACTGTCAGTGCTCCCCCACATAGCCAGCACTGTCTGTGCTCCCCCCAACACAGCCAGCACAGTCAGTGCTCCCACCACACAACCAGCACTGTCAGTGCTCCCACCATACAGCCAGCACTGCCAGTGCTCCCCACACAGCCAGCACAGTCAGTGCTCCCACCACACAGACAGCACTGTCAGTGCTCCCACCACACAGCCAGCACTGTCAGAGCTCCCACCACACAGCCAGCACTGCCAGTGCTCCCCACACAGCCAGCACAGTCAGTGCTCCCCCATACAGCCAGCACTGTCAATGCTCCCCCACACAGCCAGCACTGCCAGTGCTCCCACCACACAGCCAGCACTGTCAGTGCTCCCACCACACAGCCAGCACTGTCAGTGCTCCCACCACAAAGCCAGCACTGTCAGTGCTCCCATACAGACTGCACTGTCAGTGCCCCCCACACAGCCAGCACTGTCAGTGCTCCCCACAGAGCCAGCACTGTTAGTGCTCCCCCACACAGCCAACACTGTCAGTGCTCCCATCACACAGCCAGCAATGCCAGTGCTCCCACTGCATAGCCAGCACTGTCAGTGCTCCCCCACAGAGCCAGCAGTGTCAGTGCAGCCCCACACAGCCAGCACTGTCAGTGCTCCCACCACACAGCCAGCACTGTCAGTGCTCCCACCACACAGCCAGCACTGTCCGTGCTCCCACCACACAGCCAGCACTGTCAGTGCTCCCGCCACACAGCCAGCACTGGCAGTGCTCCAACCACACAGCCAGCACTGTCAGGGCTCCCCCACACAGCCAGCACTGTCAGTGCTCCCCCACAGACCCAGCACTGTCAGTGCTCCCACCACATAGCCAGCACTGCCTGTGCTTCCCTCACACAGCCAGCACAGTCAGTCCTCCCCCACACAGACAGCACTGTCAGTGCTCCCACCCCACACAGCCAGCACTGTCAGTGCTCCCCCCACAAAGTCGGCACTGCCAGTGCTCCCACCACACAGCCAGCACTATCAGTGCTCCCACCACACAGCCAGCACTGTCAGTGCCCCCACCCCACACAGCCAGCTCTATCAGTGCTCCCGCACAGCCAGCATTGTCAGTGCTCCCACCAGACAGCCAGCACTGCCAGTGCTCCCACACACAGCCAGCACAGTCAGTGCTTCTCCCACACAGCCAGCACTGTCAGTGCTCCTACCACACAGCCAGCACTGCCAGTGCTCCCCACACAGCCTGCACTGTCAGTGCTCCCCCACACAGCCAGCACTGTCAGTGCTCCCACCACACAGCCAGCACTGCCAGTGCTCCCCACACAGCCAGCACAGTCAGTGCTCCCCCATACAGCCAGCACTGCCAATGCTCCCCCACACAGCCAGCACTGCCAGTGCTCCCACCACACAGCCAGCACTGTCAGTGCTCCCACCACACAGCCAGCACTGTCAGTGCTCCCACCACACAGCCAGCACTGTCAGTGCTCCCATACAGCCAGCAAAGTCAGTGCTCCCACCACACAGCCAGCACTGCCAGTGCTCCCCCACACAGCCAGCACTGACAGTGCTCCCCCACAGAGCCAGCACTGTCAGTGCACCCCACACAGCCAGCACTGTCAGTGCTCCCCCATACAGCCAGCACTGTTAATGCTCCCCCACACAGCCAGCACTGCCAGTGCTCCCACCACACAGCCAGCACTGTCATCCTCCCACACACAGCCATCACTGTCAGTGCTCCAACACACAGCCAGCGCTGTCAGTGCTCCCCACACAGCTAGCACTGTCAGTGCTCCCATACAGCCAGCACTGTCAGTGCTCCCACCACAGAGCCAGCACTGCCAGTGCTCCCCCACACAGCCAGCACTGACAGTGCTCCCCCACAGAGCCAGCACTGTCAGTGCACCCCACACAGCCAGCACTGTCAGTGCTCCCCCATACAGCCAGCACTGTTAATGCTCCCCCACACAGCCAGCACTGCCAGTGCTCCCACCACACAGCCAGCACTGTCATCCTCCCCCACACAGCCAGCACTGCCAGTGCTCCCACCACACAGCCAGCACTGTCATTGCTCCCACCACACAGCCAGCACTGTCAGTGCTCCCACCACAAAGCCAGCACAGTCAGTGCTCCCATACAGACTGCACTGTCAGTGCCCCCCACACAGCCAGCACGGTCTGTGCTCCCCCACAGAGCCAGCAGTGTCAGTGCACCCCCACACAGCCAGCACTGTCAGTGCTCCCACCACACAGCCAGCACTGTCAGTGCTCCCACCACACAGCCAGCACTGTCAGTGCTCCCCACGCAGCCAGACCTGTCAGTGCTCCCACCACACAGCCAGCACTGGCAGTGCTCCAACCACACAGCCAGCACTGTCAGGGCTCCCCCCACACAGCCAGCACTGTCAGTGCTCCCCCACAGAGCCAGCACTGTCAGTGCTCCCCCCACAAAGTCGGCACTGCCAGTGCTCCCACCACACAGCCAGCACTATCAGTGCTCCCACCACACAGCCAGCACTGTCAGTGCCCCCACCCCACACAGCCAGCACTATCAGTGCTCCCGAACAGCCAGCATTGTCAGTGCTCCCACCAGACAGCCAGCACTGCCAGTGCTCCCCCACACAGCCCGCACAGTCAGTGCTCCTACCACACAGCCAGCACTGTCAGTGCTCCTACCACACAGCCAGCACTGCCAGTGCTCCCCAAACAGCCTGCACTGTCAGTGCTCCCCCACACAGCCAGCAATGTCAGTGCTCCCACCACACAGCCAGCACTGCCAGTGCTCCCCACACAGCCAGCACAGTCAGTGCTCCCCCATACAGCCAGCACTGTCAATGCTCCCCCACACAGCCAGCACTGCCAGTGCTCCCACCACACAGCCAGCACTGTCAGTGATCCCACCACACAGCCAGCACTGTCAGTGCTCCCACCACACAGCCAGCACTGTCAGTGCTCCCATACAGCCAGCACTGTCAGTGCTCCCACCACACAGCCAGCACTGCCAGTGCTCCCCCACACAGCCAGCACTGACAGTGCTCCCCCACAGAGCCAGCACTGTCAGTGCACCCCACACTGCCAGCACCATCAGTGCTCCCCATACAGCCAGCACTGTTAATGCTCCCCCACACAGCCAGCACTGCCAGTGCTCCCACCACACAGCCAGCACTGTCATCCTCCCCCACACAGCCATCACTGTCAGTGCTCCACCACACAGCCAGCGCTGTCAGTGCTCCCCACACAGCTAGCACTGTCAGTGCTCCCATACAGCCAGCACTGTCAGTGTTCCCACCACAAAGCCAGCACTGCCAGTGCTCCCCCACACAGCCAGCACTGACAGTGCTCCCCCACAGAGCCAGCACTGTCAGTGCACCCCACACAGCCAGCACTGTCAGTGCTCCCCCATACAGCCAGCACTGTTAATGCTCCCCCACACAGCCAGCACTGCCAGTGCTCCCACCACACAGCCAGCACTGTCATCCTCCCCCACACAGCCATCACTGTCAGTGCTCCACCACACAGCCAGCGCTGTCAGTGCTCCCCACACAGCCAGCACTGTCAGTGCTCCCCCCACACAGCTAGCACTGTCAGTGCTCCCACACAGCCAGCACTGTCAGTGACCCCCCCACAAAGCCAGCACTATCAGTGCTCCCCACACAGCCAGCACTGCCAGTGCTCTCCCATAGAGCTAGCACTGTCAGTGCTCCCCCACAGAGCCAGAACTGTCAGTGCTCCCACCACACAACCAGCACTGTCAGTGCTCCCCACACAGCCAGCACTGTCAGTGCTCCACCCTCACAGACAGCACTGTCAGTGCTCCCACCACACAGCCAGCACTTTCAGTGCTCCCACCACACAGCCAGCACTGTCAGTGCTCCCACCACCGCCTGCACTGTCAGTGCTCCCATCACACAGCCAGCACTGTCAGTGCTCCCACCATACAGACGACACTGTCAGTGCTCCTACCACACAGCCAGCACTGTAAGTGCTCCCACCACACAGCCAGCACTGTCAGTGCTCCCCCACACAGCCAGCACTGTCAGTGCTCCCCCCACAGAGCCAGCACTGTCAGTGCTCCCCACACAGCCAGCACTGTCAGTGCTCCCCCACACAGCCAGCACTGTCAGTACTCCCACCACACAGCCAGCACTGTCAGTGCCCCCACCACACAACCAGCACTGTCAGTACTCCCACCACACAGCCAGCACTGTCAGTGCCCCACCCCACACAGCCAGCACTGTCAGTGCTCCCACCACACAGCCAGCACTATCAATGCTCCCCAACAGCCAGCACTGTCAGTGCTCTCAGCACACAGCCAGCACTGTCAGTGCTTCCCCCACACAGACATCACTGTCAGTGCCCCCCACACATCCAGCACTGACTGTGCTCCTCCCACACAGCCAGCACTGTCAGTGCTCTCAGCACACAGCCAGCACTGTCAGTGCTCCCACCACACAGCCAGCACTGTCAGTGCTCCCACCACACAGCCAGCACTGCCAGTGCTCCCACCACACAGCCAGCACTGTCTGTGGTCCCCCCACACAGCCAGCACTGTCAGTGCTCCCACCACACAGCCAGCAATGTCAGTCCTCCCCATACAGCCAGCACTGTCAGTGCTCCCACCACAGAGCCAGCACTATCAGTGCTCCCCCCACACAGCCAGCACTGTCAGTGCTCCCCACACAGCCAGCACTGTTAGTGCTCCACCCACACAGCCAGCACTGCCCGTGCTCCCTCACACAGCCAGCACTGTCAGTGCTCCCCCCACACAACCAGCACTGTCAGTGCTCCACCCTCACAGCCAGCACTGTCAGTGCTCCCACCACACAGTCAGCACTGTCAGTGCTCCCCCACAGAGCCCGCACTGTCAGTGCTCCCACCACACAGCCAGCACTGTCAGTGCTCCCCCACAGCCAGCACTGTCAGTGACCCCACCCCACACAGCCAGCACTGTCAGTGCTCCCCACAGCCAACATTGTCAGTGCTCCCACCACACAGCCAGCACTGCCAGTTCTCCACCCACAGTCAGCACTGAGATTGCGCCCCACACAGCCAGCACTGCCAGTGCTCTCCCACAGAGCTAGCACTGTCAGTGCTCCCCCACACAGCCAGCACTGTCAGTGCTCCCACCACACAACCAGCTCTGTCAGTGCTCCCCACACAGCCAGCACTGTCAGTGCTCCCCCACACAGCCAGCACTGTCAGTGCTCCCCCCCATACAGACAGCACTGTCAGTGCTCCCCCACACAGCCAGCACTGTCAGCGCTCCCACCGCTCAGCCAGCACTGTCAGTGCTCCTCCACAGACAGCAGTTTCAGTGCACCCACCACACAGCCTGCACTGTCAGTGCTCCCCCACACAGCCAGCACTGTCAGTGCTCCCCCCACACAGCCAGCACTGTCAGTGCTCCCACCACACAGCCAGCACTGTCAGTGCTCCCCCCACACAGCCAGCACTGTCAGTGCTCCCACCACACAGCCAGCACTGTCAGTGCTCCCCCCGCACAGCCAGCACTGTCAGTGCTCCCACCACACAGACATCACTGTCAATGCTCCCCCCACACAGCCAGCACTGTCAGTGCTCCCACCACACAGCCAGCACTGTCAGTGCTCCCACTACACAGCCAGCACTGTCAGTGCTCCCACTACACAGCCAGCACTGTCAGTGCTCCCCCCACACAGCCAGCACTTCCAGTGCTACCCCACACAGCCAGCACTGTCAGTGCTCCCACCATACAGCCAGCACTGTCAGTGCTCCCCACACAGACAGCACTGGAAATGCTCCCTCCAAACTGTGTCTGTGTCTCTGTCTGTGTAGCTGTGTCTGTCTGTGTCTCTCTATCTGTCTCTCTCTCTGACCCTGTCTCTGTCTCTGCCTGTGTCTGTGTCTCTCTCTGTGTCTCTGTCTGTATCTCTGTCTCTGTCCCTGTCTCTGTCTGTGTCCCTGTCTCTCTCTGTGTCTCTGTCTGTGTCTCTGTGTTTGTCTGTGTCTTAGTCTGTCTGTGTCTCTGTCTATGCCTGTGTCTCTGTCTGTATCTCTGTCTGTGTCTCTGTGTCTGTCTATCTCTCTCTGTGTCTTTGTGTCTGTCTGTGTCTCAGTCTCTGTCTCTGTCTGTGTCTCTGTGTCTGTCGGTCTCTGTGTCTCACTCTCTATCTCTGTCTGTATCTCCGTGTCTGTCAGTGTCTCAGTCTCTGTCTCTATCTGCTTCACAGACTGGGTTTAGGTGTGAGGCACCCACCCAGCTGATCGGCATTGGGGGAGTCACACACACCCAGCTGACTGGCCATGGTGGAGGCACACACTCGGCTGATCGGAAATGGGGAGAGGCACACACCCAGCTGATTGGCAATGGGGAGAGGCACACATCCAGCTGATCGGCAATGGGGAGAGGCACACATGCAGCTGATCGGCATTGGGGGAGTCACACACACCCAGTTGATCGGCAATGTGGGGAAGCACACACCCAGCTGATCGGCACTGGGGGGAAGCACATACACAGCTGACGGGCCATGGGGAGTCACACTGAACCAGCTGATCGGCCATGGGAGAGTCACACAGACCCAGTTGATTGGCCATGGGAGAGTCACACAGACCCAGTTGATCGGCCATGGGGAAGTCACAATGACCCAGCAGATCGGCCATGGGGGAGTCACACAGATCCAGCTCATCGGCCATGGGGGATTCACACTGAAACAGCTGATCGGCCATGGGGGAGTCACACTGATCCAAATGATCGGCCATGGGGGAGTCACACAGATCCAGTTCATCGGCCATGGGGGAGTCACACAGATCCTGCTCATCGGCCATGGGAGAGTCACACAGACCCAGTTGATCGGCCATGGGGGTGTCACACTGATCCAGCTGATCGGCCATGGGTGAGTCACACCCACCCACCAACAGTCTCTCCTGGTAATGCAGAATGGTAAATCTCTGCCTGTGTCTCTGCCTGTATCTGGCCAATTCTCTCTCTGTCTATGTTTCTGTCTGTCAGCCAGCACTGTCAGTGCTCCCCCCACACAGCCAGCACTGTCAGTGCTCCCACCACACAGCCAGCACTGTCAGTGCTCCCCCACACAGCCAGCACTGTCAGTGCTCCCCCCACACAGCCAGCACTGTCAGTTCTCCCACCACACAGCCAGCACTGTCAGTGCTCACCCCACACAGCCAGCACTGTCAGTGCTCCCCCCACACAGCCAGCACTGCCAGTGATCCCCCCACGCAGCCAGCACTGTGAGTGCTCCCACCACACAGCCAGCACTGTCAGTGCTCCCCCCACACAGCCAGCACTGTCAGTGCTCCCCCACAAAGCCAGCACTGTCAGTGCTCCCACCACACAGCCAGCACTGTCAGTGCTCCCCCACACAGCCAGCACTGACAGTGCTCCCCCCACACAGCCAGCACTGTCAGTTCTCCCACCACACAGCCAGCACTGTCAGTGCTCACCCCACACAGCCAGCACTGTCAGTGCTCCCCCCACACAGCCAGCACTGCCAGTGATCCCCCCACGCAGCCAGCACTGTCAGTGCTCCCACCACACAGCCAGCACTGTCAGTGCTCCCCCCACACAGCCAGCACTGTCAGTGCTCCCCCACAAAGCCAGCACTGTCAGTGCTCCCCACACACAGCCAGCACTGTCAGTGCTCCCCCCACACAGCCAGCACTGTCAGTGCTCCCCCACACAGCCAGCACTGTCAGTTCTCCCACCACACAGCCAGCACTGTAAATGCTCCCCCCACACAGCCAGCACTGTCAGTGCTCCCCCCACACAGCCAGCACTGTCAGTGCTCCCACCACACAGCCAGCACTGTCAGTGCTCCCCCCACACAGCCAGCACTGCCAGTGATCCCCTCACAAAGCCAGCACTGTCAGTGCTCCCACCACACAGCCAGCACTCGGTCTTCCCCCCACACAGCCAGCACTGTCAGTGCTCCCTCCACACAGCCAGCACTGTCAGTGCTCCCCACACACAGCCAGCACTGCCAGTGATCCCCCCACACAGCCAGCACTGTCCGTGCTCCCACCACACAGCCAGCACTGTCAGTGCTCCCCCCACACAGCCAGCACTGTCAGTGATCCCACCACACAGCCAGCACTGTCAGTGCTCCTCCCACACAGACAGCACTGTCAGTGCTCCCCCACAAAGCCAGCACTGTCAGTGCTCATCCCACACAACCAGCACTGTCAGTGCTCCCCCCACACAGCCAGCACTGTCAGTGCTCCCACCACACAGCCAGCACTGTCAGTGTTCCCCCCACACAGCCAGCACTGCCAGTGATCCCCCACAAAGCCAGCACTGTCAGTGCTCCCACCACACAGCCAGCACTGTCAGTGCTCCCCCACACAACCAGCACTGTCAGTGCTCCCCCCACACAGACAGCACTGTCAATGCTCCCCACACAGACAGTACTGTCAGTGCTATCCCCACTCAGCCAGCACTGTCAGTGCTCACCACAGAGCCAGCACTGTCAGTGCTCCCCCACACAGCCAGCACTGTCTGACCTCCCCCCACACAGCCAGCACTGTCAGTGCTCACCCCACGCAGACAGAAATGTCAGTGCTCCCCCACACAGACAGCACTGTCAGTGCTCCCCCACACAGCCAGCACTGTCTGTGCTCCCCCCACACAGCCAGCAATGTCAGTGCTCCCCCACACAGCCAGCACTGCCAGTGATCCCCCCACGCAGGCAGCACTGTCAGTGCTCCCACCACACAGCCAGCACTGTCAGTGCTCCCCCCACACAGCCAGCACTGTCAGTGCTCCCCCACAAAGCCAGCACTGTCAGTGCTCCCCCCACACAGCCAGCACTGTCAGTGCTCCCCCACACAGCCAGCACTGTCAGTTCTCCCACCACACAGCCAGCACTGTCAGTGCTCCCCCACACAGCCAGCACTGTCAGTGCTCCCCCCACACAGCCAGCACTGTCAGTGCTCCCACCACACAGCCAGCACTGTCAGTGCTCCCCCCACACAGCCAGCACTGCCAGTGATCCCCTCACAAAGCCAGCACTGTCAGTGCTCCCACCACACAGCCAGCACTCAGTCTTCCCCCCACACAGCCAGCACTGTCAGTGCTCCCACCACACAGCCAGCACTGTCAGTGCTCCCCACACACAGCCAGCACTGCCAGTGATCCCCCCACACAGCCACCACTGTCCGTGCTCCCACCACACAGCCAGCACTGTCAGTGCTCCCCCCACACAGCCAGCACTGTCAGTGATCCCCCACAAAGCCAGCACTGTCAGTGCTCCTCCCACACAGACAGCACTGTCAGTGCTCCCCCACAAAGCCAGCACTGTCAGTGCTCCACCCACACAGCCAACACTGTCAGTGCTCCCCCACACTGCCAGCACTGACAGTTCTCCCACCACACAGCCAGCACTGTCAGTGCTCCCCCACACAACCAGCACTGTCAGTGCTCCCCCCACACAGCCAGCACTGTCAGTGCTCCCACCACACAGCCAGCACTTTCAGTGCTCCCCCCACACAGCCAGCACTGCCAGTGATCCCCCACAAAGCCAGCACTGGCAGTGCTCCCACCACACAGCCATCACTGTCAGTGCTCCCCCCACACAGCCAGCACTGTCAGTGCTCCCCACAAAGCCAGCACTGTCAGTGCTCCCCCACACAGCCAGCACTGTCAGTTCTCCCCCACAAAGCCAGCACTGTCAGTGCTCGTCCACACAGCCAGCACTGTCAGTTCTCCCCCACAAAGCCAGCACTGTCAGTTCTCCCACCACACAGCCAGCACTGTCAGTTCTCTCATCACACAGCCAGCACTGTCAGTGCTCCCCCCACGCAGACAGAACTGTCAGTGCTCCCCCCACGCAGACAGAACTGTCAGTGCTCCCCCACACAGCCAGCACTGTCTGTGCTACCCCCACATAGCCAGCAATGTCAGGGCTCCCACCACACAGCCAGCACTGCCAGTGATCCCCTCACAAAGCCAGCACTGTCAGTGCTCCCACCACACAGCCAGCACTCGGTCTTCCCCCCACACAGCCAGCACTGTCAGTGCTCCCTCCACACAGCCAGCACTGTCAGTGCTCCCCACACACAGCCAGCACTGCCAGTGATCCCCCCACACAGCCAGCACTGTCCGTGCTCCCACCACACAGACAGCACTGTCAGTGCTCCCCCCACACAGCCAGCACTGTCAGTGATCCCACCACACAGCCAGCACTGTCAGTGCTCCTCCCACACAGACAGCACTGTCAGTGCTCCCCCACAAAGCCAGCACTGTCAGTGCTCATCCCACACAACCAGCACTGTCAGTGCTCCCCCCACACAGCCAGCACTGTCAGTGCTCCCACCACACAGCCAGCACTGTCAGTGTTCCCCCCACACAGCCAGCACTGCCAGTGATCCCCCACAAAGCCAGCACTGTCAGTGCTCCCACCACACAGCCAGCACTGTCAGTGCTCCCCCACACAACCAGCACTGTCAGTGCTCCCCCCACACAGACAGCACTGTCAATGCTCCCCACACAGACAGTACTGTCAGTGCTATCCCCACTCAGCCAGCACTGTCAGTGCTCACCACAGAGCCAGCACTGTCAGTGCTCCCCCACACAGCCAGCACTGTCTGACCTCCCCCCACACAGCCAGCACTGTCAGTGCTCACCCCACGCAGACAGAAATGTCAGTGCTCCCCCACACAGACAGCACTGTCAGTGCTCCCCCACACAGCCAGCACTGTCTGTGCTCCCCCCACACAGCCAGCAATGTCAGTGCTCCCCCACACAGCCAGCACTGCCAGTGATCCCCCCACGCAGCCAGCACTGTCAGTGCTCCCACCACACAGCCAGCACTGTCAGTGCTCCCCCCACACAGCCAGCACTGTCAGTGCTCCCCCACAAAGCCAGCACTGTCAGTGCTCCCCCCACACAGCCAGCACTGTCAGTGCTCCCCCACACAGCCAGCACTGTCAGTTCTCCCACCACACAGCCAGCACTGTCAGTGCTCCCCCACACAGCCAGCACTGTCAGTGCTCCCCCCACACAGCCAGCACTGTCAGTGCTCCCACCACACAGCCAGCACTGTCAGTGCTCCCCCCACACAGCCAGCACTGCCAGTGATCCCCTCACAAAGCCAGCACTGTCAGTGCTCCCACCACACAGCCAGCACTCAGTCTTCCCCCCACACAGCCAGCACTGTCAGTGCTCCCACCACACAGCCAGCACTGTCAGTGCTCCCCACACACAGCCAGCACTGCCAGTGATCCCCCCACACAGCCACCACTGTCCGTGCTCCCACCACACAGCCAGCACTGTCAGTGCTCCCCCCACACAGCCAGCACTGTCAGTGATCCCCCACAAAGCCAGCACTGTCAGTGCTCCTCCCACACAGACAGCACTGTCAGTGCTCCCCCACAAAGCCAGCACTGTCAGTGCTCCACCCACACAGCCAACACTGTCAGTGCTCCCCCACACTGCCAGCACTGACAGTTCTCCCACCACACAGCCAGCACTGTCAGTGCTCCCCCACACAACCAGCACTGTCAGTGCTCCCCCCACACAGCCAGCACTGTCAGTGCTCCCACCACACAGCCAGCACTTTCAGTGCTCCCCCCACACAGCCAGCACTGCCAGTGATCCCCCACAAAGCCAGCACTGGCAGTGCTCCCAGCACACAGCCATCACTGTCAGTGCTCCCCCCACACAGCCAGCACTGTCAGTGCTCCCCACAAAGCCAGCACTGTCAGTGCTCCCCCACACAGCCAGCACTGTCAGTTCTCCCCCACAAAGCCAGCACTGTCAGTGCTCGTCCACACAGCCAGCACTGTCAGTTCTCCCCCACAAAGCCAGCACTGTCAGTTCTCCCACCACACAGCCAGCACTGTCAGTTCTCTCATCACACAGCCAGCACTGTCAGTGCTCCCCCCACGCAGACAGAACTGTCAGTGCTCCCCCCACGCAGACAGAACTGTCAGTGCTCCCCCACACAGCCAGCACTGTCTGTGCTACCCCCACATAGCCAGCAATGTCAGGGCTCCCACCACACAGCCAGCACTGCCAGTGCTCCCACCACACAGCCAGCACTGTCAGAGCTCCCACCACACAGCCAGCACTGTCAGTGCTCCACACAGAGCCAGCTCTGTCAGTGCTCCCACCACACAGCCAGCACTGTCAGTGCTCCCCCCACACAGCCAGCACTGTCAGTGCTCCCCCCACACAGCCAGCAGTGTCAGTGCTTCCCCAACACAGCCAGCTATGTCAGTGCTCCCCCACACAGCCAGCACTGTCAGTGCTCCCCCACACAGACAGCACTGTCAGTGCTCCCCACACAGACAGCACTGTCAGTGCTACCCCCACTCAGCCAGCACTCCCCACAGAGCCAGCACTGGCAGTGCTCCCCCACACAGCCAGCACGTTCAGTGCTCCCAACACACAGCCAGCACTGCCAGTGCTCCCACTCCATAGCCAGCACTGTCAGTGCTCCCCCATACAGCCAGCAGTGTCAGTGCACCCCCACACAGCCAGCACTGTCAGTGCTCCCACCACACAGCCAGCACTGTCAGTGATCCCACCACACAGCCAGCACTGTCAGTGCTCCCCACACAGCCAGAACTGTCAGTGCTCCCACCATACAGCCAGCACTGTCAGTGCTCCCCACACAGCCAGCACTGTCAGTGCTCCGACCACACAGCCAGCACTGTCAGTTCTCCCCCACATAGCCAGCACTGTCAGTGCTCCCACCACACAGCTAGCACTGTCAGTGCTCCCACCACACAGCCAGCACTGGCAGTGCTCCCACCACACAGCCAGCACTGTCAGGGCTCCCCCCACACAGCCAGCACTGTCAGTGCTCCCACCACATAGCCAGCACTGTCTGTGCTTCCCGCACACAGCCAGCTCTGTCAGTGCTCCCCCACACAGCCAGCACTGTCCGTGCTCCCCACACATCCAGCACTGTCAGTCCTCCCCCACACAGACAGCACTGTCAGTGCTCCCACCCCACACAGCCAGCACTGTCAGTGCTCCCCCACACAGTCGGCACTGCCAGTGCTCCCACCACACAGCCAGCATTGTCAGTGCTCCCACCACACAGCCAGCACTGTCAGTGCCCCCACCCCACACAGCCAGCACTATCAGTGCTCCCGCACAGCCAGAATTCAGTGCTACCACCACACAGCCATCACTGCCAGTGCTCCCCCAAACAGCCAGCACAGTCAGTGCTCCCACCACACAGACAGCACTGTCAGTGCTCCCACCACACAGCCAGCACTGTCAGTGCTCCCAACACAGCCAGCACTGTCAGTGCTCCCACCACACAGCCAGCACTGCCAGTGCTTCCCCACATAGCCAGCACAGTCAGTGCTCCCACCACACAGACAGCACTGTCAGTGCTCCCACCACACAGCCAGCGCTGTCAGTGCTCCCAACACAAAGCCAGCACTGTCAGTGCTCCCATCACACAGCCAGCACTGTCAGTGCTCCCACCATACAGACGGCACTGTCAGTGCTCCCACCACACAGCCAGCACTGTCAGTGCTCCCACCACGCTGCCAGCACTGTTAGTGCTCCCATCACACAGCCAGCACTGTCAGTGCTCCCACCATACAGACGGCACTGTCAGTGCTCCCACCACACAGCCAGCACTGTCAGTGCTCCCACCACACAGCCAGCACTGTCAGTGCTCCGCCACACAGCCAGCACTGTCAGTGCTCCCCCACAGAGCCAGCACTGTCAGTGCTCCCCACACAGCCAGCACTGTCAGTGCTCCCCCACACAGCCAGCACTGTCAGTACTCCCACCACACAGCCAGCACTGTCAGTGCCCCCACCACACAGCCAGCACTGTCAGTACTCCTACCACACAGCCAGCACTGTCAGTGCCCCCACCCCACAAAGCCAGCACTATCAATGCTCCCCAACAGCCAGCACTGCCAGTTCTCCACCCACGTAGCAAGCACTGTCAGAGCTCCCGCCACACAGCCAGCACTGTCAGTGCTACCCCACACAACCAGCACTGTCAGTGCTCCCCCCACACAGCCAGCACTGTCAGTGCTCTCACCACATAGCCAGCACTGTCAGTGCTCGCCCCATACAGCCAGCACAGTCAATGCTCTCACCACACAGCCAGCACTGTCAGTGCTTCCCCCACACAGACATCACTGTCAGTGCCCCCCACACAGCCAGCACTGACTGTGCTCATCCCACACAGCCAGCACTGTCAGTGCTCTCACCACACAGCCAGCACTGTCAGTGCACCCACCACACAGCCAGCACTGTCAGTGCTCCCACCGAACAGCCAGCACTGCCAGTGCTCCCACCACACAGCCAGCACTGTCAGTGTTCCCCCCACACAGCCAGCACTGTCAGTGCTCCCACTACACAGCCAGCACTGTCAGTGCTCCCCATACAGCCAGCACAGTCAGTGCTCCCCCCACACAGCCAGCACTGTCAGTGCTCCCCCACACAGCCAGCACTGTCAGTGCTCCCCACACAGCCAGCACTGTCAGTGCTCCCCCCACACAGCCAGCACTGTCAGTGCTCCCCCCACACAACAGCACTGTCAGTGCTCCCCCCACACAACCAGCACTGTCAGTGCTCCACCCTCACAGTCAGCACTGTCAGTGCTCCCACCACACAGCCAAAACTGTCAGTGCTACCCCCACAGCCAGCACTGTCAGTGACCACACCCCACACAGCCAGCACTGTCAGTGCTCCCCACAGCCAGCATTGTCAGTGCTCCCACCACACAGTCAGCGCTGCCAGTTCTCCACCCACAGTCAGCACTGAGAGTGCGCCCCACACAGCCAGCACTGCCAGTGCTCTCCCACAGAGCTAGCACTGTCAGTGCTCCCCCACACAGCCAGCTCTGTCAGTGCTCCCACCACACAACCAGCACTGCCAGTGCTCCCCACACAGCCAGCACTGTCAGTGCTGCCCCACACAGCCAGTTCTGTCAGTGCTCCCACCACACAACCAGCACTGTCAGTGCTCCCCACACAGCCAGCACTGTCAGTGCTCCCCCCCATACAGCCAGCACTGTCAGTGCTCCCCCACACAGCCAGCACTGTCAGTGCTCCCAACACTCAGCCAGCACTGTCAGTGCTCCCCCACACAGCCAGCACAGTCAGTGCTCCCACCACACAACCAGCACTATCAGTGCTCCCACACACAGCCAGCACTGTCAGTGCTCCCACCACACAACCAGCACTATCAGTGCTCCCACACACAGCCAGCACTGTCAGTGCTCCCCCCCATACAGCCAGCACTGTCAGTGCTCCCCCACACAGCCAGCACTGTCAGTGCTCCCAACACTCAGCCAGCACTGTCGGTGCTCCCCCACACAGCCAGCACAGTCAGTGCTCCCACCACACAGCCAGCACTGTCAGTGCTCCCCCCACATAGCCAGCACTGTCAGTGCTCCCCCACACAGCCAGCACTGTCAGTGCTCCCGCCACACAGCCAGCACTGTCAGTGCTCCCCCCACACAGCCAGCACTGTCAGTGCTCCCACCACACAGCCAGCACTGTCAGTGCTCCCCCCGCACAGCCAGCACTGTCAGTGCTCCCCCACACAACCAGCACTGTCAGTGCTCCCACTACACAGCCAGCACTGTCAGTGCTCCCCCCACACAACCAGCACTGTCAGTGCTCCCCCCACACAGCCAGCACTTCCAGTGCTACCCCACACAGCCAGCACTGTCAGTGCTCCCACCACACAGCCAGCACTGTCAGTGCTCCCCACACAGACAGCACTGGAAATGCTCCCTCCAAACACTGTCTGTGTCTCTGTCTGTGTAGCTGTGTCTCGCTGTGTCTCTCTATCTGTCTCTCTCTCTGTCCCTGTCTCTGTCTCTGCCTGTGTCTCTGTCTCTCTCTGTGTCTCTGTCCCTGTCTCTGTCTGTGTCCCTGTCTCTGTCTGCGTCTCTGTCTGTGTCTCTGTCCCTGTCTCTGTCTGTGTCCCTGTCTCTCTCTGTGTCTCTGTCTGTGTCTCTGTGTTTGGCTGTGTCTTAGTCTCTCTGTGTCTCTGCCTATGTCTGTGTCTCTGTCTGTATCTCTGTCTGTGTCTCTGTGTCTGTATATCTCTCTCTGTGTCTTTGTGTCTGTCTGTGTCTCAGTCTCTGTCTCTGTCTGTGTCTCTGTGTCTGTCCGTCTCTGTGTCTCACTCTCCATTTCTGTCTGTATCTCCGTGTCTGTCAGTGTCTCAGTCTCTGTCTCTATCTGGGGCACATTCTGCTGCACAGACTGTGTTTAGGTGTGAGGCACCCACCCAGCTGATCGGCATTGGGGGAGTCACACACACCCAGCTGACTGGCCATGGTGGAGGCACACACCCAGCTGATCGGCAATGTGGAGAGGCACACACCCAGCTGATCGGCAATGGGGAGAGGCACACATCCAGCTGATCGGCAATGGGGAGAGGCACACATCCAGCTGATCGGCATTGGGGGAGTCACACACACCCAGTTGATCGGCAATGGGGGAAGCACACACCCAGCTGATCGGCACTGGGGGGAAGCACACACACAGCTGACGGGCCATGGGGGAGTCACACTGAACCAGCTGATCGGCCATGGGAGAGTTACACAGACCCACTTGATCGGCCATGGGAGAGTCACAATGACCCAGCTGATCGGCCATGGGGGAGTCACACAGATCCAGCTCATCGGCCATGGGGGAGTCACACTGACCCAGCTGATCGGCCATGGGGGAGTCACACAGACCCAGCTGATCGGCCATGGGGGTGTCACACTGATACAGCTGATCGGCCATGGGGGAGTCACACCCATCCACCGACAGTCTCTCCTGGTAATGCAGAATGGTAAATCTCTGCCTGTGCCTCTGCCTGTATCTGTCCAATTCTCTCTCTGTCTGTGTTTCTGTCTGTTTCTCTGTCTGTGTCTGTCTCTGTCTGTGTCTCTGTCTGTGTCACTGCCTCTGTCTCTGCATGTGTCTCTGTCTCTGTCTGTTTCTGTGTTTGTGTCTCTATCTGCGTCTATGCCTCTGTCTGTGTCTGTGTCTGTCTCTGTATCTCTGTCTGTGTCTCTGTCTGTGTCACTGCCTCTGTCTCAGTCTGTTTCTGTGTGTTTGTCTCTATCTGTGTCTCTGTCTATTTCTCTGTCTGTGTCACTGTCTCTGCCTCTGTCTGTGTCTCTGTCTGTGCCCCTGTCTCCGTCTGTGTCTCTCTGTACCTCTGTCTGTGTCTCTGTGTCTGTCTGTGTCTCTGTCTGTGTCTCTCTGTACCTCTGTCTGTGTCTCTGTCTGTGTCACTGCCTCTGTCTCTGTCTGTTTCTGTGTGTTTGTCTCTATCTGTGTCTCTGTCTGTGTCTCTGTCTCTGCCTCAGTCTGTGTCTATGTCTCTGTCAGTGTCTCTGTCTGTGTCCCTGTTTCTGTCTGTGTCTCCCTGTACCTCTGTCTGTGTCTCTGTGTCTGTCTGTGTCTCTGTCTCAGTCTCTGTCTGGGGCACATTCTGCTGCACAGACTGTGTTGAGGTGTGAGGCACACACCCAGCTGATCGGCAATGGGGGGAAGGACACACCCAGCTGATCGGCCATGGTGGAGGCACACTCCCAGCTGATCGGCATTGGGAGAGTCACACACACCCAGCTGATCGGCCATGGTGGGTGCACATACCCAGCTGATCGGCAATGCGGGGAAGGAAACACTCAGCTGATCGGCAATGGGGGGAAGGACACACCCAGCTGATCGGCAATGGGGGGAAGCACACACCCAGCTGATCGGCAATGGGGGGAAGGACAGACCCAGCTGATCGGCAATGGGGGGAATCACACACCCAGCTGATCGGCAATGGGGGAAAGCACACATCCAGCTGATCGGCATTGGGAGAGTCACACACCCAGCTGATCGGCCATGGTGGGGGAACATACCCAGCTGATCGGCAATGCGGGGAAGCACACACCCAGCTGATCGGCAATGCGGGGAAGGAAA
Source organism: Scyliorhinus torazame (assembly GCF_047496885.1). NCBI lineage: Eukaryota > Metazoa > Chordata > Chondrichthyes > Carcharhiniformes > Scyliorhinidae > Scyliorhinus > Scyliorhinus torazame. Next base: position 226,038 of record NW_027307819.1, read on the forward strand.
CACCCAGCTGATCGGCAATGGGGGGAAGGACAGACCCAGCTGATCGGCAATGGGGGGAAGCACACACCCAACTGATCGGCAATGGGGGGAAGGACACACCCAGCTGATCGGCAATGGGGGGAGGCACACACCCAGCTGATCGGCAATGCGGGGAAGCACATACCCAGCTGATCGGCAATGCGGGGAAGGACAGACCCAGCTGATCGGCAATGGGGGGAAGCACACACCCAGCTGATCGGCAATGGGGGGAAGCACACACCCAGCTGATCGGCAATGGGGGAAAGGACACTCCCAGCTGATCGACAATGCGGGGAAGCACACGCCCAGCTGATCGGCAATGGTGGGGAAGCACACTCCCAGCTGATCGGCAATGGTGTGAAGGACAGGCCCAGCTGATCGGCAATGGGGGGAAGCACACTCCCAGCTGATCGGCAATGCGGGGAAGCACACACCGAGCTGATCGGCAATGGGGGGAAGGACACACCCAGCTGATCGGCAATGGGGGGAAGCACACACCCAGCTGATCGGCAATGGGGGGAAGCACACACACTGCTGATCGGCAATGGGGGGAAGCACACTCCCAGCTGATCGGTAATGCGGGGAAGGACACACCCAGCTGATCGGCAATGCGGGGCAGCACACACCCAGCTGATCGGTAATGGGGGGAAGCACACTCCCAGCTGATCGGCAATGGGGGGAAGCACACTCCCAGCTGCTCGGCAATGCGGGGAAGGACACACCCAGCTGATCGGCAATGGGGGGAAGCACACTCCCAGCTGATCGGCAATGGGGGGAAGGACAGACCCAGCTGATCGGCAATGCGGGGAAGCACACACCCAGCTGATCGGCAATGGGGGGAAGCACACACCCAGCTGATCGGCAATGGGGGGAAGGACAGACCCAGCTGATCGGCAATGGGGGGAAGGACAGACCCAGCTGATCGGCAATGCGGGGAAGGACACACCCAGCTGATCAGCAATGGGGGGAAGCACATTCCCAGCTGATCGGCAAAGCGGGGAAGCACACACCCATCTGATCGGCAATGCGGGGAAAGACACACCCAGCTGATCAGCAATAGTGGGAAGCACACACCCAGCTGATCGACAATGCGGGGAAGCACACACCCAGCTGATCGGCAAAGCGGGGAAGGACACACCCAGCTGATCGGCAATGCGGGGAAGCACACACCCAGCTGATCGGCAATGCGGGGAAGCACACACCCAGCTGATCGGCAATGCGGGGAAGCACACTCCCAGCTGATCGGCAATGCGGGGAAGGACACACCCAGCTGATCAGCAATGGGGTGAAGCACACACCCAGCTGATCGGCAATGCGAGGAAGCACACACCCAGCTGATCGGCAATGGGGGGAAGCACACACCCAGCTGATCCGCAATGGGGGGAAGCACACACCCAGCTGATCGGCAATGGGGGGAAGTACACACCCAGCTGATCGGTAATGCGGGGAAGGACACACCCAACTGATCGGCAATGGGGGGAAGCACACACCCAGCTGATCGGCAATGCGGGGAAGGACACACCCAACTGATCGGCAATCGGGGGAAGGTCAGACCCAGCTGATCGGCAATGCGGGGAAGCCCACACCCAGCTGCCCGGCAATGGGGGGAAGGACACACTCAGCTGATCGGTAATGCGGGGAAGCACACACCCAGCTGATCGGCAATGGGGGGAAGCATACACCCAGCTGCCCGGCAATGCGGGGAAGCACACTCCCAGCTGATCGGCAATGGGGGGAAGCACACTCCGAGCTGATCGGCAATGGGGGGAGTCACACCCACCCACCAATAGTCCTGGTCATGCAGAATGGTAAGTCAGGGTGAGGCTGGCTGGGGAGGGTCAGTTTTACCGGCAGTGCGAGGAGAGAGATGCCGAGTCGGTGGGGTTTCCTCTCAGTGTTTAATGAATTGAAGAATTGAACTAAAGGGAACTTTCAGCACATTTTTCAACTGCTGCCTGAACTGAGTCTGTGTCACGGCGTAAATCGCAGTGTTTGTGCAGCAACTCAGGAGCTGCAGCATGAAGCCCAATTCCATAACATAATAATCTAACCATACAGAGTCATACCCCAGATTGTACATCCGGCTCCATATAGAATAAACCATTAACGTTGACCATAACAGGATGAAGTTGGCGGAGATAATGAAGAGTAACATGATGGATTTGCTGCGACTCTCCATCTCCGGGTCTCTGGCACTGTGCCCACTGCTGTGAGCCCGGAGTCTCCTGCGGGCCCTGCTGCTCAGGACAATGTGTCTGACGGTGAGAACATTGAGCAGCAGAATCAGGGCGAATGGAACACCCGGGGTTAGAATGTGGTGGAGGAACTCGATTGGTCCCCAGACCGGAGAGGACCGAACACCCATTGTGACAGCACAAAACCAGGGGAGGTTCCCCAGCTGATACCCACCGGCCAGCATCACCCCCCAGGAAATGTCCTTCAGACAGCTCAGCACAGCCACTGTTCCCAGAACCACAGCCGCCGCTTTCTCGCTGCAATATTTACTTTTCAGCCTCGGGCAACAAATGGCCACAAATCGATCAAAGGTGAAAGTGACGGTGAACCAGACAGAACAGTCAGTGGCTGCATAAAGCAGGGCGGCGTGGATATTGCACACGGGGATGGACCGCAGGAAATAAAACTGTTCATCAAAAACAATGGGAATGTGTCTGAATATCAGGTCGAGAATCACGACCAGGAGATCCCCCACTGCCATGGCCAACAGGTAACAAGTCACACATTTGGACAGCCCACAGTTTCTTCTCTTCAGGACCACAATTGTGATGAGGTTCACTGTGAGGAAGGGAAATACACAATGAAATTATACATCAGCCTGGGAAAGACATCACAAGTATGGTCGGCGTGGTGTTGAGGAAGTGAAATAAATATATACAAATACACACACTCACACACACACACACACACACAGACAGTAACACACTCACACACACACACACAGACAGTAACACACACTCACACACACACGGACAGTAACACACACACACACAGACAGTAACACACACACACACTAACACACTCACACTCACTAACACACACAGACAGTAATACACACACAGGCACTAACACACACACACAGACACACACTAACACACACACACTAACCCACAGACAGTAGTACACACACACACATACACTTCCACACTCACACACAGTCACTAACACACTCACACACACAGAGACAGTAACACACACACACAGACACTAACACACTCACTAACACACTCACACACAGACAGTAATACACACACACAGACACTAACGCACTCTCACACACACACAGACAGTAACACACTCACTAACACACACAGACAGTAATACACACACACAGGCACTAACACACACACACAGACACACACTAACACACACACACTAACCCACAGACAGTAGTACACACACACAGACACTAACACACTCACACAAACACAGACACTAACACACACACAGACACTAACACACTCACACACAGACAGTGATACACACACACAGACACTAACGCACTCTCACACACACACATACAGTAACACACTCACAGAATCATAGACACTAACACAAACACACACACAGACACCAACACACTCACACACACACTAAAACACTCACACACCCACTAACACACTCACACACAGACAGTAATACACTCACACAGACACTAACACACTCACACACACACACAGACAGTAACACTCACACACACACAGACAGTAATACTCTCACACACACAGACACCTCCCGTACCAGCCTCCCCGAACAGGCGCCGGAATGTGGCGACTAGGGGCTTTTCACAGTAACTTCATTTGAAGCCTACTTGTGACAATAAGCGATTTTCATTTTATTTCATTTGACTAACAAACTCACACACATACAGAGACAGTAACACACTCACACACACACAGACACTAACACACTCACACACACACACACTAACACACACACACTAACACACCCACACACATAGAACATAAAACATAGAACGATACAGCGCAGTACAGGCCCTTCGGCCCACGATGTTGCACCGACATGGGACATCAAAAAACAAAAGACATCTAACCTACACTATGCCATTATCATCCATATGGTTATCCAATAAACTTTTAAATGCCCTCAATGTTGGCGAGTTCACTCCGATTGCAGGTGGGGCATTCCACGGCCTCACCACTCTTTGCGTAAAGAACCTACCTCTGACCTCTGTCCTATATCTATTACCCCTCGCATACACACACAGACTAACACACACTCTCACACACACATACAGTAACACACTCCCACACACACACAGGGACAGTAATACACTCACAGACACTAACACGCTCACACACCCATACATAGACAGTATTACATTCACACACACACACAGTCACACACACACATACAGTAATACACGTATACACACACAGAGACAGTAATGCACTCACACTCACACAGACACTAACACACACACATACAGATAGAGTAATACACTCACACTCACACAGACACTAACACACACACACACACGCATACAGTAGTACACTCACACACACACACACAGATAGTAATACACTCACACACACAGACACTGACACACACTCACACACACATACAGAGACAGTAATACACTCACACAGACACTGACACACTTACAGACACACATACAGAGACAGTAATACACACACACATACAGAGGCTGTAATACCCTCACACAGACACTAACAGACACACCGACACACATACAGTAATACTCTCACACACACACACACGGGCAGAGGCAGTTATGCATTCACACTCACACAGACACGAAAACACATACAGTAACACACTCACACACGCACACACACAGACAGTAATACACACACACTCACAGACACTGACACACACTCACACACACACATACAGAGACAGTAATACACTCACACACACACAGACACTAACACACACACACACATACAGAGACAGTAATACACTCACACACACATACAGAGACAGTAATACACTCACACTCACACATACAGAGTCAGTAATCCACACACTCACACAGACTAATACACGCATGCACTCACATACAGAGACAGTAATACACTCGCACACTCACACAGACACTAACACACTCACACACACATACAGTAATACACTCACACACACACAGACAGATACAGTAATACACTCAAACTCACACAGGTACTAACACACACACACACACAGCAATACACTCACACACGCACAGACAGAGACAGTAATGCACTCATACAGAGACTAACACACTCACACACATATACAGAGACAGTAATACACTCACACACACACAGACACTACACACTCACACACACTCATACAGAGACAGTAATACACTCACACACACTGACACACACAAACAGAGACAGTAATACACTCACACAGACACTAACGCACTCACATACAGAGACAGTAATACACTCACTCTCACACACACACATACAGAGACAGTAATACACTCACGCTCACACAGACACTAACACTCGCACACACACAGAGGCAGTAATATACACAGGCACAAAGTCACTAATACACACTCACAAAGACACTAATGCACACACTCACACAACAGACACAAATACACACACTCATTGACACTGATACACTAATACAAACACTCACAGAAACAGAGACACTAATACACACACTCAAAGACAAACAGATACACTAATACACACACTCACTGACACACAGAGACAATAATACACACACACAGACACATAGAGAAAGAAATATACACACTCACAGACACACACTGACACTAATACACACACACTGACACTGATAAACACACTCACAGGCACAGACAATAATACACATACTCACACACAGACACTAATACACACTCACAGACAGACTGCTACACTAATACACACACTCACACACAGATACACTAATACACACTATCACTGACTCACACAGACATTAATACATACACACACAGACACACAGAGACACGAATACACACACACATAAACTAATAGACACACTCACAGCCGCACACAAAGACTCTAATACACACATTCACTCACACACACAAATACACACACTCTCAGACACACAGATAGAACATAGAACATCGAACATTACAGCACAGTACAGGCCCTTCAGCCCTCGATGTTGCGCCGACCTGTAGATAGACTAATACACACACATACTGACACGCAGATACACTAATACATACTCACAGGCACACACCCATACACAGTAATACACACAAACACTAATGCACACACACACAGACAGTAACACACACTCACAGACACACACAGGGACACACATACACACTCACACAGAGACAGTAATACACACACACACACACACACACAGTCACACACGCAAACACAAATACACACACTCACAGGCACACAGATATACCCTAATACACACACTCACTCACACACACAAAGACACCAATGCGCACAATCTCACACAGATACACTAATACACATACACTCACAGACCTAAACAGAGACTCTAATGCACACACACACACACAGACACTGATACACACACACAGATACACTAATGCACACACTCCCAGTCAAACACACAGACAGCAATACGCACACTCACACACACAAACACTAATACACACACTCACACAAAACAGACACACACAGGGACACTAATTCACACTCACAGACGCTAAGAGACACAAATACACACACACTCACACAGAGACAATAATACACACACTCACAGACACAAACACAGACATTAATACCCACACTCACACACACAGCCAGTAATACACACACACAAAGGCAGAGGCACGAATACACAAACTCATAAACACACACAGCCACACACAGATACACTAATGCACACACACAGACATACACAGACACTAATACACACACTCAACGACACACAGAGGCACTAATACACACATTCACTGACAAGCAGATACACTAATACATACTCAGACACACACACACACTAATACAAACACAAACAGACACTCACAGACACACACACGCACACTAATACACACACTCTCACACACAAGCACTAATGCACACACTCACAGACACACATAGACACTAATCCACATGCACACACAGACACTAATACACACACTCACTGACACATAGAGACAGTAATATACACACTCAGAGACACAGACACAATAATACACATCCTCACCCACAGGCACTAATACACACTCACAGGCTCACAGATACATTAATACACACACTCACAGACACTAATACACACACTCACACACACAGGCGCACTAATAAATGCACTCACAGTCACACACAGACACTAATACACACACTCACAGACACCCAGAGACACTAATTCACACACTCACTGACACACAGAGACACTAATGTACACACTTACAGACCCAGAGACACAAAACTCACACACACAGACATACACAGATACATTTATAGATAAGTTGAAACACACAGGGACACTAATACAAACAATCACACACACACACTAATGCACACACTCACAGACATACAGAGACACTAATACACACACTGACTGACACATAGAGACACTAATATACACACTTATATACACAGAGACACTAAAACACAGAGACACTGACACACACACTCACAGTCACGCAGAGACACGAATATTCACACACTCCCCCAGACACTAAGTCAGACACTCACTGACACACAGCGACATTAATCTACCCAGTCTCAGATACACACAGAGACACTAATAAACGCACTCACACAACTCAGGCACTAATACACACACTCACACACACAGACACTAATACACACACACAGACACACACAGACATTAATGCACAAACTCAAAGACACACACACAGACACTAATACACAGACACAGGCACACAGAGAACTAATACAACTACTCACACACAGACACTAATACACACACACACTGACATGCAGGTACACTAATACACACACTCACACAAACACAGGCAAGAATGCACACACACACACAAACAGTCACTAATACACACACACAGACACACAGAGACACAAATACACCACTCACACACAGACACTAATACACTCACACACAGACACTAATACACACACACACAGACACTAATACACCACTCACACACCGACACTAATACACTCACTCACTGGCACGCAGATGCACTAAACACACACACTCGCACAACACACACAGACACTAATACACACGCACACACACGCACATATAGTAATCCACACACTCAAAGACACAGACAGACACTAACTCACAAACACACACAGACACTAATGCACAAACCCAAAGACACACACAGACACACTAATACACACACTCATCGACACATAGATACACTAATACACACTTACAGACACACATACAGTCACTAATACACACACTCACACACATAGACACTAATACACGGATCGGAAATTAGCAAACGTGACACCACTGTTTAAAAAAGGAGGCAGGCAGAAAGCGGGTAATTATAGGCCAGTTAGCTTAACTTCGGTAGGAGGGAAGATGCTGGAATCTATCATCAAGGACGAAATAGCGAGGCATCTGGATGGAAATTGTCCCATTGGGCAGACGCAGCATGGGTTCATAAAGGGCAGGTCGTGCCTAACTAATTTAGTGGAATTTTTGAGGACATGACCAGTGCGGTAGATAACGGGGAGCCAATGGATGTGGTATATCTGGATTTCAGAATACCATTGACAAGGTGCCACACAAAAGGTTACTGCATAAGATAAAGATGGATGGCATTAAGGGGAAAGTAGTAGCATGGATAGAGGATTGGTTAATTAATAGAAAGCAAAGATGGGGATTAATGGGTGTTTCTCTGGTTGGCAATCAGTAGCTAGTGGTGTCCCTCAGGGATCAGTGTTGGGCCCACAATTGTTCACAATTTACATAGATGATTTGGAGTTCGGGAACCAAGGGCAATGTGTCCAAGTTTGCAGACGACACTAAGATGAGTGGTAAAGCAAAAAGTGCAGAGGATACTGGAAGTCTGCAGAGGGATTTGGACAGGCTAAGTGAATGGGCTAGGGTCTGTCAGATGGAATACAATGTTGACAAATGTGAGGTTATCCATTTTGTAGGAATAACAGCAAAAGGGATTATTATTTAAATGATAAAATAGTAAAACATGCTGCTGTGCAGAGAGACCTGGGTGTGCTAGTGCATGAGTTGCAAATAGTTGGTTTACAGGTGCAACAGGTGATTAAGAAGGCAAATGGAATTTTGTCCTTCATTGCTAGAGGGATGGAGTTTAAGACTAGGGAGGTTCTGCTGCAATTGTATAAGGTGTTAGTGAGGCCACACCTGGAGTATTGTGTTCAGTTTTGGTCTCCTTACTTGAGAAAGGACGTACTGGCACTGGAGGGTGTGCAGAGGAGATTCACTAGGTTAATCCCAGAGCTGAAGGGGTTGGATTACGAGGAGAGGTTGAGTAGACTGGGACTGTACTTGTTGGAATTTAGAAGGATGAGGGTTGATCTTATAGAAACATTTAAATTATGAAGGGATTAGATAGGATAGATGCGGGCAGGTTGTTTCCATGGCGGGCGAAAGCAGAACTAGGGGGCATAGCCTCAAAATAAGGGGAAGTAGATTGAGGACTTAGTTTAGGAGGAACATCTTCACCCAAAGGGTTGTGAATCTATGGAATTCCTTGCCCAGTGAAACAGTAGAGGATCCTTCATTAAATGTTTTTAAGATAAAGATAGATAGTTTTTTGGAGAATAGAGGGATTAAGGGTTATGGTGTTTGGGCTGGAAACTGGAGCTGAGTCCACAAAAGATCAGCCATGATCTCATTGAATGGTGGAGCAGGCTCGAGGGGCGAGATGGCCTAATCCTGCTCCTAGTTCTTATGTTCTCACAGACACACGCTGGCACTAATACACACTCACAGGCTCAAAGAAACACTGATACACACTCGCAGACACACAGAGACACTAATACACACTCACATAAACACATACAGACACTAATACACACACACAGACACTAATACACCCACTCACAGACACACACTGGCACCAATACACACAGACATTAACACACACACACAGATACTAATACACACTCTAACGATGCACAGAGACAATAATACACACACACAGACACAGGGAGACTCGAATGCACACACTCACAGACACACAGAGACACTCATACACACACTCACAGACACACAGAGACATTAATACACACACTCACAGACACACAGAGACACTAATACACACACTCACAGACACACAGAGACACTAATCCACACACTCGCAGACACACAGAGACACTCATACACACACTCACAGACACACAGATACATTAATACACACACTCACAGACACAAGCAGACACTAATACACACACACAGACACTAATACACACACTCACAGACACACACAGACACTAATACACAGACTCACAGTCACACGCAGACACTAACACACACACTAACACACAGAGACACTAATACACATTCACAGATACACTAATACACAGAGAGGCACTAGTACACAGCTCACAGGCCGACAGAGACACTAATACACAAACACACACACATTAATAGAGACACTCACACACATAGCCACTAATGCACTCACACAAACAGACACTAATGCACAAATTCTCACACACACTCAGACACACACAGACACTAATACATACACTCACACACACAGAGACACGAGTAGACACACTCACAGACACACAGAGACACTAATGCACACACTCGCAGACACACACAGACACTAATACACACACATACAGACACTAATACACACACTCACACACACATACACTAATACACACACTCACAAACTCACACTGGCACTAATACACACACACATACACTAACGCACAGACACAGATAGTAATACACACACAGTGATACACAGAGACAATAATATACACACTCACAGACACAGGGAGACTCTAATGCATACACTCACGCACACACAGCGACACTAATACAAACAGTCACACACACACATGCACTAATAAACACACTAACACAAACACACAGATACTAATACACATACTTACTGATACACAGGGGCAATACTACACACTCACAGACACACACAGACACTAATACACACACTCACACACAGATACACTAATACACATTCACAGCCACACAGATACACCCATACAGACACGCACACACAGAGAGACACTAGTACACAGCTCACAGACCGACAGAGACATTAATACACAAACACACACTCACTAATAGAGACACTCACACACATAGACACTAATACACTCACACACACAGACTAATGCACACATTCTCACACACACACCGATACTCACAGATACACCAATATACACAGAAATACAGACACACACAGACTCTAATACACACACTCAGACGTCCCTCCACACACACACCACCCTCCACACACACACTAACCCCTCCACACGCACTAACCCCCCCACACACTGACCCCACCCCACACACACTGACCCCCACCCACACACACTAACCCATCCACACACACTAACCCCCTGAACCACAGATCTACTAACCCCTCCTCACGCACTAACCCCCCCCACACACTGACCCCACCCCACACACACTGACCCCCACCCACACACACACTAATCCCCCCACACACACTAACCCCCCACACACACTAACCCCCCCACACACACTAACCCCCCCCACACACACTAACCCACCCCCAAACACACTAACCCGGTCCACACGCATTAACCTCCCCCACACACTGACCCCACCCCACACACACTGACCCCCGCCCATACACACACACTAACCCCACCACACACACTAACCCCCCACTCACACTAACCCCTAACCCCCCCCTCCACACACTGACTCCACACCACACACACTAACCCCCCCACACACACTAACCCCCCCACACACACTAAACCCCCCCACACACCCTGCCACACACACACACACACTAATCCCCCCACACACACACTAACCCCCCACACACACACTCCCCCACCCCACACACACTCACCCCCACACACACACTCCCCCACCCCCCACACACTAACCCTCACACACACACTAACCACCCCCCCACACAAACATACACACTAACCCCCCACACACTAACCCCCCCAAATAAACACACATACTAACACCCCCACACACACTAACCCCCCCCACACACACACTAACCACCCCAACACACACTAACCCCCACACACACACACTACTACCCCCACACACACTAACCCCCCCAACACACACTAACCCCCACCACACACACACTAACCACCCCAACACACAATAACCACCCCCAACACACACTAACCCCCACCGCACACACACTAGCCCCCCCACACACACAATAAACTCCTCCCCCACACACACTAACTCACCGCCCACACACACTAACACCCTCCACACACACTATCCGTCCCACACACACACTAACCCCCCCCACACACTAACACCCCCTCACACACTAACATCCCCACTACACACACACTAACCCCACACACACTAACCTCCGCAACAAACACACTAACCCCCCCACACACACTAACCCCCCTCACACACTCACACACTAAAACCCCCACCACACACACACATTAACCCACCCACACACACTAACACCCCCACACACACTAACCACCCCCACACACACTAACCCTCCCACCCACACACTAACCCCCACACACACTAACCCACCCCCACACACACTAACCCGGTCCACACGCATTAACCTCCCCCACACACTGACCCCACCCCACACACACTGACCCCCGCCCATACACACACACTAACCCCACCACACACACTAACCCCCCACTCACACTAACCCCTAACCCCCCCCTCCACACACTGACTCCACACCACACACACTAACCCCCCCACACACACTAACCCCCCCACACACACTAAACCCCCCCACACACCCTGCCACACACACACACACTAATCCCCCCACACACACACTAACCCCCCACACACACACTCCCCCACCCCACACACACTCACCCCCACACACACACTCCCCCACCCCCCACACACTAACCCTCACACACACACTAACCACCCCCCCACACAAACATACACACTAACCCCCCACACACTAACCCCCCCAAATAAACACACATACTAACACCCCCACACACACTAACCCCCCCCACACACACACTAACCACCCCAACACACACTAACCCCCCCACACACACACTACTACCCCCACACACACTAACCCCCCCAACACACACTAACCCCCACCACACACACACTAACCACCCCCAACACACAATAACCACCCCCAACACACACTAACCCCCACCGCACACACACTAGCCCCCCCACACACACAATAAACTCCTCCCCCACACACACTAACTCACCGCCCACACACACTAACACCCTCCACACACACTATCCGTCCCACACACACACTAACCCCCCCACACACTAACACCCCCTCACACACTAACATCCCCACTACACACACACTAACCCCACACACACTAACCTCCGCAACAAACACACTAACCCCCCCACACACACTAACCCCCCTCACACACTCACACACTAAAACCCCCACCACACACACACATTAACCCACCCACACACACTGACACCCCCACACACACTAACCACCCCCACACACACTAACCCTCCCACCCACACACTAACCCCCACACACACTAACCCACCCCACACACGCACTAAACCCCCCACACACACACTAACCCCCGCACACCCACTAACCATCCCACACACACACACTAGCCCCCCCACAATCACACACTAACCCTCCCACATACACTAACACCTCACTAACAAACATTAACACCCCCCACACACACACTAACCCTCCCACACACTCACCCCCCCCAGGCACACATTAACGCTCCCACCCACACACTAACACCCCCCCACACACACTAACCCTCCCATACATACACTAGCCCCGTGTGGTGGTAAGTATTAGGGGTATTGCGGTACCCTGTGATGCCGAGAGGCTATTGGTGGATAGACACTGTGTCCCGAGTGGATCAGCCGCCTACTGGCTCCACCCAGTAAGGTGGGGTATAAGAGCCCGTGTTCTCCCAGCAGTCTCATTCTGTAACTGTGCTGCTGGGGAACAAGTCTGCGTAATAAAGCCATCGATCGACTCCTTCTCTTCTCGTCTCGTGAGTGATTGATTGTGCTGCAATTTATTACGCAGACTTAAAGGACATGGAGCTCCGACTCACTCCGGAGTGTCTGCGAATCAGCCCCCACGCGGCAGACTCAGCGGGCACTTTTAAACACTGGCTCGCGTGGTTCGAAGGATACCTCGGAACGGGCACCTGCATGACTACAGAAGACCACAAAATGCAAGTCCTGCATTCCAGGGTGAGCCCGGGACCCCCCCCCCCCCCACAGCGATCCATGTGCGGCCAACGGGCGCCGCCATGTTGGATCCCGGACTCCATGTGGGAGGGAGTGGCGCCGCCATCTTGGGTCCCGGACTCCTTGCGGGAACGATGGGCGCCGCCATCTTGGCTGACGGCCAAGGACCCCGGAATGGACGACTTCACGGGGCCTGAAAAAAACGCCCCGTGCAGCAACTACGACTGGCTTCGGTGACCCTGGACCAGTCGCGGCCCCGAACGCTCCAAACGGCAACAACGATGGTACTCGTCAACGGGTACGGACACCCTGCCTGATCGACTCTGGGAGCACGGAGAGTTTTATACACCCCGATACGGTAAGACGCTGTTTCGATCCACCCGAGTAATCAAAAGATTTTCCTGGCGGCAGGATCCCATTCCGTACAGATCAAAGGGTTCTGCATCGCGAACCTCACGGTGCAGAGGTGGGAGTTCAAGAACTACCGGCTTTACGTCCTTCCCCACCTCTGCGCTGCCACACTCCTGGGGTTGGATTTTCAGTGTAACCTCCAGAGTTTAACGTTTCAATTTGGCGGCCCTGTACCCCCACTCACTATCTGTGACCTCGCGACCCTCAAGGTCGACCCACCGTCCCTGTTTGCGAACCTCACCCCGGATTGCAAACCCGTTGCCACTAGGAGCAGACGATACAGCGCCCAGGACCGATCTTTTACCCTGTCTGAAGTCCAGCGGCTGCTGCGGGAAGGCATAATCCAGGCCAGCTATAGTCCCTGGAGAGCCCAGGTGGTAGTTGTAAAGACCGGGGAGAAGCAGAGGATGGTTATGGACAATAGTCAAACCAACAGCAATTACACACAGCTGGATGCGTATGCTCTCCCTCCCCCCCCCCGCATATCCGACATGGTCAATCGGATTGCACAGTACAAGGTCTTTTCCACGGTGGACCTTAAGTCCGCCTACCACCAGCTCCCCATCCTCCCGAGCGACCGCAAATACACTGCTTTTGAAGCGGATGGGCGGCTCTATCACTTTTTAAGGGTTCCATTCCGCGTCACTAACGGGGTCTCGGTCTTCCAACGGGAGATGGACCGAATGGTTGACCGGTATGGTTTGCGGGCCACGTTCCCGTACCTCGACAACGTCACCATCTGCGGCCACGACCAGCAGGACTACGACGCCAACCTACGCAAATTCCTCCAGACCGCGAACGCCCTGAATCTCACATACAACAGGGAGAAATGCGTGTTTAGCCCCGACCGTCTAGCCATCCTTGGCTACGTAGTGCGAAATGGAGTGATAGGCCCAGACCCCGAACGCATGCTGAACTCTTGGAGTTCCCCCTCCCTCACTGCTCCAAGGCCCTGAAACGCTGCCTGGGCTTTTTCTCTTGTTACGCCCAGTGGGTCCTCAACTACGTGGACAAGGTTCATCCGCTAATCCAGTCCACGGTCTTTCCCCTGTCGACATAGGCCCGCCAGGCCTTCAGCCGCATCAAAGCGGATATCGCAAAGGCCACGATGCGCGCTATCGACCAGTCCCTCCCCTTCCAAGTCGAGAGTGATGCATCCGACGTAGCTCTGGCGGCCACCCTCAACCAAGCGGGCAGACCCGTGGCCTTTTATTCACGCACCCTCCACGCTTCAGAAATCCGCCACTCCCCAGTGGAAAAGGAGGCCCAGGCCATAGTGGAAGCTGTGCGGCATTGGAGACATTACCTGGCCGGGAGGAGATTTACTCTCCTCACTGACCAACGGTCGGTTGCCTTCATGTTCGATAATGCACAGCGGGGCAAGATCAAGAATGACAAGATCCTGCGGTGGAGGATCGAACTCTCCACCTATAACTATGAGATCTTGTACCGGCCCGGAAAGCTGAACGAGCCTCCTGATGCCCTGTCCCGCGGCACATGTGCCAACGCACAAGTGGACTGTCTCTGAACCCTCCACGAGGACCTCTGCCACCCGGGGGGGTCACCCGGTTCTATCACTTTGCAAAGACCCGCTACCTGCCGTACTCCATCGTGGAGGTCAGGACAGCCACAAGGAACTGGCAAATCTGCGCAGAGTGTAAGCCGCACTTCTACAGGACAGAGAAAGAGCACATGATAAAGGCTTCCCGTCCCTTTGAGCGCCTCAGTCTGGACCTCAAAGGCCCCGTCCCCTCCACCGACCGCAACAAGTACTTCCTGAACGAGATTGACGAGTACTCCCGTTTCCCATTCGCCATCCCCTGTCCCGACGTGACCGCGGCCACAGTCATTCGAGCCGTCGGCACCACCTTTACCCTGTTCAGTTTCCCCGCGGACATACATAGTGATAGGGGGTCGTCCTTCATGAGCGACGAACTGCGTCAATTCCTGCTCTGCATGGGCATCGCCTCGAACAGGACGACCAGTTACAAGCCCCGGGGGGAACGGTCAGGTAGAGAGGGAGGACGGAACGGTCTGGAAACCCGTCCTGCTGGCCCTACGGTCCAGAGGTCTCACAGTTTCCCGCTGGCAGGAAGTCCTCCCGGACGCCCTCCACTCTGCTTTGTACAACAACAAATCAAACACCCCAGGAACTCCTCCTTGTCTTCCCTAGGAAGTCCTCTTCCAGAACCTCACTTCCGACCTGGCTGGCAGCCCCGGGACCCATCCTGCTCCGAAAACATGTGCGGGCGCACAAGTCGGACCCGTTGGTCGAGAGGGTTCATCTCCTCCACGCGAACCCTCAATACGCCTAAGTGGCGTACCCCAACAGCCGACAGGACACGGTCTCCCTGCGGGACCTGGCGCCCGTCGGAGCTCCATCCCCTCCCCCCAACACCAGTCACCCACCCTGGAGCTCCACACCCCCCCCCCAACACCAGTCACCCACTCTGGAGCTCCACCCCCCAACACATCCCCTAACACCAATCACCCCCTCCCTCCCACCGGCGCACCCCTTTCCCGTGTGGATTGGTCCTTCCCCCGGTCCCGAATAGGGATATTGGATCGGGAGGAGGCATCGTGACGCTCCCAGAGACGAGGGGGCCTGAACCAGCACCTGCATCACCACCAGGGCTAAGCCTTTCGGCGAGGATGACCAGGGCACCAATTCGACTCATCAAATCAGTATAGTAAGGCAAGAAATGACTCTGTAAATAATTTTTTTTGGTTGCCTAGTAAAAGCGGCATTGTAAATAGTACTAGTAGTTGATATTGGAGCATAGCCGCCGTGTTAGCGGCATCCTAGGTACCGACTCTGTAAACACCGACCACCATACGGCCCATGACCCCGCCGGGTTCTTTTTCAACAAGGGGTGAATGTGGTGGTATGTATTAGGGGTATTAAGGTACCCTGTGATGCCGAGAGCCTATTGGTGGATAGTCACTGGGTCCCGAGTGGATCAGCCACCTATTGGCGCCTCCCAGTAAGGTGGAGTATAAGATCCCAGGTTCTCCCAGCAGCCACAGTCTGTAACTGTGCTGCTGGGGAAGAAGTCTGCGTAATAAAGCCATCGATCAACTCCTTCTCGTCTCGTCTCGTGAGTGATTGATTGTGCTACACCCTGTGCCTGTATACAGTTCACCATTTACTGCTCAATAATCCCTGGGAGCAGGGGACAGGCAGTGTGGCGCAGGGAGCCCCCAATTAAAAAGCTGTTTCACAGACCTCTGTGCTGTATATAGTTAAACATTTACTGCTCGAATAATCTCTGGGAGCAAGGGCAAGGCAGTGTGACCCGGGAGCCCCCAATTAACAAGCTGTTTCAGAGACCTCTGTGCTGTATATAGTTAACCAGTTACTTCTCAATAATCCCTGGGAGCAGGGGAGAGGCAGTGTGGCCTCGGGAGCCCCCAATTAAAAAGCTGTTTCAGAGACCTCTGTGCTGTATATAGTTTACCATTTACTGCTCAATAATCCCTGGGAGCAGGGGACAGGCAGTGTGGCCTCGGGATCCCACAATTAAAAAGCTGTTTCAGAGACCTCTGTGCTGTATATAGTTAACCATTTACTTCTCAATAATCCCTGGGAGCAGGGGACAGGAAGTGTGGTCCGGGAGTCCCCAATTAAAAAGCTGTTTCAGAAAAATCAGTGCTCTATTTAGTTAACCATTTACTTCTCAATAATCCCTGTTAGCAGGGGACAGGCAGTGTGGTCCGGGAGGCCCCAATTAAAAAGTTGTTTCAGAGACCTCGGTGCTGTATATAGTTAACGATTTACTGCTCAATAATCCCTGGGAGCAGGGGACAGGCAGTGTGGCCTCGGGAGCCCCCAGTTAAAAAGCTGTTTCAGAGACCTGTGTGCTGTATATAGTTAACCATTTACTGCTCAATAATCCCTGGGAGCAGGGCTCAGGCAGTGTGGCCTTTGGAGCCCACAATTAAAAAGCTGTTTCAGTGATCTCTGTGCTGTATGTAGTTAACCATTTACTGCTCAATAATCCCTGGGAGCAGGGGACAGGCAGATTGGTCCGGGTCCTCCCAATTAAAAAGCTGTTTCAGTGACCGCTGTGCGTGTATATATTTAACCATTTAGATCTTAATAATCGCTGTGAGCAGGGGACAGACAGTGTGGCCTCGGGAGCCCCCAATTAAAAAGCTGTTTCAGAGACCTCTGTGCCTTTATATAGTTAACCATTTACTTCTCAATAATCCCTGGGAGCAGGGGACAGGCAGTTCGGCCTCGTGTGCCCAGAATTAGAAAGCTGTTTCAGAGACCTCTGAGCTGTATATTGTTAACCATTTACTGCTCAATAATCCCTGGGAGCAGGGGACAGGCAGTTCGGCCTCGGGTGCCCAGAATTAAAAAGCTGTTTCAGAGACCTCTGTGCTGTATATAGTTAACCGTTTACTGCTCAATAATCCCTGGGAGCAGGGGACAGACATTGTGGCCTCGGGAGCCCCCAATTAAAAAGCTGTTTCAGAGACCTCTGTGCTGTATATAGTTAACCATTTACTTCTCAATAATCCCTGGGAGCAGGGGACAGGCAGTGTGGCCTTGGGAGCTCCCAATTAAAAAGCTGCTTCATTGACATATGTGCCTGTATGTAGTTAACCATTTACTGCTCAATAATCCCTGGGAGCAGGGGACAGGCAGTGTGGCCTTGGGAGCCCCCAATTAAAAAGCTGTTTCAGACGCCTTTGTGCTGTATATAGTTAACCATTTACTGCTCAATAATCCCTGCGAGCAGAGGACAGGCAGTGTGGCCTTGGGAGCTCCCAATTAAAAAGCTGCTTCATTGACATATGTGCCTGTATGTAGTTAACCATTTACTGCTCAATAATCCCTGGGAGCAGGGGACAGGCAGTGTGGCCTTGGGAGCCCCCAATTAAAAAGCTGTTTCAGACGCCTCTGTGCTGTATATAGTTAACCATTTACTGCTCAATAATCCCTGCGAGCAGAGGACAGGCAGTGTGGCCTTGGGAGCTCCCAATTAAAAAGCTGCTTCATTGACATATGTGCCTGTATGTAGTTAACCATTTACTGCTCAATAATCCCTGGGAGCAGGGGACGGCAGTGTGGCCTCGGGAGCGCCAGTTAAAAAGCTGTTTCAGAGACCTCTGTGCCTGTATATAGTTAACCATTTACTGCTCAATAATCCCTGGGAGCAGGGGACGGCAGTGTGGCCTCGGGAGCGCCAGTTAAAAAGCTGTTTCAGAGACCTCTGTGCTGTATATAGTTAACCATTTACTGCTCAATAATCCCTGGGAGCAGGGGACGGCAGTGTGGCCTCGGGAGCGCCAGTTAAAAAGCTGTTTCAGAGAACCTCTGTGTTGCACATAGTTAATCATTTTCTTTTCAATAATCCCTTGGAGCAAGGGCCAGGTAGGTGGTCCGGGAGCCGCTAATTCAAAAGCTGTGTGTGGTGGTATGTATTAGGGGTAATGTGTACCTGTGAAGCCGAGAGGCTATTGGCTGACAGGTCTCGGGCCCTGGTTGGATCTGCCGACTTCTGGCTTCGCCCTGAAGGCGGAGTATAACAGCTCGAGCTTCTCCCCGCAGCCTCATTCTGTAACTGAGCTGCTGGGGACAAGTCTCCCTTAATAAAACCTAGATCGACTTCATCGCTTCTCGTCTCGCATTAGTCATTGTGCGCTACAATTTATTAAGCGAGCTTAAAAGACTATGGAGCTCCGGATCGCCCCGGAGTACCTGCGCACGCCCCCGTGCAGTGAACTCGGTGGCCGTATTCAAACACTGGCAAGCATGCTTTGAAGGCTACCTTCGAACGGCCCCCGGCCGGATCACGGAAAAGCAGAAAATGGAGGTCCTGCCTTCGAGGGTAAGCCCGGAAATTTACTCACTAATAGAAGACGCAGAGGATTTCCCGACGGCGCTCGCATTGCTGAAGGGCATCTACGTTCGGCCCGTAACCCAGGTCTACGCGCGCCACCAACTCGCCACGAGACGGCAAAGTCCCGGAGAATCGCTCGAGGAATTCTACGGAGCGCTGTTGATTTTGGGACGAGGCTGCCACTGCCCGCCGGTGAACGCGATCGACCACACGGACCTGCTAATTCGTGATGCATTCGTGGCATGTATGAACTGTCCGCAAATCCGTCAGAGACTTTTTGAAAGAGAGTAGGACTTTCAGAGGCACGGGCCCTTGCGGCCTCCCTTGATGCGGCCTCCCAAAAGGCCCGCGCCTACGGCCCCGACCGTGCGGCAGCCCCTTGTGCTCCGTGGACCCCATCGTGACCAAATCCCCGGCATCCCCCCCCCCCCCCGCAAGCTTGCGCGGTTAAAGCACCAGACCATCCCGGGTGGGCCCGCTGCTATTTTTGCGGACAGGCGATACACCCCCGGCAGCGCTGCCCGGCCCGCGCAGCTCCCTGTAAAAGCTGCGGCGAGAAGGGCCATTACGCGGTGGTCCCGGGGGGGTCGCCGCAATCCCAGGAGAAGAGCGAGGACAGCACATACCAAACACCCCCCCTAACCCCCCCCCCCCCACGCCCCATGTGAGACGCGTAGGCGCCGCCATTTTGGGTCCCAGGCACCACGTGGGGTGGATGGGCGCCGCCACTATGTGATCCCCCAGCCACGTGCGACCCATGGGGGAGGCCATTTTGTCCACCCCCGGCCATGTGCGATTCATAGACGCCGCCACCTTGGTTGACAACAAAGGACCCCAGCATCGACAGCTCCACGGGGTCCGAAGAAGACGCCACAACACTACTACCACGACTGGCTTCGGTGACACTGGATCAATCGCAGCCTCGGACGCTCCAGACGACGACAACAACGGTGCTGGTCAATTGATACGAGACGCCATTCCTGATCGACTCCAGGAGCACCGAAAGTTTTATTCACCCAGACACGGTAAGACGCTGTTTTCTGTCCATCCAAGCACGCAAAAGATTTCCCTAGCTGCAGGATCCCACTCCGTACAGGTCAAAGGGTTCTGCATAGTGACCCTAACGGTGCAAGGGAGGGAGTTTAAAAACTACAGGCTCTACATCCTTCCCCAACTCTGCGCGCCCACATTACTGGGATTAGACTTCCAGTGTAACCAGCAGAGCCTAACATTCTAATTAGGCGGCCCCATACCCCCACTCACTATCTGCGGCCTCGCAACCCTCAAGGTTGAACCGCCGTCCTTGTTTGCAAACCTCACCCCGGATTGCAAACCCGTAACCACTAGGAGCAGACGGTACAGCGCCCAGGACCGGATATTTATTCGGTCTGAAGTCCAGCGGTTGCTGAAGGAAGACGTAATCCAGGCCAGCAATAGTCCCTGGAGAGCCCAGGTGGTAGTCGTAAAGACCGGGGAAAAGCAAAGGATGGTCATAGATTATAGTCAGACCATCAACAGGTACACACAGCTAGATGCGTACCCTCTCCCCTGCATATCCGACATGGTCAATCGGATTGCCCAGTATAAGGTTTTCTCCACCGTGGACCTCAAGTCCGCCGACCACCAGCTCCCCATCCGCCCAGGTGACCGCAAGTACACAGCCTTCGAGGCAGACGGGCGTCTATACCACTTCCTAAGGGTCCCATTTGGCGTCACGAACGGGGTCTCGGTCTTCCAGCGGGAGATGGACCGAATGGTTGACCAGCACGGGTTGCAGGCCACGTTCCCGTATCTCGACAACGTGACCATCTGCAGCCACGATCAGCAGGACCACGACGCCAACCACCAAAATTTCCTTCAGACCGCAAACGCCCTGAACCTCACATGTAAGGAGGAAAAATGCGTTTTTAGCACAAACCGTTTGGTCATCCTGGGATACGTAGTGCGCAATCGAGTGATAGGCCCCGGCCCCGAACGCATGCGCCCCCTTATGGAATTTCCTCTCCCCCACTGCTCCAAAGCCCTGAAACGTTGCCTGGGCTTCTTTTCATATTACGCCCAGTGGGTCCCCCAGTATGCAGACAAGGCCCGCCCCCTAATACAGACCACTACCTTTCCTCTGTCGACAGAGGCTTGCCAGGCCTTCAGCCGCATCAAAGCGGATATCGTAAAGGCCACGATGCGCGCTATCGACGAGTCCCTCCCCTTCCAGTCGAGAGCGACGCATCCGATGTAGCTCTGGTGGCGACCCTTAACCAAGCGGGCAGACCCGTGGCCTTTTTCTCCCGGACCCTCCACGCCTCAGAAATCCGCCACTCCTCAGTGGAAGAGGAAGCCCAAGCCATAGTGGAAGCTGTGCGACATTGGAGGCATTACCTGGCCGGCAGGAGATTCACTCTCCTCACTGACCAACGGTCGGTAGCCTTCATGTTCGATAATGCACTGCGGGGCAAAATTAAAAATGACAAGATCTTAAGGTGGAGGATCGAGCTCTCCACCTTCAACTACGAGATCTTGTACCGTCCTGGAAAGCTGAACGAGACGTCCGATGCCCTATCCCATGGCACATGTGGCAACTCACAAAAAGACCGTCTCCAAGCCCTCCATGAGGACCTCTGCCACCCGGGGGTCACCCGATTCTACCATTTTATAAAGTCCCGCAACCTCCCCTACTCTGTGGAGGAGGTCCGTACAGTCACCAGGAACTGCCACATCTGCGCAGAGTGCAAACCGCACTTTTTCAGGCCGGATAGAGCGCACCTGATCAAGGCTTCCCGCCCCTTTGAACGCCTCAGTCTGGATTTCAAAGGGCCCCTCCCCTCCACCGACCGCAACGCATACTTCCTGAACGTGGTGGACGAGTACTCCCGTTTCCCCTTCGCCATCCCCTGCCCTGACATGACAGCGGCCACAGTCATTAAAGCCCTTAACACCATATTCACACTGTTCGGATGCCCCGCATATATCCATAGCGACAGGGGGTCCTCCTTCATGAGTGACGAGCTGCGCCAGTTCCTGCTCAGCAAGGGCATAGACTCGAGCAGGACGACCAGCTACAACCCTCGGGGGAACGGGCAAGTAGAGAGGGAGAACGGCACGGTCTGGAAGACCGTCCTACTAGCCCTACGGTGCAGGGATCTCCCAGTTTCCCGGTGGCAGGAGGTCCTCCCGGACGATCTCCACTCCATCCGGTCGCTGCTGTGTACCACCACTAACCAAACGCCTCATGAGCGCCTCCTTGTCTTCCCTAGGAGGTCCTCCTCCGGAACGTCGCTGCCGACCTGGCTGGCGGCCTCAGGACCCATCGTGCTCCGGAAAAATGTGCGGGCGCACAAATCGGACCCGTTGGTCGAGAGGGTTCACCTCCTCCACGCGAACCCGCAGTACGCCTACGTGGCGTACCCCGACGGCCGACAGGACACGGTCTCCCTGCGGGACCTGGCGCCCGCCAGCAACACCCCCCCCCCGGACACCGATCACCCCCTCCCTATTACCGGCGCACCCCGCGACCGACCCCTTCCCGGGGGGCTCGGTCTTCCTCCCGTGCCCGCCCAGGAGTGAAACAGGGACAAACACCGAAACGCTCCCGGAGACGACAACGCCTGAGCAAGCACCTGCACCACCACCGGGGCTGAGGCGATCGACGAGGAAGACCAGACCGCCCGCTCGACTCGTTGAATCCGCGTGACATCAAGAAAATCAAGAATGTTGTTGTAACAAAAAAACATGTTTTTGCCCATATTGTAAACAGTTCTCACAAACTTGTACATAGCCCAGTGTAGGTCTAAAGCTGTGTTAACGCAGTCCGAAATTTGTTCCAGAGCCAGCCTTGTAAACCCCTACCACAATGCGAAACACCACACCGCCGGGTTCCTTTTTAACAAGGGGTGAATGTGGTAGTATGTGTTAGGGGTAATGTGGTGCCTGTGAAGCCGAGAGGCTATTGGCTGACAGGTCCCGAGTCCTGGTTGGATCTGCCGACTTCTGGCTCCGCCCTGAATGCGGAGTATAACAGCTCGAGCTTCTCACCGCAGCCTCATTCAGTTGCTGAGCTGCTGGGGACAAGTCTCGCTTAATAAATCCTAGATAGACTTCATCGCTTCTCACCTCGCGTAAGTCATTGTGCGCTACAATGTGTCAGTGACCTCCGTGCGATATATAGTTAACCATTTACTGCTCAATAAGCACTGGGAGCAGGAGACAGGCAGTGTGGCCTCGGGAGACCCCAATTAAAAAGCTGTTTCAGAGACCTCTGTGCCTGTTTATAGTTAACCATTTACTGCTCAATAATCCCTGGGAGCAGGGGACAGGCAGTGTGGTCCGGGAGCCCCCAATTAAAAAGCTGTTTCAGAGATCTCAATGCTGTATATAGTTAACCATTTACTTCTTCTCAATAATCCCCTTTCGTGTGATACAAGAAGCCCCTGTAGTGTTGCCTCAGACCCCCGCAGTGTAATGGTCACCATTACTGAGACGGGTTTTTAAATTCCAGATACAGAAACGGACAATGGAACTGTGACGTTAACAGCCCCTTACAGGCCCATCCACAGCCTGGTGTCAGGCTCCAGGCCGTGCTGAAGGAGGTGATACCGTTCTGTAACCAGCTCCTTGTTATATCAGATTTGACAGGACCATCCACAGCCTGGTGTCAGGCTCCAGGCCGTGCTGAAGGAGGTTACACCGTTCTGTAACCAGCACCTTGTTATATCAGATTTGAGTGGACCATCCACAGCATGGTGTCAGGCTCCAGGCCGTGCTGAAGGAGGCGACACCGTTCTGTAACCAGCTCCTTGTTATATCAGATTTGACAGGACCATCCACAGCCTGGTGTCAGGCTCCAGGCCGTGCTGAAGGAGGCGACACCGTTCTGTAACCAGCTCCTTGTTATATCAGATTTGACAGGACCATCCACAGCCTGGTGTCAGGCTCCAGGCCGTGCTGAAGGAGGCGACACTGTTCTGTAACCAGCACCATGTTGTATCAGATTTGACAGGACCATCCACAGCCTGGTGTCAGGCTCCAGGCCGTGCTGAAGGAGGCGACACCGTTCTGTAACCAGCTCCTTGTTATATCAGATTTGACAGGACCATCCACAGCCTGGTGTCAGGCTCCAGGCCGTGCTAAAGGAGGCGACACCGTTCTGTAACCAGCTCCTTGTTATATCAGATTTGACAGGACCATCCACAGCCTGGTGTCAGGCTCCAGGCCGTGCTGAAGGAGGTGGCACCGTTCTGTAACCAGCTCCTTGTTATATCAGATTTGACAGGAACATCCATAGCCTGGTGTCAGGCTCCAGGCCGTGCTGAAGGAGGCGACACCGTTCTGTAACCAGCTCCTTGTTATATCAGATTTGACAGGACCATCCACAGCCTGGTGTCAGGCTCCAGGCCGCGCTGAAGGAGGCGACACCGTTCTGTAACCAGCTCCTTGTTATATCAGATTTGTCAGGACCATCCACAGCCTGGTGTCAGGCTCCAGGCCGTGCTGAAGGAGGCGACACCGTTCTGTAAACAGCACCTTGTTATATCAGATTTGACAGGACTATCCACAGCCTGGTGTCAGGCTCCAGGCCGTGCTGAAGGAGGTGACACCGTTCTGTAACCAGCTCCTTGTTATATCAGATTTGACAGGACCATCCACAGCCTGGTGTCAGGCTCCAGGCCGTGCTGAAGGAGGCGACACCGTTCTGTAACTATCACCGTGTTGTATCAGATTTGACAGGTCCATTCACAGCCTGGTGTCAGGCTCCAGGCCGTGCTGAAGGAGGCGACACCGTTCTGTAACCAGCTCCTTGTTATATCAGATTTGACAGGACCATCAACAGCCTGGTGTCAGGCTCAGGCCGTGCTGAAGGAGGCGACACCGTTCTGTAACCAGCTCCTTCTTATATCAGATTTGACAGGACCATCCACATCCTGGTGTCAGGCTCCAGGCCGTGCTGAAGGAGGCGACACCGTTCTGTAACCAGCACCTTGTTATATCAGATTTGACAGGACCATCAACAGCCTGGTGTCAGGCTCCAGGCCGTGCTAAAGGAGGCGACACCGTTCTGTAACCAGCTCCTTGTTATATCAGATTTGACAGGACCATCAACAGCCTGGTGTCAGGCTCCAGGCCGTGTTGAAGGAGGCGACACCGTTCTGTAACCAGCTCCATTTTATATCAGATTTGACAGGACCAACCACAGCCTGGTGTCAGTCTCCAGGCCGTGCTGAAGGAGTTGACACCGTTCTGTAACCAGCACCTTGTTATATCAGATTTGACAGAACCATCCACAGACTGGTGTCAGGCTCCAGGCCGTGCTGAAGGAGACGACACCGTTCTGTAACCAGCTCCTTGTTATATCAGATTTGACAGGACCATCCACAGCCTGGTGTCAGGCTCCAGGCCGTGCTGAAGGAGGCGACACCGTTCTGTAACCAGCTCCTTGTTATATCAGATTTGACAGAACCATCCACAGACTGGTGTCAGGCTCCAGGCCGTGCTGAAGGAGGCGACACCGTTCTGTAACCAGCACCTTGTTATATCAGATTTGACAGGACCATCAACAACCTGGTGTCAGGCTCCAGGCCGTGCTGAAGGAGGCGACACCGTTCTGTAACCAGCACCTTGTTATATCAGATTTGACAGGACCATCCACAGCCGGTTGTCAGGCTCCAGGCCGTGCTGAAGGAGGCGACACCGTTCTGTAACCAGCTCCTTGTTATATCAGAATTGACAGGACCATCCACAGCCTGGTGTCAGGCTCCAGGCCGTGCTGAAGGAGGCGACACCGTTCTGTAACCAGCTCCATTTTATATCAGATTTGACTGGACCATCCACAGCCTGGTGTCAGGCTCCAGGCCGTGCTGAAGGAGGCGACACCGTTCTGTAACCAGCACCTTGTTATATCAGATTTGACAGGACCATCCACAGCCTGGTGTCAGGCTCCAGGCCGTGCTGAAGGAGGCGACACCGTTCTGTAACCAGCTCCTTGTTATATCAGATTTGACAGAACCATCCACAGACTGGTGTCAGGCTCCAGGCCGTGCTGAAGGAGGCGACACCGTTCTGTAACCAGCTACCTGTTATATCAGATTTGACAGGACCATCCAGAGCCTGGTGTCAGGCTCCAGGCCGTGCTGAAGGAGGCGACACCGTTCTGTAACCAGCCCTTTGTTATATCAGAAATGACAGGACCATCCACAGCCTGGTGTCAGGCTCCAGGCCGTGCTGAAGGAGGCGACACCGTTCTGTAACCAGCACCTTGTTATATCAGATTTGACTGGGCCACCCACAGCCTGGTGTCAGGCTCCAGGCCGTGCTGAAGGAGGTGACACCATTCTGTAACCAGCACCTTGTTATATCAGATTTGACAGAACCATCCACAGACTGGTTTCAGGCTCCAGGCCGTGCTGAAGGAGGCGACACCGTTCTGTAACCAGCTCCTTGTTATATCAGATTTGACAGAACCATCCACAGAATGGTGTCAGGCTCCAGGCCGTGCTGAAGGAGGCGACACCGTTCTGTAACCAGCGCCTTGTTATATCAGATTTGACAGAACCATCCACAGACTGGTGTCAGGCTCCAGGCCATGCTGAAGGAGGCGACACCGTTCTGTAACCAGCTCCCTGTTGTATCAGATTTGACAGGTCCATCCACAGCATGGTGTCAGTCTCCAGGCCGTGCTGAAGGAGGCGACACCGTTCTGTAACCAGCTCCTTGTTATATCAGATTTGACAGGACCATCAACAGCCTGGTGTCAGGCTCCAGGCCGTGCTGCAGGAGGCGACACCGTTCTGTAACCAGCTCCTTGTTATATCAGATTTGACAGGACAATCCACAGCCTGGTGTCAGGCTCCAGGACGTGCTGAAGGAGGCGACACCGTTATGTAACCAGCTCCTTGCTATATCAGATTTGACAGGACCATCCACAGCCTGGTGTCAGGATCCAGGCCGTGCTGAAGGAGGCGACACCGTTCAGTAACCAGCTCCTTGTTATATCAGATTTGTCAGGACCATCCACAGCCTGGTGTCAGGCTCCAGGCCGTGCTGAAGGAGGCGACACCGTTCTGTAAATATCACCGTGTTGTATCAGATTTGACAGGACCATCCACAGCCTGGTGTCAGGCTCCAGGCCATGCTGAAGGAGGCGACACCGTTCTGTAAGCAGCTCCTTGTTGTATCAGATGTGACAGGACCATCCACAGCCGGGTGTCAGGCTCCAGGCCGTGCTGAAGGAGGCGACACCGTTCTGTAACCAGCTCCTTGTTGTATCAGATGTGACAGGACCATCCACAGCCGGGTGTCAGGCTCCAGGCCGTGCTGAAGGAGGCGACACAGTTCTGTAACCAGCTCTTTGTTATATCAGAATTGACAGGACCATCCATAGCCTGGTGTCAGTCTCCAGGCCGTGCTGAAGGAGGCGACACCGTTCTGTAATCAGCTCCTTGTTATATCAGATTTGACAGGACCATCAACAGCCTTGTGTCAGGCTCCAGGCCGTGCTGAAGGAGGCGACACCGTTCTGTAACCAGCTCCTTGTTATATCAGATTTGACAGGACCATCCACAGCCTGGTGTCAGGCTCCAGGCCGTGCTGAAGGAGGCGACACCGTTCTGTAACCAGCTCCTTGCTATATCAGATTTGACAGGACCATCCACAGCCTGGTGTCAGGATCCAGGCCGTGCTGAAGGAGGCGACACCGTTCAGTAACCAGCTCCTTGTTATATCAGATTTGTCAGGACCATCCACAGCCTGGTGTCAGGCTCCATGCCGTGCTGAAGGAGGCGACACCGTTCTGTAAATATCACCGTGTTGTATCAGATTTGACAGGACCATCCACAGCCTGGTGTCAGGCTCCAGGCCATGCTGAAGGAGGCGACACCGTTCTGTAACCCGCTCCTTGTTGTATCAGATGTGACAGGACCATCCACAGCCGGGTGTCAGGCTCCAGGCCGTGCTGAAGGAGGCGACACCGTTCTGTAACCAGAACCAATTTATATCAGATTTGACAGGACCAATCACAGGCTGGTGTCAGGCTCCAGGCCGTGCTGAAGGAGGTGACACCGTTCTGTAACCAGCTCCTTGTTATATCAGATTTGACAGGCCCATCCACAGCCTGGTGTCAGGCTCCAGGCCGTGCTGAAGGAGTTGACACCGTTCTGGAACCAGCTCCTTGTTATATCAGATTTGACAGAACCATCCACAGACTGGTGTCAGGCTCCAGGCCGTGCTGAAGGAGTTGACACCGTTCTGTAACCAGCTCCTTGTTATATCAGATTTGACAGAACCATCCACAGCCTGGTGTCAGGCTCCAGGCCGTGCTGAAGGAGGCGACACCGTTCTGTAATCAGCTCCTTGTTATATCTGATTTGACAGGACCATCCACAGCCTGCTGTCAGGCTCCAGGCCGCGCTGAAGGAGGCGACACCGTTCTGTAACCAGCTCCTTGTTATATCTGATTTGACAGGACCATCCACAGCCTGGTGTCAGGCTCCAGGCCGTGCTGAAGGAGGCGACACCGTTCTGTAACCAGCTCCTTGTTATATCAGATTTGTCAGGACCATCCACAGCCTGGTGTCAGACTCCAGGCCGTGCTGAAGGAGGCGACACCGTTCTGTAACCAGCTCCTTGTTATATCAGATTTGTCAGGACCATCCACAGCCTGGTGTCAGACTCCAGGCCATGCTGAAGGAGGCGACACCGTTCTGTAACCAGCTCCTTGTTATATCAGATTTGACAGGACCATCCACAGCCTGGTGTCAGGCTCCAGGCCGTGCTGAAGGAGGCGACACCGTTCTGTAACTATCACCGTGTTGTATCAGATTTGACAGGACCATCCAC
The DNA here is from genome assembly GCF_047496885.1 of Scyliorhinus torazame. NCBI lineage: Eukaryota > Metazoa > Chordata > Chondrichthyes > Carcharhiniformes > Scyliorhinidae > Scyliorhinus > Scyliorhinus torazame. The sequence goes on from NW_027307819.1 coordinate 256,454, forward strand.
AGCCTGGTGTCAGGCTCCAGGCCGTGCTGAAGGAGGCGACACCGTTCTGTAACCAGCTCCTTGTTCTATCAGATTTGACAGGACCATCAACAGCCTGGTGAGAGGCTCCAGGCCGTGCTGAAGGAGGTGACTCCGTTCTGTAGCCAGCTCCTTGTTATATCAGATTTGACAGGACCATCCACAGAATGGTGTCAGGCTCCAGACCGTGCTGAAGGAGGCGACACCGTTCTGTAACCAGCTCCTTGTTGCATCAGATTTGACTGGACCATCCACAGCCTGGTGTCAGGTCCCAGACCGTGCTGAAGGAGGCGACACCGATCTGTAACCAGCTCCTTGTTGTATCAGATTTGACAGGACCATCCACAGCCGGGTGTCAGGCTCCAGGCCGTGCTGAAGGAGGCGACACCGTTCTGTAACCAGCACCTTCTTATATCAGATTTGACAGGACCATCCACAGCCTGGTGTCAGGCTCCAGGCCGTGCTGAAGGAGGTGACGCCGTTCTGTAACCAGCTCCTTGTTATATCAGATTTGACAGGACCATCAACAGCCTGGTGTCAGGCTCCAGGCCCTGCTGAAGGAGGCGACACCATTCTGTAACCAGCACTTTGTTATATCAGATTTCACAGGACCATCCACAGCCTGGTGTCAGGCTCCAGGCCGTGCTGAAGGAGGCGACACCGTTCTGTAACCAGCTCCTTGTTATATCAGATTAGACAGAACCACCCACAGCCTGGTGTCAGGCTCCAGGCCGTGCTGAAGGAGGCGACACCGTTCTGTAACCAGCTCCTTGTTGTATCAGATTTGACAGGACCATCCACAGCCTGGTGTCAGGCTCCAGGCCGTGCTGAAGGAGGCGACACCGTTCTGTAACCAGCTCCTTGTTATATCAGATTTGACAGGACCATCCACAGCCTGGTGTCAGGCTCCAGGCCGTGCTGAAGGAGGCGACACTGTTCTGTAACCAGAACCGTGTTATATCAGATTTGACAGGACCATCCACAGCCTGGTGTCAGGCTCCAGGCCGTGCTGAAGGAGGCGACACCGTTCTGTAACCAGCTCCTTTTTATATCAGATTTGACAGAACCATCCACAGCCTGGTGTCAGGCTCCAGGCCGTGCTGAAGGAGGCGACACCGTTCTGTAACCAGCTCCTTGTTATATCAGATTTGACAGGACCATCCACAGCATGGTGTCAGGCTCCAGGCCGTGCTGAAGGAGGTGACTCCGTTCTGTAACCAGCTCCTTGTTATATCAGATTTGACAGGACCATCCACAGCCTGGTGTCAGGCTCCAGGCCGTGCTGAAGGAGGCGACACCGTTCTGTAACTATCACCGTGTTGTATCAGATTTGACAGGACCATCAACAGACTGGTGTCAGGCTCCAGGCCGTGCTGAAGGAGGCGACACCGTTCTGTAACCAGCTCCTTGTTATATCAGATTTGACAGAACCATCCACAGACTGGTGTCAGGCTCCAGGCCGTGCTGAAGGAGGCGACACCGTTCTGTAACCAGCTCCTTGTTATATCAGATTTGACAGAACCATCCACAGACTGGTGTCAGGCTCCAGGCCGTGCTGAAGGAGGCGACACCGTTCTGTAACCAGCACCTTGTTATATCAGATTTGACAGGACCATCAACAGCCTGGTGTCAGGCTCCAGGCCGTGCTAAAGGAGGCGACACCGTTCTGTAACCAGCTCCTTGTTATATCAGATTTGACAGGACCATCCACAGCCTGGTGTCAGGCTCCAGGCCGTGCTGAAGGAGGCGACACCGTTCTGTAACCAGCTACCTGTTGTATCAGATTTGACAGGACCATCCACAGCCTGGTGTCAGACTCCACGCCATGCTGAAGGAGGCGACACCGTTCTGTAACCAGCTCCTTGTTATATCAGATTTGACAGGACCATCCACAGCCTGGTGTCAGGCTCCAGGCCGTGCTGAAGGAGGCGACACCGTTCTGTAACCAGCTCCTTGTTATATCAGAATTGACAGGACCATCCACAGCCTGGTGTCAGGCTCCAGGCCGTGCTGAAGGAGGTGACACCGTTCTGTAACCAGCTCCTTGTTATATCAGATTTGACAGGACCATCCACAGCCTGGTGTCAGGCTCCAGGCCGTGCTGAAGGAGGCGACACCGTTCTGTAACCAGCTCCATTTTATATCAGATTTGACAGGACCATCCACAGCCTGGTGTCAGGCTCCAGGCCGTGCTGAAGTAGGCGACACCGTTCTGTAACCAGCTCCATTTTATATCAGATTTGACAGGACCATCCACAGCCTGGTGTCAGGCTCCAGGCCGTGCTGAAGGAGGCGACACCGTTCTGTAACCAGCTCCTTGTTATATCAGATTTGACAGGACCATCCACAGCCTGGTGTCAGGCTCCAGGCCGTGCTGAAGGAGGCGACACCGTTCTGTAACCAGCACCTTGTTATATCAGATTTGACAGAACCATCCACAGACTGGTGTCAGGCTCCAGGCCGTGCTGAAGGAGTTGACACCGTTCTGTAACCAGCACCTTGTTATATCAGATTTGACAGGACCATCCACAGCCTGGTGTCGGGCACCAGGCCGTGCTGAAGGAGGTGACACCGTTCTGTAACCAGCTCCTTGTTATATCAGATTTGACAGGCCCATCCACAGCCTGGTGTCAGGCTCCAGGCCGTGCTGAAGGAGGCGACACCGTTCTGTAACCAGCTACCTGTTATATCAGATTTGACAGGACCATCCACAGCCGGGTGTCAGGCTCCAGGCCGTGCTGAAGGAGGCGACACCGTTCTGTAACCAGCTCCTTGTTATATCAGATTTGACAGGACCATCCACAGCCTGGTGTCAGGCTCCAGGCCGTGCTGAAGGAGCCGACACCGTTCTGTAACCAGCTCCTTGTTATATCAGATTAGACAGAACTACCCACAGCCTGGTGTCAGGCTCCAGGCCGTGCTGAAGGAGGCGACACCGTTCTGTAACCAGCTCCTTGTTGTATCAGATTTGACAGGACCATCCACAGCCTGGTGTCAGGCTCCAGGCCGTGCTGAAGGAGGCGACACCGTTCCGTAACAAGCCCTTTGTTATATCAGAATTGACAGGACCATCCACAGCTTGGTGTCAGGCTCCAGGTCGTGCTGAAGGAGGCGACACCGTTCTGTAACCAGCACCTTGTTATATCAGATTTGACAGGACCATCCACAGACTTGTGTCAGGCTCCAGGCCGTGCTGAAGGAGGCGACACCGTTCTGTAACCAGCTCCTTGTCATATCAGATTTGACAGAACCATCCACAGCCTGGTGTCAGGCTCCAGGCCGTGCTGAAGGAGGCGACACCGTTCTGTAACCAGCTCCCTGTTATATCAGATTTGACATGACCATCCACAGCCTGGTGTCAGGCTCCAGGCCGTGCTGAAGGAGGCGACACCGTTCTGTAACCACCTCCTTGTTATATCAGATTTGACAGGACCATCCACAGCCTGGTGTCAGGCTCCAGGCCGTGCTGAAGGAGGCGACACCGTTCCGTAACCACCTCCTTGTTATATCAGATTTGACAGGACCATCCACAGCCTGGTGTCAGGCTCCAGGCCGTGCTGAAGGAGGCGACACCGTTCTGTAACAACCTCCTTGTTATATCAGATTTGACAGGACCATCCACAGCCTGGTGTCAGGCTCCAGGCCGTGCTGAAGAAGGCGACACCGTTCTGTAACCAGCTCCTTGTTATATCAGATTTGACAGGACCATCCACAGCCTGGTGTCAGGCTCCAGGCCGTGCTGAAGGAGGTGACACCGTTCTGTAACCAGGTCCTTGTTATATCAGATTTGACATGACCATCCACAGCCTGGTGTCAGGCTCCAGGCCGTGCTGAAGGAGGCGACACCGTTCTGTAACCAGCTCCCTGTTATATCAGATTTGACAGGACCATCCACAGCCTGGTGTCAGGCTCCAGGCCGTGCTGAAGGAGGTGACACCGTTCTGTAACCAGCTCCTTGTTATATCAGATTGGACAGGACCATCCACAGCCTGGTGTCAGGCTCCAGGCCGTGCTGAAGGAGGCGACACCGTTCTGTAACCGGCACCTTGTTATATCAGATTTGACAGGACCATCCACAGCCTGGTGTCAGGCTCCAGGCCGCGCTGAAGGAGGCGACACCGTTCTGTAACCAGCATCTTGTTATATCAGATTTGTCAGGACCATCCACAGCCTGGTGTCAGGCTCCAGGCCGTGCTGAAGGAGGTGACACCGTTCTGTAACCAGCTCCTTGTTATATCAGATTTGTCAGGACCATCCACAGCCTGGTGTCAGGCTCCAGGCCGTGCTGAAGGAGGTGACACCGTTCTGTAACCAGAACCTTGATATATCAGATTTGACAGGACCATCCACAGCCTGGTGTCAGGCTACAGGCCATGCTGAAGGAGGCGACACCGTTCAGTAACCAGCTCCTTGTTATATCAGATTTGTCAGGACCATCCACAGCCTGGTGTCAGGCTCCAGGCCGTGCTGAAGGAGGCGACACCGTTCTGTAACCAGCTCCTTGTTGTATCAGATTTGACAGGACCATCCACAGCCTGGTGTCAGGCTCCAGGCCGTGCTGAAGGAGGCGACACCGTTCTGTAACCAGCTCCTTTTTATATCAGATTTGACAGAACCATCCACAGCCTGGTGTCAGGTTCCAGGCCGTGCTGAAGGAGGCGACACCGTTCTGTAACCAGCTCCTTGTTATATCAGATTTGACAGGACCATCCACAGCCTGGTGTCAGGCTCCAGGCCGAGCTGAAGGAGGCGACACCGTTCTGTAACCAGCTCCTTGTTATATCAGATTTGACAGGACCATCCACAGCCTGGTATCAGGCTCCAGGCCGTGCTGAAGGAGGCGACACCGTTCTGTAACCAGCTCCTTGTTATATCAGATTTGACAGGACCATCCACAGCCTGGTGTCAGGCTCCAGGCCGTGCTGAAGGAGGCGACACCGTTCTGTAACCAGCTCCTTGTTATATCAGATTTGACAGAACCATCCACAGACTGGTGTCAGGCTCCAGGCCGTGCTGAAGGAGGCGACACCGTTCTGTAACTATCACCGTGTTGTATCAGATTTGACAGGACCATCAACAGACTGGTGTCAGGCTCCAGGCCGTGCTGAAGGAGGCGACACCGTTCTGTAACCAGCTCCTTGTTATATCAGATTTGACAGAACCATCCACAGACTGGTGTCAGGCTCCAGGCCGTGCTGAAGGAGGCGACACCGTTCTGTAACCAGCTCCTTGTTATATCAGATTTGACAGAACCATCCACAGACTGGTGTCAGGCTCCAGGCCGTGCTAAAGGAGGCGACACCGTTCTGTAACCAGCTCCTTGTTATATCAGATTTGACAGGACCATCCACAGCCTGGTGTCAGGCTCCAGGCCGTGCTAAAGGAGGCGACACCGTTCTGTAACCAGCTCCTTGTTATATCAGATTTGACAGGACCATCCACAGCCTGGTGTCAGGCTCCAGGCCGTGCTGAAGGAGGCGACACCGTTCTGTAACCAGCTCCTTGTTGTATCAGATTTGACAGGACCATCCACAGCCGGGTGTCAGGCTCCAGGCCGTGCTGAAGGAGGCGACACCGTTCTGTAACCAGCTCCTTGTTATATCAGAATTGACAGGACCATCCACAGCCTGGTGTCAGGCTCCAGGCCGCGCTGAAGGAGTTGACACCGTTCTGTAACCAGCACCTTGTTATATCAGATTTGACAGAACCATCCACAGACTGGTGTCAGGCTCCATGCCGTGCTGAAGGAGGCGATACCGTTCTGTAACCAGCACCTTGTTATATCAGATTTGACAGGACCATCCACAGCCTGGTGTCAGGCCCCAGTCCGTGCTGAAGGAGGCGACACCGTTCTGTAACCAGCACCTTGTTATATCAGATTTGACAGGACCATCCACAGCCTGGTGTCAGGCTCCAGGCCGTGCTGAAGGAGGTGACACCGTTCTGTAACCAGCTCCTTGTTATATCAGATTTGACAGGACCTTCCACAGCCTGGTGTCAGGCTCCAGGCCGTGCTGAAGGAGGTGACACCGTTCTGTAACCAGCTCCTTGTTGTATCAGATTTGACAGGACCATCCACAGCCTGGTATCAGGCTCCAGGCCGTGCTGAAGGAGGTGACACCGTTCTGTAACCAGCTCCTTGTTGTATCAGATTTGACAGGACCATCCACAGCCTGGTGTCAGGCTCCAGGCCGTGCTGAAGGAGGTGACACCGTTCTGTAACCAGCTCCTTGTTGTATCAGATGTGCCAGACGCTCTGCTCCTGGTTTAGGAGTAGATTGTTAACGTGTTCTTGTAATTCCCCAAGATTCTGGCACAGAGACCTTCCTCCTCTCTCTTTCCAGCCTTTCCACTCTCGGCAGAGTTTGCTCCATTTGTTGGTCATGTCCCAGACCCAGTTTCACGGTAACTACAGTCCCAAGACCTAGTCCAGAACTGGGTCACCAAACTATCTGTTCTCACTGAATATCTGCAGCAGCTCACAACACAACGTCCACATGCCGATCTTTATCCCCGCCACTAACTTCCCAATAACACAACCTCCAGAAACACATCCACAGCACCTTCATTAACTTCCCAATAACACATCCTCCAGAAACACATTTACATCACCTCCACTAAACACCTAAAAACACAAAATCCAGAAACACATTCACACCATCTCCACTAACTCCCCAATAACACAGACAACCTACGGAAACGCATACACATCACCTCCACTAACTTCCAATAACACAACCTCCAGAAACACATCCTCATCACGTCCATTAACTTCCCAGTGACACAACCTCCAGAAATGCAACCACATCACCTCCACTAACCTCCCAATAACACAACCTCCAGAAACACAACCTCATCACCGCCACTAACTTCCCAATAACACAACCTCCAGAAATGCATCCACATCACATCCAATAACTTCCCAGTAACACAACCACCAGAAACACATCCACAGCACCTCCACTAACTTCCCAATAACACAACCTCCAGAAACCCATCCACTTCACTTCCACTAACTTCCCAATAACACAACCTTCAGAAACACATCCACTTCACCTCCACTAACCTCCCAATAACACAGCCTGCAGAAACACATCCTCATCACCTCCACTAACTTCCCAATAACACAACCTCCAGAAACACATGCTCATCACCTCCACTAACTTCCCAATAACACAACCTCCAGAAACATATCCACATCACCTCCATTAACTTCCCAATAACACAACCTCCAGAAACACATCCTCATCACCGCCACTAACGTCCCAATAACACAACCTCCAGAAACACATCCTCATCACCTCCACTAACTCCTCAAGAACACAACCTCCAGAAACACATCCTCATCACCGCCACTAACTTCCCAATAACACAACCTCCAGAAACACATCCTCATCACCTCCACTAACTCCTCAATAACACAACCTTCAGAAACACATCCTCATCACCGCCACTAAACTCCCAATAACACAACCACCAGAAACACATCCTCATCACCTCCACTAACCTCCCAATAACACAACCACCAGAAACACATCCACATCACCCCCAATAACTTCCCAATAACACAACCTCCAGAAACACATCCACATCACCTCCACTAATTTCCCAATAACACAACCTCCAGAAACCCATCCTCATCAACCCAACTAACTTCCCAATAACACAACCTCCAGAAACACATCCTCATCACCTCCACTAACTTCCCAATAACACAACCTCCAGAAACACATCCTCATCACCTCCACTAACTTCCCAATAACACAACCTCCAGAAACCCATCCTCATCAACCCAACTAACTTCCCAATAACACAACCTCCAGAAACACATCATCATCACCTCCACTAACGTCCCAATAACACAACCTCCAGAAACACATCCTCATCACCTCCACTGACTCCTCAATAACACAACCTTCAGAAACACATCCTCATCAACCCAACTAACTTCCCAATAACACAACCTCAAGAAACACATCCTCATCACCGCCACTAACTTCCCAATAACACAACCTCCAGAAACACATCACATCACCTCAACTAACTTCCCAATAACACAACCTCCAGAAACACATCCTCATCACCGTCACTAACCTCGCAATAACACAACCTCCAGAAACACATCCTCATCACCTCCACTAACTCCTCAATAACACTACCTCCAGAAACACATCCTCATCAACCGCCACTAACTTCCCAAGAACACAACCTCCAGAAACACATCCTCATCACCTCCACTATCTCCTCAATAACACAACCTCCAGAAACACATCCTCATCACCGCCACTAACCTCCCAATAACACAACCTCCAGAAACACATCCTCATCACCTCCACTAACTCCTCAATAACACGACCTCCAGAAACACATCCTCATCACCGCCACTAACTTCCCAATAACACAACCTACAGAAACACATCACATCATCTCAACTAACTTCCCAATAACACAACCTCCAGAAACACATACTCATCACCGCCACTAACCTCCCAATAACACAACCACCAGAAACACATCCTCATCACCTCCACTAACTTCCCAATAACACAACCACCAGAAACACATCCTCATCACCTCCACTAACTTCCCAATAACACAACCACCAGAAACACATCCTCATCACCTCCAATAACTTCCCAATAACACAACCACCAGAAACACATCCTCATCACCTCCACTAACTCCTCAATAACACAACCTCCAGAACCACATCCAGCGAACCTCCACTGTTTACAGTAGGGACTGGTTTAGCACAGGGCTAAATCGCTCGCTTTGAAAGCAGACCAAACGGGCCAGCAGCACGGTTCAATCCCCGTCCCAGCTTCCCGAACAGTCGCCCGAATGTGGCGACTGGGGACCTTCATTTGAAGCCTACTTGTAACAATAAGCGATTTTCAATTTTTCTTTTCATTTCAATAATACAACCTCCAGAAACACATCCACAGCACCCCCACCAACATCCCAATAACACAACCTTGGTAAACACATCCTCATCACCTCCACGAAACTTCCAACAACACAATCTCAAGAAACCCAACCACAACAACCCCACAAAATTCCCAATAACACAACCTCCAGAAACACATCCACATCACCTCCACTAACTTCCCAATAACACAAACTCCAGAAACACATCCTCATCACCTCCACTAACCTCCCAATAACACAACCTCCAGAAACACGTCCTCATCATCTCCAATAACTTCCCAATAACACAACCCCCAGAAACACATCCTCATCACCTCCACTAACCTCCCAATAACACAACCTCCCGAAACACATCCACATCACCTCCACTAACTTCCCAATAATACAACCTCCAGAAACACATCCTCATCACCTCCACTAACTTCCCAATAACACAAACTCCCGAAACATATCCACATCACCTCCACTAACTTCCCAATAACACAACCTCCAGAAACACATCCTCATTACCTCCACTAACTTCCCAATAACACAACCCCCAGTAACACATCCTCATCACCTCCACTAACCTCCCAATAACACAACCTCCCGAAACACATCCACATCACCTCCACTAACTTCCCAATAATACAACCTCCAGAAACACATCCTCATCACCTCCACTAACTTCCCAATAACACAAACTCCCGAAACACATCCACATCACCTCCACTAACTTCCCAATAACACAACCTCCAGAAACACATCCTCATCACCTCCACTAACTTCCCAATAACACAACCCCCAGAAACACATCCTCATCACCTCCACTAACCTCCCAATAACACAACCTCCCGAAACACATCCACATCACCTCCACTAACTTCCCAATAACACAACCTCCAGGAACACATCCTCATCACCTCCACTAACTTCCCAATAACACAACCCCCAGAAACACATCCTCATCACCGCCACTAACATCCCAATAACACAACCTCCAGAAACCCATCCTGATCACCTCCACTAACCTCCCAATAACGCAACCTCCAGACACATACCCACATCACCTCCAATCACTTCCCAATAACACAACCTCCAGAAACACGTCCTCATCACCTCCATTAACGTCCCAATAAAACAACCTCCAGAAACCCACCATCATCACCTCCGCTAACTTCCCAATAACACAATCTCCAGAAACCCATCCTGAACACCTCCACTAACTTCCCAATAACACAACCTCCAGAAAAACATTCACATCACCTCCACTAACCTCCCAATTACACAACCACCAGAAACACATCCTCATCACCTCCACTAACCTGCCAGTAACACAACCACCAGAAACACATCCACATCACCTCCAATAACTTCCCAGTAACACAACCTCCAGAAACACATCCACTTAACCTCCACTAACTTCCAATAACACAACTTCCAGAAACTCATCCTCATCACCGCCACTAACTTCCCAATAACACAACCTCCAGAAACACATCCACATCACCTCCACTAATTTCCCAATAACACAACCACCAGAAACCCATCCACATCACCAACACTAACTTCCCAATTAGAACGCTTCGACAAACCCATCTACATCACCTCCACTAACTTCCCAATAACAAATCCTCCAGAAACACATCCTCATCATCTGCACTTACTTCCCAATAACACAAACTTCAGAATCCCATCCTCATGGCCTCCACTAACACCCCAATAACACAACCTCCAGAAACACATCCTCATCACCTCCACTAACTTCCCAATAACACAACCTCCAGAAACACATCCTCATCCTCTCCACTAACGTCCCAATCACACAACCACCAGAAACCCATTCACATCACCTCCACTAACTTCACAATAACACAACCTCCAGAAACACATCCTCATCACCTCCACTAACTTCACAATAACACAACCTCCAGAAACACATCCTCATCACCTCCACTAACTTCACAATAACACAACCTCCAGAAACACATCCACATCACCAACACTAACTTCCCAATTAGAAAGCTTCGACAAACCCATCTACATCACCTCCACTAACTTCCCAATAACACAACCTCCAGAAACACATCCTCATCACCACCACTAACTTCCCTATAACAGAACCTCCAGAAACACATCCTTATCACCTCCACTAACTTCCCAATAACACAACCTCCAGAGACACATCCACATCACCTCCACTAACTTCACAATAACACAACCTCCAGAATCACAACCTGATCACCTCTACTAACGTCCCAATAACACAACCTCCGGAAACACGTCCTCACCACCTCCACTAACTTCCCAATAACACAACCTCCAGAACCACATCCTCATCACCTCCACTAACTTCCCAATAACACAACCTCCAGAAACACATCCTCATCACCGCCACTAACCTGCCTATAACACAACCTTCAGAACCACATCCTCATCACCTCCACTAACTTCCCAATAACACAACCTCCAGAACCACATCCTCATCACCTCCACTAACGTCCCAATAGCACAACCTCCAGAAACACATCCTCATCACCACCACTAACTTCCCAATAACACAACCTCCAGAAACACATCCTCATCACCACCACTAACTTCCCAATAACACAACCTCCAGAAACACATCCTCATCACCTCCACTAACTTTCCAATCACACAACCTCCAGAAACCCATTCACATCACCCCCTTAAACGTCCCTATAACGCAACCTCCAGAAACTACCCACATCAACTCCACTAACTTCCCAATAACGCAACCTCCAGAAACACATCCACATCAACTGCACTAACTTCCCAATAACGCAACCTCCAGAAACACATCCACTTCAACTCCACAAACATCCCAATAACACAACCTCCAGAAACACATCCTCATCACCTCCACTAACCTCCCAATAACACAACCTCCAGAAACACATCCTCATCACCTCCACTAACTTCCCAATCACACAACCTCCAGAAACACATCCTCATCACCTCCACTAACTTCCCAATCACACAACCTCCAGAAACCCATTCACATCACCCCCTTAAACGTCCCTATAACGCAACCTCCAGAAACACATCCACATCAACTCCAATAACTTCCCAATAACGCAACCTCCAGAAACACATCCACATCAACTCCACTAACTTCCCAATAACACAACCTCCAGAAACACATCCACATCACCTCCACTAACCTCCCAATAACACAACCCCCAGAAACACATCCACACCAACTCCACTAACTTCCCAATAACACAACCTCCAGAAACACATCCTCATCACCTCCACTAACCTCCCAATAACACAACCTCCAGAAACACATCCTCATCACCTCCACTAACTTCCCAATAACACAACCTCCAGAAACACATCCACATCGCCTCCACTAAATTCCCAATAACACAACCACCAGAAACACATCCTCATCACCTCCACTAACTTCCCAATAACACAACCTCCAGAAACACATCCACATCGCCTCCACTAACCTCCCAATAACACAACCCCCAGAAACACATCCACATCAACTCCACTAACTTCCCAATAACACAAACTCCAGAAACACATCCTCATCACCTCCATTAACATCCTAATAACACAACCTCCAGAAACACATCCTCATCACCTCCACTAACCTCCCAATAACACAACCCCCAGAAACACATCTTCACCATCTCGACTAATTTCCCAATCGCACAATCTCCAGAAACCCATCCACATCACCTCAACTAACTTCCCAATAACACAACCTCCAGAAACACATCCCCATCACCTCCACTAACCTCCCAATAACACAACCTCCAGAAACACATCCTCATCACCTCCACTATCTTCCCAATAACACAACCTCCAGAAACACATCCACATCAACTCCAATAACTTCCCAATAACGCAACCTCCAGAAACACATCCTCACCATCTCGATTAACTTCCCAATAACAAAATCATCAGAAACACATCCACATCTCCACCACGAACTTACCAACAACACAACCTATAGAAACCGATCCATATCAGCTCCACTAACCATCCAAGAACACAACCTCCAGTAAACACATGCACATCACCTCCACGAACTCCCCAATAACACAAACTCCAGAAAACCATTCACATCACCACCTTAAACCTCCCAATGACACAACCTCCAGAAACCCATCCACATCACCTCCACTAATTCCCCAATAACACAACCTCCAGAAACCCATCCTCATCACCTCCACTAACTTCCCAATAACACAACCTCCAGAAACACATCCTCATCACCTCCACTAACGTCCCTATAACACAACCTCCAGAAACCCATCCTCATCATCTCCACTAACCTCCCAATAACACAACCTCCAGAAACACATCCTCATCACCTCCACTAACCTCCCAATAACACAACCTCCAGAAACACATCCTCATCACCTCCACTAACCTCCCAATAACACAACCTCCAGAAACACATCCTCATCACCTCCACTAACTCCCCAATAACACAACCTCCAGAAACCCATCCTCATCATCTCCACTAACCTCCCAATAACACAACCTCCAGAAACACATCCTCATCACCTCCACTAACCTCCCAATAACACAACCTCCAGAAACACATCCTCATCACCACCACTAACACCCCAATAACACAACCTCCAGAAAACCCATCCTGATCACCTCCACTAACTTCCCAATAACACAACCTCCAGAAACACATCCTCATCACCTCCACTAACCTCCCAATAACGCAACCCCCAGAAACACATGCTCACCATCTCGACTAACTCCCCAATAACACAACATCCAGAAACCCATCCTCATCACCCCCACTAACTTCCCAATCACACAACATCCGGAAACACTTCCTCATCACCTCCACTAACTCCCCAATAACACAACATCCAGAAACACATCCTCATCACCGCCACTAACTTCCCAATAACACAACATCCGGAAACACAACCTCATCACCTCCATTAACTTCCCAATAGCACAACCTCCAGAAACCCATCCACATCACAATGACCTTCAAGAACAGAACATAAGAACTAGGAGCAGGAGTAGGCCATCTGGCCCCTCGAGCCTGCTCCACCATTCAATGAGGTCATGGCTGATCTTTTGTGGACTCAGCTCCACTTTCCCGCTCGAACACCAGAACCCTTAATCCCTTTATTCTTCAAAAAAAACATCTATCTTTATCTTAAAAACATTTAATGAAGGAGCCTCTACTGCTTCACTGCGCAAGGAATTCCATAGATTCACAACCCTTTGGGAGAAGAAGTTGCTTCTAAACTCAATCCTAAATCTACTTCCCCTTTTGAGGCTATGCCCCCTTGTTCTGCTTTCACCCGCCAGTGGAAACAACCTGCCCGCATCTATCCTATCTATTCCCTTCATAATCTTATATGTTTCTGTCAGATCCCCCCTCATCCTTCTAAATTCCAACGAGTACAGTCCCAGTCTCCTCAACATTGCCTCGTAATCCAACCCATTCAGCTCCGAGATTAAACTAGTGAATCTCCTCTGCACACCCTCCAGCGCCAGTACGTCCTTTCTCATGTATGGTGACCAAAACTGAACAAAATACTCCAGGTGTGGCCTCACTAACACCTTATACAATTGCAGCATAACCTCCCTAGTCTTAAACTCCATCCATCTAGCAATGAAGGACAAAATTCCATTCGCTTTCTTAAACACCTGTTGCACCTGTGAACCAACTTTTTGCGACTCATGTACTAGCACACCCATGTCTCTCTGCATAGCAGCATGTTTTAATATTTTATCATTTAAATAATAATCCCTTTTGCTGTTATTCCTACCAAAATGGATTACCTCACACTTGTCAACATTGTATTCCATCTGCCAGAGCCAAGGCCATTCACTTAACTTATCCAAATCCCTCTGCAGACTTCCGGTATCCTCTGCACTTTTTGCTTTACCACTCATCTTAGTATCGTCTGCAAACTTGGACACATTGCACTTGGTCCCCAACTCCAAATCATCCATGTAAATTGTCAACAATTGTGGGCTCAACATCCCTGAGGGACACCACTAGCTACTGATTGCCAACCAGAGAAACACCCATTAATCCCCACTTTTTGCTTTCTATTAATTAACCAATCCTCTATCCATGCTACTACTTTCCCCTTAATGCCATGCATCTTTATCTTAAGCATCAACCTTTTGTGTGGCACCAAGATGTGACAAGTCAAAGGCTTTCTGGAAATCCGGATATACCACATCCATTGTCTCTCCGTTATCTGCCGCAGTGGCAATGCCCTCAAAGAAATCCACTAATTTAGTTCGGCACGACCTGCCCTTTATGAACCCATGCTGCGCCTGCCCAATGGGACAATTTCCATCCAGATGCCTCGCTATTTCTTCCTTGATGATAGATTCCAGCATCTTCCCTACTACCGAAGTTAAGCTCACCCGCTTATTACCCGCTTTCTGCCTACCTCCTTTTTTAAACAGTGGTGTCACGTTTGCTAACTTCCAATCTGCCGGGATCACCCCAGAGTCTAATGAATTTTGGTAAATTATCACTAGTGCATTTGCAATTTCCCTAGCCATCTCTTTTAGCACTCTGGGATGCATTCCATCAGGGCCAGGAGACTTGTCTACCTTTAGCCCCATTAGCTTGCCCATCACTATCTCCTTAGTGATAACAATCATCTCAAGGTCCTCACCTGTCAAAGCCTCATTTCAATCAGTCACTGGCATGTTATTTGTGTCTTCCACTGTGAAGACCGACCCAAAACACCAGTTTAGTTCCTCAGCCATTTCTTCATCTCCCTTCTCATCCTCTAAAGGACCAATATTTACCTTAGCCACTCATTTTTGTTTTATATATTTGTAGAAACGTTTACTATCTGTTTTTATATTCTGAGCATGGTTACTCTCATAATCTATCTTACTCTTCTTTATAGCTTTTTTAGTAGCTTTCTGTTGCCCCTTGAAGATTTCCCAGTCCTCTAGTCTCCCACTAATAGTTGCCATTTTGTATGTGTTTTCCTGCAATTTGATACTCTCCCTTATTTCCTTAAATATCCACGGTCGATTTTCTCTCTTTTTACCTTCCTTCCTTTTTGTTGGTATAACCCTTTGCTGAGCACTGAGAAAAATCACTTGGAAGGATCTCCACTGTTCCTCAACTGTTTCACCATTAAGTCTTTGCTCCCAGTCTACCTTAACTAGCTCTTCTCTCATCCCATTGTAATCTCCTTTGTTTAAGCACAAAACACTAGTGTTTGATTTTACCTTCTCGCCCTTCATCTGTATTTCAAATTCCACCATATTGTGATCGCTCCTTCTGAGAGGATCCCTAATTATGAGATCATTAATCAATCCTGTCTCATTGCACAGGACCAGATCTAGGACCGATTGTTCCCTCGTAGATTCCATTACGTACTGTTCTAGGAAACTATCACGGATACATTCTATAAACTCCTCCTCAAGGCTGTCTTGACCGACCTGGTTAAACCAATCGACATGAAGATTAAAATCCCCATGATAACTGCTGTACCATTTCTACATGCATCCGTTATTTCTTTGTTTATTGCCTGCCCCACCATAATGTTATTATTTGGTGGCCTATAGACTACTCCTATCAGTGACTTTTTCGCCTTATTATCCCAGAGTTACACGCAAACGAATTAAAACTTATCCTGCATAACACTGATGTAATCCCTGACAATTGCCCGGATGTCATCCTTAAATAACAGAGCTACACCACCTCCCTTACCATTCAATCTGTCAATCCGAATAGTTTGATACCCTCGGATATTTAACTCCCAGTCGTGACCATCCTTTAACCATGTTTCAGTCATGGCCACTAAATCATAGTCATTCACGATGATTTGCGCCATCAACTCATTTAGCTTATTCCGAATACTACGAGCATTCAGCTAAAGTGCACTTATGTCGGCTTTTATACATCTGTTTTGAATCTTAACACCTCGATCAGTAACCTCTCCTAAGTTATAATTCCTCTTAAGTTTTCTCCGAATTTTCCTTGTCGTTGAACCCATATCTTCAAGTAACAACCTGCCGCGTCGCTTACCATTAATGTTTTTACTTCCCGTTGTATTCCTTTTAATATTACTGTTCACTGTTTAATATTAATATTCACTGTTCCTTGTACTGTCGCCGTTTTTTGATTTTTGACTATGGCTCCTCTGCCTTACACTTACGCCCTCACTGCCTTTTGCTTCTGACGCTGTTTTACTCACTTCCGACTTCCTATATCGGTTCCCATCACCCTGCCACAGCAGTTCCAACCCTCCCCAACAGCTCTAGCAAACACCCCCCTTATGGACGCAATAATAACTTCCAGAAACACATACAAATCACCTCCACTATATCGCCTAAAACACTACCTCCAGCAACACATGCATATCACCACCACTAACTTCACAATAACACAATCTCCAGAAACACATCCACATCACCTCCACTAACTTCCCAATAACACAACCTTCAGAGACCCATCCACATCACCTCCACTAACTCCCCAGTAACATAACCTCCAGAAACCCATCTACATCACCACCACTAACTCCCCAATAACACAACCTCCAGAAACACATCCACTTCACCTCCACTAACTCCCCAATAACACATCCTCATCACCACCACTAACTTCCCAATAACACAATCTCCAGAAACACATCCACATCACCTCCACTAACTTCCCAATAACACAACCTTCAGAGACCCATCCACATCACCTCCACTAACTCCCCAATAACACAACCTCCAGAAACCCATCTACATCACCACCACTAACTTCCCAATAACACAATCTCCATAAACACATCCACATCACCTCCACTATCTTCCCAATAACACAACCGCCAGAAAAGCATCCACATCACCTCCACTAACTTCCCAATAACAGAACCTCCAGAAACACATCCACATCACCTCCACTATCTTCCCAATAACACAACCGCCAGAAACACATCCACTTCACCTCCACTAACTCCCCAATAACACATCCTCATCACCTCCACTAACTTCCCAATAACACAACCTCCAGAGACCCATCCACAGCCACTCCACTATCTCAAAAATAATATAACTGGACATGGAATGAAAATTAACTGTTTTCCCATTCGTTGGAAATGGTAGAAATTATTGTGTGAGACTGTGCAGAATTTCAATCACAGAATGAGAACATTGATATTGAGATGCAGCCAGATTGGGAACCAATGTAGATCAGTGAGCACAGGGATGGTACGTGACTGGTATTGTGTGTGGGTTAGGATACGGACAGCAGAGTTGGGGGTGATCTGTGCTTCCTGAAGATTAGTAACAGGAATTGGGTATTTTAATCGCTATAGTCGAGTCTGGATTTGACACAGACACAGATGATGTATTATTCTGCGGCTGTGATGAGGCGATGGCAAGTGGGCAGGATTGGGAATAGAAAGAACATCTGGATATAAATAATTTCAGTGTCAAAGGGAGCGCGGAGATTGTGGCCCCAGTCTCCGATTTCAGCCAGAGAGCGGTGTGGATAGTGGATAGGGACTGAGATTAGTGACTGGAACTGAAGAACATGCATTCAATCTTTCCAAGATGGAAATGTCCAGAGCAATAATACACTTAAAGTAGTTTATACAATAAATAACTGGATAGTCAGACTTACCAGGGACACCGACAACAGCCAGGAGCGGATAATAACCCGCCTGAATTATCAAAAGCACATCTTCGATCCAACCTGGTGAAGGGAAAGGATCTCGAGCAATCCAATAAAGACCCGAAGATAAACTCCTGTCCATTGATGTAAAGTCCCTGTGGGTAGTCCCCAGATTCTGATCCATTGCTGTAAAGTCCCTGTGGTTAGTTCCCAGATTCTGATCCATTGCTGTAACGTTCCTGTGGATAGTTCCCAGATTCTGATCCATTGCTGTAACGTTCCTGTGGGTAGTTCCCAGATTCTGATCCATTGCTGTAACGTTCCTGTGGATAGTTCCCAGATTCTGATCCATTGCTGTAACGTCCCTGTGGATAGTTCCCAGATTCTGATCCATTGCTGTAACGGTCCTGTGGGTAGTTCCCAGATTCTGATCCATTGCTGTAACGTCCCTGTGGATAGTTCCCAGATTCTGATCCATTGCTATAACGTTCCTGTGGATAGTTCCCAGATTCTGATCCATTGCTGTAACGTTCCTGTGGATAGTTCCCAGATTCTGATCCATTGCTGTAACGTTCCTGTGGGTAGTTCCCAGACTCTGATCCATTGCTCTAACGTTCCTCTGGGTAGTTCCCAGATTCTGATCCCTCCTCTCGGTCTCTCTGGGGCCGCTGATCTCTGGCAGTGTTGGAATTGACGCTCCCGCTGACTGTTTGAGATAACACAGTGAAAGGAATCGCTTATTAATAGCAGCGACAAACCCTCCAGTGACACGGTTAGATCCAGAGAGACTGACATTAATCACAGTCACTAAACAAACAGGCTCAGTTAACCCCTTTCAGTCCAATACTTTTTCTATCACAATGGAATAGAAGATTAGCCGGGTCTGGATTGGCTGTGTGACAGTGACTGAGGGATGGAGTGTGGAAATAGTGGACACACTGACCCTGATACTCAATCCTCATTGATACCTGAGTGGTTCCAGGGGACTGGGGCATTTTCACTGCCCCATCCTGTTTGTAAAAGGAGAGAGAGGGATAAACCCTGGAGTGACAGAGCAGTCAGTATAATGTTAGTCACCAGGACATTTCTAGGCAGACTGGGCAACAGGAATATTGCTCCTTCGCGAGGAAATGGTGTTATGTGACCAGAAACACGGAGATATTCGTGGGAAATCACATCGCATGTTGTTATTGCAGTTATATTTCAAAATAACTGGAGGATTAATGAGGGAACTGATATGAATTTATGTACTGGGACATATTGTGATCAAATGTCATTTATCGAGTTGTTCTCGAGTCCCAAAGCCGTGGATTAAAGGGTCTGTGACAGTGAGAATGTGATATTGGCTAAGAAACAGAAAGCAGAGAGAAGCGGTGAATGATAGTTATTCAGACAGGAGGGGAGGAGACACTGATGTTCACTCGGGGTCCACATGAGGACAATTGCTGTTCAAGACACAATTCACTGCGATAGGCTTCAATGGAAAGAATTTCAACATTCACAAATGACAGACACTCAGCAATGACACAGTGAGCAGGGTAGCAGCAATCTTCAGCAGCATGTTCCCAGATCTGTGAAAGGGAGAGTCACGGGGAAAGTAAATTTAAATCACTGTCGTGTGGGTGATGCATCAGGGAGGAGGGCAGAGGACAGGAAATATAAACTAAACGGGACAAGTTTAAAAAGTGTACAGGAAGGGAGCGGGGACATGTCCACACTTTGCACTGGAAGGTCATGGGGATAAGATTGGAAAATCCTCAGAAGATATTTAACTTGATCAATAGAGGCGGAGACTCCGAAAAGAAGGATGTTAGGATCATAGAGTCATCGAGGTCCAGAGCACAGAAAGGCCATTCGGCCCATCTGGACTGGGCAGGTCAAAAACAACCACCTGAGTATTTGAATCCCACTTTCTAATACTTTGCCAATAGCCTATCGAGTTATAACCAGGTTTATAGATAGGACCAGAGCTGAGGAATTGCTTCTTGTTCTGCCGGGAAATATCCAAAAGGATGTGAGGATCTTGGAGACAAAACAAAGGATATTTAATGGAGTGTTGTCAGGGATGGAGGATTTCAGTTGAATGGTGGGATTAGTGAACTGGAATTGTAATCTGTAGATCAGTTTAAGGTAAAGAGCAATTTCACAGAGGACTCCAAATTAGGAAGGAGTTTAGAGAGAGTGAGCAGAAAGGGTTCCACTGGAGTGTGTGTGGGCTGGGGAGAGTGGCCTGGAGTGTGTGTGTGGGCTGGCCGGGAGTGGCCTGGCCTGGAGTGTGTGTGTGGGCTGGCCGGGAGTGGCCTGGAGTGTGTGTGTGGGCTGGCCGGCAGTGGCCTGGAGTGTGTGTGTGGGCTGGCCGGGAGTGGCCTGGAGTGTGTGTGTGGGCTGGCCGGGAGTGGCCTGGAGTGTGTGTGTGGGCTGGCCGGGAGTGGCCTGGAGTGTGTGTGTGGGCTGGCTGGGAGTGGCCGGGAGTGTGTGTGTGGGCTGGGCGGGAGTGGCCTGGAGTGTGTGTGTGGGCTGGCCGGGAGTGGCCTGGAGTGTGTGTGTGGGCTGGCTGGGAGTGGCCTGGAGTGTGTGTGTGGGCTGGCCGGGAGTGGGCTGGAGTGTGTGTGTGGGCTGGCCAGGAGTGGCCTGGAGTGTGTGTGGGCTGGCTGGGAGTGGCCGGGAGTGTGTGTGTGTGTGGGCTGGCCGGGAGTGGCCTGGAGTGTGTGGGTGGGCTGGCCGGGAGTGGCCCGGAGTGTGTGTGTGGGCTGGCCGTGAGTGGCCTGGAGTGTGTGTGTGGACTGGCCGGGAGTGGCCTGGAGTGTGTGTGTGGGATGGCCGGGAGTGGCCTGGAGTGTGTGTGTGGGCTGGCCGGGAGTGGCCGGAAGTGAGTGTGTGGGCTGGCCGGGAGTGGCCTGGAGTGTGTGTGTGGGCTGGCCGGGAGTGGCCTGGAGTGTGTGTGTGGGCTGGCCGGGAGTGGCCTCGCCTGGAGTGTGTGTGGACTGGCCGGGAGTGGCCTGGAGTGTGTGTGTGGGCTGGCCGGGAGTGGCCTGGAGTGTGTGTGTGGGCTGGCCGGGAGTGGCCTGGAGTGTGTGTGTGGACTGGCCGGGAGTGGCCTGTAGTGTGTGTGTGGGCTGGCCGGGAGTGGCCTAGAGAGTGTGTGTGTGGGCTGGCCGGGAGTGGCCTGGAGTGTGTGTGTGGGCTGGCCGGGAGTGGCCTGGAGTGTGTGTGTGGGCTGGCCGGGAGTGGCCTGGCCAGGAGTGTGTGTGTGGGATGGCCGGGAGTGGCCTGGAGTGTGTGTGTGGGCTGGCCGGGAGTGGCCTGGAGTGTGTGTGTGGGCTGGCCGGGAGTGGCCTGGCCAGGAGTGTGTGTGTGGGCTGGCCGGGAGAGTCCTGGAGTGTGTGTGTGGGCTGGCCGGGAGTGGCCTGGAGTGTGTGTGTGGGCTGGCTGGGAGTGGCCTGGAGTGTGTGTGTGGGCTGGCCGGGAGTGGCTTGGAGTGTGTGTGTGGGGTCTGGCCGGGAGAAGCCTGGAGTGTGTGTGTGGGCTGGCCGGGAGTGGCCTGGCCAGGAGTGTGTGTGTGGGATGGCCGGGAGTGGCCTGGAGTGTGTGTGTGGGCTGGCCGGGAGAGTCCTGGAGTGTGTGTGTGGGCTGGCCGGGAGTGGCCTGGAGTGTGTGTTTGGGCTGGCCGGGAGTGGCCTGGAGTGTGTGTGTGGGCTGGCCGGGAGTGGCCTGGAGTGTGTGTGTGGGCTGGCCGGGAGTGGCCTGGAGTGTGTGTGTGGGCTGGCCGGGAGTGGCCTGGAGTCGGTGTGTGGGCTGGCCGGGAGTGGCCTGGCCTGGAGTGTGTGTGTGGGCTGGCCGGGAGTGGCCTGGAGTGTGTGTGTGGGCTGGCCGGGAGTGGCCTGGAGTGTGTGTGTGGACTGGCCGGGAGTGGCCTGGAGTGTGTGTGTGGGCTGGCCGGGAGTGGCCTGGAGTGTGTGTGCGGGCTGGCCGGGAGTGGCCTGGAGTGTGTGTGTGGGCTGGCCGGGAGTGGCCTGGAGTGTGTGTGTGGGCTGGCCGGGAGTGGCCTGGAGTGTGTGTGTGGGCTGGCCGGGAGTGGCCTGGAGTCTGTGTGTGGACTGGCCGGGAGTGGCCTGGAGTGTGTGTGTGGGCTGGCCGGGAGTGGCCTGGAGTGTGTGTGTGGGCTGGCCGGGAGTGGCCTGGAGTCTGTGTGTGGACTGGCCGGGAGTGGCCTGGAGTGTGTGTGTGGGCTGGCCGGGAGTGGCCTGGAGTGTGTGTGTGGGCTGGCCGGCAGTGGTCGGGAGTGTGTGTGAGGGCAGGCCGGGAGTGGCCTAGAGTGTGTGTGTGGGCTGGCCGGGAGTGGCCTGGAGTGTGTGTGTGGGCTGGCCGGGAGTGGCCTGGCCTGGAGTGTGTGTGTGGGCTGGCGGGAGAGGCCTGGCCTGGAGTGTGTGTGTGGGCTGGCCGGGAGTGGCCTGGAGTGTGTGTGTGGGCTGGCAGGGAGTGGCCTGGAGTGTGTGTGTGGGCTGGCCGGGAGTGGCCTGGAGTGTGTGTGTGGGCTGGCCGGGAGTGACCTGGTGTGTGTGTGTGGGCTGCCCGGGAGTGGCCTGGAGTGTGTGTGTGGGCTGGCCGGGAGTGGCCTGGAGTGTGTGTGTGGGCTGGCCGGGAGTGGCCTGGAGTGTGTGTGTGGGCTGGCCTGGAGTGGCCTGGAGTGTGTCTGGGCTGCCCGGGAGTGGCCTGGAGTGTGTGTGTGGGCTGGCCGGGAGTGGCCTGGTGTGTGAGTGTGGGCTGGCCGGGAGTAGCCTGGAGTGTGTGTGTGGGCTGGCCGGGAGTGGCCTGGAGTGTGTGTGTGGGCTGGCCGGGAGTGGCCTGGAGTGTGTGTGTGGGCTGGCCGGGAGAGTCCTGGAGTGTGTGTGTGGGCTGGCCGGGAGTGGCCTGGAGTGTGTGTGTGTGGGCTGGCCGGGAGTGGCCTGGAGTGTGTGTGTGGGCTGGCCGGGAGTGGACTGGAGTGTGTGTGTGGACTGGCCGGGAGAGTCCTGGAGTGTGTGTGTGGGCTGGCCGGGAGTGGCCTGGAGTGTGTGTGTGTGGGCTGGCCGGGAGTGGCCTGGAGTGTGTGTGTGGGCTGGCCGGGAGTGGACTGGAGTGTGTGTGTGGACTGGCCGGGAGTGGCCTGGAGTGTGTGTGTGGGCTGGCCGGGAGTGGCCTGGAGTGTGTGTGTGGGCTGGCCGGGAGTGGACTGGAGTGTGTGTGTGGGCTGGCCGGGAGTGGCCTGGAGTGTGTGTGTGGGCTGGCCGGGAGTGGCCTGGAGTGTGTGTGTGGACTGGCCTGGAGTGTGTGTGTGGGCTGGCCGGGAGTGGCCTGGAGTGTGTGTGTGGACTGGCCTGGAGTGTGTGTGTGGGCTGGCCGGGAGTGGCCTGGAGTGTGTGTGGGCTGGCTGGGAGTGGCCTGGAGTGTGTGTGTGGGCTGGCCGGGAGTGGACTGGAGTGTGTGTGTGGGCTGGCCGGGAGTGGCCTGGAGTGTGTGTGTGGGCTGGCCGGGAGTGGACTGGAGTGTGTGTGTGGGCTGGCCGGGAGTGGCCTGGAGTGTGTGTGTGGGCTGGCCGGGAGTGGCCTGGAGTGTGTGTGTGGACTGGCCTGGAGTGTGTGTGTGGGCTGGCCGGGAGTGGCCTGGAGTGTGTGTGTGGACTGGCCTGGAGTGTGTGTGTGGGCTGGCCGGGAGTGGCCTGGAGTGTGTGTGGGCTGGCTGGGAGTGGCCTGGAGTGTGTGTGAGGGCTGGCCGGGAGTGGCCTGGGCTGTGAGTGTGGGATGGCCGGGAGTGGCCTGGAGTGTGAGTGTGGGCTGGCCGGGAGTGGCCTGGAGTGTGTGTGTGGGCTGGCCGGGAGTGGCCTGGAGTGAGTGTGTGGGCTGGCCGGGAGTGGCCTGGCCTGGAGTGTGTGTGTGGGTTGGCCGGGAGTGGCCTGGAGTGTGTCTGTGAGCTGGCCGGGAGTGGCCTGGAGTGTGTGTGGGCTGGCCGGGAGTGGCCTGGCCTGGAGTGTGTGTGTGGGCTGGCTGGGAGTGGCCTGGAGTGTGTGTGTGGACTGGCCGGGAGTGGCCTGGAGAGTGTGTGTGGGGATCCGGGAGTGGCCTGGAGTGTGTGTGTGGGCTGGCCGGGAGTGGCCTGGAGTGTGTGTGTGGGCTGGCCGGGAGTGGCCTGGCCTGGAGTGTGTGTGTGGGCTGGCCGAGAGTGGCCTGGAGTGTGTGTGTGGACTGGCCGGGAGTGGCCTGGAGTGTGTGTGTGGGCTGGCCGGGAGTGGCCTGGAGTGTGTGTGTGGGCTGGCCGGGAGTGGCCTGGAGTGTGTGTGTGTGGGCTGGCCGGGAGTAGCCTGGAGTGTGTGTGGGCTGGCCGGGAGTGGCCTGGAGTGTGAGTGTGGGCTGGCCGGGAGTGGCCTGGAGTGTGTGTGTGGGCTGGCCGGGAGTGGCCTGGAGTGTGTGTGTGGGCTGGCCGGGAGTGGCCTGGAGTGTGTGTGTGGGCTGGCCGGGAGTGGCCTGGAGTGTGTGTGTGGGCTGGCCGGGAGTGACCTGGAGTGTGTGTGTGGGCTGGCCGGGAGTGGCCTGGAGTGTGTGTGTGGTCTGGCCGGGAGTGGCCTGGCCTGGAGTGTGTGTGTGGGCTGGCCGGGAGTGACCTGGAGTGTGTGTGTGGGCTGGCTGGGAGTGGCCTGGAGTGTGTGTGTGGGGTGGCCTGGAGTGTGTGTGTGGGCTGGCCGGGAGTGGCTTGGAGTGTGTGTGTGGGGTCTGGCCGGGAGAAGCCTGGAGTGTGTGTGTGGGCTGGCCGGGAGTGGCCTGGAGTGTGTGTGTGGGCTGGCCGGGAGTGGCCTGGAGTGTGTGTGTGGGGGCTGGCCGGGAGTGGCCTGGAGTGTGTGTGTGGGCTGGCTGGGAGTGGCCTGGAGTGTGTGTGTGGGCTGGCCGGGAGTGGCCTGGAGTGTGTGTGTGGGCTGGCCGGGAGTGGACTGGAGTGTGTGTGTGGGCTGGCCGGGAGTGGCCTGGAGTGTGTGTGTGGGCTGGCCGGGAGTTGCTTGGAGTGTGTGTGTGGGCTGGCCGGGAGTGGCCTGGAGTGGGTGTGTGGACTGGCCGGGAGTGGCCTGGAGTGTGTGTGTGGGGATCCGGGAGTGGCCTGGAGTGTGTGTGTGGGCTGGCCGGGAGTGGCCTGGAGTGTGTGTGTGGGCTGGCCGGGAGTGGCCTGAAGTGTGTGTGTGGGCTGGCCGGGAGTGGCCTGGAGTGTGTGTGTGGGCTGGCCGGGAGTGGCCTGGAGTGTGTGTGTGGGCTGGCCGGGAGTGGCCTGGAGTGTGTGTGTGTGGGCTGGCCGGGAGTGGCCTTGAGTGTGTGCGTGGGCTGGCCGGGAGTGGCCTGGAGTGTGTGTGTGGGCTGGCCGGGAGTGGCCTGGAGTGTGTGTGTGGGCTGGCCGGGAGTGGCCTGGCCTGGAGTGTGTGTGTGGGCTGGCCGGGAGTGACCTGGAGTGTGTGTGTGGGCTGGCTGGGAGTGGCCTGGAGTGTGTGTGTGGGCTGGCCGGGAGTGGCTTGGAGTGTGTGTGTGGGGTCTGGCCGGGAGAAGCCTGGAGTGTGTGTGTGGGCTGGCCGGGAGTGGCCTGGAGTGTGTGTGTGGGCTGGCCGGGAGTGGCCTGGAGTGTGTGTGTGGGGGCTGGCCGGGAGTGGCCTGGAGTGTGTGTGTGGGCTGGCCGGGAGTGGCCTGGAGTGTGTGTGTGGGCTGGCCGGGAGTGGCCTGGAGTGTGTGTGTGGGCTGGCCGGGAGTGGCCTGGAGTGTGTGTGTGGGCTGGCCGGGAGTGGCCTGGAGTGTGTGTGTGGGCTGGCCGGGAGTTGCTTGGAGTGTGTGTGTGGGCTGGCCGGGAGTGGCCTGGAGTGGGTGTGTGGACTGGCCGGGAGTGGCCTGGAGTGTGTGTGTGGGGATCCGGGAGTGGCCTGGAGTGTGTGTGTGGGCTGGCCGGGAGTGGCCTGGAGTGTGTGTGTGGGCTGGCCGGGAGTGGCCTGAAGTGTGTGTGTGGGCTGGCCGGGAGTGGCCTGGAGTGTGTGTGTGGGCTGGCCGGGAGTGGCCTGGAGTGTGTGTGTGGGCTGGCCGGGAGTGGCCTGGAGTGTGTGTGTGGGCTGGCCGGGAGTGGCCTGGAGTGTGTGTGTGTGGGCTGGCCGGGAGTGGCCTTGAGTGTGTGCGTGGGCTGGCCGGGAGTGGCCTGGAGTGTGTGTGTGGGCTGGCCGGGAGTGGCCTGGAGTGTGTGTGTGGGCTGGCCGGGAGTGGCCTGGAGTCTGTGTGTGGGTTGGCTGGGAGTGGCCTGGAGTGTGTGTGGGGGCTGGCCGGGAGTGGCCTGGAGTGTGTGTGTGGGCTGGCCGGGAGTAGCTTGGAGTGTGTGTGTGGGCTGGCCGGGAGTGGCCTGGAGTGTGTGTGTGGGCTGGCCGGGAGCGGTCTGGCCTGGAGTGTGTGTGTGGGCTGGCCGGGAGTGGCCGGGAGTGTGTGTGTGGGCTGGCCGGGAGAGGCCTGGAGTGTGTGTGTGGGCTGGCCGGGAGTGGCCGGGAGTGTGTGTGTGGGCTGGCCGGGAGTGGCCGGGAGTGTGTGTGTGGGCTGGCCGGGAGTGGCCTGGAGTGTGTGTGTGGGCTGGCCGGGAGTGGCCTGGAGTGTGTGCGTGGGCTGGCCGGGAGTGGCCTGGAGTGTGTGTGTGGGCTGGCCGGGAGTGGCCTGGAGTCGGTGTGTGTGGGCTGGCCGGGAGTGGCCTGGAGTCTGTGTGTGGGCTGGCCGGCAGTGGCCTTGAGTGTGTGTGTGGGCTGGCCGGGAGTGGCCTGGGGTGTGTGTGTGGGCTGGCTGGGAGTGGCCTGGAGTGTGTGTGTGGGCTGGCCGGGAGTGGCCTGGAGTGTGTGTGTGGGCTGGCCGGGAGTGGCCTGGGGTGCGTGTGTGGGCTGGCTGGGAGTGGCCTGGAGTGTGTGTGTGGGCTGGCCGGGAGTGGCCTGGAGTGTGTGTGTGGGCTGGCCGGGAGTGGCCTGGAGTGTGTGTGTGGGCTGGCCGGGAGTGGCCTCGCTTGGAGTGTGTGTGTGGGCTGGCCGGGAGTGGCCGGGAGTGTGTGTGTGGGCTGGCCGGGAGTGGCCTCGCCTGGAGTGTGTGTGTGGGCTGGCCGGGAGTGGCCTGGAGTGTGTGTGTGGGCTGGCCGGGAGTGGCCTGGAGTGTGTGTGTGGGCTGGCCGGGCCTGGCCTGGAGTGTGTGTGTGGGCTGGCCGGGAGTGGCCGGGAGTGTGTGTGTGGGCTGGCCGGGAGTGGCCGGGAGTGTGTGTGTGGGCTGGCCGGGAGTGGCCTGGAGTGTGTGTGTGGGCTGGCCGGGAGTGGCCGGGAGTGTGTGTGTGGACTGGCCGGGAGTGGCCTGGAGTGTGTGTGTGGGCTGGCCGGGAGTGGCCTGGAGTGTGTGTGTGGGCTGGCCGGGAGTGGCCCGGAGTGTGTGTGTGGGCTGGCCGGGAGTGGCCTCGCCTGGAGTGTGTGTGTGGGCTGGCCGGGAGTGGCCTCGCCTGGAGTGTGTGTGTGGGCTGGCCGGGAGTGGCCTGGCCTGGAGTGTGTGTGTGGGCTGGCCGGGAGTGGCCGGGAGTGTGTGTGTGGGCTGGCCGGGAGTGGCCTGGAGTGTGTGTGTGGGCTGGCCGGGAGTGGCCTGGAGTGTGTGTGTGGGCTGGCCGTGAGTGGCCTGGAGTGTGTGTGTGGGCTGGCCGGGAGTGGCCCGGAGTGTGTGTGTGGGCTGGCCGGGAGTGGCCTCGAGTGTGTGTGTGGGCTGGCCGGGAGTGGCCTGGAGTGTGTGTGTGGGTTGGCCGGGAGTGGCCTGCAGTGTGTGTGTGGGCTGGCCGGGAGTGGCCAGGAGTGTGTGTGTGGGCTGGCCGGGAGTGGCCTGGAGTGTGTGTGTGGGCTGGCCGGGAGTGGCCTGCAGTGTGTGTGTGGGCTGGCCGGGAGTGGCCGGGAGTGTGTGTGTGGGTTGGCTGGGAGTGGACTGGAGTGTGTGTGTGGACTGGTCGGGAGTGGCCTGGAGTGTGTGTGTGGGCTGGCCGGGAGTGGCCTGGAGTGTGTGTGTGGACAGGTCGGGAGTGGCCTGGCCTGGAGTGTGTGTGGGCTATCCGGGAGTGGCCTGGAGTGTGTGTGTGGGCTGGCCGGGAGTGGCCTGGAGTGTGTGTGTGGGCTGGCCGGGAGTGGCCTGGAGTGTGTGTGTGGGCTGGCCGGGAGTGGCCTGGAGTGTGTGTGTGGGCTGGCCGGGAGTGGCCTGGAGTGTGTGTGTGGGCTGGCCGGGAGTGGCCTGGAATGTGTGTGTGGGCTGGCCGGGAGTGGCCTGAGTGTGAGTGTGGGCTGGCCGGGAGTAGCCTGAGTGTGAGTGTGGGCTGGCCTCCCACCTGGCCCCTCATTGTAGAATCGACTTGCGTATTCTAGAAACTCCCCCCATTTCTTACTGTTTTTCCAGGGAATAATTTACAGTGGACCCTGGGCAGGATATCATTATATACAGTGGTCTCTGGCTAGTATATCATTATATACAGTGGTCCCTGGGTAGTATATCATTATTTACAGTGGTTCCTGGGCAGTATATCATTATATACAGTAGTCCCTGGGCAGTATATCATTATTGACAGTGGTCCCTGGGCAGTATCTCATTATTTACAGTGGTCCCTGGGCAGTATATCATTATTGACAGTGGTTCCTGGGCAGTATATCATTATATACAGTGATCTCGGGCTAGTATATCATTATATACAGTGGTCCCTGGGCAGTATATCATTATTGACAGTGGTCTCTGGGCTGTATATCATTATTGACAGTGGTCCCTGGGTAGCATATCATTATATACAGTGGTCTCGGGCTAGTCTATCATTATATACAGAGGTCCCTGGGCAGTATATCATTATTGACAGTGGTCCCTGGGTAGTATATCATTATTTACAGTGGTCTCTGTGCAGAATATCATTATTTTAAGTGGTCCCTGGGCAGTATATCATTATTTACATTGGTCCCTGGGCAGTATATCTTTATATACAGTGGTCCCTGCGCAGTATATCATTATTGACAGTGGTCCCTGGGTAGTATATCATTATTTACAGTGGCCTCTGTGCAGAATATCATTATTTACAGTAGTCCCTGGGTGGTATGTCATGACTTACAGTGGTCACTGGGTTGTATTTCATTATTTACAGTGGTCTCTGTGCAGAATATCATTATATACAGTGGTTCCTGGGTAGTATGTCATTACTTACAGTGTTCCCTGGGGAGAATATCGTTATCTTCAACGGTTCCTGGGTTGTATACCATTATTTACAGTGGCCTTGGGGAGGTAGCATCATTTACAGTGGCCACTGGATAGTATTTCATTAGTTACAGTGGTCCCTGGGCAGTATATCATTATTTACAGTGGTCCTTGGATAGTGCATCATTATTTACAGTGATCCCAGGGTAGATTATTATCATTTGCAATGGTCCTTTGGTAGTACAGCATTTTTTACACGGGTCCCTGAGTAGTATCTCATTCTTTACAGTGGTCCCTGGGAAGCATATCGTTATTTACAGTGGTCCCTGTGTAGTATATCATTATGCACAGCGGTCCCTGGGTAGAATAACATTATATACAGTGGTCCCTGGTTAATAAATCATTATTTACAGTCGTCCCTGGATAGTATACCATTATTTACAGTGGCCTTGGGTAGGTATCAACATTTACAGTGGTCACTGGATAGTAATCCATTATTTACAGTGGTCCCTGGGTAGAATATCATTATTTACAGTGGTCCCTGGATAGTATATCATTATCTGCAGTGGTCCCTGGTTAGAATATCATTATTTACAGTGGTCCCTGGGTAGTATCTCATTATTTACAATGGTCCCTGTGTGTTATATCAGTATCTACAATGGTCCCTGGGTATTATCTCATTACTTACAGTGTCCCTGGGGAGAATATCATTATTTACAGTGGTCTCTGGGTAGTATATCATTATTTACAGTGGTCCCTGGGTAGTATAGCATTATTTACAGTGGTCCCTGAGTGGTATATCCGTATCTACAATGGCCCCTGGGTATTATCTCATTATTTACTGAGGTCCCTGGGTAGTATCTCATTATTTACAATGGTCCCTGTGTGTTATATCAGTACCTACAATGGTCCCTGGGTATTATCTCATTACTTACTGTGGTCCCTGGGTAGTATATCATTATTTACTGTGGTCCCAGGGTAGTATCTCATTATTTACTGTGGTCCCAGGGTAGTATCTCATTATTTACAATGGTCCCTGTGTGGTATAATAGTATCTACAATGGTCCCTGGGTATTATCTCATTATTTACTGTGGTCCCTGGGTAGTATATCATTATTTACTGTGGTCCCAGGGTAGTATCTCATTATTTACTGTGGTCCCAGGGTAGTATCTCATTATTTACAATGGTCCCTGTGTGGTATAATAGTATCTACAATGGTCCCTTGGTATTATCTCATTATTTACTATGGTCCCTGTGTAGTATATGATTATTTACTGTGGTCCCAGGGTAGTATCTCATCATTTACAATGGTCCCTGAGTGGGAGATCAGTATCTACAATGCTCCCTGGGTATTATCTCATTATTTACTGTGGTCAATGGGTAGTATATCATTATTTACTGTGGTCCCAGGGTAGTATCTCATCATTTACAATGGTCCCTGAGTGGTATATCAGTATCTACAATGGTCCCTGGGTATTATCTCATTATTTACTGTGGTCCCTGGGGAGAATATCATTATTTACAGTGGTCTCTGGGGAGTATATTCTTATCTACAATGGTCCCTGGGTATTATCTCATTATTTGCAGTGGTTTGGGGAGAATATCATTATTTACAGTGGTCCCTAGGCAGTATATCATTATTTACAGTGGTCCCTGGGTAGAGTATCAGGATCTACAATGGTCCCTGGGTAATAAATCATTATTTACAGTGCTCCCTGGGTATAATCTCATTATTTACTGTGGTTTGGGGAGAATATCTTTATTTGCAGTGGTCCCTGGGAAGTATATCATTATTTAGAGTGGTCCCTGGGTAGAGTATCAGGATCTACAATGGTCCCTGGGTAATATATCATTATTTACAGTGGTCCCTGGGTATTATCTCATTATTTACTGTGGTCCCTGGGTAGTATATCATTATTTACAGTGGCCCCTGGGTATTATCTCATTATTTACTGTGGTCCCTGTGGAGAATATCATTATTTACAGTGGTCTTTGGGTAGTATATCCGTATCTACAATGGTCCCTGGGTAGTATCTCATTATTCACTGTGGTCCCTGGGTTGTATCTCATTATATACTGTGGTCCCTGTGGAGAATATCATTATTTACAGTGGTCTCTGGGTAGTATATACGTATCTACAATGGTCCCTGGTAAGTATCTCATTATTTACTGTGGTCCCTGGGTAGTATATCATTATTTACTGTGGTCCCAGGGTAGCATCTCATCATTTACTGTGGTTCCAGGGTAGTATCTCATTATTCACCATGGTCCCTGTGTGGTATAATAGTATCTACAAAGGTCCCTGGGTATTATCTCATTATTTACTGTGGTCAATGGGTAGTATATCATTATTTACTGTGGTCCCAGGGTAGTATCTCATCATTTACAATGGTCCCTGAGTGGTATATCAGTATCTACAATGGTCCCTGGGTATTATCTCATTATTTACTGTGGTCCCTGGGTAGTATATCATTATTTACTGTGGTCCCAGGGTAGCATCTCATTATTTACTGTGGTTCCAGGGTAGTATCTCATTATTTACAATGGTCCCTGTGTGTATGAAAGTATCTACAATGGTCCCTGGGTATTATCTCATTATTTACTGTGGTCAATGGGTAGTATATCATTATTTACTGTGGTCCCAGGGTAGTATCTCATCATTTACAATGGTCCCTGAGTGGTATATCAGTATCTACAATAGTCCCTGGGTATTATCGCATTATTTACTGTGGTCCCTGGGGAGAATATCATTATTTACAGTGGTCTCTGGGGAGTATATTCTTATCTACAATGGTCCCTGGGTATTATCTCATTATTTGCAGTGGTTTGGGGAGAATATCTTTATTTGCAGTGGTCCCTGGGAAGTATATCATTATTTAGAGTGGTCCCTGGGTAGAGTATCAGGATCTACAATGGTCCCTGGGTAATATACCATTATTTACAGTGGTCCCTGGGTATTATCTCGTTATTTACTGTGGTCCCTGGGTAGTATATCATTATTTACAGTGGTCCCTGGGTATTATCTCATTATTTACTGTGGTCCCTGTGGAGAATATCATTATTTACAGTGGTCTTTGGATAGTATATCCGTATCTACAATGGTCCCTGGGTAGTATCTCATTATTCACTGTGGTCCCTGGGTTGTATCTCATTATTTACTGTGGTCCCTGTGGAGAATATCATTACTTACAGGGGTCCCTGGGTTGTATATCATTATTTCCAATGGACTCTGGATGGTGTATCTTTAATTACAGTGTTTCCTCGGTAGTGTATCTTTATTTAGAGTTGTCGCTGGATGGTATAACATTATTTACAGTGGTCCCAGGGTGGTATATCATTATTTACCGTGAACCCTGGATAGTATATCAGTAACTACAATGGTCCCTGGGTAGTATATCATTATTTACACTGGTCACTGTGTAGTATATCATTATTTATACTGGTTACTGGGCAGTATATCATTATTTATTGTGGTCCCTGTGAAGAATATGATTATTTACAGTGGTCCCAGGGTAGTATATCATTATTTAGCGTGATCCCTGGGTAGTATCTCATTATTTACAATGGATTCTGGATGTTGTATCTTTAATTACAGTGGTCCCTCGGGAGTATATTTTTATTTAGATTTGTCACTGGATAGTATGGCATTATTTACAGTGCTCCCAGGGTAGTATATAATTATTTATTGTGGTCCCTGTGGAGAATATCATTATTTACACTGGTCACTGGATAGTATATCATTATTTACAGTGCTCCCAGTGTAGTATATAATAATTTATTGTGGTCCCTGTGAAGAATATGATTATTTACAGTGGTCCCAGGGTAGTTTCTCATTATTTACAGTGGCCGTGGGTAGTATATCATTATTTACAGTGCTCCCAGGGTAGTATATCATTATTTACAGTGGTCAACCGGGACCTGGGATTCATGTCACATTACATTCATCCCCCACCATCTGGCCTGCGAACTCACACCAACTGTCCTGGCTTGATGCAATTCACAACTCGTTAACCTGGGGTTACCCCATCTCTGGATCTGTAAAGATTTAATCACCTGCTAATGGTCGCATTCCAAGCATTGTTTGGCATCTTTGAATTTGTCTATATATGTGTTTCTGGATCATACCTCTTCATTCACCTGAGGAAGGAGCAGCGCTCCGAAAGCTAGTGACATCGAAACAAACCTGTTGGACTTTAACCTGGTGTTGTAAGACTTCGTATTATTTACAGTGGCCGTGGGTAGTATATCAGTATTTACAGTTCCCATGGGTAGTATATCATTATTTACAGTGGTCCCTTGATAGTGGATGATTATTTCCCATGGTCCCGATGTAGTATATCATTATTTACAGTTGTCCCTGGCTAGAATATCATTATTTACAGTGGTCCCATGGTAGTATATCATTATTTACAGTGGTCCCTGGGTAGAATATCATTATTTACAATGGTCCCTGGGTAGAATATCATTATTTACAGTGGTCCCTGGGTAGAATATCATTATTTGCAGTGGTCCCTGGGTAGTATATCAATATTTACAGTGGTCCCTGGGTAGAATATCATTATTTACAGTGGTCCCTGGGTATTATATCATTGTTTACAGTGGTCCCTGGGTAGAATATCATTATTTACAGTGGTCCCTGGGTATTATATCATTGTTTACAGTGGTCCCTGTGTAGAATATCATTATTTACAGTGGTCCCTGGGTAATATATCATTATTTACATTGGTCCCTGTGTAATGTCTCAATATTTACAGTGGTCCCTAGGTAGAATATCATTATTTACACTGGTTCCTGGGATATAAATTATTATTTACTGTGGTACTTGGATAGTATACCAATATTTACAGTGGTCCCTGGGTAGAATATCATTATTTACAGTATTCCCTGGGTAGTATATCAATATTTACAGTCGTCCCTGCGTTGTATATCATTATTTACAGTGGGCCCCTGGTAGTATTTCATGATTTACAGTGGTCCCTGGGTAGTACATCATTATATACAGTGGTCCCTGAGCAGTATATCATTATTTACACTGGCTCCTGGGATATTAATTATTATTTACTGTGGTACATGGATAGTATATCAGTATTTACAGTGGACCCTGGGTAGAATATCATTATTTACAATGTACCCTGGGTAGTACATCATTATTTACCGTGATCCCTGGGTGGTATATCATTATTTACAGTGGTCCCTGTGTAGTATACTATTATTTACATTGGCTGTGAGCAGTTATCATCATTTACAGTGGTCACTGGATAGTATTTCAATATTTACAGTGGCGCCAGGGCAGTATATCATTATTTTTAGTGGACCGTGGGCAGTATATCTTTATTTATAGTGTTCCCTGGGGAGTATATCATTACTTACAGTGGACCATGGGTATCATGTCCAATATACAGTCGTCCCTGCGTTGTATATCATTATTTTCAGTGGGCCCCTGGTAGTATTTCATTATTTACAGTGGTCCCTGAGCAGTATATCATTATTTACAGTTGTCCCTGGGTAGGATATCATTATTTACAGTTGTCCATGGATAGTATATCTTTATTTACTGTAGCCCCTGGGTAGTATATCATTTTCAACAGTGGTCCCTGCGTAGTATATCGTTATTTACAGTGGTCCCAGGGTGGTATATCACGATTTACAGTGGGCCCTGGACAGTATGTCATCAATTATAGTCTGCACTGTGCAGTACATCTTTAATCACAGTGGTCCATGGGCAGTATATCATTATTTACAGTGGTCACTGGGCAATATATCATTAAGCACAGTGGTCCCTGGGCAGTATACCATTATTTACAGTGGACGCTGGGTAGTATATCATTATTTACAGTGGTCCCTGGGTAGTATAGCATTATTTACAGTGGTCCCTGAGTGGTATATCCGTATCTACAATGGCCCCTGGGTATTATCTCATTATTTACTGAGGTCCCTGGGTAGAATATCATCATTTACTGTGGTCCATGGGTAGTATCACATTATTTACAATGGTCCCTGTGTGTTATATCAGTGCCTACAATGGTCCCTGGGTATTATTTCATTATTTACTGTGGTCCCTGGGTAGTATATCATTATTTACTGTGGTCCCAGGGTAGTATCTCATTATTTACTGTGGTCGCTGGGTAGTACATCATTATTTACTGTGGTCCCTGGGTAGTATCTCATTATTTACAGTGGTCCCTGAGTGGTATATCAGTATCTACAATGGTCCCTGGGTATTATCTCATTACTTACAGTGGTCCCTGGGTAGTATCTCATTATTTACAATGGTCCCTGAGTGGTATATCAGTATCTACAATGGTCCCTGGGTATTATCTCATTACTTACAGTGGTCCCTGGGTAGTATCTCATTATTTACAGTGGTCTCTGGGGAGTATATTCTTATCTACAATGGTCCCTGGGTATTATCTCATTATTTGCAGTGGTTTGGGGAGAATATCATTATTTACAGTGGTCCCTAGGTAGTATATCATTATTTACAGTGGTCCCTGGGTAGAGTATCAGGATCTACAATGGTCCCTGGGTAATATATCATTATTTACAGTGGTCCATGGGTATTATCTCATTATTTACTGTGGTTTGGGGAGAATATCATTATTTGCAGTGGTCCCTGGGAAGTATATCATTATTTAGAGTGGTCCCTGGGTAGAGTATCAGGATCTACAATGGTCCCTGGGTAATATATCATTATTTACAGTGGTCCATGGGTATTATCTCATTATTTACTGTGGTCCCTGGGTAGTTTCTCATTATTTACAGTGGTCCCTGGGTATTATCTCATTATTTACTGTGGTCCCTGGGTTGTATCTCATTATTTACTGTGGTCCCTGTGGAGAATATCATTATTTACAGTGGTCTCTGGGTAGTATATACGTATCTACAATGGTCCCTGGGAAGTATCTCATTATTTACTGTGGTCCCTGGGTAGTATATCATTATTTACAGTGGTCCCTGGGTATTATCTCATTATTTACTGTGGTCCCTGGGTAGTATCTCATTATTTACAATGGTCCCTGAGTGGTATATCAGTATCTACAATGGTCCCTGGGTATTATCTCATTACTTACAGTGGTCCCTGGGTAGTATCTCATTATTTACAGTGGTCTCTGGGGAGTATATTCTTATCTACAATGGTCCCTGGGTATAATCTCATTATTTACTGTGGTTTGGGGAGAATATCATTATTTGCAGTGGTCCCTAGGTAGTATATCATTATTTACAGTGGTCCCTGGGTAGAGTATCAGGATCTACAATGGTCCCTGGGTAATATATCATTATTTACAGTGGTCCATGGGTATTATCTCATTATTTACTGTGGTCCCTGGGTAGTTTCTCATTATTTACAGTGGTCCCTGGGTATTATCTCATTATTTACTGTGGTCCCTGGGTTGTATCTCATTATTTACTGTGGTCCCTGTGGAGAATATCATTATTTACAGTGGTCTCTGGGTAGTATATACGTATCTACAATGATCCCTGGGAAGTATCTCATTATTTACTGTGGTCCCTGGGTAGTATATCATTATTTACAGTGGTCCCTGGGTATTATCTGATTATTTACTGTGGTCCCTGGGTTGTATATCATTATTTACAGTGGACCCTGGGTAGAATAGCATTAATAACAGTGGTCCCTGGGTAGTATCTCATTATTTACAATGGACTCTGGATGCTGTATCTTTAATTACAGTGTTTCCTCGGTAGTGTATCTTTATTTAGAGTTGTCGCTGGATGGTATAACATTATTTACAGTGGTCCCAGGGTGGTATATCATTATTTACCGTGAACCCTGGATAATATATCAGTAACTACAATGGTCCCTGGGTAGTATATCATTATTTACACTGGTCGCTGGGTTGTATATCATTATTTATACTGGTTACTGGGCAGTATATCATTATTTATTGTGGTCCCTGTGAAGAATATGATTATTTACAGTTGTCCCAGGGTAGTATATCATTATTTACACTGGTCACTGGGTAGTATTTCATTATTTAATACTGGTCACTGGGTAGTATATCATTATTTATTGTGGTTCCTGTGAAGAATATGATTATTTACAGTGGTCCCAGGGTAGTATATCATTATTTAGCGTGATCCCTGGGTAGTATCTCATTATTTACAATGGATTCTGGATGTTGTATCTTTAATTACAGTGGTCCCTCGGAAGTATATTTTTATTTAGATTTGTCACTGGATAGTATATCATTATTTACAGTGCTCCCAGGGTAGTATATAATTATTTATTGTGGTCCCTGTGAAGAATATCATTATTTACAGTGGTCCCAGGGTAGTATATCATTATTTACAGTGGCCGTGGGTAGTATATCATTATTTACAGTGCTCCCAGGGTAGTATATCATTATTTACAGTGGTCCCTGAGTGGTATATCAGTATCTACAATGGTCCCTGGGTATTATCTCATTACTTACAGTGGTCCCTGGGTAGTATCTCATTATTTACAGTGGTCTCTGGGGAGTATATTCTTATCTACAATGGTCCCTGGGTATTATCTCATTATTTGCAGTGGTTTGGGGAGAATATCATTATTTACAGTGGTCCCTAGGTAGTATATCATTATTTACAGTGGTCCCTGGGTAGAGTATCAGGATCTACAATGGTCCCTGGGTAATATATCATTATTTACAGTGGTCCCTGGGTATAATCTCATTATTTCCTGTGAATTGGGGAGAATATCATTATTTGCAGTGGTCCCTGGGAAGTATATCATTATTTAGAGTGGTCCCTGGGTAGAGTATCAGGATCTACAATGGTCCCTGGGTAATATATCATTATTTACAGTGGTCCCTGGGTATTATCTCATTATTTACTGTGGTCCCTGGGTAGTTTCTCATTATTTACAGTGGTCCCTGGGTATTATCTCATTATTTACTGTGGTCCCTGGGTTGTATCTCATTATTTACTGTGGTCCCTGTGGAGAATATCATTATTTACAGTGGTCTCTGGGTAGTATATACGTATCTACAATGGTCCCTGGGAAGTATCTCATTATTTACCGTGGTCCCTGGGTAGTATATCATTATTTACAGTGGTCCCTGGGTATTATCTCATTATTTACTGTGGTCCCTGGGTTGTATATCATTATTTACAGTGGACCCTGGGTAGAATATCATTAATAACAGTGGTCCCTGGGTAGTATCTCATTATTTACAATGGACTCTGGATGGTGTATCTTTAATTACAGTGTTTCCTCGGTAGTGTATCTTTATTTAGAGTTGTCGCTGGATGGTATAACATTATTTACAGTGGTCCCAGGGTGGTATATCATTATTTACCGTGAACCCTGGATAATATATCAGTAACTACAATGGTCCCTGGGTAGTATATCATTATTTACAATGGACTCTGGATGGTGTATCTTTAATTACAGTGTTTCCTCGGTAGTGTATCTTTATTTAGAGTTGTCGCTGGATGGTATAACATTATTTACAGTGGTCCCAGGGTGGTATATCATTATTTACCGTGAACCTTGGATAATATATCAGTAACCACAATGGTCCCTGGGTAGTATATCATTATTTACAATGGACTCTGGATGGTGTATCTTTAATTACAGTGTTTCCTCGGTAGTGTATCTTTATTTAGAGTTGTCGCTGGATGGTATAACATTATTTACAGTGGTCCCAGGGTGGTATATCATTATTTACCGTGAACCCTGGATAATATATCAGTAACTACAATGGTCCCTGGGTAGTATATCATTATTTACACTGGTCGCTGGGTAGTATATCATTATTTATACTATTTACTGGGCAGTATATCATTATTTATTGTGGTCCCTGTGAAGAATATGATTATTTACAGTGGTCCCAGGGTAGTATATCATTTTTACCGTGAACCCTGGATAGTATATCAGTAACTACAATGGTCCCTGGGTAGTATATCATTATTTACACTGGCCGCTGGGTAGTATATCATTACTTATACTGGTCACTGGGCAGTATATCATTATTTATTGTGGTCCCTGTGAAGAATATGATTATTTACAGTTGTCCCAGGGTAGTATATCATTATTTACACTGGTCACTGGGTAGTATATCATTATTTAATACTGGTTACTGGGTAGTATATCATTATTTATTGTGGTCCCTGTGAAGATTATGATTATTTACAGAGGTCCCAGGGTAGTATATCATTAGTTAGCGTGATCCCTGGGTAGTATCTCATTATTTACAATGGATTCTGGATGTTGTATCTTTAATTACAGTGGTCCCTCGGAAGTATATTTTTATTTAGATTTGTCACTGGATAGTATATCATTATTTACAGTGCTCCCAGGGTAGTATATAATTATTTATTGTGGTCCCTGTGAAGAATATGATTAATTACAGTGGTCCCAGGGTAGTATATCATTATTTACAGTGGCCGTGGGTAGTATATCATTATTTACAGTGGTGCCAGGGTAGTATATCATTATTTACAGTGGCCAACCGGGACCTGGGATTCATGTCGCATTACATTCATCCCCCACCATCTGGCCTACGAAATCCTACCAACTGTCCTGGCTTGACACAATTCATACCTCTTTAACCTGGTGTTACCCCATCTCTGGATCTGTAAAGATTTAATCACCTGCTAATGGTCGCATTCCAAGCATTGTTTGGCATCTTTGAATTTGTCTATATATGTGTTTCTGGAACATACCTCTTCATTCACCTGAGGAAGGAGCAGCGCTCCGAAAGCTAGTGACATCGAAACAAACCTGTTGGACTTTAACCTGGTGTTGTAAGACTTCGTATTATTTACAGTGGCCGTGGGTAGTATATCATTATTTTCAGTTGCCATGGGTAGTATATCATTATTTATAGTGGTAGTGGATTGATAGTGGATGATTATTTCCAATGGTCCCGATGTCGTATATCATTATTTACAGTTGTCCCTGGCTAGAATATCATTATTTGCAGTGCTCTCTGATTAGAATATTATTATTTACAGTGGTCCTTGGGTAGTATATGAATATTTACAGTGGTCCCTGGGTAGAATATCATTATTTACAGTTGTCACTGGGTAGTATCTCATTATTTACAGTGGTCTCTGGGCGGAATATCATTATTTACAGTGGTCCCTGGGCAGAATATCATTATTTACAGTGGTCACTGGTTAGAATATCATTATTTACAGTGGTCCCATGGTAGTATATCATTATTTATAGTGGTCCCTGGGTAGAATATCATTATTTACAGTGGTCCCTGGGTAGAATATCATTATTTACAGTGGTCCCTGTGTAGTATTTCATTATGTTCAGTGGTCCCTGGGTAGAATATCATTATTTACCGTTGTCCCTGGGTAGAATATCATTATTTACAGCGGTCCCTGGGTATTATATCATTCTTTACAGTGGTCTCTGTGTAGAATATCATTATATACAGTGGTCCCTGTGTAATGTCTCAATATTTACAGTGGTCCCTGGGTAGAATATCATTATTTACACTGGTTCCTGGGATATAATTTATTATTTACTGTGGTACTTGGATAGTATACCAATATTTACAGTGGTCCCTGGGTAGAATATCATTATTTACAGTGTTCCCTGGGTAGTACATCAATATTTACAGTCGTCCCTGCGTTGTATATCATTATTTACAGTGGGCCCCTGGTAGTATTTCATTATTTACAGTGGTCCCTGGGTAGTACATCATTATTTTCAGTGGTCCCTGAGCAGTATATCATTATTTACACTGGCTCCTGGGATATTAATTATTATTTACTATGGTACTTGGATAGTATATCAATATTTACAGTGGACCCTGTGTAGAATATCATTATTTACAATGTACCCTGGGTAGTACATCATTATTTACCGTGATCCCTGGATAGTATATCATTATATACAGTGGTCCCTGTGTAGTATACTAGTATTTACATTGGCTGTGGGCAGTTATCATCATTTACAGTGGTCACTGGATAGTATTTCATTATTTACAGTGGCGCCAGGGCAGTATATCATTATTTTTAGTGGACCGTGGGCAGTATATCTTTATTTATAGTGTTCCCTGGGGAGTATATCATTACTTACAGTGGACCATGGGTATCATGTCCAATATACAGTCGTCCCTGCGTTGTATATCATTATTTTCAGTGGGCCCCTGGTAGTATTTCATTATTTACAGTGGTCCCTGAGCAGCATATCATTATTTACAGTTGTCCCTGGATAGTATATCTTTATTTACTGTAGCCCCTGGGTAGTATATCATTTTCAACAGTGGTCCCTGCGTTGTATATCGTTATTTACAGTGGTCCCAGGCTGGTATATCATGATTTACAGTGGGCCCTGGACAGTATGTCATCAATTATAGTGTGCACTGTGCAGTACATCTTTATTCACAGTGGTCCATGGGCAGTATAACATTATTTACAGTGGTCACTGGGCAATATATCATTAAGCACAGTGGTCCCTGGGCAGTATACCATTATTTACAGTGGTCCCTGTGTAGTATATCATTATTTACAGTGGTCCCTGGGCAATATATCATTAATCACAGTGGGCTCTGGGTAGTATATCATCATTGACCGCGGTTCCTGGGAAGTATATCATTATTTACAGTGGTCCCTGGGTAGTATATCATTATTTACACAGGTCACTGGGTAGTATATCATCCTTTACAGTGGTCCCTGGATTGCATATCATTATTTACATTTGTCCCTTGGTGATATATAATTATTTGCAGTGGTCTCTGGACGGTATATCATTATTCATAGTGGTCCCTGGGTAACATATCATTATTTACAGTGGACCCAGTGTAGTGTAGTATTATCTACAGTGGTCCCAGAGTGATTCATCATGATTTACAGTGGTCCCTGGATAGTATTTCATTACTGACAGTGGTCCCTCGGCAGTATATCATTATTTACAGTGGCCCCTTGATAGTGGATGATTATTTACAATGGTCCCTATGTAGTATATCATTATTTGCAGTGCTCTCTGATTAGAATATTATTATTTGCAGTGGTCCCTGGGTAGAATATCATTATCTACACTGGTCCCTGGGTAGTATATCATCATTTACAGTATTGCCTGGGTAGTATATCATCATTTACAGTAGTGCCTGGGGAGTATATCATCATTTACAGTGGACCCTGGGCAGTCTGTCATTATTTACAGTGGTCCCTGTGTAGAATATCATTATTGATAGTGGTCCCTGGGTAGTATATCATTATTTACAGTGGTCCCTGAGTAGTATATCATTATTTACAGTGGTCCCTGGGTAGTATATCATCATTTACAGTAGTGCCTGGGGAGTATATCATCATTTACAGTGGACCCTTGGCAGTAAGTCTTTATTTACAGTGGTCCCTGGGTAGTATATCATTATTTACAGTGGTCCCTGGGTAGTATATCATCATTTACAGTAGTGCCTGGGGAGTATATCATTTTTTAAAGTGGACCCTGGGCAGTAAGTCTTTATTTACAGTGGTCCCTCGGTAGTATATCATTATTTACAGTGTTCACTGGGTAGACTATCATTGTTTACAGTGGTCCTTGGGTCGTATATCATTATTTACAGTGGTTCCTTGGTAGAATATCTTTAGTTACAGCGTTCCATGGGCACTTCACCATTATTAATAGTTGTTCATCGATAGTATATTATATTCTGCAGTGGTCCCTGGGTAGTAAATCATTAATTACTGTAGTCCCTGGTAGAATGTCAGCATTTACAGTGGTCCCTGGTCAGAATGTCATTATTTACAGTTGTGCCTGGGTAAAATATCATTATTTAAATTGGCCCCTGTGCTGTATATCATTATTTTTACTGTTCCCTGCATAGTGTAACATTATTTCCAGTGGTTTCTGGGCAACGTATCATTATTTACAGTGGTCCCAGGGTAGTATATAATTTTTTTGCAGTGCGCCTGTGCAGTATATCACTGTTTGCTGTCGTCCCTGGGCAGTATATCTTTATTTACAGTGGTCCCTGAGTAGTCTATCATTATTTACATTCGTACCTGGGTAGTATATCATTATCTACAGTGGTCCCTGGGTAGTATATCATTCTTTACAGTGGTCACTGGGTAGTAAATACTTATTTACAGTGGTCCCTGTGTAGTATGGCTTTATTTACAGTGGTCCCTGGGCAGTGTACCTTTATTTACAGTGGTCCCTGGGTAGTATATCATTATTTACAGTGGTCCCTGTGTAGTATGTCTTTATTTACAGTGGTTCCTGGTAGTATATCATTCATTACAGTGGTCCCATGATAGTATATCATTATTTAAAGTGGTCCCTGGGTAGTATATCATTATTTACAGTGGTCCCTGGGGTGTATATCATTATTTACAGTGGACCCTGGGTAGTATATCATCATTTACAGTAGTGCCTGGGGAGTATATCATCATTTACAGTGGACCCTGGGCAGGAAGTCCCTGGGCAATATATCTTTATTTACAGTGGTCCCTGAGTAGTATAACATTATTTATAGTAGTCCCTGGTGAGTATATAATTATTTACAGTGGTCAATGGGCAGTCTGTCATTATTTACAGTGGTCCCTGTGTGGAATATCATTATTTACAGTGGTCCCTAGGTAGTATATCATTATTTACAGTGGTCACTGGGTAGAATATCATTATTTACAGTGGTCCCTAGGTAGTATATCATTATTTACAGTGGTCACTGGGTAGAATATCATTGTTGACAGTGGCCCCTGGGCAGTATATCATTATTTACAGTGGTTCCTTGGTATAGCTGTCC
The DNA here is from genome assembly GCF_047496885.1 of Scyliorhinus torazame. Taxonomy (NCBI): domain Eukaryota; kingdom Metazoa; phylum Chordata; class Chondrichthyes; order Carcharhiniformes; family Scyliorhinidae; genus Scyliorhinus; species Scyliorhinus torazame. The sequence goes on from NW_027307819.1 coordinate 300,914, forward strand.
ATCGGTAGTATATTATTTTCTGCAGTGGTCCCTGGGTAGTAAATCATTATTTACTGTAGTCCCTGGTAGAATGTCAGCATTTACAGTGGTCCCTGGTCAGAATGTCATTATTTACAGTTGTGCCTGGGTAGTACATTATTATTTGCATTTGACCCTGGATAGAATATCATTATTTACAGTTGTCCCTGAGTAAAATATCATTATTTAAATTGGTCCCTGTGCTGTATATCATTATTTTCAGTGTTCCCTGCATAGTTTAACATTATTTACAGTGGTTTCTGGGAAACGTACCATTATTTACAGTGGTCCCAGGGGAGTATATAATTTTTTTGCAGTGCGCCTGTGCAGTATATCACTGTTTGCAGTCGGCCCTGGGCAGTATATCTTTATTTACAGTGGTCCCTGAGTAGTCTATCATTATTTACATTCGTACCTGGGTAGTATATCATTATCTACAGTGGTCCCTGGGTAGTATATCATTCTTTACAGTGGTCCCTGGGTGGTATATAATTATTTACAGTGGTCCCTGAGTAGTCTATCATTATTGACATTCGTACCTGGGTAGTATATCATTCTTTACAGTGGTCCCTGGGTGGTATATAATTATTTACAGTGGTCACTGGGTGGTATATAATTATTTACAGTGGTCACTGGGTGGTATATAATTATTTACAGTGGTCACTGGGTAGTATATCTTTATTTACAATGGTCCCTGGGAGTGTACCTCTATTTACAGTGGTTCCTGGTAGTATATAATTATTTACAGTGGTCACTGGGTAGTAAATAATTATTTACAGTGGCCCCTGTGTAGTATGTCTTTATTTACAGTGGTCCCTGGGCAGTGTACCTTTATTTAAAGTGGTCCCTGGGTAGTATATCATTATTTACAGTGGTCCCTGTGTAGTATGTCTTAATTTACAGTGGTTCCTGGTAGTATATCATTCATTACAGTGGTCCCATGATAGTATATCATTATTTACTGTGGTCCCTGGGTAGTGTATCATTATTTACAGTGGTCCCTGGGTAGTGTATCATTATTTACAGTGGTCCCTGGGTAGTTGATCATTATTTACAGCGTTCCCTGGGCAGTATTTTATTTTTACAATGGTACCTGGGCAGTATGTCATAATTTACAGTGATCCCTGATCAGGATATCAGTGGTCCATGGGTAATATTTCATTATTTGCTGTTGTCTCTGGTTAGAATATCATTATTTACAGTGGTCACTGTGTAGTATATCATTATCTACAATAGTCCCTGGATAGTATGACTTTATTTACAGTGGTCCCTCGGCAGTATACCTTTATTTACAGTGATCCCTGGTAGTATATCATTATTTACTATGGTCTCTGATTAGAATATCATTATTTACCGTGGGCACTGTGCAGTATATCTAATTTACAGTGGTTCCCGGGTTGTTTTTCATTATTTACAGTGGTCTCTGGGTGGTATATCTTTATTTGCAGTGGTCCCTGGGTGGGATAACTTTATTTACAGTGGTCCCTGGGAAGTATATCATTATACTGTATCATTTAGTGGGCAGCACTGTATATTATTATATCATTTAGCACCACTATATCATTTAGTGTGCAGCACGGTAGCATAGTGGATAGCACAATTGTTTCACAGCTCCAGGGACGCAGGTTCTATTCCCGGCTTGGGGCACTCTCTGTGCGGAGTCTGCACATCCTCCCCGTGTGTGCGTGGGTTTCCTCCGGGTGCTCCGGTTTCCTCCCACAGTCCAAAGGTGTGCAGTTTAGGTGAATTGGCCATCATAAATTGCCTTAGTGTCCAAAATTGCCCTTAGTGTTGGGTGGGATTACTCGCTTATGGGGATAGGGTGGAGATGTGGACTTGGATAGGGTGCTCTTTCCAAGAGCCGGGCAGACTCGATGGGCCGAATGGCCTCCTTCTGCACTGTAAATTCTATGATCTCTGATTTACTGTGGTCCCTGGGTAGAGTATCATGATTTACAGTGTTCACTCGGTGCTATATCATTATTTACAGTCGTCCCCCGGCAGTATATCTTTATTTACAGTGGTACCTAGGTAGTATGTCATTATTTACAATTGTCCCTGGGTTGAATATAATTATCTACAGTTGTCCCTGGATAGTATATCTTAATTTGCCATTGTCCATGGGTAGTATATAATTATTTACAGTGCTCCATGGGTAGAATATCATTATTTACAGTGGTCCCTGGTAGTATATCATTATTTACAGTGGTCCCTGTGTAGTATGTCATTATTTACAGTGGTCCCTGTGTAGAAAGTCTTTATTTACATGGTTCCCGGGCGGTATATCTTTATTTACAGTGGTCACTGGGTAGTAAATCAGTATTTACAGTGACCCCTGTGTAGTACATCATTATTTGCAGTTGTCCCTGGGTAGAATATCATTATTTACAGTTGTCCCTCAGTATTATATCACTATTTACAGTGGCCCCTGGACAGTGTATCATTATTTACAGTGGTCCCTAGGCAGTATTACCTTATTTACAGTGGTCTCTGTGCAGTATATCTTTATTTTTAGTGGTCCCTGGGTAGTATATCATTATTTCCAGTGTGCCTTGGTAGTATATCATTATTTACAGTGTGCCCTGGGTAGTATGTCATTATTCACAGTGGTTGTGTGCAGTATATCATTATCTGCAGTGGTCCCTGGGTAGTATATCATTATTTACAATGATCACTGGAAAGTATATAATTATCTGCAGTGGTCCCTGGGTAGTATAATCATTATTTACAGTGGTCCTTGTATAGAAATGCTTTAATTACAGTGGTTCCTGGGCGGGATACCTTTATTTACAGTGGTCACTGAGTTGTATATCATTGTTTACAGTGGCCACTGTGTAGAATATTATTATTTACAATAGTCCCTGGGCGGGATACCTTTATTTACAGTGGTCCCTGGGTGGTATTTCTTTATTTACAGTGGTCACTGGCTGGTATATCATTATTTACAGCAGTTCCTGGGTAGGTTATTATAATTTACAATGGTCCCTGGGTGGTATACCTTTATTTACAGTGGTCCCTGGGTGGTATTTCTTTATTTACAGTGGTCCCTGGGTTATTTATAAATATTAACAGAGGTCCCGGCGTACAATATCATTATTTACAGTGTTCCCTGGGTAGAATATCATTATTTACTGTAGTCCCTGTATAGAATATCATTATTTACAGTGGTCACTGGGTGGAATATCAATATATACAGTGGTCCCTGGTAGTCTATCATTATTTACAGTAGCTCTGTGAAGTATATCATTATTTACAGTTGCTCTGTGCAGTATGTCATTATTTTCAATGATCACTGGGTAGTAGATCATCATCTGCAGTGGTCCCTGGGTAGTATATCATTATTTCCAGTGGTCCTTGTGTAGAACGTCTTTATTTACTGTGGTTCCTGGGCGGTATTCCTTTATTTACAGTGGTCACTGGGTAGTATATCACTATTTGCAGTGGTCCCTGGGCAGTATATCTGTATTTACAGATGATGTGGAGATGCCGGCGTTGGACTGGGGTGAGCGCAGTAAGAAGTCTTACAACACCAGGTTAAAGTCCAACAGGTTTGTTTCGATGTCACTAGCTTTCGGAGCGCTGCTCCTTCCTCAGGTGAATGAAGAGGTATGTTCCAGAAACATATATACAGACAAATTCAAAGGTGCCAGACAATGCTTGGAATGCGACCCTTAGCAGGTGATTAAATCTTTACAGATCCAGAGATGGGGTAACCCCAGGTTAAAGAGGTGTGAATTGTGTCAAGCCAGGACAGTTGGTAGGATTTCGCAGGCCAGATGGTGGGGGGTGAATGTAATGCGACATGAATCCCAGGTCCCGGTTGAGGCCGCACTCACGTGTGCGGAACTTGGCTATAAGTTTCTGCTCGGCGATTCTGCGTTGTCGCGGGTCCTGAAGGCCGCCTTGGATAACGCTTACCCGGAGATCAGAGGCTGAATGCCCTTGACTGCTGAAGTGTTCCCCGACTGGAAGGGAACATTCCTGCCTGGTGATTGTCGCACGATGTCCGTTCATTCGTTGTTGCAGCGTCTGCATGGTCTCGCCAATGTACCACGCTTCGGGACACCCCTCCCCCAGCAGTCGAGATCCCTCCCCCCTCCCCCCAGCAGCCACGGGCCCCTTCACCTCATCTAGCAGCCGCGTTCCCACTCCACCTCCCAGCAACTGTGGTCCTCCTCCCCCTCCCCCAGCAGCCGCGATCCCTCCACCTCCCCCAGCAGCCGCGGCCGCCCTCCCCCTCCTCTAGCAGCCGTGGCCCCCCTCCCCCTCCTCTAGCAGCCGCGGCCCCCCTCCTCCTCCCCCAGCAGCCACGGTCCCCCGCCCCCTCCCCCAGCAGCCGCGGCCCCCCTCCCGCAGCAGCCGCGGTCCCCCTCCCCTTCCTCCAGCAGTCGCGATCCCTCCCCATTCCCCAGCAGCAGCGGTCCCTCTCCCCTTCCCCCAGCAGCCGCGGTCCCCCTCCCCCAGCAGCCGCGGTCCGCACCCCCTCCCCCAGCAGCCACGGTCCCCCCCTCTCCCCCAGCAGCCGCGGTCCCCCTCCCCTCCCCGAGCAGCCGCGGTCCCCCTCCCCTCCCCTCCCCCAGCAGCCGCGGTCCCCTCACCCTCCCCCAGCAGCCGCGGTCCCCCCCCCCTCCCCCAGCAGCCGCGGACCCCTCCCCCTCTCCCAGCAGCCGCGGTCCCCCTCCCCCAGCAGCCGCGGTCCCCCTCCCCCAGCAGCCGCGGTCCCCCTCCCCCAGCAGCCGCAGTCCCCCTCCCCCAGCAGCTGCGGTCCCCCTCCCCTCCCCCAGCAGCCGCAGTCCCTCTCCCCCTCCCCCAGCAGCCGCGGTCCCCCTCCCCCAGCAGCCGCAGTCCCCCTCCCCCAGCAGCCGCGGTCCCCCTCCCCAGCAGCCGCGGTGCCCCTCCCCCAGCAGCCGCGGTCCCCCTCCCCCAGCAGCCGCGGTCCCCCTCCCCCAGCAGCCGCGGTCCCCCTCCCCAGCAGCCGCGGTCCCCCTCCCCAGCAGCCGCGGTCCCCCTCCCCCAGCAGCCGCGGTCCCCCTCCCCCAGCAGCCGCGGTCCCCCTCCCCCAGCAGCCGCGGTCCCCCTCCCAGCAGCCGCGGTCCCCCTCCCCCAGCAGCCGCGGTCCCCCTCCCCCAGCAGCCGCGGTCCCCCTCCCCCAGCAGCCGCGGTCCCCCTCCACCAGCAGCCGCGGCCCCCCTCCCCCAGCAGCCGCGGTCCCCCTCCCCCAGCAGCCGCGGTCCCCCTCCCCCAGCAGCCGCGGTCCCCCTCCCCCAGCAGCCGCGGTGCCCCTTCCCCAGCAGCCGCGGTCCCCCTCCCCCAGCAGCCGCGGTCCCCCTCCCCCAGCAGCCGCGGTCCCCCTCCCCCAGCAGCCGCGGTCCCCCTCCCCCAGCAGCATTGTCTCGGGTCGGACAGTTTGATGGTGCTGTTTATTTGATGTCTATATAATGTTTATTTGGATCTGTTTTCCCTGAGATTGCCTGTCCTGCCCGCTCTTCCCGCGGGCAGGGTGATGCAGCGCCCGCCGCTGGCATCGGCCTGGAGCTGGGACACAACAAAGCAAAACAGACCAGAAGTAACTGATTGACAAAACAAAATGTGGGGAGTGCCCCAAACCGCGGGTGGAGCACAGCCCCAACAGAACAGGAAAAGAGACCAAACCTCCCCCAATACCCGCCCAATGAAAGTGTGAGAATGGGGGTCGGTCCGGCAGCCCACCCCCTGCGGGGCCCAGCCAGCCCGGAAAGCTTCGAGTGTGCCCGTGGGCAGCGCCTGCCCCCGCTCCAGGGACCCCCGGCCGCAACCCACCCCTTCCCACGGCACCCACAGCCCTGCCCTCCGCCACCCAGCCCTTCACCGGCACCCACAGCCCTCCCCACCCAGCCCTGCCCACGGCACCCACAGCCCGGCCCCAACCAGCCCTTCCCAAGGCACCCACAGCCCGGCCCTCCGCCACCCAGCCCTTCCCACGGCACCCACAGCCCTCCGCCACCCAGCCCTTCCCATGGCACCCACAGCCCGGCCCTCCGCCACCAGCACTTCCCACGGCACCCACAGCCCTCCGCCACCCAGCCCTTCCCACGGCACCCACAGCCCGGCCCTCCGCCACCCAGCCCTTCCCACGGCACCCACAGCCCTCCGCCACCCAGCCCTTCCCATGGCACCCACAGCCCGGCCCCCCGCCACCCAGCCCTTCCCACGGCACCCACAGCCCTCCGCCACCCAGCCCTGCCCACGGCACCCACAGCCCTCCGCCACCCAGCCCTTCCCACGGCACCCACAGCCCGGCCCTCCGCCACCCAGCCCTTCCCACGGCACCCACAGCCCGGCCCTCCGCCACCCAGCCCTTCCCACGGCACCCACAGCCCGGCCCTCCGCCACCCAGCCCTTCCCACGGCACCCACAGCCCGGCCCTCCGCCACCAAGCCCTGCCCACGGCACCCACCGCCCTCCGCTCCGCCACCCAGCCCTTCCCACGGCACCCACAGCCCTCCGCCACCCAGCCCTTCCCACGGCACCCACAGCCCGGCCCTCCGCCACCCAGCCCTTCCCACGGCACCCACAGCCCTCCGCCACCCAGCCCTGCCCACGGCACCCACAGCCCTCCGCCACCCAGCCCTTCCCACGGCACCCACAGCCCGGCCCTCCCCCACCCAGCCCTTCCCACGGCACCCACAGCCCGGCCCTCCCCCACCCAGCCCTTCCCACGGCACCCACAGCCCTCCGCCACCCAGCCCTTCCCACGGCACCCACAGCCCGGCCCTCCCCCACCCTGCCCTGCCCACGGCACCCACAGCCCTCCGCCACCCAGCCCTTCCCACGGCACCCACAGCCCGGCCACCCATTCCTGCCCACGGCACCCACAGCCCGGCCCTCCGCCACCCAGCCCTTCCCACGGCACCCACAGCCCGGCCACCCAGCCCTTCCCACGGCACCCACAGCCCTCCGCCACCCAGCCCTGCCCACGACACCCACAGCCCGGCCCTCCGCCACCCAGCCCTTCCCACGGCACCCACAGCCCTCCGCCACCCAGCCCTTCCCACGGCACCCACAGCCCGGCCATCCCCACCCAGCCCTTCCCCCGGCACCCACAGCCCGGCCCTCCGCCACCCAGCCCTTCCCACGGCACCCACAGCCCGGCCACCCAGCCCTTCCCACGGCACCCACAGCCCTCCGCCACCCAGCCCTTCCCACGGCACCCACAGCCCGGCCACCCAGCCCTGCCCACGGCACCCACAGCCCGGCCCTCCGCCACCCAGCCCTTCCCACGGCACCCACAGCCCGGCCACCCAGCCCTTCCCACGGCACCCACAGCCCTCCGCCACCCATCCCTTCCCACGGCACCCACAGCCCTCCCCCACCCAGCCCTGCCCACGGCACCCACAGCCCTCCCCCACCCAGCCCTTCCCACGGCACCCACAGCCCGGCCCTCCGCCACCCAGCCCTTCCCACGGCACCCACAGCCCTCCGCCACCCAGCCCTTCCCACGGCACCCACAGCCCTCCGCCACCCAGCCCTTCCCACGGCACCCACCGCCCTCCGCCACCCAGCCCTTCCCACGGCACCCACAGCCCTCCCCCACCCAGCCCTTCCCATGGCACCCACAGCCCGGCCCTCCGCCACCAGCACTTCCCACGGCACCCACAGCCCTCCGCCACCCAGCCCTTCCCATGGCACCCACAGCCCGGCCCTCCGCCACCAGCACTTCCCACGGCACCCACAGCCCTCCGCCACCCAGCCCTTCCCACGGCACCCACAGCCCGGCCCTCCGCCACCCAGCCCTTCCCACGGCACCCACAGCCCTCCGCCACCCAGCCCTTCCCATGGCACCCACAGCCCGGCCCCCCGCCACCCAGCCCTTCCCACGGCACCCACAGCCCTACCCCACCCAGCCCTGCCCACGGCACCCACAGCCCTCCGCCACCCAGCCCTTCCCACGGCACCCACAGCCCTCCCCCACCCAGCCCTGCCCTCGGCACCCACAGCCCTCCGCCACCCAGCCCTTCCCACGGCACCCACAGCCCGGCCACCCAGCCCTGCCCACGGCACCCACAGCCCGGCCCTCCGCCACCCAGCCCTTCCCACGGCACCCACAGCCCGGCCACCCAGCCCTTCCCACGGCACCCACAGCCCTCCGCCACCCAGCCCTGCCCACGACACCCACAGCCCGGCCCTCCGCCACCCAGCCCTTCCCACGGCACCCACAGCCCTCCGCCACCCAGCCCTTCCCACGGCACCCACAGCCCGGCCATCCCCACCCAGCCCTTCCCCCGGCACCCACAGCCCGTCCCTCCGCCACCCAGCCCTTCCCACGGCACCCACAGCCCGGCCACCCAGCCCTTCCCACGGCACCCACAGCCCTCCCCCACCCAGCCCTGCCCACGGCACCCACAGCCCACCGCCACCCAGCCCTTCCCACGGCACCCACAGCCCGGCCACCCAGCCCTGCCCACGGCACCCACAGCCCGGCCCTCCGCCACCCAGCCCTTCCCACGGCACCCACAGCCCTCCGCCACCCAGCCCTTCCCACGGCACCCACAGCCCTCCCCACCCAGCCCTGCCCACGGCACCCACAGCCCTCCCCCACCCAGCCCTTCCCACGGCACCCACAGCCCGGCCCTCCGCCACCCAGCCCTTCCCACGGCACCCACAGCCCTCCGCCACCCAGCCCTTCCCACGGCACCCACAGCCCTCCGCCACCCAGCCCTTCCCACGGCACCCACAGCCCTCCGCCACCCAGCCCTTCCCACGGCACCCACAGCCCTCCGCCACCCAGCCCTTCCCACGGCACCCACCGCCCTCCGCCACCCAGCCCTTCCCACGGCACCCACAGCCCGTCCCTCCGCCACCCAGCCCTTCCCACGGCACCCACCGCCCTCCGCCACCAGCACTTCCCACGGCACCCACAGCCCTCCGCCACCCAGCCCTTCCCACGGCACCCACAGCCCGGCCCTCCGCCACCCAGCCCTTCCCACGGCACCCACAGCCCTCCGCCACCCAGCCCTTCCCATGGCACCCACAGCCCGGCCCCCCGCCACCCAGCCCTTCCCACGGCACCCACAGCCCTCCGCCACCCAGCCCTGCCCACGGCACCCACAGCCCTCCGCCACCCAGCCCTTCCCACGGCACCCACAGCCTGGCCCTCCGCCACCCAGCCCTTCCCACGGCACCCACAGCCCGGCCCTCCGACACCCAGCCCTTCCCACGGCACCCACAGCCCGGCCCTCCGCCACCCAGCCCTTCCCACGGCACCCACAGCCCGGCCCTCCGCCACCCAGCCCTGCCCACGGCACCCACCGCCCTCCGCTCCGCCACCCAGCCCTTCCCACGGCACCCACAGCCCTCCGGCACCCAGCCCTTCCCACGGCACCCACAGCCCGGCCCTCCGCCACCCAGCCCTGCCCACGGCACCCACAGCCCTCCGCCACCCAGCCCTTCCCACGGCACCCACAGCCCGGCCCTCCCCCACCCAGCCCTTCCCACGGCACCCACAGCCCGGCATTCCCCCACCCAGCCCTTCCCACGGCACCCACAGCCCTCCGCCACCCAGCCCTTCCCACGGCACCCACAGCCCGGCCCTCCCCCACCCAGCCCTGCCCACGGCACCCACAGCCCTCCGCCACCCAGCCCTTCCCACGGCACCCACAGCCCTCCCCCACCCAGCCCTGCCCTCGGCACCCACAGCCCTCCGCCACCCAGCCCTTCCCACGGCACCCACAGCCCGGCCACCCAGCCCTGCCCACGGCACCCACAGCCCGGCCCTCCGCCACCCAGCCCTTCCCACGGCACCCACAGCCCGGCCACCCAGCCCTTCCCACGGCACCCACAGCCCTCCGCCACCCAGCCCTGCCCACGACACCCACAGCCCGGCCCTCCGCCACCCAGCCCTTCCCACGGCACCCACAGCCCTTCGCCACCCAGCCCTTCCCACGGCACCCACAGCCCGGCCATCCCCACCCAGCCCTTCCCCCGGCACCCACAGCCCGTCCCTCCGCCACCCAGCCCTTCCCACGGCACCCACAGCCCGGCCACCCAGCCCTTCCCACGGCACCCACAGCCCTCCGCCACCCAGCCCTTCCCACGGCACCCACAGCCCGGCCACCCAGCCCTGCCCACGGCACCCACAGCCCGGCCCTCCGCCACCCAGCCCTTCCCACGGCACCCACAGCCCGGCCACCCAGCCCTTCCCACGGCACCCACAGCCCTCCGCCACCCAGCCCTTCCCACGGCACCCACAGCCCTCCCCACCCAGCCCTGCCCACGGCACCCACAGCCCTCCCCCACCCAGCCCTTCCCACGGCACCCACAGCCCGGCCCTCCGCCACCCAGCCCTGCCCACGGCACCCACAGCCCTCCACCACCCAGCCCTTCCCACGGCACCCACAGCCCTCCGCCACCCAGCCATTCCCACGGCACCCACAGCCCGGCCCTCCGCCACCCAGCCCTTCCCATGGCACCCACAGCCCTCCGCCACCCAGCCCTTCCCACGGCACCCACAGCCCTCCGCCACCCAGCCCTTCCCACGGCACCCACAGCCCGGCCCTCCGCCACCCAGCCCTTCTCACGGCACCCACAGCCCTCCGCCACCCAGCCCTTCCCACGGCACCCACAGCCCGGCCCTCCGCCACCCAGCCCTTCCCACGGCACCCACAGCCCTCCGTCACCCAGCCCTTCCCACGGCACCCACAGCCCTCCGCCACCCAGCCCTGCCCACGGCACCCACAGCCCTCCGTCACCCAGCCCTTCCCACGGCACCCACAGCCCTCCGCCACCCAGCCCTTCCCACGGCACCCACAGCCCTCCGCCACCCAGCCCTTACCACGGCACCCACAGCCCTCCGCCACCCAGCCCTTCCCACGGCACCCACAGCCCTCCGTCACCCAGCCCTTCCCACGGCACCCACAGCCCTACGCCACCCAGCCCTTCCCACGGCACCCACAGCCCGGCCCTCCGCCACCCAGCCCTTCCCACGGCACCCACAGCCCGGCCCTCCGCCACCCAGCCCTGCCCACGGCACCCACAGCCCGGCCCTCCGCCACCCAGCCCTTCCCACGGCACCCACAGCCCTCCGTCACCCAGCCCTTCCCACGGCACCCACAGCCCTCCCCACCCAGCCCTGCCCACGGCACCCACAGCCCTCCCCCACCCAGCCCTGCCCACGGCACCCACAGCCCTCCGCCACCCAGCCCTGCCCACGGCACCCACCGCCCTCCCCCACCCAGCCCTGCCCACGGCACCCACAGCCCTCCGCCACCCAGCCCTTCCCACGGCACCCACAGCCCTCCCCACCCAGCCCTTCCCACGGCACCCACAGCCCGGCCCTCCGCCACCCAGCCCATCCCACGGCACCCAAAGCCCTCTGCCACCCAGCCCTTCCCACGGCACCCACAGCCCTCCCCACCCAGCCCTTCCCATGGCACCCACAGCCCGGCCCTCCCCCACCCAGCCCTTCCCACGGCACCCACAGCCCTCCCCCACCCAGCCCTTCCCACGGCACCCAAAGCCCGGCCCTCCGCCACCCAGCCCTGCCCACGGCACCCACAGCCCTCCCCCACCCAGCCCTTCCCACGGCACCCACAGCCCGGCCCTCCGCCACCCAGCCCTTCCCACGGCACCCACAGCCCTCCGCCACCCAGCCCTGCCCACGGCACCCACAGCCCGGCCCTCCACCACCCAGCCCTTCCCACGGCACCCACAGCCCTCCGCCACCCAGCCCTTCCCACGGCACCCACAGCCCTCCCCCACCCAGCCCTTCCCACGGCACCCACAGCCCTCCGCCACCCAGCCCTGCCCACGGCACCCACCGCCCTCCGCCACTCAGCCCTGCCCACGGCACCCACAGCCCGGCCCTCCGCCACCCAGCCCTGCCCACGGCACCCACCGCCCCCCCCACCCAGCCCTTCCCACGGCACCCACAGCCCGGCCCTCCACCACCCAGCCCTTCCCACGGCACCCACAGCCCTCCCCCACCCAGCCCTGCCCACGGCACCCACAGCCCGGCCCTCCACCACCCAGCCCTTCCCACGGCACCCACCGCCCTCCGCCACCCAGCCCTTCCCACGGCACCCACAGCCCGGCCCTCCCCACCCAGCCCTGCCCACGGCACCCACCGCCCTCCGCTCCGCCAGCCACCCGAATGGAGATTGGCGGAGGTGCGGATTCCTGAGCAGCGCCTCCCTTACGACAGCCGCCACTCCTGACGGGGGAGAGCTGCGGCGCCTGGAGACCGTGTTCCAGACTTTGAGGAGGACCTGGTACAAGACGGGCAGCGCCAACAGAGAGTTCCGAAGACCCTGCTGGTCCACAGACAGGAGCCGCACGTCGTAGTTCAGGCCGAGCCCCTGGGGGGAGAAATCCGTCGCCAGGGCCCCACCGTGGAGGAGGCTCAGCGTACAGGTAACGCTGCAGAGTCTGAGGGTGGAAAGTGGCAGTCTGGGTGCGGAGGCACACCAGCGCCTGACCGCCCTCCGCCATCGGGAGACTCCAGACCTCCGCAGCGACCCCGTGCAGTCGATTGTCCCGGAGGAACCGAAGCCGGGCTCTCTGGATGGTGGGACAAAGCCAGGGGGGGGAGTCAGTGACCAGCCGGGACCACAGCATGGAGGCGATCAGCTGGTTTATGACGAGAACTCGGCCCCTGTGGGACAGCACTCGGAGCCGTCCTGTCCAGCGTCCCAGGCCAGCGGTGACCTTGGTCTCCAGCTCCTGCCCGTTCGCCGGCCAGGCTCCCTCTGCCGGGCAAAGATGGACTCCCAGGTCGAGGCTGTTGGTCCGACTCCAGCTGAAGGGCCCGAGCTCCTCCGGGAGGGGGTCCACCTGCCACGGACCGACCAGGAGTCCGGAACATTTGGCCCAGTTGATCCGTGGGGAGGACGCGGCGGAGTAGACAGCTTGGCTCTCTCGCATCCTCCGGGGGTCCCCGGGGTCAGTGACCATGAGGAACACGGCATCAGCGTCCGCCGAGAGGACCACCCCCCCGTCCGGCTCGCGCAGCACCAGCCCCGTGAACCTCCTCCGCAGGAGGCACAGGAAAGGCCCCACGCAGAGGGAATAATGTTGGCCGGACAGGGGGCAGCCCTGACGCACTCCTCTCCCAAAGCGAAGGGGCGCCGTCAGGGACCCGTTAACCTTAATCAGACTCTCCGAGGCGGCGGACAGTAACCGGATCCGGGCCACAAAATACCACCCGAACCCGACAGCTCGCAGAGTCCCGAGCAAATCCCCGGGCCCCACCCTGTCGAACGCCTTCTCCTGGTCAAGAGACAGGAAGGCGCTCGACATACCAGTCCTCTGGGTAAAGTGAATAATGTCCCGGGCCAGGTGGATGTTGTCATAGATTGTGCGGTCCGGGACTGTGTAGGACTGGTCAGGGTGGATCATGTGGTCCAGCTCGGGGCCAAGGCGTTAACACAGCACCTTGGCAAAGATTTTATAGTCCGTGCTGAGGAGGGAGACCGGTCGTCAGGTCTTAAGTCGGCGGAGATCCCCCTTCTTGGGCAGCCGGGCAATGACGGCCCTGCGCCACGAAAGGGGCATCTCCCCGGTCGCGGTACATTCCCCCAGGACTCCCGTGTAGTCACTCCCCAGGACTTCCCAGCACGCTCTGAAGAACTCCACGGTCAGCCCGTCCAGCCCTGGGGGTTTGCCCCGTGAGAGGCTGTCCAGGGCGCCGGTCAGCTCTTGGAGGTTGATGGCATTATCGAGCTTCCCGGCGCCCTCCGGGCCGACCTGCGGCAGGTCCTCCCACAGAACTCTGCAAGCGTCCTCGCTGGACGGACCCGGAGAGAAGAGGTCGGAGTAAAAATCCCTGATCAGGGTCCTGACCCCCTCCGGATCCGAGACGAGGGGCCGGTCGTCGGCCAGCAGCGTAGAAACCTGCCGACGGGCCCCGCGTCCTCCTTCCAGCGAGTAGAAGAAGCGGGAGCCGCGGTCCATGTCCGTTAGGAGACGGATCCGCGACCTCACGTACGCGCCGCGGGACCCGGCCAGTTGCAGGCCCCGCAGTGCGCCCCTCTTCTCCCTGTACACCAGCCCCAGGGCCGGGCCTCATCGGGCTGAGCGAGACGTGACTCCAGATCGAGGAGTTCCTCAGCCAGGTTGGCGATCGTGGAGTTCCGCCCCGCCGAAGACCCCTCCGTGTACCCCTGACAGAAGGCACGGTTCTGGGCCTTGCCCACATCCCACCGCAGCCTCAAGGAGGGGAAGCCACCCCGCTTCCTTCTCCAGCCGGCCCAGAAACGGCAGAACGAGTCCAGGAACCGCTCGTCCTCCAGCAGCAGGTTGTTAAAGTGCCAGTACGCGGACCGTGTCTGAGCGCGGGACGGGGCGAGACCCGCCCACACCAGGTGGTGATCCGAGCTCGGCACCTGCTCCATGGAGGCCGTCGGAACGCTGGGCAAGTACGTCTTGGAAATGTAAAGACGGTCGATGCTGGACGCTCTGAACTGGGGCCGCACAGAGGTGCGCACCCGCAATTCAGGATGGAGAGTCCGCCAGACATCCACCAAGTCAAAGGACCTAACCAGGTCCCTCAACTCCACCACCGCAGCCAGGCCACGCTGGACTCCGATGCGGTCCTTGTCCTGGAGGGTGCAATTGAAATCCCCTCCGAGCACCACCAAGGTCACCGCTGGCCTGGGACGCTGGACAGGACGGCTCCGAGTGCTGTCCCACAGGGGCCGAGTTCTCGTCATAAACCAGCTGATCGCCTCCATGCTGTGGTCCCGGCTGGTCACTGACTCCCCCCCTGGCTTTGTCCCACCATCCAGAGATGCACTCGCCCGCCGGGATGGTGCTAAGAAGAGTGGACACCTTTTGGAAGAAAGTCGCCTGCTGCGGTCCGGCCACGGGAGCGGATACATTTACAAAGTGAATCACCACTGCCCCGAAACGGGCCTTTAGGTGCAGCAGACGGACTGGCACCGGCTCCTTGACCCCCCCCAAGGTCTCCGGCTGAAAATGTGGAGCCAACAAGATAGCCACCCCGCCCGAACGTGGGGCCAGGTGACTCATGAAGACTCCTCCTTGCCCCTCCAGAGTCCACTGAGCTTCGTCACCCGGAGGGCCTGGGTTTCCTGCAGGAAGCACACCCCGTACTTTCCGTCCCGGAGGATAGACAAGAACAGGAACCGGTGGTGCGCGTGGCTGCTGCCGTTGATGTTGAGGCTGGCCATGGTTACCTCCATGTCAGCAGCAATAATTATCCATCACCTTTAGTGCTCAGAGTAGGGGTACCGCCCCCTCCACTCCCTCAGGAGTCCCACAAGGAACTGAACGCTTGGCGCTGCTCCTCCTGGTCTTGATCGAACTCCCGGGCCTCTCTGACATATGCCCGGGCGGAGCCAAGGAGCAGCCCCAGGTTTCCCCAGCTGCCCAGGGCCAGCCGCACACAGTCCGGGTGACCATGGTGTGTTCCCAGAAATGTCCGGCGTTCCCCAGGGGGACGAGGGGAGACTCGATGCCGGGTGTGAGGGTGCCCTCTGCCTCGCTGCAGAGCGTGTGTAAATCCTCCTCCTCACCCGCCACCGAGCAGCCTTCCTCCTCCGAACGGTCACCTCCCGAGCTGGAGTCCCCCGCCACATGGAGTATGGCGGGAGGCACGGGCCCACCGGCTAACCCTTGGCCCGAGTCGACCCCACCCCCAGGGTCGTCCTCAGGCAGGTCCATCGCAGGCTCCTCCCGCGGCTCAGGGCCCGTGGACGGCGCCTCCACCCACGCCAGCGATTCCGGGACCTCGGTTAGGCCCCGGAAACATGTCCGGCTTGAAAACAGGGCTCTCCGGCGTCGCCCGCCCGGGTGTAGAGGGCGGGGAGCCTTCCCCGTCCTCCCCCGTCCACGGCCCACAGCGGCACGATGAGCGGTCGCTGCTGCTGCCGGCCCCCGGCGATGGTGAAGAGGAGGCGTCCGGGGAGGAAACTTGCACCGGGCGGGACGGGACCCCAGGGGCTTCGACTCCGCTCGACCCCGGGTCCTCCTGCTCGGGGGGCGACAGCAGCTCGAGTGGCTCGGGGGCCTCGGAGGCCCCCCCGGCCTTGCTTCTCTTCATTGTGTGCCCCGGGCCAGGCGTCAGGGGGATGGGCACCAACACGGGAGACCCCCCCCTCCTCGCCCGGGGAGGGGGCAGCGAACCCCCCCTTGCCCGGGCAGGCGGCGCTTGCGGGGAGGGGGCGGCTCGGGATCGCCCTGCTGCACGGCCTCCATGGCGGGAGAGGCCCCGGCAGCATCCCCCTCCCCCTCACCCCCTCCAGCGGCCGCGGGGGGGTCTGGGGCCAGCTGCTGGGCAGAGGAGAGGGGGGCAGTGCTGGCAGCTGGCAGGGGGGGCAGTGGCGCCGGAGGTGCCCCAGCCCTTTGCAGGCGTGGCTGCGCAGGTCGTCCGCCGACCAGAACACTTTATGGGCCTCCCCCTGATGGGAGACCACGAAACCCCCTCAGTGACCTCCTCCCGGCTCAGGCGGAGGGGTGGGAGGACAGGGTCCGCAGTCCCCGATGGTCCCACTCCCACCTCAGGCAGAGGGGTGGGAGGACAGGATCCGCAGTCACCGATGGTCCCACTCCCACCTCAGGCAGAGGGGTGGGAGGACAGGGTCCGCAGTCCCCGATGGTCCCACTCCCACCTCAGGCAGAGGGGTGGGAGGACAGGGTCCGCAGTCCCCGATGGTCCCACTCCCACCTCAGGCGGAGGGGTGGGGGGAGAGGGTCCGCAGTCCCCGATGGTCCCACTCTCACCACAGGCAGAGGGGTGGGGGGACAGGGTCCGCAGTCCCCGATGGTCCCACTCCCACCTCAGGCAGAGGGGTGGGGGGACAGGGTCCGCAGTCCCCGATGGTCCCACTCCCACCTCAGACAGAGGGGTGGGAGGACAGGGTCCGCAGTCCCCGATGTTCCCACTCCCACCTCAGGCAGAGGGGTGGGAGGACAGGGTCCGCAGTCCCCAATGGTCCCACTCCCACCTCAGGCGGAGGGGTGGGAGGACAGAGTCCGCAGTCCCCAATGGTCCCACTCCCACCTCAGGCAGAGGGGTGGGAGGACAGGGTCCGCAGTCCCCAATGGTCCCACTCCCACCTCAGGCAGAGGGGTGGGAGGACAGGGTCTACAGTCCCCGATGGTCCCACTCCCACCTCAGGCAGAGGGGTGGGAGGACAGGAGGCCGAGCCTGCAGCCCTTGTATGGTCCCTGTCCCACCTCAGGCAGAGGGGTGGGAGGACAGGAGGCTGGGCCTGCAGCCCTGGATGGTCCCACTCCCACCTCAGGCAGAGTGGTGGGAGGACAGGAGGCCGAGCCTGCAGCCCTTGTATGGTCCCTGTCCCACCTCAGGCAGAGGGGTGGGAGGACAGGAGGCCGGGCCTGCAGCCCTGGATGGTCCGACTCCCACCTCAGGCAGAGGGGTGGGAGGACAGGAGGCCGGGCCTGCAGCCTGGATGGTCCCACCCCCACCTCAGGCAGAGGGGTGGGAGGACAGGAGGCCGGGCCTGCAGCCCTGGATGGTCCCACTCCCACCTCAGGCAGAGGGTGGGAGGACAGGAGGCTGGGCCTGCAGCCCTGGATGGTCCCACTCCCACCTCAGGCAGAGGGGTGGGAGGACAGGAGGCCGGGCCTGCAGCCTGGATGGTCCCACTCCCACCTCAGGCAGAGGGGTGGGAGGACAGGAGGCCGGGCCTGCAGCCCTGGATGGCCCCACTCCCACCTCAGGCAGAAGGGTGGGGGACAGGAGGCTGGGCCTGCAGCCCTGGATGGTCCCACTCCCACCAGACACAACACAAGCTGGGGCAGGTAGGATCGGGGAACTCCACTTCCTCACACCACCAACAGCTCTCACTTCAAGCTCTCTCACTTCACACTGAAGCTCCACTCAGCAACACACACAGACACACACTGAACAAGAGGGGCAATGTTTTCAGTGAAGTGGGAGGATTGGTCCCTCAGACTCAGATTCATCCTCAGTGAGCTGTGAGCAAACTCCAGCCCCAGTCTCTGACACGTGTGGAATGTCTGTCTCTGAGGACAGCTCACTATTGACATGTAAATGACTGACAAGAGATACCAATCTCCTTACTGTTGATAAATTACACAGCATTGGATCCAGCAACTGCTGTCTTAACACAATCCTCCCACAGGGACCACATTTCTGTATAACAGAATTGAAGCATAAGTTAAAATTCTATTGGGAAATGATTAGAAACAGTATTGGTTGAGATCTCCTCAGAGATCTGTATGCAGACCTACCCCCTGACTGTCTGTCATGAATGTTTTCAGCCTGTCCGCTGTGATTATTTACTAAAGATGTGTCTTCACAGGAGAGGCCAGAGGCATTTGTCCTGTCTGTGGTTATGTTAATTCAGGGGACAGCAACAGAGCTAGCAAAGTCCTGTGCTTACTTCAGTCTTGATGTTAATATTTATTTCCTCCTGAGTTTCTGACTAGTTTGGGATGTCTATTCGTCTGTCTCCCAAGGACAGCTTTCAATACTCTGAGTAAAGACCGGCAAGGAACCCCAGGACATTGCTGTCGTGGGAGTCTTTGACGGGGACAATCTTATTCTGTTTCTCACAGACAGATTTCCTCAGTGAGCTGCTCTATAAATTGGGATTCAATTTGATTTTTCCCACTGGGAGATTTAAAGTTTATTCCTGAATAAATACAGGGTCATCGGCAACAACATCATTTTATTAGTCAAGGAGGTTCAATGGGATTTTTTACTGAATTCCTCTGATTTCAATTTCTGAGATGAGAAATTATAATGAAACAATTTGGATTCAATGAAAACGGTCAGTTTGATAACCCCAACTGATTTCTGTTAACTCGCCCCTCACGTTCCTCTCTCTCCTTTTTTAAATTTGGGGAATTCTGCAGGCAGCTTGTGCACAGGAAGAGCCCAAAAATGGGGCACTTTCAGAATTAAGTTCAGAGTCTCTGAAATGGATTTCTTTCTCTCTTTCTACTCGAAGGTGTACAAACTGACAGCAAGCAGATTGATTGCACAGTAAGATTCCACAGTCAGAAATGTGATCATGGTGGAAAATTCCCCACAGGGCTATGGGGAGAGCGGGATTAGTTTGGGGATTTACCCTAGGCTGTGGGGAGAGTGGGATTAGTTTGGGAATGACCCAGGGCTATGGGAGAGTGGGATTCATTTGGGGATTCACACAGGGCTGTGGGGAGAGTGGGATTCGTTTGGGAATGACCCAGGGCTATGGGAGAGTGGGATTAGTTTGGGGATTGACACAGGGCTGTGGGGATTAGTTTGGGAATGACCCAGGGCTATGGGAGAGTGGGATTAGTTTGGGGATTGACACAGGGCTGTGGGGATTAGTTTGGGAATGACCCAGGGCTATGGGAGAGTGGGATTAGTTTGGGGATTGACACAGGGCTGTGGGGAGAGTGGGATTACTTTGGGGATGACACAGGGCTGTGGAAAGAGTGGGATTAGTATTGGGGATTGACCAGGGCAGTGGGGAGAGTGGGATCAGTTTGGGATTGATCCGGGACTGTGGGGATAGTTGCATTAGTTTGGGGATTGCCACAGGGCTGTGGAGAGAGTGGGATTAGTATTGGAGATTCACCCAGGGCTGTGGAGAGAGTGGGATTAGTTTGGGGATTGATACAGGGCTGTGGGGAGAGTGGGATTAGTTTGGGGATTGACACAGGGCTATGGTGAGAGTGGGATTAGTTTGGGGATTGACACAGGGCTATGGGGAGAGAGTGGGGCTGTGGGATTAATTTGGGATTGATACAGGGCTATGGGGAGAAAGCGGGGCAGTGGGATTAGTTTGGGAATGATACAGGGCTATGGGGAGACAGTGGGGCAGTGAGATTAGTTTGGGGAATGATACAGGGCTATGGGGAGAGAGTGGGGCTGTGGGATGTTTGGGATTGATACAGGGCTATGGGGAGATAGCGGGGCAGTGGGATTAGTTTGGGAATGATAGAGGGCTATGGGGAGACAGTGGGGCAGTGAAATTAGTTTGGGGACTGATACAGGGCTATTGGGAGAGAGCGGGGCAGTGGGATTAGTTTCAGGATTGATACAGGGCTATGGGGAGACAGTGGGGCTGTGGGATTTGTTTGGGGATTGATACAGGGCTATGGGGAGAGAGCGGGGCAGTGGGATTTGTTTGGGGATTGATACAGGGCTATGGGGAGAGAGTGGGGCAGTGGGATTAGTTTGGAGATTGATACAGGGCTATGGGGTGAGAGCGGGGCATTGGGATTAGTTTGGGATTGATACAGGGCTATGGGGAGAGAGTGGGGCAGTGAGATTAGTTTGGGAATGATACAGGGCTATGGGGAGACAGTAGGGCTGTGGGATTAGTTTGGGGATTGATACAGGGCTATGGAGAGAGAGTGGGGCAGTGGGATTAGTTTGGGGATTGATACAGGGCTTTGGGGTGAGAGTGGGGCAGTGGGATTAGTTTGGTGATTGATACAGGGCTATGGGGAGAAAGAGGGGCAGTGGGATTAGTTTGGGAATGATACAGGGCTATGGGGTGAGAGTGGGGCAGTGGGATTAGTTTGGGATTGATACACGTCTATGGGGAGAAAGAGGGGCAGTGGGATTAGTTTGGGAATGATACAGGGCTATGGGGAGAGAGTGGGGCAGTGAGATTAGTTTGGGATTGATACAGGGCTATGGGGAGAGAGTGGGGCAGTGGGATTAGTTTGGGGATTGATACAGGGCTATGGGGAGAGAGTGGGGCAGTGAAATTAGTTTGGGGATTGATACAGGGCTATGTGGAGAGAGTGGGGCAGTGAGATTAGTTTGGGGATTGATACAGGGCTATGGGGAGAGAGTGGGGCAGTGAAATTAGTTTGGGGATTGATACAGGGCTATGGGGAGAGAGTGGGGCAGTGAGATTAGTTTGGGAATGATACAGGGCTATGGGGAGAGAGTGGGGCAGTGGGATTAGTTTGGGGATTGATACAGGGCTATGGGGAGAGAGTGGGGCAGTGAAATTAGTTTGGGGATTGATACAGGGCTATGGGGAGAGAGTGGGGCAGTGAGATTAGTTTGGGAATGATACAGGGCTATGGGGAGACAGTGGGGCTGTGGGATTAGTTTGGGGATTGATACAGGGCTATGGGGAGAGAGTGGGGCAGTGGGATTAGTTTGGGAATGATACAGGGCTATGGGGAGAGAGTGGGGCAGTGGGATTAGTTTGGGAATGATACAGGGCTATGGGGTGATTGTGAGGCAGTGGGATTAGTTTGGGATTGATACAGGTCTACGGGGATAAAGTGGGGCAGTGGGATTAGTTTGGGAATAATACAGGGCTATGGGGAGAGAGTGGGGCAGTGGGATTAGTTTGGGGTTGTTACAGGGCTATGGGGCGAGAGTGGGGCAGTGGTATTAGTTTGGGGCTTGATACAGGGCTATGGGGAGAGAGTGGGGCAGTGGGATTAGTTTGGGATTGATACAGGGCTATGGGGAGAGTGGGGAAGTGGGATTAGTTTGGGGTTGAATCAGAGCTATGGGGTGAGAGTGGGGCAGTAGGATTAGTTTGGGGACGGATACAGGGCTATGGGGAGAGAGTGGGGCAGTGGGATTAGTTTGGGCATTGATACAGGGCTATGGGACGACAGCGGGGCAGTGGGATTAGTTTTGGGATTGATACAGGGCTATGGGGAGACAGTGGGGCAGTGGGATTAGTTTGGGATTGATGCAGGGCTATGGGGAGAGAGTGGGGCAGTAGGATTAGTTTGGAATGATACAGGGCTATGGGGTGAGAATGGGGCAGTGGGATTAGTTTGGGATTGATACAGGTCTATGGGGAGAAAGAGGGGCAGTGGGATTAGTTTGGGATTGATACAGGGCTATGGGGAGAGAGTGGGGCAGTGGGATTAGTTTGGGGTTGATACAGGGCTATGGGGTGAGAGTGGGGCAGTGGGATTAGCTTGGGGATTGATACAGGGCTTTGGGGAGCGAGTGGGGCAGTGGGATTAGTTTGATGATTGATACAGGGCTATGGGGAGAGAGTGGGGCTGTGGGATTAGTGTGGGGATTGATACAGGGCTATGGGGAGAGAGTGGGGCAGTGGGATTAGTTTGGGATTGATACAGGGCTATAGGGTGAGAGTGGGGTGGTGGGATTAGTTTGGGGATTGATACAGGGCTATGGGGAGAGAGTGGGGCAGTGGGATTAGTTTGGGGATTGATACAGGGCTATGGGGAGAGAGTGGGGCTGTGGGATTAGTGTGGGGATTGATACAGGGCTATGGGGAGAGAGTGGGGCAGTGGGATTAGTTTGGGGATTGATACAGGGCTATGGGGAGAGAGTGGGGCTGTGGGATTAGTGTGGGGATTGATACAGGGCTGTGGGGAGAGAGTGGGGCAGTGGGATTAGTTTGGGGATTGATACAGGGCTATGGGGAGAGAGTGGGGCAGTGGGATTAGTTTGGGAATGATACAGGGCTATGGGGAGAGAGTGGGGTGGTGGGAATAGTTTGGGATTGATACAGGGCTATGGGGAGAGAGTGGGGCAGTGGGATTAGTTTGGTGATTCATACAGGGCTATGGGGAGAGCGTGGGGTAGTGGGATTAGTTTGGGGATTGATACAGGGCTATGTGGAGAGAGCGGGGCAGTGGGATTAGTTTGGGATTGATACAGGGCTATGGGGAGAGAGTGGGGCAGTGGGATTAGTTTGGGGATTGATACAGGGCTATGGGGAGTGAGTGGGGCAGTGGGATTAGTTTGGGGATTGATACAGGGCTATGTGGAGAGAGCGGGGCAGTGGGATTAGTTTGGGATTGATACAGGGTTATGGGGAGAGAGCGGAGCAGTGGGATTAGTTTGGGATTGATACAGAGCTATGGGGAGAGAGTGGGGCAGTGGGATTAGTTTGGTGATTGGCAGAGTGGAGGATGCCCCCAAGGTGCTGGCCATGCCCACCCCTGGTACCACCCGCCCGTGTAAAAAGGCAAAGGACAGGGGAAGTGGCAGCCTAAATGCAGGGGCCACAAGGGAAGGCGCCGCAGGGCAATAGCAGAGCGGGGCAGCGTCCTTCAGCTCTGGAGGGGCCTAAAGTAATGTCCAAAGATGCCCCACACCCACCGCAGGTGGCAAAGCGGCCGGACGGCACTCTTCAGCCCTGCCAGAGCCCAAAACAAAGTCTCTCGCTGCAGCCCCAGGTGGTCCCACTCCCACCTCAGGCAGAGGGGTGGGAGGACAGGAGGCCGGGCCTGCAGCCCTGGATGATCCCACTCCCACCTCAGGCAGAGGGGTGGGAGGACAGGAGGCCGGGCCTGCAGCCCTGGATGATCCCACTCCCACCTCAGGCAGAGGGGTGGTAGGACAGGAGGCCGGGCCTGCAGCCCTGGATGGTCCCACTCCCACCTCAGGCAGAGGGGTGGGAGGACAGGGTCCGCAGTCCTGGATGGTCCCACTCCCACCTCAGGCAGAGGGGTGGGAGTACAGGAGGCTGGGCCTGCAGCCCTGGATGGTCCCACTCCCACCTCAGGCAGAGGGGTGGGGGGACAGGAGTCCGGGCCTGCAGCCCAGAATGGTCCCACTCCCACCTCAGGCAGAGGGGTGGGGGGACAGGTGGCCGGGCCTGCAGCCCTGGATGGTCCCACTCCCACCTCAGGCAGAGGGGTGGGAGGACAGGAGGCCGGGCCTGCAGCCCTGGATGGTCACACTCCCACCTCAGGCAGAGGGGTGGGAGGACAGGATGCTGGGCCTGCAGCCCTGGATGGTCCCACTCCCACCTCAGGCAGAGGGGTGGGAGGACAGGAGGCCGGGCCTGCAGCCCTGGATGGTCCCACTCCCACCTCAGGCAGAGGGGTGGGAGGACAGGAGGCCGGGCCTGCAGCCCTGGATGGTCCCAGTCCCACCTCAGGCAGAGGGGTGGGAGGACAGGAGGCTGGGCCTGCAGCCCTGGATGGTCCCACTCCCACCTCAGGCAGAGGGGTGGGAGGACAGGAGGCCGGGCCTGCAGCCCTGGATGGTCCCACTCCCACCTCAGGCAGAGGGGTGGGGGGACAGGAGGACGGGCCTGCAGCCCTGGATGGTCCCAGTCCCACCTCAGGCAGGGGGGTGGGAGGACAGGAGGCCGGGCCTGCAGCCCTGGATGGTCACAGTCCCACCTCAGGCAGAGGGGTGATCAAACCGTGATCTTTATCAATGATGAGAAGGAGGAAACAGTGGAAGTTTAAACTGGACAGATATTTCACAGCTGGATTCACACAATACAGACAGCAATGTCTCGTAGATTGTGGATGTGCCACAAATGTTGTCAAATGCAGGACGCGGGGTCCCTCAATGTTTCAATCTTGCTGAGAGACTGTCAGCCCACAGGGACAACATTTCTGTTTAATGGGACTGATGCACAAGTTAAAATAGTTCCGTTTCAAAGTTTTAAATAACCCGTCATTGCTCTGTGCAGCTTTCGGAATCTGTCAGTGGAATTTACTTCACACAGGCAAGTTTAACAAGTGTATGGGGAACTGATTAGAAGTTTTGATGGAGATATTCCTGCATTGTGGAAATGTGTGAGATCTATTTCGGGTTGGGAAATGGATTGAGGATCAAAGGAAGCAGTTGTTTTTTAACTACATTAGACTGAGAGCCTTGAAGATTCACAACTTCCATGTGCTGTGAGAAAGGATTGATTAACTAAGGCCTATTATTCAAATACTTCAGACAAGTGAATAAGCTACAGGAACATTGAATATACAGACAGAGACAAGCAGACACCTATAATCGGAGCTTAAACTTCACGTTTAAATGTGAAGGGCTGAAATAAACAAGAGTCCACCCTGGGATTCGGTGCAATTTAAGTTCTGCTTTTCCAAAAAATAAAAGTAACTATCTGCAATGAAAAATTTATTGGACAGGACAGAGGGATTTTGACTCTGTATTTAATCCCAGACAGTATTTGTGTTGTGAGTGTATGATGGGCAGTGTAGATGAAGCTTTACTCTGAAACACTGGAATTCAGTCTCAGGGCTGATTTAATCAAAATGCTTCAGAATACTAATTGACATTGTACATAGAATCATAGAATCATAGAAGTTTACAGCATGGAAACAGGCCCTTCGGCCCAACCAGTCCATGCCGCCCAGTTTTTACCATTAAGCTAGTTCCAGTTGCCCGCACTTGGCCCATAACCCTCTATACCCATCTTACCCATGTAACTATCTAAATGCTTTTTGAAAGACACAATTGTACCCGCTTCTACTACTACCTCTGGCAGCCCATTCCAGACACTCACTACCCTCTGAGTGAAGAAATTGCCCCTCTGGGCCCTTCTGAATCTCTCCCCTCTCACCTTAAACCTATGCCCTCTAGTTTTAGACTCCCCTACCTTTGGGAAAAGATGTTGACTATCTACCTTATCTCTGCCCCTCATTATTTTATAGACCTCGATAAGATCACCCCTAAGCCTCCTACGCTCCAAGGAAAAAAGTCCCAGTCTATCCAACCTCTCAAAAAGAACAAAGAACAAAGAAATGTACAGCACAGGAACAGGCCCTTCGGCCCTCCAAGCCCGTGCCGACCATGCTGCCCGACTAAACTACAATCTTCTACACTTCCTGGGTCCGTATCCTTCTATTCCCATCCTATTCATATATTTGTCAAGATGCCCCTTAAATGTCCCTATCGTCCCTGCTTCCACTACCTCCTCCGGTAGCGAGTTCCAGGCACCCACTACCCTCTGCGTAAAAACCTTGCCTCGTACACCTACTCCTTATAACTCAAACCATCAAGTCCCGGCAACATCCTAGTAAATCCTTTCTGCACTATTTCCAGTTTAATAATATCCTTCCTATAATAGGGTGACCAGAACTGCACACAGTATTCCAAGTGTGGCCGTACCAGTGTCTTGTACAACTTCAACAAGACGTCCCAACTCCTGTATTCAATGTTCTGACCAATGAAACCAAGCACGCCGAATGCCTTCTTCACCACCCTGTCCACCTGCGACTCCACCTTCAAGGAGCTATGAACCTGTACTCCTAGATCTCTTTGTTCTACAACTCTCCCCAACGCCATACCATTAACTGAGTAGGTCCTGGCCTGATTCGATCTGCCAAAATGCATCACCTCACATTTATCTAAATTAAACTCCATCTGCCATTCGTCGGCCCACTGGCCTAATTGATCAAGATCCCGTTGCAATCCTAGATAACCTTCTTCACTATCCACTGTGCCACCAATCTTGGTGTCATCTGCAAACTTACTAACCATGCCTCCTAAATTCTCATCCAAATCATTAATATGAATCACAAATAACAGTGGACCCAGCACCGATCCCTGAAGCACACCACTGGTCACAGGCCTCCAGTTTGAAAAACAACCCTCTATAACCACCCTCTGCCTTCTGTCGTCCAGACAATTTTGAATCCAATTGGCAACCTCACCCTGGATCCCGTGAGCTTTAACCTTCTGCAACAACCTACCATGCGGTACCTTGTCACAGGCTTTGCTAAAGTCCATGTAGACAACGTCTACTGCACTGCCCTCATCTACCTTCTTGGTCACCCCCTCAAAAAACTCAATCAAATTTGTGAGACATGATTTTCCACGCACAAAGCTATGCTGACTGCCCCGAATCAGTCCTTGCCTCTCTAAATGCTGGTAGATCCTGTCTCTCAGAATACCTTCAAGCAACTTACCTACTACAGACGTTAGGCTCACCGGTCTGTAGTTCCCAGGCTTTTCCCTGCTGCCCTTCTTAAACAAGGGCACAACATTCGCCACTCTCCAATCTTCAGGCACCTCACCTGTGGCTGCCGATGATTCAAATATCTCTGTTAGGGGACCCGCAATTTCCTCCCTAGCCTCCCACAACACCCTGGGATACATTTCATCAGGTCCCGGGGATTTATCTACCTTGATGCGCTTTAAGACTTCCAGCACCTCCTCCTCTGTAATATGCACACTTCTCAAGACATTACTATTTATTTCCCCTAGTTTCCTAACATCCATGCCTTTCTCCACCGTGAATACCGATGAGAAATATTCATTCAGGATCTCACCCAACTCTTGTGGCTCTGCACATAGATGCCCTTGTTGATCCTTAAGAGGCCCTACTCTGTCCCTATTTACTCTTTTCCCCTTTATGTATTTGTAGAATCTCTTTGGATTCTCCCTAGCATTATTTGCCAAAGCAATTTCATGTCCCCTTTTTGCCCTCCTGATTTCCCTCTTAACTCTATTTCGACAATCTCTATACTCTTCAAGGGATCCACTTGATCCCAGTTGCTTATGTACGTCATATGCCTCCTTCTTCTTTTTGACCAGAGTCTCAATATCTCGAGTCATCCAGGGTTCCCTACTTCTACCAGCCTTACCCTTCACTCTAAAGGGAATGTGCTTACCCTGCACCCTGGTTAACACATTTTTAAAAGCCTCCCATTTACCAGCCGTCCCTTTGCCTGCCAACAGTCTCCCCCAATCTACCTCTGCAAGTTCCTGTCTGATACCATCAAAATTGGCCTTGCCCCAATTAAGAATTTTAACTCTTGGGCCAGACCTATCATTCTCCATAGCTATCTTAAAACTAATGGAGTTATGGTCACTTGTCCCAAAGTGATCCCTCACTAACACTTCTGTCACTTGCCCTTCCTTATTTCCCAAGACGAGGTCAAGTTTTGCCCCCTCTCTAGTCGGTCCATCCACATACTGAATGAGAAATTCCTCCTGAATACACTCAACAAATTTCCCTCCATCCAAGCCCCTAATGCTATGGCTGTCCCAGTCAATGTTGGGAAAGTTAAAGTCCCCTACTACTACCACCCTATTATTCTTGCAGCTATCTGTAATCTCCTTACATATTTGCTCCTCAATTTCCCGCTGACTATTTGGGGGCCTGTAGTACAGTCCTACCAAGGTGATCTCTCCCTTCTTATTTTTCAGTTCCACCCATATAGACTCAGTGGGCGAACCCTCGGATATATCCCCTCTAAGTACTGCCGTGATGTTCTCCCTAATCAAAAACGCCACTCCCCCTCCTCTCTTACCTCCTGTTCTATCCTTTCTATAGCGTCTGTACCCCGGAACATTGAGCTGCCAGTCCTGCCCCTCCCTTAGCCATGTTTCAGTCATAACTATAATATCCCAGTCCCATGTGCCCGTCCATGCCCTGAGTTCATCCGCTTTGCCCATCAGGCCCCTTGCATTGAAATAAATGCAGTTTAATGTAGACCATCCTTGCTCTCTGCCCTGCTTTCTCAGGTCACGCTTTACACACTCTCCCTTCCTGCCTTTTGTTTCCGTCCCCACTGACTTCCTACATCGGTTCCCATCCCCCTGCCACATTAGTTTAAACCCTCCCCAACTGCACTAGCAAACACACCCCCGAGAACATTGGTTCCGGTCCCACCCAGATGCAGACCGTCCGATTTGTACAGGTCCCACCTTCCCCCAGAACCGGTCCCAATGTCCCAGGAATTTGAAACCCTCCCTCTTGCACCATCTCTCAAGCCACGTATTCATCCTTGCTATCCTGTCATTCCTACTCTGACTATCACGTGGCACTGGTAGCAATCCTGAGATTACTACCTTTGAGGTCCTACTTTTTAGTGTAACTCCTAACTCCCTAAATTCAGCTTGTAGGACCTCATCCCGTTTTTTACCTATATCGTTGGTGCCTATATGCACCACGACAGCTGGCTGTTCACCGCCCCCCCCCCCCCCAGAATGTCCTGCAGCCGCTCCGAGACAACCATGGCCCTTGCACCAGGGAGGCAACATACAATCCTGGATTCTCGTTTGCGTCCACAGAAACGCCTGTCTATTCCCCTTACAATTGAATCCCCTATCACTATAGCTCTGCCACTCTTTTTCCCGCCCTTCTGTGCAGCAGAGCCAGCCACGGTGCCATGAACATGGCTGCTGCTGCCTTCCCCTGGTGAGCCATCTCCCCCAACAGTTTCCAAAACGGTAAACCTGTTTTGGAGGGAGATGGCCGCAGAGGATCCCTGCACTGCCTTCCTACTCTTCCTCTGTCTGTTGGTCACCCATTCCCTATCTGCCTCAGTAATTTTAATCTGCGGTGTGACCAACTCACCGAATGTGCTATCCACAACTTCCTCAGCATCGCGGATGCTCCAAAGTGAGTCCATCCGCAGCTCCAGAGCCGTCAAGCGGTCTAACAGGAGCTGCAGTTGGACACACTTCTTGCAGATGAAGGAGTCAGGGACACCAGAAGGGTCCCTGACTTGCCACATCTCACAAGAGGAGCATGACACAGGTCTGAGCTCTCCTGTCATGACTTAAACCTGAAGTTAAATTTGAACTACACTACACAGCTAAGAGAAAGTCAAAGAGAGAGAAATCACTTACCAGTCACAAGCCAATCACTTACCTGCTGGCTGTGATGTAATTGCTCCCGAGACTCCCTCACAGGTCTGCTTCTCTGTACCTCCTTAAGATGAGCACAAAATTCCCTTAACTAGTTAATTAATTTAATTGGATTTTTTTTTTTTTTGGGGGGGGGGGGGGGGGGAAACTTAACCCCAACACCGAACTCCAAAAAAAACACAGCCCTCACTCCCCTCTTACCCGAACTCAGCCTTACCCAAACTCAGATACACTCTGTTTGCCTCCAGCACTGTTTCTAAAGGCACTTCAGCCACACCCTTTGTATCCTTCCTGATTTACAGTCAGCCAATAGGCCTGCTCCCAAAACTGATCTCCCGAAACTAACAGCTGACCTGCAAGGTAAGGAAGTGGTTAAGCAGTACTTACCTCACCCAGGCCGCGACCTTTTAAACTGTCCCCTCTGCCTCGCAGCTCCCGCGCTTTTTCAAACTCCCGCGCTGTTTCCAAGGTCCTGGCTCTCTCTCCCGAACTAACAGCTGACCTGCAAGGTAAGGAAGTTGTTAAGCAGTACTTACCTCACCCACGCCGGCACGATCCTTTAAAACAGAGATGTGGAGGAATTTATTCAGCCAGACGGTACTGAATCTGTGGAACTCTCTGTCACAGAAGGCTGTGGAGGCCAAATCACTGAGTGTCTTTAAGACAGAGACAGATAGGTTCTTGGTTAATAAGGAGATCAGGGGTTATGGGGAGAAGGAGTGAAGGAAAGAGAATGAAGATGAGAAACATATCAGCCATGATTGGCGGAGCAGGCTCGCTGGGCCGAGTGACCAAGTTCAGCTCCTGTGTCTTATGGTCTTATGGCCGTAAATGTCCAACTCGGTTTGAAATATGGCTTTGGGTGTCTGCCTCCATTATTCTTACAGAAAATGAGGTAATGAAAGGATGTGAGGAACAAGCGGGAAATGACATTGAGGCAGAAGCTGAGCAGTGATTAAATTGAATGGTGGAGGAGGTGTGAGTGACCGTGTAGTCTCCCCATGTTGCCATTTGTTATCAGTTCCGGCTCTGCATTACTCCTGATGAATGTAGCTGCATGATCATATACTTCAGTTACATCTTTCCCACAGATATTTATATTGTTCATGGAAACAGTTCATTTACATCCAGATTATCCAAAACTTTATCATCTTAAATGTGTGGAACGAATCTCACATCATCGTCTTTTATTCCCAATAACCCAGCCCCAGCCAATCCAATCATCCCGAAGGGAAAACTGCTTCTAAACGATCCACACAGCGAGTGGTTCTGATCTGGTCTGCACGGCCTGGGACGCTGGTGCCGGCAGATACAACAGTGGTTTCACAGGGAATGGTAGGAGCGACAGAAATCAAATATACGTCTCCAGGGAAAGGGCAGTGCAGTGGGATTGAATCATCTGCTCATCTACAGAGCCGCTGAGGTCAAACGGAATGAAATGAAACGGAATGAAATGAAATGAAAATCGCTTATTGTCACAAGTAGGCTTCAAATGAAGTTACAGCGAAAAGACCCTAGTCGCCACATTCCGGCGCCTGTTCGGGGAGGTTGGTACGGGAATTGAACTGTGCTGCTGGCCTGCCTTGGTCTGCTTTAAAAGCCAGCGATATATCCCAGTGAGCTAAACCAGCCCCAGGAATGAATGTCCTCCTTCGGCACTTCACGCATTTTAAAGGCTTTGGATGTGGCCTGGCTGGGAGATGATGGGACCAACACCTGCAGGTTCCCTCCAAGTTCCCCAGCACCGTGAGAATTCTCACTGTAATCCTTTCTATTCACTGTGTCCATGTGTGAACCCAGCGTCCGCTTTAGCTCACTGCTTACTTCACAGCATCAACTTCATTGTAAGTTCCAATCTGTCTGACCCTGGGCGCTGCCTGTGCTTTAATATTGAAAACATCTGTGTTGCTCCCAATAAAAGCAGACGCACATTTAATCATTAGAGGGAGGTCTATCTTTTTTCAGGTTGCTTTACAATTATTTTTAAAAGCGGCTGTGCCACATGTTTGCTTTCTGGCCTCTGACTGGGGAAAGATAAGTTCTATTCCAGCTCTGCACAATAACTGACCTATCACACTCTGTCAGTTATTCACAACTTAAATGGTGCAATACTGCATGGAGGACATTTACTTCATCCAGGATCTGATTTTATAATTTAGGAACAAGTTTGTTTCCTCAGCAAATGTATTAATCCGGATTGTGTTTCCCCATATCTTCCCCATATCAGTTCCACATATCTTTACGATAGTGACATTTAAGGGGCATCTTGACAAATACATGAATAGGATGGGAATAGAGGGATACGTACCCCGTAAGCGTAGAAGATTGCAGTTTAGTCGGGCAGTATGGTCGGCACGGGCTTGGAGGGCCGAAGGGCCTGTTCCTGTGCTGTACATTTCTTTGTTCTTTGTATCTCCAAGAGCACTCCCTCACACTCCAGCTCTCCCTTGCACTCTCTCCCTCCCTCACCCTCACTCTCTCACACTATCCCTCTCTCACACTCTCTCCCTCGCTCACACTCTCCCTCTCAACAATCCCTCCCACTCTCACACTCTCTCCCTCTCCCACACTGTCACCCACTCTCACACTCTCTCCCTCTCCCACACTGTCTCCCTCTCTCACACTGTCTCCTCTCTCACACTCTCTCCCTCTCTCACACTGTCTCCCTCTCTCACACTCTCTCCTCTCCCACACTGTCACCCACTCTCACACTCTCTCCCTCGCTCACACTCTCTCCCTCTCAACAATCCCTCCCTCTCTCATACTCTCTCCCTCTCCCACACTCTCCCACTCTCACACTCTCTCCCTCTCTAACACTCTCTCCCACTCAACAATCCCTCCCACTCTCACACTCTCTCCCACTCCCACACTGTCACCCACTCTCACACTCTCTCCCTCGCTCACACTCTCTCCCTCTCAACAATCCCTCCCTCTCTCACACTCTCTCCCTCTCCCACACTCTCCCACTCTCACACTCTCTCCCTCTCTCACACTCTCTCCCTCTCAACAATCCCTCCCACTCTCACACTCTCTCCCTCTCCCACACTGTCACCCACTCTCACAGTCTCTCCCTCTCCCACACTCCCTCCCTCGCTCACACTCTCTCCCTCTCTCACACTCTCTCCCTCTCAACAATCCCTCCCTCTCTCACACTCTCTCCCTCTCCCACACTGTCTCCCTCTCTCACACTCTCTCTCTCTCACACCCTTCCTCTCTCACAGTGTCTCACTCTCTTCCTCTCTCACACTCTCTCCCTCTCCCACACTGCCTCCCACTCTCACACTCTCTCCCTCTCCCACACTGTCACCCACTCTCACACTCACTCCCTCTCTCACACACTCTCTCCTCACCCACACTGTCACCCACTCTCACACTCTCTCCCTCGCTCACACTCTCTCCCTCTCAACAATCCCTCCCTCTCACACTCTCTCCCTCTCCCACACTCTCCCACTCTCACACTCTCTCCCTCTCTAACACTCTCTCCCACTCAACAATCCCTCCCACTCTCACATTCTCTCCCTCTCCCACACTGTCACCCACTCTCACACTCCCTCCCTCTCTCACGCTCTCTCCCTCTCCCACACTCTCCCACTCTCACACTCTCTCCCTCTCTCACACTCTCTCCCTCTCAACAATCCCTCCCACTCTCACACTCTCTCCCTCTCCCACACTGTCACCCACTCTCACAGTCTCTCCCTCTCCCACACTCCCTCCCTCGCTCACACTCTCTCCCTCTCTCACACTCTCTCCCTCTCAACAATCCCTCCCTCTCTCACACTCTCTCCCTCTCCCACACTGTCTCCCTCTCTCACTCTCTCTCTCTCTCTCTCTCTCACACCCTTCCTCTCTCAGTGTCTCACTCTCTCCCTCTCTCACACTCTCTCCCTCTCCCACACTGCCTCCCACTCTCACACTCTCTCCCTCTCCCACACTGTCACCCACTCTCACACTCTCTCCCTCTCCCACACTGTCACCCACTCTCACACTCTGTCCCTCTCTCACACTCTCTCCCTCTCCCACACTGTCTCCCTCTCTCACACTCTCTCCCTCTCCCACACTGCCTCCCACTCTCACACTCTCTCCCTCTCCCACACTGTCACCCACTCTCACACTCTCTCCCTTTCCCACACTGGCTCCCACTCTCACACTCTCTCCCTCTCCCACGCTGCCTCCCACTCTCACACTCTCTCCCTCTCCCACACTGCCTCCCACTCTCACACTCTCTCCCTCTCCCACACTGCCTCCCACTCTCACACTGTCTCCCTCTCTCACAATCTCTCTCTCTCCCAGACTGTCTCCCTCTCTCACACTCTCTCCCTCTCTCACACTGTCTCCCTCTCTGACACTCTCTCCCTCTCCCACACAGTCTCCCTCTCTCACACTCTGTCCCTCTCTCACACTCTCTCCCTCTCCCACACAGTCAACCACTCTCACACTCTCTCCCTCTCCCACACTGTCACCCACTCTCACACTCTCTCCCTCTCTCACACTCTCTCCCTCTCCCACACTGTCACCCTCTGTCACACTCTCTCCCTCTCCCACACTGTCACCCACTCTCACACTCTCTTCCTCTCCCACACTGTCACCCACTCTCACACTGTCTCCCTCTCTGACACTCTCTCCCTCTCCCACACTGTCTCCCTCTCTCACACTCTGTCCCCCTCTCACACTCTCTCCCTCCCCCACACTACCTCCCACTCTCACAGTCTCTCCCTCTCTCACACTCTCTCCCTCTCCCACACTGTCTCCCTCTCTCACACTCTGTCCCTCTCTCACACTGTCTCCCTCTCTCACACTCTCTCCCTCTCCCACACTGTCTCCCTCTCTCACACTCTGTCGCTCTCTCACACTCTCTCCCTCTCCCACACTGTCACCCACTCTCACACTCTCTCCCACTCTCACACTCTCTCCCTCTCCCACACTGTCTCCCTCTCTCACACTGTCTCCCTCTCTGACACTCTCTCCCTCTCCCACACTGTCTCCCTCTCTCACACTCTGTCCCCCTCTCACAATCTCTCCCTCTCCCACACTACCTACCACTCTCACAGTCTCTCCCTCTCTCACACTCTCTCCCTCTCCCACTGTCTCCCTCTCTCACACTCTCTCCCTCGCTCACACTCTCTCCCTCTCAACAATCCCTCACACTCTCTCCCTCTCCCACACTGCCTCCCACTCTCACACTCTCTCCCTCTCTCACACTCTCTCCCTCTCCCACACGGTCTCCCTCTCTCACACTCACTCCCTCTCTCACACTCTCTCCCTCTCCCCCACTCTCTCCCTCTTCCACACTGTCTCCCTCTCTCACACTCTCTCCCTCTCCTACACTCTCTCCCTCTCTCACACTCTCTCCCTCTCTCACACTCTCTCCCTCTCCCACACTGTCTCCCTCTCTGACACTCTCTCCCTCTCCCACACTGTCTCCCTCTCTCACACTCTGTCCCCCTCTCACAATCTCTCCCTCTCCCACACTACCTACCACTCTCACAGTCTCTCCCTCTCTCACACTCTCTCCCTCTCCCACTGTCTCCCTCTCTCACACTCTCTCCCTCGCTCACACTCTCTCCCTCTCAACAATCCCTCACACTCTCTCCCTCTCCCACACTGCCTCCCACTCTCACACTCTCTCCCTCTCTCACACTCTCTCCCTCTCCCACACGGTCTCCCTCTCTCACACTCACTCCCTCTCTCACACTCTCTCCCTCTCCCCCACTCTCTCCCTCTTCCACACTGTCTCCCTCTCTCACACTCTCTCCCTCTCTCACACTCTCTCCCTCTCTCACACTCTCTCCCTCTCTCACACTCTCTCCCTCTCCCACACTGTCTCCCTCGCTCACACTCCCTCCCTCTCTCACAGTGCCTCACTCTCTCACACTCTCTCACTCTCTCACCCTCCCTCTCTCACCCTCCCTCTCTCATACTTTCTCCCTCTCTCCCCTTTCGCATTCTCTCTTTTGTACTCCCTCCCTCTCTAGCACTCACACCCTCTCTCACACTCTCCCCCTCACTTTCTCTCCCTCTGACACATTCTCTACCTCAGTCACCCTCCCTATCTCCCACTGTCTCCCACTTTGTCTCCCTCTCAGACTCTCTCCCTCTCTCACACTCTTTCCCTGTCTAACACAACCTACCTGTCTCACTCACTCTCCCTTCCTCACACTCTCTCCCTCTCTCACCCGCCATCTCTCACAATCCCTCCATCTCTCACACTCCCTCTCTCAAATTCCTGCCTCTCACATACTTTCTTCTTCATTGATACTCACTCCCACTCTCCCACTCTCTCTAGCAGATTTCCCTTGTCTCACACTTACCCCTCTCTCACATTCTGTCCCTCTCTCTCACTCTCCCCCCCTCTCTCTCTCTGCATCATGCCTCCCTCCCTCCCTCTCTCACATCTCCGTTAGACACTTTCACACTCTGTCCCTCTCTCTCTCCATCCCTATATCTCTCTCCCTCCATGCATCCCTCCCTCTCACAAAACTCCCTCAATGACACTTTCTCTCACACTCTTTCTCTCTCTCACACTTTGTCCCTCTCTCAATTTCTCTCAGTCTCTATCCCTCTCTCACAATTTCTCTCACACTCTTTCCCTCTCTCACAATTTCTCTCACTCTCTTTCCCTCTCTCACAATTTCTCTCACTCTCTTTCTCTCTCTCACAATTTCTCTCACAATCTTTCCCTCTCTCACTCTTTCCCTCTCTCACACATTTTCTCACTCATTCCCTCTCTCACAATTTCTCTCACTCTCTTTCCCTCTCTCACAATTTCTCTCACATTCTTTCTCTCTCTCACACGTTCTCTCCCATTCTTCCCCTCTCTCACACTTTCCCTCTCTCACACTTTTTCTCACTCTCTTTCCCTCTCTCACAATTTCTCTGGCTCTCTTTCACTCGCTCACACTTTGTCTTAAACTCTTTCCCTCTCTCACACTTTCTCTCATACTCTTTCCCTCTCTCACATTTTCCGTCTCTCACACTTTCCCTCTCTCACACTTTCTCTGACTCTCTTTCCCTCTCTCACACTTTCTCTCACACTCTTTCCCTCTCTCACACTTTCTCTCACACTCTTTCCCTCTATCACACTTTCTCTCACTCTCTTTCCCTCTCTCACACTTTCTCTCACACTCTTTCCCTCTCTCACACTTTCTCTCACACTATTTCCCTCTATCACACTTTCTCTCACTCTCTTTCCCTCTCTCACACTTTCTCTCACACTCTTTCCCTCTCTCACACTTTCGCTCATACTCTTTCCCGCTATCACACTTTCTCTCACACTCTTTCCCTCTCTCACACTTTCTCTCACACTCTTTCCCTCTTTCACACTTTCTCTCACTCTCTTTCCCTCTCTCACATTTTCTCTCACACTCTTTCCCTCTCTCACACGTTCTCTCACACTCTTTCCCTCTATCACACTTTCTCTCACTCTCTTTCCCTCTCTCACACTTTCCCTCACAATCTTTCCCTCTCCCGCTCCCTCAGTCACTCAGTCGCTCTCTCCTGTACTTATGTCTAAGATTATGTGAGTATTTAATACACCATCCTTCTCACCCAATCTGCCTCCCTCAGCCACTCAGTCTCTCCACTCTCTGCTTCCCTTTCTCTCAGACAATCCACCTCTTTCTCCCGTTTTATCCTTTATTTCTCCACCCTCTTTCTCTCCCAATATCTCTCCTCCCACCCTCTTTCTCTCTCACCCTGTCTTCTATCAGCACATCTCACACACCAGTTCCCTCTTCCTCCACATCTCACCCCGCCTCTCTCCCAGTTGGAGTGTGTGTATCAGATGGAGGCCGGTGTCAGTTAGAGACGGGGTACTAGTTTTCACTGCTGACTATGTATTAATGCTGCTCTCTGAGGTGATGAGTTTGTTGCTGCTGCAGCCTCTGAGTTTTCTGAGGTTCCAATGATGCTAAATATTTTCTTAGTTTGAGGGGCTGAATCAGATTTAGATTTGGGATCACATACTTTGCACTTTAAATAGTTCCAGATTTTGGAGACATTGAAATGTTCTACTTATCTCAAACAGAAACTACTGAAATAAAATAAAGGAATGGTCACAGTTACAGAGACAGCTACACCCCAGAGTGCAATGGAACCACCCAGAGAAACACACTGACAATTGGAACTGAATCACTGAATGGTCACAGTTACAGAGGCAGCTACACCCCAGAGTGCAGTGGAACCACCCAGAGAAACACACTGACAATTGGAACTGAATCATTGAATGGTCACAGTTATAGAGACAGCTACGCCCCAGAGAGCAGTGGACCCACCCAGAGAAACACACTGACAATTGGAACTGAATCACTGAATGGTCACAGTTACAGAGGCAGCTACACCCCAGAGAGCAGTGGACCCACCCAGAGAAACACACTGACAATTGGAACTGAATCACTGAATGGTCACAGTTACAGAGGCAGCTACATCCCAGAGTGCAGTGGAACCACCCAGAGAAACACACTGACAATTGGAACTGAATCACTGAATGGTCACAGTTACAGAGGCAGCTACGCCCCAGAGTGCAGTGGACCCACCCAGAGAAACACACTGACAATTGGAACTGAATCACTGAGTGGTCACAGTTACAGAGGCAGCTACATCCCAGAGTGCAGTGGACCCACCCAGAGAAACACACTGACAATTGGAACTGAATCACTGAATGGTCACAGTTACAGAGGCAGCTACACCCCAGGGAGCAGTGGACCCACCCAGAGAAACACACTGACAATTGGAACTGAATCACTGAATGGTCACCGTCACAGAGACAACTACACCCCAGAGTGCAGTGGAACCACCCAGAGAAACACACTGAAAATTAGAACTGAATCACTGAATGGTCACAGTTACAGAGGCAGCTACACCCTAGAGTGCAGTGGACCCACCCAGAGAAACACACTGACAATTGGAACTGAATCTCTGAATGGTCACAGTTAGAGAGACAGCTACAACCCAGAGTGCATTGGAACCACCCAGAGAAACACACTGACAATTGGAACTAAATCACTGAATGGTCACAGTGGAGTGAGGGATATCACTGAAACAATCTGAGATGTGGAGATGGGACTGATGGTGTCTGAGTGGACGGCATCCTTTCTGTTAATGTTAGTTGAACAATGTGATCAACACCGTCCGGTGTTTGCAAAGAGGTCACTCACTCAGAAAAATAATATTTTCTTTCACTGAACACAATATCGTAATCTGTTTGTTCACATCTTGAAAAATAAGTTAAACGATGTCACAACCTCAATTTCCCTTGTGTGGTTCCACAGGGTATTAATTAAAAGCTTGGAGAATATTTAACCTCAGAGTTTTAGACAGAGAGATTGCCAATCGCAGGAAGGGACACATCACTTCACACTGAAAATGCATCGTCCAATTGATATTGCTGAGAAAGTATTCTACCCAATCCTGGCTATTGTTGGTGTTCCTGGTAAGTGACTGTCACCATTGAATTGGTGTAAATCTGTGTGTGAGCGGCTCTCTGATTTTAAACTGCGACTGAAAATACCTGGTCCTGATCTCGTGCTCACTGTGAAATAGACACCTGGTCAACGATATAATTGTCAAATGTATTCAAGCCTGTCAATGGTTTGAATCCCTTTCATCAACTCACAATAAACCTCTGTTTGTAACTCACTGGATCTCTGACCGGGGAAGTTATTATATTGAGTGGAATCTTGTATAATGTTAGATTGGATCTCAGTAAAGGCAATCTCTCTGAAGGGAGGTTTAGGAGGAGAAAGAATTAAATCACACTGAGTGTGGGTATCTGTCAGTGTAGAATTGTACTGACTGTGGGTCACTATCAGAGTGGAATATCTGACAGCGGTGAACAAGGATTACTGGAAGTGTCTGTCAGTGTGGAATTGTACTGACTGTGGGTCACTATCAGAGTGGAATATCTGACAGCGGTGAACAAGGATTACTGGAAGTATCTGTCAGTGTGGAATTGTACTGAGTGTGGATCACTAACCAGAGTGGAATATCTGACAGCGGTGAACAAGGATTACTGGAAGTATCTGTCAGTGTAGAATTGTACTGACTGTGGGTCCCACACCAGTGTGGAATATCTGACAGCAGTGAAGAAGGATTACTGGAAATGTCTGTCAGTGTAGAATTGTACTGACTGTGGGTCCCACACCAGTGTGGAATATCTGACAGCAGTGAAGAAGGATTACTGGAAATGTCTGTCAGTGTAGAATTGTACTGACTGTGGGTCTCTCACCAGAGTGGGATATCTGATCCAATTATCTCTCTATTACTGGGACTATCTGTCCGTGTGGAATTGTATTGTGTGTGGGTCAGTAACTGGACTGAAATTAGTTGGTTCTGTTTTGAAATGATGTATTTTATTGGTGAGGGGTCGCTCCATTCTGTGCAGTTCTCTCTGTGTGTTTTAACTTTGGAATAGGTTGAAAACAGGAAGAGTTTGGATGTGTTTTGAAGATGTTTGATATTTATTGTATGAAGTGCAATGTCTCTATCTCTGTTTTCTATTGATCTACTCTAACAGGAACAGATATCACCCACAC
Organism: Scyliorhinus torazame; assembly: GCF_047496885.1. NCBI lineage: Eukaryota > Metazoa > Chordata > Chondrichthyes > Carcharhiniformes > Scyliorhinidae > Scyliorhinus > Scyliorhinus torazame. The sequence continues at coordinate 340,748 of NW_027307819.1, forward strand.
TCTAATGTTTCATAAAACCCACAACAGTGCAGTATTCCACTAGGTTTTGTGATATTTTCTCATTCCTATTCATCCTGAAATGAACTCACATGTTTGATCAATTTTTATGGGTGTTTTTAAACTGTCTTTCTGCTTCACACGATTTGTGAATCTATTCACCTGAGTTAGGTAAATTGGCCAATGATAAATTGCCCTTTATGTCCAAATTGCCCTTGGTGTTGGGTGAAGGTGTTGAGTTTGGGTAGGGTGCTCTTTCCAAGAGCCGGTGCAGACTCAAAGGGCCGAATGGCCTCCTTCTGCACTGTAAATTCAATGATAATCTATGATTAATCTAGGACAAAGGTTCGGCACAACATCGTGGGCCGAAGGGCCTGTTCTGTGCTGTATTTTCTATGTTCTATGTAAGCCAGAAACCCCTCCAGTCCATTCACACACTTGTTTTCCAAGGAGTGATTGGGGGACTTATTGTTCTGATCAAAATGCAGCAGCGGACACTGATCTGTCGGAACATTAATGTCCCATCGAAATACCCACTTTGCAAATTCATAATTAATGATAAATGTGTGCCTGTAATTAGTTGTATTCTGCCTCTGTATTCACTATCACTCTCAATTTGATTTTGTCTGTAAATTGTGTAATTATCATTCTGCTTCCCGATCCCACACTGTTGATGGGAATGGTGAAGGAGAGTGATCCCAGTGCTGATCCTTGTGGAACACCACTTCTCACCTTCCACCAATCAGCCTAAATCCCTTTAACTCCTCTCCCTGTTTTCTATGTGTGTCGCCAGCATGTGTCCATCCTGCTGCTGTGTCCCCTAACTCCACTGGCTCTGAGATTACCCATCAGTCTGTTATGTCGGATCTTACTGACGGCCTTTAGAAAATCAAATTGTTTAACATCCATCATACTACTCAGATCTATTATTTCTGGTAGTTATTGAAATAATTGGATGAAATGTGTCAGGAAGAATGTTGACTTTGGAATATGTGCCGGCTATTTAGTAAACTCTGTGTTACTGGATTTCTTTTAACTCAGACTTCTAATTCAATGCTTCCAACTGTTGACATTGTGACTGGAAGATGTGATTATATTCTGTTCTAAATTCAAGAATAACAGAGACCTACTTCTGCTTTTCAATTCTTTGGTAATTATTCTGATGGTGATCAGTGAATAGATAATATTGTCTCTGCTGTTTCTGTCTATTTTATGAATATTTGTTGTGAAATCCATCCGCCTCCAGTAATCTCCCTCTACCTGGACCCCGCCCTCTGGCCTCCTATCAGCTCTTGATCTTTTCATTGAGATCTGTCAGTGCGACATCGACCGTCTCAATTTCCCTGTGCCTCTCACCAACTCTCTCCTGACTCACTCTAAACTTGCTCCAATCCTTTCTCGAATATCCAACCCTGGCCTGGTGATCTAAGCTGCTCACAAGGGCGGTGTCATTATTGTCTGGTGTCCTGACCTCTTCCTCACAGAGGCTGACCGTCCGCTCTCAGGCCCATCCTGGTACCTCCCCCTGGACCAGCAGCACACCACCAAACATCATGATGTTGTTTCCAGGGCTTTCACTGACCTCCTTGACTCTGGATATCTTCTGTCCTCAGCCTCGGACATCATAGTCGCATAACCCCACACATCCTGCATCAACCTCCCGCTTCTACCTCCTTCCCAAAATCCACAAACAGGAAATTCCCAGTGCACCCATTATTTCGGCCTGTTCCCGCCCCTCCATGATCATTTCTTCCCATCTTGATTCCATCCGCTTTACCCTGTTCTGCCCCTTCCCAAAGACATTGGTGTCACAGTGACACAGTGGTTTGCACTGCTGCCTCACAGCACCAGGGTCCCCGGATCAATTCCCACCTTGGGTGACTGTCTGTGTGGAGACTGCACTTTCTCTCCCTGTCTGTGTGGGTTTCCTCCGGGTCTCCGGTTACCTCCCATAGTCCAGGTCAGGTGGATTGACCATGCTAAATTACTCCGGTGTCCAAAAAGATGTGTCGGTTAAATTAAGGGGTTAATGAGATAGGCGGGGGAGTGAGCTTGGTTGAGGTACTCTTTCAGAGGTTTGGTACAGACTTAATGGGCCGATTGGCCTCCTTTTGCACTGTACATTCTATATTTCTATTCCTCCCATGGTTATGAAGTGGGAAGGTCCTGCGTTTGTTTTATTTTTTCCATTGATCGTGGAGTATTCAAATAAACCAGGAGTGGGGTCCAACCCCATCAGAAATCCAGTCCAGGGAACGGTCCAATCCGGGGTGTGGTCCAATAATTGAACTGGGATGACAATCTCGGGTATGTTTGTATCCGGTTTGGGAAACCTGGCCGGCCTGAGTGAATCCTGTAAATCAGACTAAATGAGAAATGTAACCTCTCCCAAAGGTCTCTGAATTATAAACATTTTCCTCCCACTGCCATCAAACTGACAGGGCTGCCATTCACACTTCCCCCCCCCCCCCATTCCCCACCTTTAACACTGGAGTTACATTCCCTACTCCCCTCTCTGCAATGTTAATCTCTGTGCCCACTCCTCTCCCCACACCCCCACCCACCCACTGTCCATTATATTGATGCTGCAATTGTGTCCTGGTTCAGACCGGGAGATTCATTACCCAGTAATTTCCCGCGTCTCTCCTTTCTCTCTCTGACAGTCAATATACTGGGAATTGTGATTCTGTGTCGGGGGAAGTGTGGCCTCTCTACCTGCACCACTCGCTACCTGGTGGCCATGGCAACGGCGGATCTGCTGTTTATTATCACTTGTATCATACTGAACAGGATCAGTTATTATTATTTCCCCTGGAGTTTCCTGTTCCTCACCCCTGTGTGTCGTGTTAACGGTGTCCTGCTCACTGCAGCCACGGACTGTTCTGTCTGGTTCACCCTCACTTTCTCCTTTGATCGATTTGTGGCCATTCGCTGCCAGAAACTGAAAAGTAAATATTGCACCGGGAAAACTGCGGCTGTGGTTCTGTCCACAAGCGGCCTCCTGCTCTGTGTGAAAAACATCCCCCGGTACTTTACATTGGAACCTGGGAGGATAATCGACAATGTCCAGTGGGACTGCGTCACAAAGAGCAGCGTTTGGACTGACCCGGGATGGGTTGGGTATCTCTGGTTTTCTCAGGTTGTAATCCCATTGGTGCCGTTCTTCTCAATCCTGTTGACCAACGCTCTGACAGTCAGACACATTTTACTCAGCAGTCGGGTCCGGAAGGCACTGAGGGCCCAGAGTCAGGGAGACAATCGCAGCGACCCAGAGATGGAGAGCAGAAGGAAGTCAATGGTTTTACTCTTCAGCATCTCCGGAACGTTCATCCTCCTCTGGACCGTGTCTGTTATTACATTTTTCTATTTGGATGTGAGAGGATTAGTTTACATCACCCGTCCTCAATATACTTTACAAATAGTCGGATTTATGCTGCAGGATTTAAATTGCTGCACAAACACATTTATTTATGTGGTGACTCAGTCCAGGTTCAGGGAGCAGATCAAGGTCGGGGTGAAATATCCGGTTACATCAATTATTAAATTAATGAGAAAATAAAACGGACTGAAAACCTCTCAGCCAATCAGGAGCTCCAACCGCTGACTGACAGCCTCTCAGCCAATCAGGAGCCCCAACCGCTGACTGACAGCCTCTCAGCCAATCAGGAGCTCCAGCCGCTGAGTGACAGCCTCTCAGCCAATCAGGAGCCCAAACCGCTGACTGACAGCCTCTCAGCCAATCAGGAGCTCCAACCGCTAACTGACAGTCTCTCAGCCAATCAGGAGCTCCAGCCGCTGACTGACAGCCTCTCAGCCAATCAGGAGCTCCAGCCGCTGACTGACAGGCTCTCAGCCAATCAGGAGCTCCAGCCGCTGACTGACAGCCTCTCAGCCAATCAGGAGCTCCAGCCGCTGACTGACAGTCTCTCAGCCAATCAGGAGCTCCAGCCGCTGACTGAAACCATCTCAGCCAATCAGGAGCTCCAGCCGCTGACTGACAGTCTCTCAGCCAGTCAGGAGCTCCAGCCGCTGACTGACAGTCTCTCAGCCAATCAGGAGCTCCAGCCGCCGACTGGCAGTCTCTCAGCCAATCAGGAGCTCCAGCCACTAACTGACAGCCTCTCAGCCAATCAGGAGCTCCAGCCGCTGACTGACAGCCTCTCAGCCAATCAGGAGCTCCAGCCGCTAACTGACAGCCTCTCAGCCAATCAGGAGCTCCAGCCGCTGACTGACAGTCTCTCAGCCAATCAGGAGCTCCAGCCGCTGACTGACAGTCTCTCAGCCAATCAGGAGCCCCAACCGCTGACTGACAGCCTCTCAGCCAATCAGGAGCTCAAGCCGCTGACTGACAGCCTCTCAGCCAATCAGGAGCCCCAACCGCTGACTGACAGCCTCTCAGCCAATCAGGAGCTCCAGCCGCTGACTGACAGCCTCTCAGCCAATCAGGAGCTCCAGCAGCTGACTGACAGTCTCTCAGCCAATCAGGAGCTCCAGCCGCTGACTGACAGCCTCTCAGCCAATCAGGAGCTCCAGCCGCTGACTGACAGTCTCTCAGCCAATCAGGAGCTCCAGCCGCTGACTGACAGCCTCTCAGCCAATCAGGAGCTCTAGCCGCTGACTGACAGCCTCTCTGCCAATCAGGAGCTCCAGCCGCTACGAACAGCCACTCAGCCAATCAGGAGCTCCAGCCGCTGACTGAAACCATCTCAGCCAATCAGCAGCTCCAGCCGCTGACTGACAGTCTCTCAGCCAATCAGCAGCTCCAGCCGCTGACTGACAGTCTCTCAGCCAATCAGGAGCTCCAGCCGCCGATTGGCAGTCGCTCAGCCAATCAGGAGCTCCAACCGCTGACTGACAGCCTCTCAGCCAATCAGGAGCTGGGTCTGGGGCGTGGGGAGCACTGACAGTGCAGGCTGTGTGGTGGGAGCACAGACAGTGCTGGCTGTGTGGTGGGAGCACTGACAGTGCTGGCTGTGTGGTGGGAGCACTGGCAGTGCTGGCTGTGTGGGGGGGAGCACTGACAGTGCTGGCTGTGTGGTGGGAGCACTGACAGTGCTGGCTGTGTGGTGGGAGCAATGACAGTGCAGGCTGTGTGGTGGGAGCACTGACAGTGCTGGCTGTGTGGTGGGGAGCACTGACAGTGCTGGCTGTGTGGTGGGAGCACTGACAGTGCTGGCTGTGTGGGTGGAGCACTGACAGTGCTGGCTGTGTGGTGGGAGCACTGACAGTGCTGGCTGTGTGGTGGGAGCACTGACAGTGCAGGCTGTGTGGTGGGAGCACTGACAGTGCTGGCTGTGTGGTGGGGAGCACTGACAGTGCTGGCTGTGTGGTGGGAGCACTGACAGTGCTGGCTGTGTGGGGGGAGCACTGACAGTGCTGGCTGTGTGGTGGGGAGCACTGACAGTGCTGGCTGTGTGAGGGGAGCACTGACAGTGCTGGCTGTGTGGGTGGAGCACTGACAGTGCTGGCTGTGTGAGGGAGCACTGACAGTGCTGGCTGTGTGGGGGAGCACTGTCAGTGCTGGCTGTGTGGGGGAGCACTGACAGTGCTGGCTGTGTGGTGGGAGCACTGACAGTGCTGGCTGTGTGGTGGGAGCACTGACAGTGCTGGCTGTGTGGAGGAGCACTGACAGTGCTGGCTGTGTGGGGGGAGCACTGACAGTGCTGGCTGTGTGGGGTGGGAGCACTGACAGTGCTGGCTGTATGGGGGGAGCACTGACAGTGCTGGCTGTGTGGGGGGGCACTGACAGTGCTGGTTGTGTGGTGGGAGCACTGACACTGCTGGCTGTGTGGGGTGGGAGCACTGACAGTGCTGGCTGTGTGGGGTGGGAGCACTGACAGTGCTGGCTGTGTGGTGGGAGCACTGACAGTGCTGGCTGTATGGGGGGAGCACTGACAGTGCTGGCTGTGTGGGGGTGGCACTGACAGTGCTGGTTGTGTGGTGGGAGCACTGACAGTGCTGGCTGTGTGGTGGGAGCACTGACATATCTGGCTGTGTGGGGTGAGCACTGACAGTGCTGGTTGTGTGGTGGGAGCACGGACAGTGCTGGCTGTGTGGTGGGAGCACTGACAGCGCTGGCTGTGTGGTGGGAGCACTGGCAGTGCTGGCTGTGTGGGGGAGCACTGACAGTGCTGGCTGTGTGGGGGAGCGCTGACAGTGCTGGCTGTGTGGTGGGAGCACTGACAGTGCTGGCTGTGTGGTGGGAGCACTGGCAGTGCTGGCTGTGTGGGGGGGAGCACTGCCAGTGCTGGGTGTGTGGGGGGAGCACTGACAGTGCTGGCTGTGTGGTGGGAGAACTGACAGTGCTGGCTGTGTGGGGGAGCACTGACAGTGCAGGCTGTGTTGGGGAGCACTGACAGTGCTAGCTGTGTGGGGGGAGCACTGACAGTGCTTGCTGTGTGGGGGAGCACTGACAGTGCAGGCTGTGCGGGGGAGCACTGACAGTGCTGGTTGTGTGGTGGGAGCAATGACAGTGCTGGCTGTGTGGGGGAGCACTGACAGTGCTGGCTGTGTGGGGGAGCACTGACAGTGTTGGCTGTGTGGGGGAGCACTGACAGTGCTGGCTGTCTGGGGTGAGCACTGACAGGGCTGGCTGTGTGGTGGGAGCACTGACAGTGCTGGCTGTGCCGGGGGAGCACTGACAGTGCTGGCTGTTGGGGGAGCACTGACAGTGCTGGCTGTGTGCGGGGAGCACTGACATTGCTGGCTGTGTGGGGAGCACTCACAGTGCTGGCTGTGTGGGGTGTGCACTGACAGTGCTGGCTGTGGGGTGGGAGCACTGGCAGTGCTGGCTGTGTGTTGGGAGCACAGACAGTGCTGGCTGTGTGGTGGGAGCACTGACAGTGCTGGCTGTGTGCTCGGAGCACTGACAGTGCTGGCTGTGTGGGTGGAGCACTGGCAGTGCTTGCTGTGTGATGGGAGCACTGGCAGTGCTGGCTGTGTGTTGGGAGCACTGACAGTGCTGGCTGTGTGGGGTGAGCACTGACAGTGCTGGCTGTGTGGGGGGAGCACTGCCAGGGCTGGCTGTGTGGGGTGATCACTGGAAGGGCTGGCTGTGTGGGGGAGCACTGACAGTGCTGGCTGTGTGGGGGGAGCACTAACAGTGCTGGCTGTGTGGTGGGAGCACTGACAGTGCTGGCTGTGTGGTGGGAGCACGGGCAGTGCTGGCTGTGTGGTGGGAGCACTGGCAGTGCTGGCTGTGTGGGGGGAGCACTGACAGTGCTGGCTGTGTGGGGAGCACTAACAGTGCTGGCTGTGTGGGGGGAGCACTAACAGTGCTGGCTGTGTGGTGGGAGCACTGACAGTGCTGGCTGTGTGGTGGGAGCACGGGCAGTGCTGGCTGTGTGGGGGGAGCACTGACAGTGCTGGCTGTGTGGGGGAGCACTGACAGTGCTGGCTGTGTGGGGAGCACTGACAGTGCTGGCTGTGCGGTGGGAGCACATTTATTTATGTGGTGACTCAGTCCAGGTTCAGGGAGCAGATCAAGATCGCGGTGAAATATCCGGTTGCATCAATTATTAAATTAATGAGAAAATAAAACTGACTGAAAGCCCCTCAGCCAATCAGGAGCTCCAGCCGCTGACTGACAGTCTCTCAGCCAATCTGGGGCTCCAGCCGCCGACTGGCAGTCTCTCAGCCAATCAGGAGCTCCAACCGCTGACTGACAGTCTCTCAGCCAATCAGGAGCTGGGTCTGGGGCGTGGGGAACACTGACAGTGCTGGCTGTGTGGTGGGAGCACTGACAGTTCTGGCTGTGTGGGGGAGCACTGACAGTGCTGGCTGTGTGGGGGAGCGCTGACAGTGCTGGCTGTGTGGTGGGAGCACTGACAGTGCTGGCTGTGTGGTGGTAGCACTGACAGTGCTGGCTGTGTGGGGGAGCGCTGACAGTGCTGGCTGTGTGGTGGGAGCACTGACAGTGCTGGCTGTGTGGTGGGAGCACTGACAGTGGTGGCTGTGTGGGGGAGCACTCACAGTGCTGGCTGTGTGGGGAGCACTGACAGTGCTGGCTGTGTGGTGGGAACACTGACAGTGCTGGCTCTGTGGGGGAGCACTGACAGTGCTGGCTGTGTGGTGGGGAGCACTGACAGTGCTGGCTGTGTGGTGGGAGCACTGACAGTGCTGGCTGTGTGGTGGGAGCACTGACAGTGCTGGCTGTGGTGGGGAGCACTGACAGTGCTGGCTGTGTGGTGGAAGCACTGACAGTGCTGGCTGTGTGGTGGTGAGCACTGACAGTGCTGGCTGTGTGGTGGGAGCACTGACAGTGCAGGCTGTGTGGTGGGAGCACTGACAGTGCTGGCTGTGTGGTGGGGAGCACTGACAGTGCTGGCTGTGTGGTGGGAGCACTGACAGTGCAGTCTGTGTGGTGGGAGCACTGACAGTGCTGGCTGTGTGGGGGGAGCACTGACAGTGCTGGCTGTGTGGTGGGGAGCACTGACAGTGCTGGCTGTGTGAGGGGAGCACTGACAGTGCTGGCTGTGTGGGTGGAGCACTGACAGTGCTGGCTGTGTGAGGGAGCCCTGACAGTGCTGGCTGTGTGGGGGGAGCACTGACAGTGCTGGCTGTGTGGTGGGGAGCACTGACAGTGCTGGCTGTGTGAGGGGAGCACTGACAGTGCTGGCTGTGTGGGTGGAGCACTGACAGTGCTGGCTGTGTGAGGGAGCCCTGACAGTGCTGGCTGTGTGGGGGGAGCACTGTCAGTGCTGGCTGTGTGGGGGAGCACTGACAGTGCTGGCTGTGTGGTGGGAGCACGGACAGTGCTGGCTGTGTGGTGGGAGCACTGACAGTGCTGGCTGTGTGGGGAGCACTAACAGTGCTGGCTGTGTGGGGGAGCACTAACAGTGCTGGCTGTGTGGGGTGAGCACTGACAGGGCTGGCTGTGTGGTGGGAGCACTGACAGTGCTGGCTGTGCCGGGGGAGCACTGACAGTGCTGGCTGTGTGGGTGGGAGCACTGACAGTTCTGGCTGTTGGGGGAGCACTGACAGTGCTGGCTGTGTGGGGGGAGCACTGACAGTGCTGGCTGTGTGGTGGGGAGCACTGACAGTGCTGGCTGTGTGAGGGGAGCACTGACAGTGCTGGCTGTGTGGGTGGAGCACTGACAGTGCTGGCTGTGTGAGGGAGCCCTGACAGTGCTGGCTGTGTGGTGGGGAGCACTGACAGTGCTGGCTGTGTGAGGGGAGCACTGACAGTGCTGGCTGTGTGGGTGGAGCACTGACAGTGCTGGCTGTGTGAGGGAGCCCTGACAGTGCTGGCTGTGTGGGGGGAGCACTGTCAGTGCTGGCTGTGTGGGGGAGCACTGACAGTGCTGGCTGTGTGGAGGAGCACTGACAGTGCTGGCTGTGTGGGGGGAGCACTGACAGTGCTGGCTGTGTGGGGTGGGAGCACTGACAGTGCTGGCTGTGTGGTGGGAGCACTGACAGTGCTGGCTGTATGGGGGGAGCACTGACAGTGCTGGCTGTGTGGGGGGGCACTGACAGTGCTGGTTGTGTGGTGGGAGCACTGACACTGCTGGCTGTGTGGGGTGGGAGCACTGACAGTGCTGGCTGTGTGGGGTGGGAGCACTGACAGTGCTGGCTGTGTGGTGGGAGCACTGACAGTGCTGGCTGTATGGGGGGAGCACTGACAGTGCTGGCTGTGTGGGGGGGGGGGCACTGACAGTGCTGGTTGTGTGGTAGGAGCACTGACAGTGCTGGCTGTGTGGTGGGAGCACTGACAGTGCTGGCTGTGTGGGGTGAGCACTGACAGTGCTGGTTGTGTGGTGGGAGCATTGACAGTGCTGGCTGTGTGGTGGGAGCACTGACAGCGCTGGCTGTGTGGTGGGAGCACTGGCAGTGCTGGCTGTGTGTGGGGAGCACTGACAGTGCTGGCTGTGTGGGGGAGCGCTGACAGTGCTGGCTGTGTGGTGGGAGCACTGACAGTGCTGGCTGTGTGGTGGGAGCACTGGCAGTGCTGGCTGTGTGGGGGGGAGCACTGACAGTGCTGGCTGTGTGGGGGAGCACTGACAGTGCTGGCTGTGTGGTGGGAGAACTGACAGTGCTGGCTGTGTGGGGGAGCACTGACAATGCAGGCTGTGTGGGGGAGCACTGACAGTGCTAGCTGTGTGGGTGGAGCACTGACAGTGCTTGCTGTGTGGGGGAGCACTGACAGTGCAGGCTGTGCGGGGGAGCACTGACAGTGCTGGTTGTGTGGTGGGAGCACTGACAGTGCTGGCTGTGTGGGGGGAGCACTGACAGTGCTGGCTGTGTGGGGGAGCACTGACAGTGTTGGCTGTGTGGGGGAGCACTGACAGTGCTGGCTGTGTGGGCTGAGCACTGACAGTGCTGGCTGTGTGTTGGGAGCACTGACAGTGCTGGCTGTGCCGGGGGAGCACTGACAGTGCTTGCTGTTGGGGGAGCACTGACAGTGCTGGCTGTGTGCGGGGAGCACTGACATTGCTGGCTGTGTGGGGAGCACTCACAGTGCTGGCTGTGTGGGGTGAGCGCTGACAGTGCTGGCTGTGGGGTGGGAGCACTGGCAGTGCTGGCTGTGTGGTGGGAGCACTGACAGTGCTGGCTGTGTGGTGGGAGCACTGACAGTACTGGCTGTGTGCTCGCAGCACTGACAGTGCTGGCTGTGTGGGTGGAGCACTGGCAGTGCTTGCTGTGTGATGGGAGCACTGGCAGTGCTGGCTGTGTGTTGGGAGCACTGACAGTGCTGGCTGTGTGGGGTGAGCACTGACAGTGCTGGCTGTGTGGGGGGAGCACTGCCAGTGCTGGCTGTGTGGGGGGATCACTGGAAGGGCTGGCTGTGTGGGGGAGCACTGACAGTGCTGGCTGTGTGGGGGAGCACTAACAGTGCTGGCTGTGTGGTGGGAGCACTGACAGTGCTGGCTGTGTGGTGGGAGCACGGGCAGTGCTGGCTGTGTGGTGGGAGCACTGGCAGTGCTGGTTGTGTGGGGGGAGCACTGACAGTGCTGGCTGTGTGGGGAGCACTAACAGTGCTGGCTGTGTGGGGGGAGCACTAACCGTGCTGGCTGTGTGGTGGGAGCACTGACAGTGCTGGCTGTGTGGTGGGAGCACGGGCAGTGCTGGCTGTGTGGGGGGAGCACTGACAGTGCTGGCTGTGTGGGGGAGCACTGACAGTGCTGGCTGTGTGGGGAGCAGTGACAGTGCTGGCTGTGCGGTGGGAGCACATTTATTTATGTGGTGACTCAGTCCAGGTTCAGGGAGCAGATCAAGATCGCGGTGAAATATCCGGTTGCATCAATTATTAAATTAATGAGAAAATAAAACTGACTGAAAGCCCCTCAGCCAATCAGGAGTTCCAACCGCTGACTGGCAGTCTCTCAGCCAATCAGGAGCTCCAACCGCTGACTGACAGTCTCTCAGCCTATCAGTATCTCCTGGCGCTGACTGACAGCCTCTCAGCCAATCAGGAGCTGGGACTGGGGCGTGGGGAACACTGACAGTGCTGGCTGTGTGGTGGGAGCACTGACAGTGCTGGCTGTGTGGGGGAGCACTGACAGTGCTGGCTGTGTGGTGGGAGCACTGACAGTGCTGGCTGTGTGGTGTTAGCACTGACAGTGCTGGCTGTGTGGGGGAGCGCTGACAGTGCTGGCTGTGTGGTGGGAGCACTGACAGTGCTGGCTGTGTGGTGTTAGCACTGACAGTGCTGGCTGTGTGGGGGAGCGCTGACAGTGCTGGCTGTGTGGTGGGAGCACTGACAGTGCTGGCTGTGTGGTGGGAGCACTGACAGTGGTGGCTGTGTGGGGGAGCACTCACAGTGCTGGCTGTGTGGGGAGCACTGACAGTGCTGGCTGTGTGGTGGGAACACTGACAGTGCTGGCTCTGTGGGGGAGCACTGACAGTGGTGGCTGTGTGGGGGGAGCACTGACAGTGCTGGCTGTGTGGGGAGCACTGACAGTGCTGGCTCTGTGGGGGAGCACTGACAGTGCAGGCTGTGTGGGGGAGCACTGACAGTGCTGGTTGTGTGGTGGGAGCACTGACAGTGCTGGCTGTGTGGGGGGAGCACTGACAGTGCTGGCTGTGTGGGGGAGCACTGACAGTGCTGGCTGTGTCGGGGGAGCACTGACAGTGCTGGCTGTGTGGGGGGAGCACTGACAGTGCTGGCTGTGGGGGGAGCACTGACAGTGCTGGCTGTGTGCGGGGAGCACTGACAGTGCTGGCTGTGTGGGGTGAGCACTGACAGTGCTGGCTGTGTGGGGTGAGCACTGACAGTGCTGGCTGTGTGGGGGGAGCACTGACAGTGCTGGCTGTGTGGTGGGAGCACTGACAGTGCTGGCTGTGTGGTGGGAGCACGGGCAGTGCTGGCTGTGTGGTGGGAGCACTGGCAGTGCTGGCTGTGTGGGGGGAGCACTGATAGTTCTGGCTGTGTGGGGAGCACTGACAGTGCTGGCTGTGTGGTGGGAGCACTAACAGTGCTGGCTGTGTGGGGGGAGGACTGACAGTGCTGGCTGTGTGGGGCGAACTCTGACAGTGCTGGCTCTGTGGGGGAGCACTGACAGTGCTGGCTGTGTGGGGGAGCACTGGCAGTGCTGGCTGTGTGGGGGGAGCACTGACAGTGCTGGCTGTGTGGGGGAGCACGGGCAGTGCTGGCTGTGTGAGGGGAGCACTGACAGTGCTGGCTGTGTGGGGGAGCACTGACAGTGCTGGCTGTGTGTTGGGAGCACTGACAGTGCTGGCTGTGTGGGGGAGCACTGACAGTTCTGGCTGTGTGAGGGGAGCACAGACAGTGCTGGCTGGGTGGGGAGAGCACTGACAGTGCTGGCTGTGTGGGGGGATCACTGACAGTGCTGGCTGTGTGCGGTGAGCACTGACAGTGCTGGCTGTGTGGGGTGAGCACTGACAGTGCTGGCTGTGTGGGGGGAGCACTGACAGTGCTGGCTGTGTGGTGGGAGCACTGACAGTGCAGGCTGTGTGGTGGGAGCACTGACAGTGCTGGCTGTGTGGTGGGGAGCACTGACAGTGCTGGCTGTGTGGTGGGAGCACTGACAGTGCAGTCTGTGTGGTGGGAGCACTGACAGTGCTGGCTGTGTGGGGGGAGCACTGACAGTGCTGGCTGTGTGGTGGGGAGCACTGACAGTGCTGGCTGTGTGAGGGGAGCACTGACAGTGCTGGCTGTGTGGGTGGAGCACTGACAGTGCTGGCTGTGTGAGGGAGCCCTGACAGTGCTGGCTGTGTGGGGGGAGCACTGTCAGTGCTGGCTGTGTGGGGGAGCACTGACAGTGCTGGCTGTGTGGTGGGAGCACGGACAGTGCTGGCTGTGTGGTGGGAGCACTGACAGTGCTGGCTGTGTGGAGGAGCACTGACAGTGCTGGCTGTGTGGGGGGAGCATTGACAGTGCTGGCTGTGTGGGGTGGGAGCACTGACAGTGCTGGCTGTGTGGTGGGAGCACTAACAGTGCTGGCTGTATGGGGGGAGCCCTGACAGTGCTGGCTGTGTGGGGGGGCACTGACAGTGCTGGTTGTGTGGTGGGAGCACTGACACTGCTGGCTGTGTGGGGTGGGAGCACTGACAGTGCTGGCTGTGTGGGGTGGGAGCACTGACAGTGCTGGCTGTGTGGTGGGAGCACTGACAGTGCTGGCTGTATGCGGGGAGCACTGACAGTGCTGGCTGTGTGGGGGGGGGCACTGACAGTGCTGGTTGTGTGGTGGGAGCACTGACAGTGCTGGCTGTGTGGTGGGAGCACTGACAGTGCTGGCTGTGTGGGGTGAGCACTGACAGTGCTGGTTGTGTGGTGGGAGCATTGACAGTGCTGGCTGTGTGGTGGGAGCACTGACAGCGCTGGCTGTGTGGTGGGAGCACTGGCAGTGCTGGCTGTGTGGGGGGAGCACTGACAGTACTGGCTGTGTGGGGGAGCGCTGACAGTGCTGGCTGTGTGGTGGGAGCACTGACAGTGCTGGCTGTGTGGTGGGAGCACTGGCAGTGCTGGCTGTGTGGGGGGAGCACTGACAGTGCTGGCTGTGTGGGGGAGCACTGACAGTGCTGGCTGTGTGGTGGGAGAACTGACAGTGCTGGCTGTGTGGGGGAGCACTGACAGTGCAGGCTGTGTGGGGGAGCACTGACAGTGCTAGCTGTGTGGGGGGAGCACTGACAGTGCTTGCTGTGTGGGGGAGCACTGACAGTGCTGGCTGTGTGGTGGGAGCACTGACAGTGCTGGCTGTGCGGGGGAGCACTGACAGTGCTGGTTGTGTGGTGGGAGCACTGACAGTGCTGGCTGTGTGGGGGGAGCACTGACAGTGCTGGCTGTGTGGGGGAGCACTGACAGTGTTGGCTGTGTGGGGGAGCACTGACAGTGCTGGCTGTGTGGGCTGAGCACTGACAGTGCTGGCTGCGTGTTGGGAGCACTGACAGTGCTGGCTGTGCCGGGGGAGCACTGACAGTGCTTGCTGTTGGGGGAGCACTGACAGTGCTGGCTGTGTGCGGGGAGCACTGACATTGCTGGCTGTGTGGGGAGCACTCACAGTGCTGGCTGTGTGGGGTGAGCACTGACAGTGCTGGCTGTGGGGTGGGAGCACTGGCAGTGCTGGCTGTGTGGTGGGAGCACTGACAGTGCTGGCTGTGTGGTGGGAGCACTGACAGTACTGGCTGTGTGCTCGCAGCACTGACAGTGCTGGCTGTGTGGGTGGAGCACTGGCAGTGCTTGCTGTGTGATGGGAGCACTGGCAGTGCTGGCTGTGTGTTGGGAGCACTGACAGTGCTGGCTGTGTGGGGTGAGCACTGACAGTGCTGGCTGTGTGGGGGGAGCACTGCCAGTGCTGGCTGTGTGGGGGGATCACTGGAAGGGCTGGCTGTGTGGGGGAGCACTGACAGTGCTGGCTGTGTGGGGGGAGCACTAACAGTGCTGGCTGTGTGGTGGGAGCACTGACAGTGCTGGCTGTGTGGTGGGAGCACGGGCAGTGCTGGCTGTGTGGTGGGAGCACTGGCAGTGCTGGTTGTGTGGGGGGAGCACTGACAGTGCTGGCTGTGTGGGGAGCACTAACAGTGCTGGCTGTGTGGGGGAGCACTAACCGTGCTGGCTGTGTGGTGGGAGCACTGACAGTGCTGGCTGTGTGGTGGGAGCACGGGCAGTGCTGGCTGTGTGGGGGGAGCACTGACAGTGCTGGCTGTGTGGGGGAGCACTGACAGTGCTGGCTGTGTGGGGAGCAGTGACAGTGCTGGCTGTGCGGTGGGAGCACATTTATTTATGTGGTGACTCAGTCCAGGTTCAGGGAGCAGATCAAGATCGCGGTGAAATATCCGGTTGCATCAATTATTAAATTAATGAGAAAATAAAACTGACTGAAAGCCCCTCAGCCAATCAGGAGTTCCAACCGCTGACTGACAGTCTCTCAGCCAATCAGGAGCTCCAGCCGCTGACTGACAGTCTCTCAGCCAATCAGGAGCTCCAGCCGCCGACTGGCAGTCTCTCAGCCAATCAGGAGCTCCAACCGCTGACTGACAGTCTCTCAGCCTATCAGTATCTCCTGGCGCTGACTGACAGCCTCTCAGCCAATCAGGAGCTGGGACTGGGGCGTGGGGAACACTGACAGTGCTGGCTGTGTGGTGGGAGCACTGACAGTGCTGGCTGTGTGGGGGAGCACTGAGGGTGCTGGCTGTGTGGGGGAGCGCTGACAGTGCTGGCTGTGTGGTGGGAGCACTGACAGTGCTGGCTGTGTGGTGTTAGCACTGACAGTGCTGGCTGTGTGGGGGAGCGCTGACAGTGCTGGCTGTGTGGTGGGAGCACTGACAGTGCTGGCTGTGTGGTGGGAGCACTGACAGTGGTGGCTGTGTGGGGGAGCACTCACAGTGCTGGCTGTGTGGGGAGCACTGACAGTGCTGGCTGTGTGGTGGGAACACTGACAGTGCTGGCTCTGTGGGGGAGCACTGACAGTGGTGGCTGTGTGGGGGGAGCACTGACAGTGCTGGCTGTGTGGGGAGCACTGACAGTGCTGGCTGTGTGAGGGGAGCACTGACAGTGCAGGCTGTGTGGGGGAGCACTGACAGTGCTGGTTGTGTGGTGGGAGCACTGACAGTGCTGGCTGTGTGGGGGAGCACTGACAGTGCAGGCTGTGTGGGGGAGCACTGACAGTGCTGGCTGTGTGGGGGGAGCACTGACAGTGCTGGCTGTGTGGGGGGAGCACTGACAGTGCTGGCTGTGGGGGGAGCACTGACAGTGCTGGCTGTGTGCGGGGAGCACTGACAGTGCTGGCTGTGTGGTGGGAGCACTGACAGTGCTGGCTGTGTGGTGGGAGCACGGGCAGTGCTGGCTGTGTGGTGGGAGCACTGGCAGTGCTGGCTGTGTGGGGGGAGCACTGATAGTTCTGGCTGTGTGGGGAGCACTGACAGTGCTGGCTGTGTGGTGGGAGCACTAACAGTGCTGGCTGTGTGGGGGGAGGACTGACAGTGCTGGCTGTGTGGGGCGAACTCTGACAGTGCTGGCTCTGTGGGGGAGCACTGACAGTGCTGGCTGTGTGGGGGGAGCACTGGCAGTGCTGGCTGTGTGGGGGGAGCACTGACAGTGCTGGCTGTGTGGGGGAGCACGGGCAGTGCTGGCTGTGTGAGGGGAGCACTGACAGTGCTGGCTGTGTGGTGGAGCACTGACAGTGCTGGCTGTGTGTTGGGAGCACTGACAGTGCTGGCTGTGTGGGGGAGCACTGACAGTGCTGGCTGTGTGAGGGGAGCACAGACAGTGCTGGCTGGGTGGGGAGAGCACTGACAGTGCTGGCTGTGTGGGGGGATCACTGACAGTTCTGGCTGTGTGGGGGGAGCACTGGCAGTGCTGGCTGTGTGGGGGGAGCACTGACAGTGCTGGCTGTGTGGGGGAGCACTGACAGTGCTGGCTGTGTGGTGGGAGCACTGACAGTGCTGGCTGTGTGGTGGGAGCACTGACAGTGCTGGCTGAGTGGGGGAGCTCTGACAGTGCTGGCTGTTTGGGGGAGCACTGACAGTGCTGGCTGTGTGGGGAGCACTGACAGTGCTGGCTGTGTGGGGGAGCACTGACAGTGCTGGCTGTGTGGGTGGAGCACTGACAGTGCTGGCTGTGTGGGGGGAGCACTGACTGTGCTGGCTGTGTGGGGGAGCACTGACAGTGACTGTGTCGGTGGAGCACAGGCAGTGCTGGCTGTGGGATGGCTCTGAACTGATATAAACTGTCCATTGTGAACTGACATAAAATGGCCACCGTGAACTGACATAAAATGGCTGCCGTTAACTGACATAAAATGGCCACCGTGAACTGACATAAAATGGCCATTGCGAGCTGACATAAAATGCCCCCCTTCAACCAATATAAAATGACCACCGTGAACTGACATAAAATGGCTGCCATGAACTGACATTAAATGGTCACCGCGAATGGACATAAAATGGCTGCCGTGAGCTAACATAAAATAGCCACCGTGACCTGACATAAAATGGCCACCGTGAACTGACATACAATGGCCACCGTGAACTGACATAAAATGGCCACCGTGAACTGACATAAAATGGCCATTGCGAGCTGACATAAAACGGCCCCCGTGAACGGACATACAATGGCCACCGTGAACTGACATAAAATGGCCATTGCGAGCTGACATAAAATGGCCCCCTTCAACCGACATAAAATGACCACCATGAACTGACATAAAATGGCCACCGTGTACTGACATAAAATGGCCCCTTTGACTGAATAAAATGGCCCCCGTGAACTGACATAAAATGGCTACCGTGAACTGAGATAAAATGGCCACCATGAACTGACATAAAATGGCCCCCGTGAACTGACATAAAATGGCCACCGTGAACTGACATAAAATGGCCCCCGTGAACCGACATGAACTGGCCACCGCAACTGAGATAAAATGGCCATTGCAAACTGACATAACATGGCCATTGTGAACTGACATACAATGGCCATTGTGAACTGACATACAGTGGCCATTGTGAACTGACATAAAATGGCCACCATGAACTGACATAAAATGGCCATTGTGAACTGACATAAAATGGCCATTGCGAACTGACATACAATGGCCATTGTGAACTGACATACAATGGCCACCATGAACTGACATAAAATGGCCATTGTGAACAGACATAAAATGACCACCGTGAACTGACATACAATGGCCACCGTGAACTGACATAAAATGTCCACTGTGAACTGACATACAATGGCCACCGTGAACTGACATAAAATGACCATTGTGAACAGACATAAAATGGCCACCGTGTACTGACATAAAATGGACCCCGTGAACTGACATAAAATGGCATTGTGAACAGATATACAATGGCCACCGTGAACTGACATAAAACGGCCATTGTGAACAGACATGAAATGGCCACTGTGAACTGATATACAATGGCTGCCGTGAACTGGCATAAAATGGTCACTGTGAACTGACAAAAAATGGCCATTGTGAACTGACATACAACGGCCATTGTGAACTGACATACAATGGCCCCCGTGAACTGACATAAAATGGCCATTGCGACCTGACATAAAACAGCCCCCGTGAACTGACATAAACTGTCCATTGTGAACTGACATACAATGACCCCCTTGAACTGACATAAAATGGCCATTGTGAGCAGACATAAAATGGCCATTGTGAACTGACATAAAATGGCCATTGCGACCTGACATAAAAAGGCCCCCGTGAACTGATATAAACTTTCCATTCTGAACTGACATACAATGGCCCCCATGAACTGACATAAAATGGCCATTGTGAACTGACATAAAATGGCCACTGTGAACTGAAATAAAATGGCCACTGTGAACTGATATACAATGGCCGCCGTGAACTGACATAAAATGGCCATTGCGACCTGACATAAAAAGGCACCCGTGAACTGACATAAAATGGCCCCCGTGAACTGACATAAACTGTCCATTGTGAACTGACATACAATGGCCCCCTTGAACTGACATAAAATGGCCAATGTGAACAGACATAAAATGGCCATTGTGAACTGACATACAATGGCCACCTTGAACTGACATAAAATGTCCACTGTGAACTGACAAACAATGGCCACCGTAAACTGACAGAAAATGGCCCCCGTGAACTGACATAAACTGTCCATTGTGAACTGACATACAATGGCCCCCTTGAACTGACATAAAATGGCCAATGTGAGCAGACATAAAATGGCCATTGTGAACTGACATAAAATGGCCATTGCGACCTGACATAAAAAGGCCCACGTGAACTGATATAAACTGTCCATTCTGAACTGACATACAATGGCCCCCTTGAACTGACATAAAATGGCCATTGTGAACTGACATAAAATGGCCACTGTGAACTGAAATAAAATGGCCACTGTGAACTGATATACAATGGCCGCCGTGAACTGACATAAAATGGCCATTGCGACCTGACATAAAAAGGCACCCGTGAACTGACATAAAATGGCACCCGTGAACTGACATAAAATGGCCCCCGTGAACGGACATAAAATGGCCACCGTGAACTGACATAAAATGTCCCCCGTGAACCGACATGAACTGGCCACCGCAACTGAGATAAAATGGCCATTGCAAACTGACATAAAATGGCCATTGTGAACTGACATACAATGGCCACCATGAACTGAGATAAAATGGCCATTGCAAACTGACATAAAATGGCCATTGTGAACTGACATACAGTGGCCACTGTGAACTGACATAAAATGGCTGCCGTGAACTTATATACAATGGCCCCCGTGAACTGATATAAAATGTCCATCGTGAACTGACATGAAACGGCCCCGTGAACTGACATAAAATGGCCGCCATGAGCTAACATAAAATAGCCACCGTGACCTGACATAAAATGGCCGCCATGAACTGACATACAATGGCCACCGTGAACTGACATAAAATGGCCATTGCAAGCAGACATAAAATGGCCCCCGTCAACCGGCATAAAATGACCACCGTGAACCGACATAAAATGGCCACCGTGTACTGACATAAAATGGCCCCCATCGACTGAATAAAATGGCCCCCGTGAACTGACAAAAATGGCCACTGTGAACTGAGATAAAATGGCCACCGTGAACTGACATAAAATGGGCACCATGAACTGACATAAAATGGCCCCCGTGAACTGACATAAAATGGCCACCGTGAACTGACATAAAATGGCCCCCGTGAACCGACATGTACTGGCCACCGCAACTGAGATAAAATGGCCATTGCAAACTGACATAAAATGGCCATTGTAAACTGACATACAATGGCCAACGTGAACTGACACAAAATAGCGATTGTGAACTGACATACAATGGCCATTGTGAACTGACATATAAATGGCCACCATGGACTGACATAAAATGGCCCCCGTGAACTGACATAAAATGGCCACCGTGAACTGACATAAAATGGCCCCCGTGAACCGACATATACTGGCCACCGCAACTGAGATAAAATGGCCATTGCAAACTGACATGAAATGGCCATTGTGAACTGATATACAATGGCCCCCGTGAACTGACATAAAATGGCCATTGCGACCGGACCTAAAAAGGCCCCCGTGAACTGATATAAAATGTCCATCGTGAACTGACATAAAATGGCCCCGTGAACTGACATAAAATGGCCGCCATGAGCTAACATAAAATAGCCAACGTGACCTGACATAAAATTGCCGCCATGAACCGACATAAAATGACCACCGTGAACTGACATAAAATGGCCACCGTAAACTGACATAAAATGGCCCCCATTGACTGAATAAAATGGCCTCCTTGAACTGACATAAAATAGCCACCGTGAACTGACATAAAATGGCCTCCGTGAACCGACATGAACTGGCCACCGCAACTGAGATAAAATGGCCATTGCAAACTGACATAAACTGGCCATTGTGAACTGACATACAATGGCCATTGTGAACTGACATGCAATGGCCACCGTGAACTGACACAAAATGGCCACCGTCAACTGATAAAAAATGGCCATTGCACACTGACATAAAATGGCCATTGTGAACTGACATAAAATGGCCATTGTGAACTGACATAAAATGGCCATTGTGAACTGACATAAAATGGCCATTGTGAACTGACTCACAATGGCCACCGTGAACTGACATAAAATGGCCATTGTGAACTGACATAAAATGGCCATTGTGAACTGTCTTAAAATGGACTCCGTGAACTGACATAAAATGGCAACTGTGAACTGACATAAAATGGCCACCATCAACTGAAGAAAAATGGTCATGGCAAACTGACATAAAATGGCCATTGTGAACTGACATACAATGGCCATTGTGAACTGACATACAATGGCCACCATGAACTGACATAAAATGGCCATTGTGAACTGACATAAAATGGCCATTGCGACCTGACATAAAAAGGCCCCTGTGAACTGACATAAAATGGCCACTTTGAACTGAGATAAAATGGCCACCGTGAACTGAAATAAAATGGCCATTGTGAACTGACATAAAATAGCCACCATGAACTGACATAAAATGGCCCCCGTGAACTGACATAAAATGGCCACCGTGAACTGACATAAAATGGCCCCCGTGAACCGACATGAACTGGCCACCACAACTGAGATAAAATGGCCATTGCAAACTGACATATAATGGCCATTGTGAACGGACATACAATGGCCACCGTAAACTGACATAAAATGGCCATTGCAAACTGACATAAAATGGCCATTGTGAACGGACATACAATGGCCACCGTGAACTGACATAAAATGGCCATTGCAAATTGACATAAAATGGCCATTGTGAACTGACATACAATGGCCAACGTGAACTGACATAAAATGGTCATTGTGAACTGACATAAAATGGCCATTGTGAACTGACATACAGTGGCCACTGTGAACTGACATAAAATGGCTGCCGTGAACTGATATACAATGGCCCCCGTGAACTGATATAAAATGTCCATCGTGAACTGACATGAAACGGCCCCGTGAACTGACATAAAATGGCCGCCATGAGCTAACATAAAATAGCCACTGTGACCTGACATAAAATGGCCGCCATGAACTGACATACAATGGCCACCGTGAACTGACATAAAATGGCCATTGCAAGCAGACATAAAATGGCCCCCGTCAACCGGCATAAAATGACCACCGTGAACCGACATAAAATGGCCACCGTGTACTGACATAAAATGGCCTCCATCGACTGAATAAAATGGCCCCCGTGAACTGACAAAAATGGCCACTGTGAACTGAGATAAAATGGCCACCGTGAACTGACATAAAATGGGCACCATGAACTGACATAAAATGGCCCCCGTGAACTGACATAAAATGGCCACCGTGAACTGACATAAAATGGCCCCCGTGAACCGACATGAACTGGCCACTGCAACTGAGATAAAATGGCCATTGCATACTGACATAAAATGGCCATTGTGAACTGACATGCAATGGCCATTGTAAACTGACATACAATGGCCATTGTGAACTGACATGCAATGGCCATTGTGAACTGACATACAATGGCCACCATGAACTGACATAAAATGGCCTCCGTGAACTGACATAAAATGGCCACCGTGAACTGACATAAAATGGCCCCCGTGAACCGACATGTACTGGCCACCGCAACTGAGATAAAATGGCCATTGCAAACTGACATAAAATGGCCATTGTAAACTGACATACAATGGCCACCATGAACTGACACAAAATAGCGATTTTGAACTGACATACAATGGCCATTGTGAACTGACATATAAATGGCCACCATGGACTGACATAAAATGGCCCCTGTGAACTGACATAAAATGGCCACCGTGAACTGACATAAAATGGCCCCCGTGAACCGACATATACTGGCCACCGCAACTGAGATAAAATGGCCATTGCAAACTGACATAAAATGGCCATTGTGAACTGAAAGACAATGGCCCCCGTGAACTGACATAAAATGGCCATTGCGACCGGACCTAAAAAGGCCCCCGTGAACTGATATAAAATGTCCATCGTGAACTGACATAAAATGGCCCCGTGAACTGACATAAAATGGCCGCCATGAGCTAACATAAAATAGCCACCGTGACCTGACATAAAATTGCCGCCATGAACCGACATAAAATGACCACCGTGAACTGACATAAAATGGCCACCGTAAACTGACATAAAATGGCCCCCATTGACTGAATAAAATGGCCTCCTTGAACTGACATAAAATGGCCACCGTGAACTGACATAAAATGGCCTCCGTGAACCGACATGAACTGGCCACCGCAACTGAGATAAAATGGCCATTAAACTGACATAAACTGGCCATTGTGAACTGACATACAATGGCCATTGTGAACTGACATGCAATGGCCACCGTGAACTGACACAAAATGGCCACCGTCAACTGATAAAAAATGGCCATTGCACACTGACATAAAATGGCCATTGTGAACTGACATAAAATGGCCATTGTGAACTGACATACAATGGCCACCATGAACTGACATAAAATGGCCATTGTGAACTGACATAAAATGGCCAATGTGAACTGACTCACAAAGGCCACCGTGAACTGACATAAAATGGCCATTGTGAACTGACATAAAATGGCCATTGTGAACTGTCTTAAAATGGACCCCGTGAACTGACATAAAATGGCAACTGTGAACTGACATAAAATGGCCACCGTCAACTGAAGAAAAATGGTCATGGCAAACAGACATAAAATGGCCATTGTGAACTGACATACAATGGCCATTGTGAACTGACATACAATGGCCACCATGAACTGACATAAAATGGCCATTGTGAACTGACATAAAATGGCCATTGCGACCTGACATAAAAAGGCCCCCGTGAACTGACATAAAATGGCAACTGTGAACTGACATAAAATGGCCACCGTCAACTGAAGAAAAATGGTCATGGCAAACAGACATAAAATGGCCATTGTGAACTGAGATAAAATGGCCACCGTGAACTGACATAAAATGGCCACCGTGAACTGACATAAAATGGCCACCGTGAACTGACATAAAATGGCCCCCGTGAACCGACATGAACTGGCCACCACAACTGAGATAAAATGGCCATTGCAAACTGACATAAAATGGCCATTGTGAACGGACATACAATGGCCACCGTGAACTGACATAAAATGACCATTGCAAACTGACATAAAATGGCCATTGTGAACGGACATACAATGGCCACCGTGAACTGACATAAAATGGCCATTGCAAATTGACATAAAATGGCCATTGTGAACTGACATACAATGGCCAACGTGAACTGACATAAAATGGTCATTGTGAACTGACATAAAATGGCCATTGTGAACTGACATACAGTGGACACCGTGAACTGACATAAAATGGCTGCCGTGAACTCACATACAATGGCCGCCGTGAACTGACATAAAATGGCCATTGCGAGCAGACATAAAAAGGCCCCTGTCAACCGACATAAAATGACCACCGTGAACTGACATAAAATGGCCACCGTGTATTGACATAAAATGGCACCCATCGACTGAATAAAATGGCCCCCGTGAACTGACATAAAATGGCCACTGTGAACTGAGATAAAATGGCCACCGTGAACTTACATAAAATGGCCATTGTGAACTGATATAAAATGGCCACCGTGAACTGACATAAAATGGTCCCCGTGAACCGACATGAACTGGCCACCGCAACTGATATAAAATGGCCATTGCAAACTGACACAAAATGGCCATTGTGAACTGACATGCAATGGCCATTGTAAACTGACATACAATGGCCACCGTGAACTGACACAAAATGGCCCCCATGACCTGACATAAAATGGCCACCGTGAACTGACATAAAATGGCCCCCGTGAACCGACATGAACTGGCCACCGCAACTGAGATAAAATGGCCATTGCAAACTGACATAAAATGGCCATTGTGAACTGACAAAAAATGTCCATTGCAAATTGACATAAAATGGCCATTGTGAACTGACATACAATGGCCACCGTGAACTGACATAAAATGGCCATTGTGAACTGACATAAAATGGGCATTGTGAACTGACATAAAATGGCCATTGTGAACTGACATAAAATGGCCACTGTGAACTGACATAAAATGGCCAATGTGAACTGACATACAATGGCCCCCGTGAACTGACATAAATGGCCAATGTGAACTGACATACAATGGCTACCGTGAACTGACATAAAATGGCCATTCTGAACTGACATACAATGGCCATTGCGACCTGACACAAAATGGCCCCCGTGAACTGACATTAACTGTCCATTGTGAACTGACACAAAATGGCCATTGCGACCTGACATGAACTGTCCATTGTTAACAGACATAAAATGGCTATTGTGAACTGACATAAAATGGCTCCCGTGAACCGTCATAAAATGGCCACCGTGAACTGACATACAATGGCCATTGTGAACTGACATACTAATGGCCGACTGCTGGTTGTGGATTTTGTTTTGGCAGAGTCCCAGAGAGAGACGGAGAGACGAAGAGACCGAGAGAGATGGAGAGGGGAGAACAGCCTCCACCCACCGAGCGAGATGGAGAAGGGGTAACCCCACCCCCCCACAGAGAGAGATGGAGTTGGTGGAACCCCCCTCCTCCCCCACCGAGAGATATGGAGAAGGAGACCCCCCCCCCACAAAGCGAGATGGAGAAGGGGGAACCCCCCCACCGAGAGAGAGATGGAGAGGGTGGAACCCCCCCCCCCACTGGGAGAGATGGAGAGGGGGGAAATCCCCCTCCACCGAGAGAGATGGTGAGGGTGGACCCCCTCTCCCCCGCCGAGAGAGATAGAGAGGGTGGACCCCCCCCCGCCGAGAGAGATAGAGAGGGGGGAGCCCTGCCCCCACCGAGAGAGATGGAGAGGGGAGAACTCCCCCTCCACCGAGAGAGATGGAGAGGGTGGACCGCCCCCCCCCCCGCTGAGAGAGAAGGAGAGGGCGACCCCCCCACCACCGAGAGAGATGGAGAGGGGGGACCCCCCACCGAGAGAGATGGAGAGGGGGGACTCCCCCGGCGAGAGAGATGGAGAGGGGGACCCCCCCCCGAGAGAGATGGAGAGGCGGGAACCCCCACACCCACCGAGAGAGATGGAGAGGGGGGAACTCCCCCTCCACCGAGAGAGATGGAGAGGGTGAACCCCCCCCCCCCCCCGCCGAGAGAGATGGAGAGGGGGTCCCCCCTCCACCGAGAGAGATGGAGAGGGGGGAACTTTGCCCCCACCGAGAGAGATGGAGAGGGGGACCCCCCACCGAGAGAGATGGAGAGGGGGGACCCCCCCACCGAGAGAGATGGAGAGGGTGGACCCCCCCCACCGAGAGAGATGGAGAGGCGGGAACCCCCACACCCACCGAGAGAGATGGAGAGGGGGGAACTCCCCCTCCACCGAGAGAGATGGAGAGGGTGGACCCCCCCCCCTCCGCCGAGAGAGATGGAGGGGGGTCCTCCCTCCACCGAGAGAGATGGAGAGGGGGGAACTTTGCCCCCACCGAGAGAGATGGAGAGGGGGGACACCACCAAAGAGAGAGATGGAGAGGGGGGACTCCCCCACCGAGAGAGATGGAGAGGCGGGAACACCCCACCCACCGAGAGAGATGGAGAGGGGGGACCCTTCCCCCCCCCCCCACCCCCACCGAGACGGAGAGGAAAACTGCAGGGGATGGGCACAATGGAAATGTGGAGCTTGTTCAAAGAACAGCTACTGCGTGTCCTTGATAAGTATGTACCTGTCAGGCAGGGAGGAAGTGGTCGAGCAAGGGAACCGTGGTTTACTAAGGCAGTTGAAACACTTGTCTAGAGGAAGAAGGAAGGAGGCTTATGTAAAGATGAGACATGAAGGTTCAGTAGGGGGGCTCGCGAGTTACAAGTTAGCTAGGAAGGACCTAAAGAGAGAGCTAAGAAGAGTCAGAAGGGGACATGAGAAGTCTTTAGATGGTAGGATCAAGGATAACCCTAAAGCTTTCTACAGATATGTCAGGAATAAAAGAATGACTAGGGTAAGAGTAGGGCCAGTCAAGGACAGGAGTGGGAAGTTGTGCTTGGAGTCCGTGGAGATAGGAGAGGTGCTATACGAATATTTTTCATCACTATTCACACAGGAAAAAGACAATGTTGACGAGGAGCATACTGAGAGTCAGGCTACTCGACTAGAAGGACTTGAGGTTCATAAGGAGGAGGTGTTAACTATTCTGGAAAGGGTGAAAATAGACAAGTCCCTGGTCCGGATGGGATTTATCCTAGGATTCTCTGGCAAATGTTGTCCCCTTGTTCAAGAAGGGGAGTAGAGACAACCCCGGTAAATATAGACCAGTGAGCCTTACTTCTGTTGTGGGCAAAATCTTGGAAAGGTTTTTCAGAGATAGGGTGTATAATCATCTGGAAAGGAATAATTTGATTAGACATAGTCAACACGGTTTTGTGAAGGGTCGGTTGTGCCTCACAAACCATATAGAGTTCTTTGAGAAGGTGAGAAACAGGTGGATGAGGGTAAAGCAGTTGATGTGGTGTATATGGATTTCAGTAACGCGTTTGACAAGGTTCCCCACGGTAGGCTACTGCAGAAAATACGGAAGCATGGGATTCAGGAAGATTTAGCAGTTTGGATCAGAAATTGGCTAGCTGGAAGAAGACAAAGGGTGGTGGTTGATGGGAAGTGTTCAGACTGGAGTCCAGTTACTAGTGGTGTACCACAAGGATCTGTATCGGGGCCACTGCTGTTTGTCATTTTTATAAATGACCTGGAGGAGGGCGCAGAAGGATGGGTGAGTAAATTTGCAGCTGACACTAAAGTCGGTGGAGTTGTGGACAGTGCGGAAGGATGTTACAAGTTACAGAGGGACATAGATAAGCTGCAGCGCTGGGCTGAGAGGTGGCAAATGGAG
Organism: Scyliorhinus torazame; assembly: GCF_047496885.1. Classification (NCBI taxonomy): domain Eukaryota; kingdom Metazoa; phylum Chordata; class Chondrichthyes; order Carcharhiniformes; family Scyliorhinidae; genus Scyliorhinus; species Scyliorhinus torazame. Next base: position 368,556 of record NW_027307819.1, read on the forward strand.
TTTAATGCAGAAAAATGTGAGGTGATTCATTTAGGAAGGAATAACAGGAAGACAGCGTACTGGGCTAATGGTAAGATTCTTGGCAGTGTGGATGAGCAGAGAGATCTCGGTGTCCATGTACATAGATCCCTGAAAGTTGCCACTCAGGTTGAGAGGGTTGTTAAGAAGGTGTACGGTGTGTTAGCTTTTATTGGTAGAGTGTCTGAATTTCGGAGCCATGAGGTCATGTTGCAGCTGTACAAAACTCTGGTGCGGCCGCATTTGGAGTATTACGTGAAATTCTGGTCGCCGCATTATAGGAAGGATGTGGAAGCATTGGAAAGGGTGCAGAGGAGATTTACCAGAATGTTGCCTGGTTATGGAGGGAAGATCTTATGAGGAAAGGCTGAGGGACTTGAGGCTGTTTTCGTTAGAGAGAAGAAAGTTAAGAGGTGACTTAATTGAGGCATACAAGGTGATCAGAGGATTGGATAGGGTGGACAGTGAGAGCCTTTTTCCTCGGATGGTGATGTCTAGCACGAGGGGACATAGCTTTAAATTGAGGGGAGATAGATATAAGACAGATGTCAGAGGTACGTTCTTTACTCAGAGAGTAGTAAGGGCGTGGAATGCTCTGCCTGCAACAGTAGTCGACCCGCCAACACTAAGGGCATTCAAATGGTCATTGGATAGACATATGGACGATAAGGGAATAGTGTAGATGGGCTTTAGAGTGGTTTCACAGGTCGGCGCAACATCGAGGGCCGAAGGGCCTGTACTGTGTTGTAATGTTCTATGAGAGAGATGGAGTGGGGGAACCCCCCCCCCCCCCCCGCCACCGAGAGAGATGGAGAGGGGAAAACCCCCCACCACCGAGAGAGATGGAGGGGGGGAATCCTCCCACACCGAGAGAGATGGAGTGGGGGAACCCCCCCACACCGAGAGAGATGGAGAGGGCGAATCCCCCCACACCGAGAGATGGAGGGGGGAATCCCCCCCACCGAGAGTTGTGGAGTGGGGGGAACCCCCCCCCCACCGAGAGGGATGGAGAGGGGGAACCCCCACCACCACCGAGAGAGATGGAGAGGGGGGACCCCCCCACCGAGAGAGATGGAGGGGGGGAATCCCCCCACACCGAGAGAGATGGAGGGGGGGAATCCCCCCACACCGAGAGAGATGGAGAGGGCGAATCCCCCCACACCGAGAGATGGAGGGGGGAATCCCCCCCACCGAGAGTTGTGGAGTGGGGGGAACCCCCCCCACCGAGAGGGATGGAGAGGGGGAACCCCCCCCCCAATCCACTGAAAGAACACGGCTGAAACCGATGGAGGGAGAAAAGAAAGGGGGGGTAAGGGGGTAAACAAGGAGCAGGGGGTCACACACCAGGTCGGCCAGGAAGGGAATCACGGAGGGTCTGCGGGGGAGAGAGGGGAAGGGTTAGGGAAAGGGGGGTTGGGGGGGGGGGCAGACACGCCGAACTGAACGGCAACAGTTTGTAACGATAGAAACGTAAGAGAAAGCCTTTTCACTCTCTGAGAAATGTAAACTAGCCGCAATGCACAGAATTGTGGAAACGGCAATAAAAAGATTTTTTCAATAAATTCAGAGCCCAGTTCAGTTTTTCCAATTCAGGGGCAATTTAGCGTGGCCAATCCACCTGCCCTGCACATCTTTGGGTTGTGGGGGTGAGACCCAGGCTAACACGGGGAGAATGTGCAAACTCCACACGGACAGTGACCCAGAGCCGGGACTGAACAGTGGTTAGCACTGCTGCCTCACAGCTACAGGGTCCCAGGTTCGATTCCCGGCTTAGGTCACTGTCTGTGCGGAGTCTGGACGTCCTCCCTGTGTCTGCGTGGGCTTCCTCCGGGTGCTCCGGTTTCCTCCCACCGCCCAAAGACGTGCAGGTTAGGTGGGTTGGCCGTGATAAATCCAAATTGCCCACAGTATCTAAAGATGTTCAGGTTAGGTGGGGTGACAGCGACGGGATAGGGGAGTGGGCCTAGGTATGGCGCTCTCTTCAGGGTTCACACTGTCTCTGTCATTATTGTTTACACCAACAATGCTGCCAAACTTTCTATCAAACTTTGTATCTCATTATCTTCAATCAGTACTCAAAAAAGTCAAACTGAGACACACAGATACACACACACACACACACACACACAGGCACACACACACACACAGGCACACACACAGACTGCAATGAAGTTACTAAGAAAAGTCCCTAGTCTCCAAACTCTGGCGCCTGTTCGGGTACACTGAGGGAGAATACATGATGTCCAATTCACCAAACAGCACGTCCTTCGGGACGTCAGGGGGGAAACCGGAGCACCCGGGAGAAACCCACGCGGACAAGGGGAGAACGTGCAGACTCCGCACAGACTGTGACCCAAGCTGGGATTCGACCTGGGGCTCTGGAGCTGTGAGGCCGCAGTGCTAACCACTGTGCTACCGTGTAACTTCCAGTGCCGCCTAAAGAATGCCACACATAACCCCCCCCGCCCCCCCCAACACACACACACGTGTACAGAGACACAGATACTCAAACTCAGACAGACTGGGTAAATACATCTTTCAAATGGAGCGAGATCCATTCTCCACCTTTAACTTGGAGAGGTGTATCTGGCCTGTGTGTGACCCAAGTCACACACTGACTCTGAACATCCTCACAGCAGCTTGGGGACAGATAATTCTGAAGCACTTTTCATAGCCTTTGGGTATCACAAACTGTTTCACAGGCAATGGAGCGCTTTTGAAAGGTGGTAATTTAGGAAATGGACCAGCTAATTTCAGCGAGAGAGAGAGAGAGACACAGAAACAGGATGAGATTGTGCTGTACAAGTTTCAGAGCTGTCACTGAGACACACACGAGATGTACAATATCAATTATTATTCTGAAGCATTTTGATTAAATCAGCCCTGAGACTGAATTCCAGTGTTTCAGAGTCAAGCTTCATCTCCACTGCCCATCAAACACTCACAACACAAATACTGTCTGGGGTTAAATACAGAGTCAAAATCCCTCTGTCCTGTCGAAGGAATTTTTCATTGCAGATAGTTATTTTTATTTTTTGGAAAAGCAGAACTCAAATTGCACCGAATCCCAGGGTGGACTCTTGTTTATTTCAGCCCTTCACATTCAAACGTGAAGTTTAAGCTCCGATTATAGGTGTCTGCTTGTCTCTGTCTGTGTATTCAATGTTCCTGTAGCTTATTCACTTGTCTGAAGTATTTGAATAACAGGCCTTGGTTAATCAATCCTTTCTCACAGCACATGGAAGTTGTGAAACTTCAAGGCTCTCAGTCTAATGTAGTTAAAAAACAACTGCTTCCTTTGATCCTCAATCCATTTCCAAACCCTAAATAGATCTCACACATTTCCATAATGCAGGAATATCTCCATCAAAACTTCTAATCAGTTCCCCATACACTTGTTAAACTTGCCTGTGTGAAGTAAATTCCACTGACAGATTCCGAAAGCTGCACAGAAAAATGACTGGTTATTTTAAACTTTGAAATGAAACTATTTTAACTTGTGCATCAGTCCTATTAAACAGAAATGTTGTCCGGTGGGCTGACAGTCTCTCAGCAAGATTGAAACATTGAGGGACCCCACGTCCTGCATTTGACAACATTTGTGGCACTTCCACAATCTACGATACATTGCTGTCTGTATTGTGTGAATCCAGCTGTGAAATATCTGTACAGTTTAAACTTCCACTGTTTCCGCCTTCTCATCATTGATAAAGATCACGGTTTGATCACCCCTCTGCCTGAGGTGGGACTGGGACCATCCAGGGCTGCAGGCCCGGCCTCCTGCCCTCCCACCCCTCTGCCTGAGGTGGGACTGGGACCATCCAGGGCTGCAGGCCCAGCCTCCTGTCCTCCCACCCCTCTGCCTGAGGTGGGCGTGGGACCATCCAGGGCTGCAGGCCCGGCCTCCTGTCCTCCCACCCCTCTGCCTGAGGTGGGAGTGGGACCATCCAGGGCTGCAGGCCCGGCCTCCTGTCCTCCCACCCCTCTGCCTGAGGTGGGACTGGGACCATCCAGGGCTGCAGGCCCAGCCTCCTGTCCTCCCACCCCTCTGCCTGAGGTGGGCGTGGGACCATCCAGGGCTGCAGGCCCGGCCTCCTGTCCTCCCACCCCTCTGCCTGAGGTGGGAGTGTGACCACCCAGGGCTGCAGGCCCAGCCTCATGTCCTCCCACCCCTCTGCCTGAGGTGGGACTGTGACCATCCAGGACTGCAGGCCCAGCCTCCTGTCCTCCCACCCCTCTGCCTGAGGTGGGAGTGGGACCATCCAGGGCTGCAGGCCCGGCCTCCTGTCCTTCCACCCCTCTGCCTGAGGTGGGAGTGTGACAATCCAGGCTGCAGGCCCAGCCTCCTGTCCTCCCAACCCTCTGCCTGAGGTGAGAGTGGGACCAACCAGGCTGCAGGCCCAGCCTCCTGTCCTCCCACCCCTCTGCCTGAGGTGGGAGTGGGACCATCCAGGGCTGCAGGCCCGGCCTCCTGTCCTCCCACCCCTCTGCCTGAGGTGGGAGTGGGACCATCCAGGGCTGCAGACCCAGCCTCCTGTCCTCCCAGACCTCTGCCTGAGGTGGGACTGGGGCCATCCAGGGATGCAGGTCCGGCCTCCTGTCCTCCCACCCCTCTGCCTGAGGTGGGAGTGAGACCATCCAGGGCTGCAGACCCGGCTTCATGTCGTCCCACCCCTCTGCCTGAGGTGGGAGTGGGACCGCCTATGGCTGCAGGCCCAGCCACCTGTCCTCGCACCCATCTGCCTGATTTGGGACTGGGACCATCCAGGGCGGCAGGCCCAGCCTCCTGTCCTCCCACCCCTCTGCCTGAGGTGGGACTGGGACCATCCAGGGCGGCAGGCCCAGCCTCCTGTCCTCCCACCCCTCTGCCTGAGGTGGGCGTGGGACCATCCAGGGCTGCAGGCCCAGCCTCCTGTCCTCCCACCCCTCTGCCTGAGGTGGGAATGGGACCATCCAGGGCTGCAGGCCCAGCCTCCTGTCCTCCCATCCCTCTGCCTGAGGTGGGAGCGGGACCATCCAGGGCTGCAGGCCCAGCCTCCTGTCCTCCCACCCCTCTGCCTGAGGTGGGCGTGGGAACATGCAGGGCTGCAGGCCCGGCCTCCTGTCCTCCCACCCCTCTGCCTGAGGTGGGAGTGGGACCATCCAGGGCTGCAGGCCCGGCCTCCTGTCCTCCCACCCCTCTGCCTGAGGTGGGACTGGGACCATCCACAGCTGCAGGCCCAGCCTCCTGTCCTCCCACCCCTCTGCCTGAGGTGGGAGTGGGACCATCCAGGGCTGCAGGCCCAGTCTCCTGTCCTCCCACCCCTCTGCCTGAGGTGGGAGTGGGACCATCCAGGGCTGCAGGCCCGGCCTCCTGTCCTCCCACCCCTCTGTCTGAGGTGGGTGTGGGACCATCCAGGGCTGCAGGCACGGCCTCCTGTCCTCCCACCCCACTGCCTGAGGTGGGAGTGGGACCATCCAGGGCTGCAGGCCCGGCCTCCTGTCCTCCCACCCCTCTGCCTGAGGTGGGACTGGGACCATCCAGGGCTGCAGGCCCGGCCTCCTGTCCTCCCACCCCTCTTCCTGAGGTGGGACCATCCAGGGATGCCGGCCCAGCCTCCTGTCCCCCACCCCTCTGCCTGAGGTGGGACTGGGACCATCCAGGATTGCAGGCCCGGCCTCCTGTCCTCCCACTCCTCTGCCTGATGTGGGACTGGGACCATCCAGGCTGCAGGCCCAGCCTCCTGTCCCCCACCCCTCTGCCTGAGGTGGGTGGGACCATCCAGAGCTGCAGGCCCGGCCTCCTGTCCTCCAACCCCAATGCTTGAGGTGGACTGGGACCATCCGGGGCTGCAGGCCCAGCCTCCTGTCCTCTCACCCGTCTGCCTGAGGTGGGAGTGGGACCATACAGGGCTGCAGCCCCGGCCTCCTGTCCTCTCACCCCTCTGCCTGAGGGGGGAGTGGGACCATCCAGGGCTGCAGGACCGGCCTCCTGTCCTCGCACCCCTTTGCCTGAGGTGGGAGTGGGACCATCCAGGGCTGCAGGCCCGGCCTCCTATCCTCCCACTCCTCTGCCTGAGGTGGGAGTGGGACCGCCTGGGGCTGCAGGCCCAGCCTCCTGTCCTCCCGCCCCTCTGCCTGAGGTGGGAGTGGGACCATCCAGGGCTGCAGGCCCAGCCTCTTGTCCTCCCACCCCTCTGCCTGAGGTGGGAGTGGGACCATCCGGGGCTGCAGGCCCAGTCTCCTGTCCTCCCACCCCTCTGCCTGAGGTGGGACTGGGACCATCCAGAGCTGCAGGCCCGGCCTCCTGTCCTCCCACCCCTCTGCCTGAGGTGGGACTGGGACCATCCGGGGCTGCAGGCCCAGCCTCCTCTCCTCCCACCCCTCTGCCTGAGGTGGGAGTGGGACCATCCAGGGCTGCATGCCCAGCCTCCTGTCCTCCAACCCCTCTGCCTGAGGTGGGAGTGGGACCATCCAGGGTTGCAGGCCCGGCCTCCTGTCCTCCCACCCCTCTGCCTGAGGTGGGAGTGGGACCATCCAGGGCTGCAGGCCCGGCCTCCTGTCCTCCCACCCTCTGTCTGAGGTGGGAGTGGGACCATCCAGGGCTGCATGCCCGGCCTCCTGTCCTCCCACCCCTCTGCCTGAGGTGGGAGTGGGGCCATCCAGGGCTGCAGGCCCAGCCTCCTGTCCTCCCACCCTCTGGCCAGCACCTCGGGGGCATCCTCCACTGCCGGGGGCAGGGCGGACAAGACATTATGTGGGGGCGGCAGCCTCCCGTCGCTCCGCTGCCCCCGCGGTGCCCTCGCCCTCCCGCCTGCTCACGCGGCAGCTGGGGGTGAAGTGCTATGCCCACCCTACCATGAACATTGAGGCGGGCACCCGTGCGATGGGCGGGGCTGTCGGCCCCTCGGCCATCGTAGCCGCCTCGCGGATGTACGGCAAGGCCGGGTTCTTCCTGCGGGCCGAGCAGGCGGCCCACCGGGCCCTGGAAAGGGGGCTCACGGTGGGCGGGGCACACGTGGCGGTGGAGACGCTGGAGGCCACCGCAGAACGTGTTGTTCTATCAAACGTCCCGCCCTCCCTCCCCCCCGAGCTCCTCCTGCCCCATCCCAACCTACTGGGGGAGGTCAGGTCCGGGGCGGCGCCGCTGACGCTCGGCCTGCGGGACCCCTCCCTCCGCCATGTCTACTCCTTCCGCCGCCAGGTTCCTGTCCGCCTGAGCCGGGAGGGAGGGGGATGCTGCCGGGGCCTCTCCCGCCATGGAGGCCGTGCAGCAGGGCGATCCCGAGCCGCCCCCTCCTCGCAAGCGCCGCCTGTCCGGGCAAGGGGGGGTTTGCTGCCCCCTCCCCGGGCGAGGAGGGGGGGGTCTCCCGTGTTGGTGCCCATCCCCCTGACACAATGAAGAGAAGCAAGGCCGGGGGGGGCCTCCGAGGCCCCCGAGCCCCTCGTGCTGCTGTCGCCCCCCGAGCAGGAGGACCCGGGGTCGAGCGGAGTCGAAGCCCCTGGGGGCCCGTCCCGCCCGGTGCAAGTTTCCTCCCCGGACGCCTCCTCTTCACCATCGCCGGGGGCCGGCAGCAGCAGCGACCGCTCATCGTGCCACTGTGGGCCGTGGACGGGGGAGGCTCCCCGCCCTCTACACCCGGGCGGGCGACGCCGGAGAGCCCTGTTTTCAACCCGGACATGTTTCCGGGGGGCCTCTCCGAGGTCCCGGAGTCGCCGGCGCGGTTGGGGGCGCCGTCCACGGGCCCTGAGCCGCGGGAGGAGCCTGCGGGGGACCTGCCTGAGGACGACCCTGGGGGTGGGGTCGAATCGGGCCAAGGGTTAGCCGGTGGGTCCGTGCCGCCCGCCATACTCCATGTGGCGGGGGACTCGAGCTCGGGAGGTGACCGTTCGGAGGAGGAAGGCTGCTCGGTGGCGGGTGAGGAGGAGGATTTAGACGCGCTCTGCAGCGAGGCAGAGGGCACCCTCACACCCGGCACCGAGTCTCCCCTCGTCCCCCCTGGGGGGGGTCAAGGAGCCAGTGCCAGGCCGTCTGCTGCACCTAAAGGCCCGTTTCGGGGCAGCGGTGATTCACTTTGTAAATGTATCCGCTCCCGTGGCCGGACTGCAGCAGGCGGCTTCCTTCCAAAAGGTGTCCACTCTTCCAGGCACCATCCCGGTGGGCGAGTGCATCGTCCTCGGAGGGGATTTCAATTGCACCCTCCAGGACAAGGACCGCATCGGAGTCCAGCGCGGCCCGGCGGCGGTGGTGGAGTTGAGGGACCTGGTTAGGTCCTTTGACTTGGTGGATGTCTGGCGGACTCTCCATCCTGAATTGCGGGTGCGCACCTCTGTGCGGCCCCCGTTCAGAGCGTCCAGCATCGACCGTCTTTACATTTCCAAGACGTACTTGCCCAGCGTTCCGACGGCCTCCATGGAGCAGGTGCCGAGCTCGGATCACCACCTGGTGTGGGCGGGTCTCGCCCCGTCCCGCGCTCAGACACGGTCCGCGTACTGGCACTTTAACAACCTGCTGCTGGAGGGCGAGCGGTTCCTGGACTCGTTCCGCCGTTTCTGGGCCGGCTGGAGAAGGGAGCGGGGTGGCTTCCCCTCCTTCAGGCTGCGGTGGGATGTGGGCAAGGCCCAGAACCGTGCCGTCTGTCAGGGGTACACGGAGGGGTCTTCGGCGGGGCGGAACTCCACGATCGCCAACCTGGCTGAGGAACTCCTCGATCTGGAGTCACGTCTCGCTCAGCCCGATGAGGCCCGGCCCTGGGGCGGGTGTACAGGGAGAAGAGGGGCGCGCTGCGGGACCTGCAACTGGCCGGGTCCAGCGGCGAGGACGTGAGGTCGCGGATCCGTCTCCTAACGGACATGGACCGCGGCTCCCGCTTCTTCTACTCGCTGGAAAGAGGACGCGGGGCCCGTCGGCAGGTTTCTACGCTGCTGGCCGACGACCGGCCCCTCGTCTCGGATCCGGAGGGGGTCAGGACCCTGATCAGGGATTTTTACTCCGACCTCTTCTCTCCGGGTCCGTCCAGCGAGGACGCTTGCAGAGTTCTGGGGGAGGACCTGCCGCAGGTGGGCCCGGAGGGCGCCGGGAAGCTCGATAATGCCATCAACCTCCAAGAGCTGACCGGCCCCCTGGACAGCCTCTCACGGGGCAAATCCCCAGGGCTGGACGGGCTGACCGTGGAGTTCTTCAGGGCGTGCTGGGACGTCCTGGGGAGCGACTATGCGGGGGTCCTGGGGGAATGTATCGCGACCGGGGAGATGCCCCTTTCGTGGCGCAGGGCCGTCATTGCCCTGCTGCCCAAGAAGGGGGATCTCCGCCGACTTAAGAACTGGCGACCGGTCTCCCTCCTCAGCACGGACTATAAAATCTTTGCCAAGGTGCAGTGTTTACGCCTTGGCCCCGAGCTGGACCACATGATCCACCCTGACCAGTCCTACACAGTCCCGGACCGCACAATCTATGACAACATCCACCTGGCCCGGGACATTATTCACTTTACCCAGAGGACTGGTATGTCGAGCGCCTCCCTGTCTCTTGACCAGGAGAAGGCGTTCGACAGGGTGGGGCCCGGGGATTTGCTCGGGACTCTGCGAGCTGTCGGGTTCGGGTGGTATTTTGTCGCCCGGATCCGGTTACTGTCCGCCGCCTCGGAGAGTCTGATTAAGGTTAACGGGTCCCTGACGGCGCCCCTTCGCTTTGGGAGAGGAGTGCGTCAGGGCTGCCCCCTGTCCAGCCAACATGATTCCCTCTGCGTGGGGCCTTTCCTGTGCCTCCTGCGGAGGGGGTTCACGGGGCTGGTTCTGCGCGAGCCGGACGGGGGGGTGGTCCTCTCGGCGGACGCTGATGCCGTGTTCCTCATGGTCACTGACCCCGGGGACCCCCGGAGGATGCGAGAGAGCCAAGCTGTCTACTCCGCCGCGTCCTCCCCACGGATCAACTGGGCCAAATGTTCCGGACTCCTGGTGGGTCCGTGGCAGGTGGACCCCCTCCCGGAGGAGCTCGGGCCCTTCAGCTGGAGTCGGACCAACAGCCTCGACCTGGGAGTCCATCTTTGCCCGGCTGAGGGAGCCTGGCCGGCGAACGGGCAGGAGCTGGAGACCAAGGTCACCGCTGGCCTGGGACGCTGGACAGGACGGCTCCGAGTGCTGTCCCCCAGGGGCCGAGTTCTCGTCATAAACCAGCTGATCGCCTCCATGCTGTGGTCCCGGCTGGTCACTGACTCCCCCCCCTGGCTTTGTCCCACCATCCAGAGAGCCCGGCTTCGGTTCCTCCGGGACAATCGACTGCACGGGGTCGCTGCGGAGGTCTGGAGTCTCCCGATGGCGGAGGGCGGTCAGGCGCTGGTGTGCCTCCGCACCCAGACTGCCACTTTCCACCCTCAGACTCTGCAGCGTTACCTGTACGCTGAGCCTCCTCCACGGTGGGGCCCTGGCGACGGATTTCTCCCCCAGGGGCTCGGCCTGAACTACGAGGTGCAGCTCCTGTCTGTGGACCAGCAGGGTCTTCGGAACTCTCTGTTGGCGCTGCCCATCTTGTACCAGGACCTCCTCAAAGTCTGGAACACGGTCTCCAGGCGCCGCAGCTCTCCCCCGTCAGGAGTGGCGGCTGTCGTAAGGGAGGCGCTGCTCAGGAATCCGCACCTCCGCCAATCTCCATTCGGGTGGCTGGCGGAGCGGAGGGCTGTGGGTGCTGTGGGAAGGGCTGGGTGGCGGAGGGCGGTGGGTGCCGTGGGCAGGGCTGGGTGGCGGAGGGCCGGGCTGTGGGTGCCGTGGGCAGGGCTGGGTGGGGGAGGGCCGGGCTGTGGGTGCCGTGGGAAGGGCTGGGTGGCGGAGGGCGGTGGGTGCCGTGGGCAGGGCTGGGTAGGGGAGGGCGGTGGGTGCCGTGGGAAGGGCTGGGTGGGGGAGGGCCGGGCTGTGGGTGCCGTGGGAAGGGCTGGGTGGCGGAGGGCTGTGGGTGCCGTGGGAAGGGCTGGGTGGCGGAGGGCCGGGCTGTGGGTGCCGTGGGCAGGGCTGGGTGGCGGAGGGCTGTGGGTGCCGTGGGCAGGGCTGGGTGGGGGAGGGCCGGGCTGTGGGTGCCGTGGGAAGGGCTGGGTGGCGGAGGGCTGTGGGTGCCGTGGGAAGGGCTGGGTGGGGAAGGGCGGTGGGTGCCGTGGGCAGGGCTGGGTGGCGGAGGGCCGGGCTGTGGGTGCCGTGGGCAGGGCTGGGTGGGGGAGGGCCGGGCTGTGGGTGCCGTGGGAAGGGCTGGGTGGCGGAGGGCGGTGGGTGCCGTGGGCAGGGCTGGGTAGGGGAGGGCGGTGGGTGCCGTGGGAAGGGCTGGGTGGCGGAGGGCTGTGGGTGCCGTGGGAAGGGCTGGGTGGGGGAGGGCCGGGCTGTGGGTGCCGTGGGAAGGGCTGGGTGGCGGAGGGCTGTGGGTGCCGTGGGAAGGGCTGGGTGGGGGAGGGCGGTGGGTGCCGTGGGAAGGGCTGGGTGGCGGAGCGGAGGGCGGTGGGTGCCGTGGGCAGGGCTGGGTGGCGGAGGGCTGTGGGTGCCGTGGGAAGGGCTGGGTGGGGGAGGGCTGTGGGTGCCGTGGGAAGGGCTGGGTGGCGGAGGGCAGTGGGTGCCGTGGGAAGGGCTGGGTGGCGGAGGGCTGTGGGTGCCGTGGGCAGGGCTGGGTGGGGGAGGGCCGGGCTGTGGGTGCCGTGGGAAGGGCTGGGTGGCGGAGGGCTGTGGGTGCCGTGGGCAGGGCTGGGTGGCGGAGGGCCGGGCTGTGGGTGCCGTGGGCAGGGCTGGGTGGCGGAGGGCTGTGGGTGCCTTGGAAGGGCTGTGTGGCGGAGGGCCGGGCTGTGGGTGCCGTGGGCAGGGCTGGGTGGCGGAGGGCCGGGCTGTGGGTGCCGTGCGAAGGGCTGGATGGCGGAGGGCCGGGCTGTGGGTGCCGTGGGCAGGGCTGGGTGGCGCAGGGCTGTGGGTGCCGTGGGCAGGGCTGGGTGGGGGAGGGCCGGGCTGTGGGTGCCGTGGGCAGGGCTGGGTGGGGGAGGGCCGGGCTGGCAGGGCGCGGGGCGGTGTCTGTCCGGCGCCCGGCCAGTGCCATCCAAGGCCTCAAGACGGCCGTGCCCGGCCCCGCGGGCACACTGGAGCTGGAGGCGGCCTGGTTGTGAGGTTGGCATCCCGGCTGAGCGAACCCCTGCTCGGACGCAGTTCCACATCGGTCCCAGGCCCCGGTGCACCCGCCGGGCGCCGGCGCCCCACAGCCGCCTGGTGGAAATCCCCTCCGGGCCTCTCGGCACCGCGCGGAGGGGTTTCCTGTCCCGCCTGCTGCTGCACATCTTCCACCTCCTTTATCTGGCCCGCCCTCCCCACACGCGTCCGGCAGCGGAGCTCCCTGCTGGGGGGCCTCCCCACACGCGTCCGGCAGCGGAGCTCCCTGCTGGGGGGCCTCGACCGAGGTGTCCTCCCCATAGAACTGGGGGAGCTGGGGGGGAGGGTGCTGCCCGCGGCAGTGCCGCCCGATCACAGAGTCTATCACTTCTCGGCCTCCCCACAGACCTGCCTCTCCCGCGGCCTGGGGGGCACCGTGGAGCTTGTCCATGTTGTCTGTCCTCGGCTGCTCTCCCGCTTTGATTTCTCGACCACGTTGTTGTTGAGGTTTTCTTTGCGCTTCAGCCCCGCGCTCCTGATCTACGGACACCCGATGCGGCGGGGGGCGGGGAAGGCGGAGGGTCTCCCCGTGAACCTGCCCCTGGGCCGGGCCGAACTTCCCATTTCCAGGTCCAGGCAGCGGGCGACTGAGGGGGCCGTCCGGCCCGGCTGTCTGCCCCTCTCCCGCGGCCTGGGTGGCGGCCGGGGGTCCCTGGAGCGGGGGCAGGCGCTGCCCACGGGCACACTCGAAGCTTTCCGGGCTCGCTGGGCCCCGCAGGGGGTGGGCTGCCGGACTGACCCCGATGTGGTGTATGCATTAGGGGTCATGTGGGACTGTGAAGCCGTGATGCCATTGGCTGACAGATCCCGAGTCCTGGTTGGCTGTTGATCTCTAGCTCCGCCCTGAAGGCGGAGTATAAGAACCAGGAGTTCTCCCCGCAGCTCCAGTCTGTTGCTGAACTGCGGGGGAACAGTCACGCTTAATAAAGCCTCATCGACTTCATCTCTATTCGTCTCTCGTGAGTCTTTGTGCGCTACAATTTATTAAGCGTGCTTAAAGGACTATGGAGCTCAGGATCGTCCCGGAATGCCTGAGGATCAGCCCCCACGCAGTGAACTCAGCAGCAATTTTTAAACACTGGCAGACTTGTTTCGAGGCCTACCTCCGAACGGCCCCCGGCCGGATCAAGAAGACCAGAACCTGCAGGTCCTGCACTCGAGGGTAAGCACGGAGATTTTCCCTCTGATCGAAGACGCAGAGGATTTCCAGACGGCGTTCGCAGCGCTAAAGAGCATCTACGTTCGCCCCGTGAACCAGGTCTACGCACGCTACCAACTCGCAACGAGACGGCAAAGTCCCGGAGAATCGCTAGACGAATTCTACGCCGCGCTGCTAATTTTGGGACGGGCCTGCAGCTGCCCGCTGGTAAACACGGCTGAACACACGGACATGTTAATTCGCGATGCGTTTGTGGCAGGTATGAACTCTCCCCAAATCCGCCAAAGACTTTTAGAAAAAGAGTCGCTAAGACACTCAGAGGCACGGGCCCTCGCAGCCTCCCTAGATGTGGCCGCGCAAAACGCCCGCGCCTACGGCCCCGACCGTGCGGCAGCCCCTTGGGCTCCGTGGACCCCCGTTGCGACAAACCCTCCCCCTCACAGGTTTGCGCGGTTAAAGCGGCAGATCATCCCGGGGGGGCCCGCTGCTATTTCTGCGGCCAGGCGAAACACCCCCGGCAGTGCTGCCCGGCCCGCGCAGCGATTTGCAAGAGCTGCGGCAAAAAGGGCCATTTCGCGGCTGTGTGCCGGTCCCGGGGGGTCACCGCTGTCCCCGGAGAAGAAAGAGTCCAGCGCATCCCAAACGCTCCCCAACGACCCCCCCCAGCGCCCCATGTGCGACCCGCAGGCGCCGCCATTTGGGTCCCGGCCACCACGAGGGGAGGATGTCAGCACTGTCATCCTCCCCCACACAGCCATCACTGTCAGTGCTCCACCACACAGCCAGCGCTGTCAGTGCTCCCCACACAGCCAGCACTGTCAGTGACCCCCCACACAGCCAGCACTATCAGTGCTCCCCCGACAGCCAGCACTGCCAGTGCTCTCCCATAGAGCTAGCACTGTCAGTGCTCCCCCACAGAGCCAGAACTGTCAGTGCTCCCTCCTTCCCAATCTCTCCCTCTTTCCAATCTCTCCCTCCTTCCCAATCTCTCCCTCTTCCCAATCTCTCCCTCTTTCCAATCTCTCTCTCTTTCCAATCTCTCCCTCCTTCCCAATCTCTCCCTCCTTCCCAATCTCTCCCTCTTTCCAATCTCTCTCTCTTTCCAATCTCTCTCTCTTTCCAATCTCTCCCTCCTTCCCAATCTCTCCCTCTTTCCCAATCTCTCCCTCCTTCCCAATCTCTCCCTCTTTCCAATCTCTCCCTCTTTCCAGCCATTTCTTTCTCTATTTCACCTTGTAGTAAATGTAAAAGAAAATCCCAATGCGATTTGTCGAGAGATAAGAGAGACGGAGAGGGAAAACAGAGAGAGGGTGGAGGGAGAGCGAGAGGAAAAGAGAGGGGAGAGAGAGGTCGGAGGGAGATGGAGAGAAAAAGAGAGGTGGAGAGAGAAAGACAGAGAGAGATACAGTGAAAAGGAAAGGGTCTGTGGGTGGGGTTCTGCTGTGTGCAGTCAAGCTCGGCCCAGTGACATTGTGTTTTAGAAAGTGCGATTTTACACAAACTACAGCCCTGAGACAGTCGATTTGAAAATGTCTCCTGAGGGAAAGAAGCCCTGTGAGAAAATGAGAGGGGGTGTGGGAGAAATTCCCTGTCTCTTTTTTCCCCACCGCACCTCCCCCCTCCCCCACCACAAGCCTCTCTCTCTCTCTCCGGCTACCTCTCTCTATATTTCCTCTTCCAATAAAATGATAGAAACACCAATGTGATTTGTCGTTATTTGAATGGGGGGCTGGCGGGGGTGGGGAATGTGTGTGTGTGGGTGGGGGGGGAGGTTGAGTGGGAGGTTGTTAAGAGACACAGGATATGGACTGGGCTCCTGTATCCATCATGTTTATTTATTGTGGGATCTTGCTGTGCACACTGCAACATGTAAACGTGAACACACCGCCTTTCCTAATGTTGCCCAGGTGCTGGGATTGAAGTTGTAAATGCGAGGCAGTGTCAGGGACTGTTTCTAATCCCAGAGTATCTCCTGTGCTGAAGATGGGCTGATTAGTGACGTGTTGGTGATGGGGAGGGGGGTGCATGTGTGTGTGTGTGTGTGTCTGGGGCAGGCTGGGGGGGGGCAGGCTGGGCTGGGGGGGGGGGGGTAATTCAGTCACCGAGTTCTCCAAAGTCTCCAAACTTTCCCCCACTCCCCCCACCTCACTGCCAGTTTCAAAGAGGGACTTTCATTTCACTTCAATGAGACAATTGGCCAATTGCAGAGTGCCCGTGTTTTACTGGAACGTCAGTGTTGTGGGTGGAAAAGCCCAGGGCAGCGTTTGAATTGACTTTGACAAAATTTCTGCTTGTCAGATTCTCTGTCTCTTTCCCCGTCTTACTCCCCGAGTCAGAGAAATGGGTGAAGAGAGAGTGGCGAGGGAGGGGAGAGAGCGAGGGAAACAGGAATAGAGAACAGAATAGAGGTGGAGTTTGGTGGGAGGGTCAAAGAGGGGGTGGGGAGGTGGGGGGGGGGGGGTAGGCACACAGTATATGGGGGTCTCCAGTGTGGAGTCAGTGCCCTGCTCCCAGTCTCAGGGGGGTGGGGCAGGGGAGGGTTAGGTTATGTCCCCTCCCCCCCCCCCCCCAAAGGTGCTTTACAGTCCATGAACTAGTTTAATTTGACATTGTGTGTGGTCACTAAGCTGACAGTCCAGGGAAGGCTGCAGGCCAGTGGTGCACAGCAAGATCCCACAGACAGCAATGCTTATAAAAGGTGCTGGGAGTTTGTGTCACAGACACGTGGCGTACCCCGACGGCCGACAGGACACGGTCTCCCTGCGGGATCTGGCGCCCGCCGGCAACACGCACACCCCCTCGACACCAATCACCCCCTCCCTGCCACCGGCGCACCCCGCGACCGCCCCCTTCCCGGGAGGATCGGTCCTCCTCCCGTGTCCGACCAGGAGTGAAACTGAAGCAGACACCGTAAAGCTCCCGGAGACGACAACGCCGGAACAAGCACCTGCACCACCACCGGGGCTGAGGCGATCGACAAGGAAGACCAGACCGCCCGCTCGACTCGTGGCATCGGCGTAACACAAGAATGTTGTGGACTTTAACGAGAATGTTCTTTTTCTTCTTACGAATATTGTAAACAGTTCACAAACCCTGTACATAGCCCAGTGTAGGGCAAAGTGTAGGGCACTGTAATGACATGCAAAAAGTTTTTTTTCCTCCCAGGACCAGCCTTGTAAACCCCTACCACCATGCGAAGCACCACCCCGCCGGGTTCATTTTTAACAAGGGGTGAATGTGGTAGTATGCATTAGGGGTCATGTGGGACTGTGAAGCCGTGATGCCATTGGCTGACAGATCCCGGGTCCTGGTTGGCTGTTGATCTCTAGCTCCGCCCTGAAGGCGGATTATAAGAACCAGGAGTTCTCCCCGCAGCTCCAGTCTGTTGCTGAAATGCGGGGAACAAGTCACGCTTAATAAAGCCTCATCGACTTCATCTCTATTCGTCTCTCGTGAGTCATTGTGCGCTACACCCCATTCTCACACTTTCATTTGGCAGCGTTTTGTTGAGTTTTTGTCTCTCCTTTTTGTTCTTTTTGGGTTGTGCTGCGCCCGTCGTTTTGGAGTCCACCCCCTTTTCTTTCTCCCTCAGTCACTTTGTGTTCCTTTACTCAGTCGCTCCAATAGGCATCATGCAGCACACTCGTCCCCTGCTGCATGGAGAGAAATGTGGCCGGGCTTCACCAAAACAAAAACAAAATGATTTGTTTGCATTCTTTGGCCCTAATTTTATAAATATAGCAGTAACACCTTATAAAAGGTGCTGGGAGTTTGTGTCACTGAGAGGGAGAATCTTGGCCTCTTGCTGTGTTTCTAGTTTAACCATTTTCCTGCGCATGAGTTCATTTTCTCCCTCTTTCCCCCAGGAATTTGAATTTTGAATAAGAACATAAGAACTAGGAGCAGGAGTCGGCCACCTGGCCCCTCGAGCCTGCTCCGCCATTCAATGAGATCATGGCTGATCTTTGTGGACTCAGCTCCACTCTCCGGCCCGGACACCATATCCCCCAATCCCTTTATTCTTTAGAAAGGCATCTAACTTTTTCTTAAAAACGTTTAAAGAAGGAGCTTCAACTGCTTCACTGGGCAAGGAGTTCCAGAGATTCACAACCCTTTGGGTGAAGAAGTTCCTCCTACACTCCGTCCTAAATCTACTTCCCCTTATTTTGAGGCTATGCCCCCTAGTTCTGCTTTCCCCGACCAGTGGAAACAACCTGCCCCCATCTATCCTATCTATTCCCTTCATAATCTTATATGTTTCTATAAGATCCCACCCGCATCCTTCTAAACTCCAACGGGTACAGTCCCAGTCTACTCAACCTCTCGTCATAATCTAATCCCCTCAACTCTGGGATCAACCTAGTGAATCTCCTCTGCACTCCCTCCAGTGCCAATATGTCCTTTCTCAGGTAAGGAGACCAAAACTGAACACAATACTCCAGATGTGGCCTCACCAACACCCTATACAATTGCAGCATAACCTCCCTAGTCTTGAACTCCATCCCTCCAGCAATGAAAGACAAAACTCGATTAGCCTTCTTAATCACCTGTTGCACCTGCACACCAACTTTTTGCGACTCGTGCACCAGCACACCCAGGTCCCTCTGCACAGCAGCATGTTTTAACATCTTACCGTTTAAATAATAATCCATTCTGCTGTTATTCCTCCCAAAATGGATAACCTCACACTTGGCAACATTGAATTCCATCTGCCAGACCCTAGCCCATTCACCTAACCTATCCAAATCCTTCTGCAGACTTCCGGTATCCTCTGCACTTTTTGCTTTACCACTCATCTTAGTGTCGTCTGCAAACTTTTGACACATTGCACTTGGTCCCCAACTCCAAATCATCTATGCAAATTGTGAACAACTGCGGGCCCAACACTGATCCTTGAGGGACCACACTAGTTATACGTTGCCAACCAGAGAAACACCCATTTATCCCCACTCTCTGCTTTCTGTTAGTTAACCAATCCTCTACCCATGCTACCACTTTACCCTCAATGCCATGCATCTTTAGTTTATGCAGCAACCTTTTGTGTGGCACCTTGTCAAAAGCTTTCTGGAAATCCAGGTATGCCACATCTGCAATGTGAGCAGGAATCTTTGGACAAGGTCTATTCTCCAGAGGACAAGTGGATGGACTGAGGCCTACTCCACAGGCCGCACTCACGTGAGTTGTCTCTTTATTGCCGCCCCGGCCTTGCACTTAGACACAAACACATTAACCCTTTGGTCGGTGACAAAGGGTAAATTAAAAATCTGCAATACGAAGCTGTATCAATTTTGTTTATGAACCCAAAATAACAGGGTTCTTTTAAATCTGGGTGTCCCGAAAGAGAGGGAGGGGTTGGATTTCATTGTCTGAGCCCCGATCACTCTCCGTATAACCTGTTAGCTATTTTAAACGACACTCAACACTGCTGACTGCACCTTCTGGGATCTTTCTGTGTACCAATGGATTTTGTTTTAAAAAGGTTTTTCTCAGTTTTGAGAGGCAGTTTAACTCTTTCAGAGGATTGAAGGGAGTTCTTTAGACTGGGTCCAATCCACACACACAGGATGAGGGTTGAGGAAGGGGTTTAGATCCAGGGGGGAATGGAGCTCGTAGCAGGAGTGAGGGGGGTGGGGGGGGAGAGGAAAGACAGCATCCCGCCTGGTTAGGTTCACATTGCTGCTGCTGTGGGATCTTGCTGTTCACGCACAGGCCTGTGGCCTTTGCCCGCAAAGTAATTGAGATCTCAACTCTTAAATTAAAATAGCACACGGACTGCAAAGTAGGTTCGAAGGTCTCACATTTTAAGGACTTGGGAATGAGTGAGTTGCTGAACCGATTTCACAGGGGACTGAGGGGATATTCAGCCAGGATCACACTGCTGCGTGTGGGATCTTACTGTGCAATCAATACTGCTGTCAGTTTGTACAGTGCAACAATGGTGTAGAAACAGAGAGAGATAGAGAAATCCCAGATCAGAAATTCTGAACTCAATTTGCAAAGTGTTATCATTTTGGCGATCTCCCTGTGCACACGTTGCCAGCAGAATTCACAAAATTAATAATATTGGGGTCACTTTAGGGCAGCAGGGTGGCGCAGTGGGTTAGCACTGCAGCCTCACGGCGCCGAGGTCCCAGGTTCGATCCCGTCAGTGTCCGTGTGGAGTTTGCACATTCTCCCCGTGTCTGCGTGTGTTTCACCCCCACAACCCAAAGATGTGCTACGTTGGTGAATTGGCCACCCTAAATTGCCCCTTAATTGGAAAAAATGAATTGGGTATTTTAAATTTATTTTCAAAAAATTAAACAATAGAAAAAATAGTGGGGTCACTTTCAAAACAAATTCATTGACTGTAAAGTAATCTCGATGGCTCGGAATAACAGTCCCTTAACTTGAAGCGGGTATAATTCTGGAATGAAGCCTGTATTTTAGGCCGAGACATAAATATGAGGGAGAAATTAAATTGGCAGGGGGCCATTTGAATTCAGGTTACTGTTGTTGTGAGTGTTGGATTCCTGTGCCTGACTCTCTCTCTCTCTCTCCTTCCCAACTACTGGGGTACTGGGGTGAGGGGGAGACAGAGCGCGGAGTACGGAAAGAGTGTGGGGAGGGGTGTGAGGGAGATTAGAGAGAGGGAGAGGAGAAAGACAGAGAGAGCATGAAGGGAGAGGGAGGCTGTGAAAAAGAGAGGCTTTCTCTCCCTCTCTACCTTCTTTCCATTCTTGTCTCTCTCTCTCCCTGTCTCCCCAGCGTTCTGCCACTATCTGTCCATCTCTCTCCAGCATTTTAGTGTCTCTTTAAACCTTTAATCTATGAAAACCACCCCACAAACTGCAATGGGGAGTCTCATCTCTTCTTTCTGGGGATACCCTGATTTGGGAAAATAATAGAAATAAATGGTGGGAGGGAGACTTTAAAAAGTCTCTAAACGGACCAGGCAGTGGGTTTCCCAGTTTAAAGAGGGGAGTTTCTCTCTTTCTGGGGACAGTGGATGTGTCTCCAGACTGGGAATACCCATGGTGTTCACGGGGGGGGGGAGTTTAGGGGGGGCAGGGGGAGATGGAAGAACAAATATAGCAGGCAATGGAAGGAATATGTCCCCCCCCCCTCGCCGCTCACTTGCCTGTCCCTGACAGGATCACATTGCTGGTTGTGGGATCCTGCTGTGCATCAATGGCCTGCTGCATTTCCTAAACTTCAACTTAGAGACCACACACATTTGAAATTAAACTAGTTGTCTGAGTGTAAAGCAGTCGGGAGGGGGTGAGGGAGTGGGTCTGAAATGAATAGGCTGCAGCCTGGGTAAAGATTTGACCTCAATCCCAGTGGTGTTTGTGTTTTAGACAGGGCGGTGGCATTGGAAGGATTTCTGAGGGGGTTTTGTGGTGAAATATCCCTGTCTCTGTCCCTCCAGCTTTCTATCTCTCTCTCTTTCCAATCTCTCTCTCTTTCCAATCTCTCCCTCTTTCCAATCTCTCCCTCTTTCCAATCTCTCCCTCCTTCCCAATCTCTCCCTCCTTCCCAATCTCTCCCTCCTTCCCAATCTCTCCCTCTTTCCAATCTCTCCCTCTTTCCAATCTCTCCCTCTTTCCAATCTCTCCCTCTTTCCAATCTCTCTCTCTTTCCAATCTCTCCCTCTTCCCAATCTCTCCCTCTTTCCAATCTCTCCCTCCTTCCAATCTCTCCCTCCTTCCCAATCTCTCCCTCTTTCCAATCTCTCCCTCTTTCCAATCTCTCCCTCCTTCCCAATCTCTCCCTCTTTCCAATCTCTCCCTCTTCCCAATCTCTCCCTCTTTCCAATCTCTCCCTCTTCCCAATCTCTCCCTCTTTCCAATCTCTCCCTCTTTCCAGCCATTTCTTTCTCTATTTCACCTTGTAGTAAATGTAAAAGAAAATCCCAATGCGATTTGTCGAGAGATAAGAGAGAGGGAGAGGGAAAACAGAGAGAGGGTGGAGGGAGAGCGAGAGGAAAAGAGAGGGGAGAGAGAGGTCGGAGGGAGATGGAGAGAAAAAGAGAGGTGGAGATAGAAAGACAGAGAGAGATACAGTGAAAAGGAAAGGGTCTGTGGGTGGGGTTCTGCTGTGTGCAGTCAAGCTGGGCCCAGTTACATTGTGTTTTAGAAAGTGCGATTTTACACAAACTACAGTCCTGAGACAGTCGATTTGAAAATGTCTCCTGAGGGAAAGAAGCCCTGTGAGAAAATGAGAGGGGGTGTGGGAGAAATTCCCTGTCTATTTTTTCCCCACCGCACCTCCCCCCTCCCCCACCACAAGCCTCTCTCTCTCTCTCCGGCTACCTCTCTCTATATTTCCTCTTCCAATAAAATGATAGAAACACCAATGTGATTTGTCGTTATTTGAATGGGGGGCTGGCGGGGGTGGGGAATGTGTGTGTGTGGGGGGGGGGGGGGAGGTTGAGTGGGAGGTTGTTAAGAGACACAGGATATGGACTGGGCTCCTGTATCCATCATGTTTATTTATTGTGGGATCTTGCTGTGCACACTGCAACATGTAAACGTGAACACACCGCCTTTCCTAATGTTGCCCAGGTGCTGGGATTGAAGTTGTAAATGCGAGGCAGTGTCAGGGACTGTTTCTAATCCCAGAGTATCTCCTGTGCTGAAGATGGGCTGATTAGTGAAGTGTTGGTGATGGGGAGGGGGGTGCATGTGTGTGTGTGTGTGTGTGTCTGGGGCAGGCTGGGGGGGGGGGGCAGGCTGGGCTGGGGGGGGGGGGGGTAATTCAGTCACCGAGTTCTCCAAAGTCTCCAAACTTTCCCCCACTCCCCCCACCTCACTGCCAGTTTCAAAGAGGGACTTTCATTTCACTTCAATGAGACAATTGGCCAATTGCAGAGTGCCCGTGTTTTACTGGAACGTCAGTGTTGTGGGTGGAAAAGCCCAGGGCAGCGTTTGAATTGACTTTGACAAAATTTCTGCTTGTCAGATTCTCTGTCTCTTTCCCCGTCTTACTCCCCGAGTCAGAGAAATGGGTGAAGAGAGAGTGGCGAGGGAGGGGAGAGAGCGAGGGAAACAGGAATAGAGAACAGAATAGAGGTGGAGTTTGGTGGGAGGGTCAAAGAGGGGATGGGGAGGTGGGGGGGGGGGTAGGCACACAGTATATGGGGGTCTCCAGTGTGGAGTCAGTGCCCTGCTCCCAGTCTCAGGGGGGTGGGGCAGGGGAGGGTTAGGTTATGTCCCCCCCCCCCCCCCCAAAGGTGCTTTACAGTCCATGAACTAGTTTAATTTGACATTGTGTGTGGTCACTAAGCTGACAGTCCAGGGAAGGCTGCAGGCCAGTGGTGCACAGCAAGATCCCACAGACAGCAATGTGATCCTATCCGGGTGGGGAGGTGGGAGACACACTTTCCTTCCCCTGCCCGCTGACATCCTCCCTCCCTCTCCCCCGTACCCACACCCTCTCTCTGAACATGCCCCACCCCACCCGTGAACACCATCTGTATTGCCAGTCTGCAGACACTTCCCCTCTGCCCCCAGAAAGAGTTACCCTGCCCTCTGTGCACTGGCAAATCAGCTGCCCATTCCTTTAGGAGTCTTTTTCCAATCGCCCTTCCAGCAAATATTTCTATTCCCCAATCCGGTGCAGAAAGTGGGAGAAGTTAGCGGAAGCTGAGTTGAAAGTTGTTTAACACCAGACTGCATTCTGGATTCATGCTGGCAGGTTTATACATGGCGATGACGTGAGGCTTTAGTGACATTCGCAGGAATCAGTTTGAATTGAGATTTAGTGACAGGCTGACTTTCAATTTGTCCCTTTGTCTCTCTTTACCCATGTCTGTGTCTCGTTCTGTCTCTCTCTGACTGTCTGTCTCTCCCTGTCTCCCGCTCCCTCTGACTGTCTCTCTCTCTTTACCTCTCTCTCTCTCTGACTGTCTCTCTCTCTCTTTACCTCTCTCTCTCTCCCTCCGCTCCTGCCTTTCTGTCTCTGCCAGTCTCTCCCTCGCTTTGTCTCTCTCTCTCTCTGCCTGTCTCTCTCCCTCTCTCTTTACCTCTCTCTCTCTCTCTCCTTCCGTCCCTGCGTTTATGTCTCTGCCAGTCTCTCCCTCACTCTCTCTCCCTCTCTCTCTCTGACTGTCTCTCTCTCTCTCTCTTTATCTGTCTCTCTCTCTGACTGTCTCTCTCTCTCTTTACCTCTCTCTCTCTCCCTCCGCTCCTGCCTTTCTGTCTCTGCCAGTCTCTCCCTCGCTTTGTCTCTCTCTCCCTCTGACTGTCTCTCTCCCTCTCTCTTTACCTCTCTCTCTCTCTCTCCCTCCGTCCCTGCGTTTATGTCTCTGCCAGTCTCTCCCTCACTCTCTCTCCCTCTCTCTCTCTGACTGTCCCTCTCTCTCTCTCTTTATCTGTCTCTCTCTCTGACTGTCTCTCTCTCTCTTTACCTCTCTCTCTCTCCCTCCGCTCCTGCCTTTCTCTCTCTGCCAGTCTCTCCCTCGCTTTGTCTCTCTCTCTCTCTGCCTGTCTCTCTCCCTCTCTCTTTACCTCTCTCTCTCTCTCTGACTGTCTCTCTCCCTCTCTCTTTACCTCTCTCTCTCTCTCCCTCCGTCCCTGCGTTTATGTCTCTGCCAGTCTCTCCCTCACTCTCTCTCTCTCTCCCTCTGACTGTCTCTCCCTCACTCTCTCTCTCTCTCTCTCTGACTGTCTCTCTCTCTCTCTTTACCTCTCTCTCTCTCTCTCCCTCTGACTGTCTCTCCCTCACTCTCTCTCTCTCTCTCTCTGACTGTCTCTCTCTCTCTCTTTACCTCTCTCTCTCCCTCCGTCCCTGCGTTTATGTCTCTGCCAGTCTCTCCCTCACTCTCTCTCTCTCTCTCTCTCTCTGACTGTCTCTCTCTCTCTCTCTCTGACTGTCTCTCTCTCTCGCTTTACCTCTCTCTCTCTGACTGTCTCTCTCCCTCTCTCTTTACCTCTCTCTCTCTCTCCCTCCGTCCCTGCGTTTATGTCTCTGCCAGTCTCTCCCTCACTCTCTCTCTCTCCCTCTGACTGTCTCTCTCTCTCTCTTTACCTCTCTCTCTCCCTCCGTCCCTGCGTTTATGTCTCTGCCAGTCTCTCCCTCACTCTCTCTCTCTCTCTCTCTCTCTGACTCTCTCTCTCTCTCTCTCTCTCTGACTGTCTCTCTCTCTCGCTTTACCTCTCTCTCTCTCTCTGACTGTCTCTCTCTCTCTCTTTGCCTCTGTCTCTCTCCCTCCGTCCCTGCGTTTATGTCTCTGCCAGTCTCTCCATCACTGTCTCTCCCTCTCTCACTCTGACTGTCTCTCTCTCTCTTTACCTCTCTCTCTCTCCCTCCGTCCCTGCGTTTATGTCTCTGCCAGTCTCTCCCTCCCTCTCTCTCTCTGACTGTCTCTCTCTCTCTCTCTTTACCTCTGTCTCTCTCCCTCCGTCCCTGCGTTTATGTCTCTGCCAGTCTCTCCATCACTGTCTCTCCCTCTCTCTCTCTGACTGTCTGTCTCTCTCTCTCTGACTGTCTCTCTCTCTCTCTTTACCTCTCTCTCTCCCTCCGTCCCTGCCTTTATATCTCTGCCAGTCTCTCCCTCCCTCTCTCTCCCTCTCTCTCTCTCTGACTGTCTCTCTCTCTCTCTTTACCTCTCTCTCTCCCTCCGTCCCTGCCTTTATATCTCTGCCAGTCTCTCCCTCAATCTGTCTCTCTCTCTCCCTCTCTCTCTGACTGTCTCTCTCTCTCTCTTTACCTCTGTCTCTCTCCCTCCGTCCCTGCGTTTATGTCTCTGCCAGTCTCTCCATCACTGTCTCTCCCTCTCTCACTCTGACTGTCTGTCTCTCTCTCTCTTTACCTCTCTCTCTCCCTCCGTCCCTGCGTTTACATCTCTGCCAGTCTCTCCCTCCCTCTCTCTCCCTCTCTCTCTCTCTGACTGTCTGTCTCTCTCTCTCTGACTGTCTCTCTCTCTCTCTCTTTACCTCTCTCTCTCCCTCCGTCCCTGCCTTTATATCTCTGCCAGTCTCTCCCTCCCTCTCTCTCTCTCTCTCTCTGACTGTCTCTCTCTCTCTCTCTTTGCCTCTGTCTCTCTCCCTCCGTCCCTGCCTTTATATCTCTGCCAGTCTCTCCCTCCCTCTCTCTCCCTCTCTCTCTCTCTGACTGTCCTTCTCTCTCTCTTTACCTCTCTCTCTCCCTCCGTCCCTGCCTTTATATCTCTGCCAGTCTCTCCCTCAATCTGTCTCTCTCTCTCCCTCTCTCTCTGACTGTCTCTCTCTCTCTCTTTTCCTCTCTCTCTCTCCCTCCGCTCCTGCCTTTCTGTCTCTACCAGTCACTTTCTCTACCTCCTCCCCACCCGTTTTTTCTCTCTCTCTCCATAAACAGTAAACACTTGGAATAGAACATAGAACAGTACAGCAGAGAACAGGCCCTTCGGCCCCTCGATGTTGTGCCGAGCCTTGTCCGAAACCAAGATCAAGCTATCCCACTCCCTGTCATTCTGGTGAGCTCCATGTGACTATCCACTAACCGCTTGAAAGTTCCTAAAGTGTCCGACTGCACTCTCACAGCAGGCAGCCCATTCCACACCCTAACCACTCTCTGAGTAAAGAACCTACCTCAGACATCCCTCCTATATCTCCCACCCTGAATCTTCTCGTTATGCCCCCTTGTAACAGCGACATCCACCCGAGGAAATAGTCTCTGAACGCCCACTCTATCTATCCCCCTCATTTTCTTATAAACCTCTATTCAGTCGCCTCTCATCCCCCTCCGCTCCAAAGACAAAAGCCCTAGCTCCCTCAAACTTCCCTCATAAGACCCATCCTGCAAACCAGGCAGCATCCTGGTGAATCTCCTTTGCACCCTGATGCACGAGCAATGACCACTAAAGCGAGGTTGTCGTCCAACTGAAGGCTTTAATAAGCTGGACGTTTCCCCCAGCAGCTCAGGCTGGGGCGGCACGGGCTCTTATACCCCGCCTAGCAGGGCGGAGCTTTCATACATTCTAACCAATAGAAAGCATTCAGTTTCCACCAATGGTGCTTCAGCCTATCAGGTACCGTAATACCTATAATACCACATTCACCCCCTGTTAAAAAAGAGTCCGGCGGGGGTGGTGGCCTGAAACTACAAAACATGGCACCGTGGTATAATTAGTTATGGAGATACTGTAATACCTCCGTACAGTGTTTAGTAACTATTTACAAGTCTGATAGCTGTGTACATTCGATGGTTTCTATTTACAGATTACAATTAAAATGAAGCAATTAGTCGATCGGGGGCCCTGGCCGTCCTCTCTGACCGTCGGAGCTTTTTCTGACTCCGGTGGAGGCTCGGGCGTCTGAGACTCCGGGAGCGTGGCTTCCATCTCCATGGCGGCTTCGGCACTCCTCGACGGCGCTGGTGGGGAAAACGGTTGACCTGGAAGGGGGCGTCGGTGGGTGGGGGGGGGGGTCCTCGGCGGGGCCGATGGAAGGGCCGATCCTCCGGGAAGGTGCTGCCGTGGAGGGGAGGGTGGGACTGGCGGCTGGAATGTACATGGGGTTCCGGCGGGCGCCAGGTCCCATAGGGAGACCGTATCTTGTCGGCCGTCGGGGTATGTCTCATAGGCGTACTGGGGTTAGCGTGGAGCAGATGGACCCTCTCGACCAACGGGTCCGACGTGTGCGCCCGCACGTGTTTTCAGGGCAGGATGGGACCGGGTGCTGCCAGCCAGGTCGGGAACGAGGTCCCAGAGGAGGACTTCCTGGGGAAGACAAGGAGACGTTCGTGAGGTGTCTGGTTGGTGGTGGTACAAAGCAGTGACCGGATGGAGTGGAGGGCATCCGGGAGGACTTCTTGCCAGCGGGAGACTGGGAGGTTCCTGGACTGTAGGGCCAGTAGGACGGTCTTCCAGACGGTTCCCTTCTCCCTCTCTACCTGTCCGTTACCCCGGAGGTAACTGGTCGTCCTGCTCGAGGCGATGCCCTTGCTGAGCAGGAATTGACGCAGTTCGTCGCTCATAAAGGAGGACCCCCTATCGCTGTGTATGTAAGCGGGGAACGCGAACAGTGTAAAGATACCCTGGAGGGCCTTGATAACGGTCTTTGCGGTCATGTCGGGGCAGGGGATGGCGAACGGGAACAGTCCTCGTCAATCACGTTCAGGAAGTACGTGTTGCGGTCGGTGGAGGGGAGGGGGCCTTTGAAGTCCATGCTGAGGCGTTCAAAGGGACGGGAAGCCTTTATCAGGTGCGCCCTCTCTGGCCGGTAGAAGTGCGGTTTGCACTCCGTGCAGATTTGGCAGTCCCTGGTGGCTGTCCTGACCTCCTCGATGGAGTAGGGCAGGTTGCAGGTCTTGACAAAATGGAAAAGGCGAGTGGCCCCCGGGTGGCAGAGGTCCTCGTGGAGGGCTCGGAGGCGGTCCACTTGTTCGGTGGCACATGTGCCGTGGGACAGGGCGTCAGGAGGTTTGTTTAGCTTCCCGGGACGATACAAGATCTCGGAGTTGTAGGTGGAGAGCTCGATCCTCCACTGCAAGATCTTGTCGTGTTTTATCTAGCCCCGCTTTGCATTATTAAACATCAATGCAACCGACCGTTGGTCAGTGAGGAGAGTGAATCTCCTGCCGGCCAGGTAATGCCTCCAATGTTGCACAGCTTCCACTATGGCCTGGGCCTCCTTTTCGACTGAGGAGTGGCGGATTTCGGAGGCATGGAGGGTACTGGAGAAGAGGGCCACGGGTCTGCCCGCTTGGTTGAGGGTGGCCGCCAGAGCTACGTCGGACGCATCGCTCTCGAGCTGGAAGGGGAGGGACTCGTCGATGGCGTGCATCGTGGCCTTTGCAATGTCTGCTTTGATGCGGCTGAAGGCCCGGCGGGCCTCTATTGACAGGGGAAGAACTGTGGGTTGGATCGGGGACGGGGCTTTTCCGCGTAGTTGGGGACCCACTGGGCATAGAAGCCCAGGCAACATTTCAGGGCCCTGGAGCAGTGAGGGAGGGGGAACTCCATAAGGGGGCGCATGCGTGCAGGGTCAGGGCCTATAACTCCATTTCGCGCCTTAAGCCGAGGATGGCTAGACGGTCGGTGCTAAACACGCATTTATCCTTGTTGTACGTCAGGTTAAGGATTTTAGCGGTCTGGAGAAATGTTCGGAGGTTGGTGTCGTGGTCCTGCTGGTCGTGGCCGCAGACGGTGACATTATAGAGATACGGGAATGTTGCCCGTAAACCGTACCGGTCAACCATTCGGTCCATCTCGCGCTGGAAGACCGAGACCCCGTTGGCTCATGTCACAACAATGATTACTGGAATTAAAACCTGAGATGTAATTGTTAGTGTCAGCGACATGCAAAATATTTCAAAATGCATATTATTGTAGCAAGTTAAAAAAATTAATACATATCGTTGGTGATCAATGGATTGAATGGAATCAGTTCCTTCCCATGAGCATTCTGTTGGAATATTATCAGCGTTTTAATGGTCTGTCTTTGGTTCTCAGTTCCATCAGGTCCGGTTTCCGAAGCTGCGCGCGGCATTCCCCATTCCCGCAGCCGGTCAGTGAGTTTCCCGTTGTGGCCTCCCCACGGCGTGGGGAAACCCGCGGACATGGGGGCGCTGCCGGCGAAGGGGAGGATCCTGCCCAGGGAGAACCCCATTGATTGGGATTGTGAGCTGAACAAATGCATGTTTAATTGATGTTATTATCGTTGTGTGGTCAGGAATTACAGATTCTATTCCACTGAATAACAATCTCCATTTCATTATTGTATAAACAATAATGAGAAACGGTCTGTGATTGTTGGAATGAACAATCCTGCGGCAATCACAGTCAAAGATGCAATGAAATGTTTTCAGTCATTTGCTGTGTTTAGTGGACTGAAAACTAATTTTCTATTGATGTTGCGAAATAATAATTGGTTGTAATGTTTGTTGAACTTCAACATAATGAACAAACACGTAATGAATGAATGAGTTAATTGTTTATTCGACCAAGCAGTGAGTTCGAGTTCACTCTCATTATTGGGATAAATTACGTTAACAGGTGACTGATCTTCGACAGAAAATAATTAAATAATTCAAGTAATAAACACTCCATCTGTCATAATTTCACCAGTTTCAAGATATTTAATATCTGGACTCCGGATAGGATTTGGATTTGTTTGTTGTAACGTGTACCGAGGGACAGTTACAATGAATTCTCTATTCCAGATCTAACAGATCATTTAGTCGATGAGAAGAAACCAAAGTCCGTTAATGGGGCAACGAAAGGTCCACACTGCAAATACCGAGACAGCAGCATCGAGTGAAGCATCCAGGAGTAGTATTAATCAGATCAGTCCAGAAGAGGGTCGTTTCGCAGTCCAGTAACAGTGGGGAAGAAGCTGTATTTGAATCTGTTTCTGCGTGTTCTCAGACTTTTGTATCTCCTGACCGATGGCAAAAGTTTGCAGTTAGTAAGCCGGTTGGATGGCTCTTTGATTATGCTGCCCGCTTTCCCAAGGCAGCGGTAGATACAGGCAATGGATGGGAGGTGGGTTCGCCTGATGGACGAGAGGGTGTTCACGACTCTTCGATGTTTCTTGCGGTCTTAGGCTGAGCAATTGCGACACAACGCTGCAATGCAGCCAGATAGGATGCGTTCGATGCTGCACCTGTAAACGTTGGCAAGAGTCAGTGGGGACATGCCGAATTTCCACAGTTTCATGAGGAAGTATAGGCCCTGTTGTGATTTCTTAGTGGTAGCGTCGACGTGCTTGGAGCAGACAGATTTTTGGTGATGTGCATAACAAGGAATTTGAAGCTATCAACCATCTCCACCTCGGCCCCGCTGATGCACAGAGTAGTGTGTACAGTACTTAGCTTCCTAAAAACAATGACCAGATCTTTAGTTTCCCGTCATTGAGGGAGAGATTGTTGTCGCTGCACCACTCTACTGGATTCTCTATCCCCCTCCCGTATTATGACTTATCGTTGTTCGAGATCTGACCGAGCAGCAAACTTTAAATGGAGTTGGAGCCACATATTGCCACACGTCCTGGCTGTATAGGTAGTGTCGTACGGGGCTAAGCACGCAG
Organism: Scyliorhinus torazame; assembly: GCF_047496885.1. NCBI lineage: Eukaryota > Metazoa > Chordata > Chondrichthyes > Carcharhiniformes > Scyliorhinidae > Scyliorhinus > Scyliorhinus torazame. The sequence goes on from NW_027307819.1 coordinate 398,871, forward strand.
CCTTCTGGGCACCGGTAATGAGAACAATCGCGGAGAAGGTCAGAATGATTGTGTCCGAAAGCGGAGCGTTAGTCAATGAATATGAGACTGACGTAGGAGCCCTTGTTGTGGAGATGTTCCAGGGATGAGTGTCGGGCCAGTGAGATGGCGTCTGCTGAGGACCGGTTACGGCACTATGCAAATTGTCGTGGATCGAGGCATCCGAGGAGTGTGGTGTTGATGTGCTTCATGGCCAAACTCTCGAAGCACTTCACTTCGATCGATGTCAAGGCCAACGGACGGTAGCCTTTGAGGCAAGTTGTCTGGTTCTTCTTTCTTCTGGATATTTTATTATTTTTTTCAGTGGTTGCAAAATATCCGTCTCCCATTGAACAACACCTCCACCTGATTGTAACTGTGTGAACAATTGCCCCGTCCGGGCCCCCCTCACCATCGCCACCATATTGTGAATGTGTGTGTGTGAGGTTGTGAACACCGAACACTTCTGTCCGCCCACTCTCCACACCCTCCACGTTATTGTGAACAGATGTGTGAGGTTGTGAACTATTAACCCACCACATGACCTCCTCATCACCTCCCTACTTTACTGTGAGTGCGTATGAGGTTGTGAAAAACTAGCACGTACAAGCGTTCCTAAGTCTGCCCTTCGAAATGACTGTGAGAGTGTTAGTGTGTGAATTGGGGAACAAGTGTTCCGCCCGCCACAACCTCACCGTCCTCTTCAACTGATAGTGATCATGTGTGTGAAGTTGTGAACTATTTCCCGGTTCAATCGACACGACAGCATATCCAATATGTTCTGAGAGTGTGAGGTTGAGAACAATTCCCCATACAACCGCGGCCTCAGAACTCCACCCATATTATTGAGAGTGAGTGTGAGGTTCAGAACAACTGCCGGGTCCAACCGCCCTCGTCACAACTCCCTCCACCTCAGCGTGAGGGGATTGATGTGGTGCAGAGTTGCCCCTCCCAAAGGCATATCAGCCGACTGTATTGTGAGTGTGTGAGGTTGTGGACAAGTACTCTGTCCAACCGCCCCGAACGACTAATTCGGGAAAATCCCAAGGCTTTTTACACGTACATAAAAAGCAAGAGGGTAGCCAGGGAACGGATTGGCCCACTGAAGGATAGGCAAGGGAATCTACGTGTGAAGCCAAGGAAATGGGCGAGGTACTAAATGAATATTTTGCATCAGTATTCACCAAAGAGAAGGAATTAGTGGATGTTGAGTCTGGAGAAGGGGGTGTAGATAGCCTGGGTCACATTGTGATCCAAAAAGACGAGGTGTTGGGTGTCTTAAAAAATATTAAGGTAGATAAGTCCCCAGGGCCTGATGGGATCTACCCCAGAATACTGAAGGAGGCTGGAGAGGAAATTGCTGAGGCCTTGACGGAAATCTTTGGATCCTCACAGTCTTCAGGTGATGTCCCCGAGGACTGGAGAATAGCCAATGTTGTTCCTGTGTTTAAGAAGGGTAGCAAGGATAATCCAGGGAACTACTGCCGGTGAGCCTTACTTCAGTGGTAGGGAAATTACTGGAGAGAATTCTTCGAGACAGGATCTACTCCGATTTAGAAGCAAATGGACGTATTACTGAGAGAGGATAGTTTTGTGAAGGGGAGGTCGTGTCTCACTCAATTGATAAAGTTTTTAGAAGAGGTCACAAAGATGATTTATGCAGGTTGAGCAGTAGATGTTGTCTGTATGGACTTCAGTAAGGCCTTTGACAAGGTCCCTCATGGCAGACTGGTACAAAAGGTGAAGTCACATGGTATCAGGGGTGAGCTGCCAAGGTGGAAACAGCGGGCAGCACGGTAGCATTGTGGATAGCACAATTGTTTCACAGCTCCAGGGTCCCAGGTTCAATTCCGGCTTGGGTCACTGTCTGTGCGGAGTCTGCACATCCTCTCCGTGTGCACGTGGGTTTCCTCCGGGTGCTCCGGTTTCCTCCCACAGTCCAAAGATGTGCAGGTGAGGTGGATTGGCCATGATAAATTGCCCTTAGTGTCCAAAATTGCCCTTAGTGTTGGGTGGGGTTACTGGGTTATGGGGATAGGATAGAGGTGTTGACCTTGGGTAGGGTGCTCTATCCAAGAACCGGTGCAGACTCGATGGGCTGAATGGCCTCCTTCTGCACTGTAAATTCTATGAGAACTGGCTAGGTCATAGAAGGCAGAGAGTAGCAATGGAAGGATGCTTTTCTAATTGGAGGGCTGTGACCAGTGGTGTTCCGCAGGGATCAGTGCTGGGACCTTTGCTGTTCATAGTATACATAAATGATTCGGAGGATAATGTAACTGATCTGATTAATAAGTTTGCAGACGACACAAAGGTTGGTGGAATTGCGGATAGCGATGAGGACTGTCAGAGGATACAACAGTATTTAGATCGTGTGGAGACTTGGGCGGAGAGATGGCAGATGGAGTTTAATCTGGACAAATGTGAGGGAATGCATTTTGGAAGGTCAAATGCAGGTAGGGAATATACAGTGAATTGTAGAACCCTCAAGAGTATTGAAAGTCAGAGACATCGAGGTGGACAGGTCCACAGGTCACTGAAAGGGGCAACACAGGTGGAGAAGGTAGTCAAGAAGGCATACGGCATGCTTGCCTTCATTGGCCGGGGCATTGAGTATAAGAATTGGCAAGTCATGTTGCAGCTGTATAGAACCTTAGGCCACACTTGGAGTATAGTGTTCAATTCTGGTCGCCACACTACCAGAAGGATGTGAAGGATTTAGAGAGGGTGCAGAAGAGATTTACCAGAATGTTGCCTGGTATGGAGGGCATTAGCTATGAGGAGCGGTTGAATAAACTCGGTTTGTTCTCACTGGAACGAAGGAGATTGAGGGGCGACCTGATAGAGGTCTACAAAGTTACGAGGGGCATAGACAGAGTGGATAGTCAGAGGCTTTTCCCCAGGGTAGAGGGGTCAATTACTAGGGGGCATAGGTTTAAGGTGAGAGGGGCAAGGTTAGAGTAGATGTACGAGGCAAGTTTTGTACGCAGAGGGTAGTAGTGGGTGCCTGGAACTCGCTACCGGAGGAGGTGGTGGAAGCAGGGACGATAGTGACATTTAAGGGGCAACTTGACAAAATATGAATAGGATGGGAATAGAGGGATACGGACCCAGGAAGTGTAGAAGATTGTAGTTTAGTCGGGCAGCATGGTCGGCACGGGCTTGGAGGGCCGAAGGGTCTGTTCCTGTGCTGTATATTTCTTTTTACACCTTCCAACTTATTGTCAGTGTGTGTGTGAGGTTGTCAACTCCTGCCCCATCCACTGGGCTCGTCATCCGCCAGCTCACTGTGAGTGTGTGTGACGCTGTGAACATCTGGCCCATCCAGCCGGTTCCTACTCCCCCGCCTCACTGTGAGTGTGTGTGACGTTGTGAACATCTGGCCCGTCCAGCCGGTTCCTACTCCCCCGCCTCACTGTGAGTGTGTGTGACGCTGTGAACATCTGGCCCATCCAGCCGGTTCCTACTCCCCCGCCTCACTGTGAGTGTGTGTGACGTTGTGAACATCTGGCCCGTCCAGCCGGTTCCTACTCCCCCGCCTCACTGTGAGTGTGTGTGACGCTGTGAACATCTGGCCCATCCAGCCGGTTCCTACTCCCCCGCCTCACTGTGAGTGTGTGTGACGTTGTGAACATCTGGCCCATCCAGCCGGTTCCTACTCCCCCGCCTCGCTGTGAGTGTGTGTGACGTTGTGAACATCTGGCCTATCCAGCCGGTTCCTACTCCCCCGCCTCACTGTGAGTGTGTGTGACGTTGTGAACATCTGGCCCATCCAGCCGGTTCCTACTCCCCCGCCTCACTGTGAGTGTGTGTGACGCTGTGAACATCTGGCCCATCCAGCCGGTTCCTACTCCCCCGCCTCACTGTGAGTGTGTGTGACGCTGTGAACATCTGGCCCATCCAGCCGGTTCCTACTCCCCCGCCTCACTGTGAGTGTGTGTGACGTTGTGAACATCTGGCCCATCCAGCCGGTTCCTACTCCCCCGCCTCACTGTGAGTGTGTGTGACGCTGTGAACACCTGGCCCATCCAGCCGGTTCCTACTCCCCCGCCTCACTGTGTGTGTGTGACGTTGTGAACATCTGGCCCATCCAGCTTGTTCCTACTCCCCCGCCTCACTGTGAGTGTGTGTGACGCTGTGAACATCTGGCCCGTCCAGCCGGTTCCTACTCCCCCGCCTCACTGTGAGTGTGTGTGACGCTGTGAACATCTGGCCCATCCAGCCGGTTCCTACTCCCCCGCCTCACTGTGAGTGTGTGTGACGCTGTGAACATCTGGCCCATCCAGCCGGTTCCGACTCCCCCGCCTCACTGTGAGTGTGTGTGACGTTGTGAACATCTGGCCCATCCAGCCGGTTCCTACTCCCCCGCCTCACTGTGTGTGTGTGACGTTGTGAACATCTGGCCCATCCAGCTTGTTCCTACTCCCCCGCCTCACTGTGAGTGTGTGTGACGCTGTGAACATCTGGCCCATCCAGCCGGTTCCTACTCCCCGCCTCACTGTGAGTGTGTGTGACGCTGTGAACATCTGGCCCATCCAGCCGGTTCCTACTCCCCCGCCTCACTGTGAGTGTGTGTGACACTGTGAACATCTGGCCCATCCAGCCGGTTCCTACTCCCCCGCCTCACTGTGAGTGTGTGTGACGTTGTGAACATCTGGCCCATCCAGCCGGTTCCCACTCCCCCGCCTCACTGTGAGTGTGTGCGACGTTGTGAACATCTGGCCCATCCAGCCGGTTCCTACTCCCCGCCTACTGTGAGTGTGTGCGACGTTGTGAACATCTGGCCCATCCAGCCGGTTCCTACTCCCCCGCCTCACTGTGAGTGTGTGTGACGCTGTGAACATCTGGCCCATCCAGACGGTTCCTACTCCCCCGCCTCACTGTGAGTGTGTGTGACGCTGTGAACATCTGGCCCATCCAGCCGGTTCCTACTCCCCCGCCTCACTGTGAGTGTGTGTGACGTTGTGAACATCTGGCCCATCCAGCCGGTTCCTACTCCCCCGCCTCACTGTGAGTGTGTGTGACGCTGTGAACATCTGGCCCATCCAGCCGGTTCCCACTCCCCCGCCTCACTGTGAGTGTGTGTGACGCTGTGAACATCTGGCCCATCCAGCCGGTTCCCACTCCCCCGCCTCACTGTGAGTGTGTGTGACGTTGTGAACATCTGGCCCATCCAGCCGGTTCCCACTCCCCCGCCTCACTGTGAGTGTGTGTGACGTTGTGAACATCTGGCCCGTCCAGCCGGTTCCTACTCCCCCTTCTCACTGTGAGTGTGTGTGACGTTGTGAACATCTGGCCCATCCAGCCGGTTCCTACTCCCCCGCCTCACTGTGAGTGTGTGTGACGTTGTGAACACCTGCCCCATACTGCGGCTCCTCATGCCTTCCATCAGGGTCCCAGTTGCGAATCCAGAATTGGGTCACTGTCTGTAGAGAGTCTGCACGTTTCTCCCTGTCTACTAGGGGGTCCTGTGGGGGCTCCTGTTCCTTCCCACAATTCCCAAAAGTTAGGAATGTGGCGACCAGTGGCTTTTCACAGTAACTTCGTTGCAGTGTTAAGCCGACTTGTGACAATAAAGATTGTAATAATTATTTTAATCATTATTATATTATGACTATTTGTGTGAGGTTATGGAAAATTATCCCGTCCGGCCGCTCCCTCACCTGCACCTATGAATTTGATAGAAATTAGTCTTCCAGTATGTTCATAAATAGAGTTTGCGATGTTTTCGTCCCCTCGCGTGAGCACGGTGGCACAGTTGTTCGCGCTGCTGCCTCACAGCTCCAGGGTCCCAAGGTTCATTTCGGGCCTCGGATGGTTCAATTCCATCCGAGACCGTTGCATGGAATTTTTTCTTTCTCCCCGTGTGTGCGTGGGTTCCCTCCGGGTGCTCCGGTTTCCCCACAGTCCAAAGATGTGCAGGTTAGGTGGATGGGCCGTGATAAATTGTCCCTTGGTGTTCAAAAGGTTGGGTCGGGTTCCTACGTTACGGGGATAGGTTGGACGCCTGAGGTTGACTCGTCTGCTTTTCCCACAGCCTGTGCACACTCGATGGGCTGAATGTCCTCCTTCGGCACTGTAAGTTCTATGATTCTATGATCATGTGACCACACAAATTTCTAAATACTGCTACTTACGCGAAAGTGGCGTAAGGGAAGTGAACCGAGTTTCTCTTCTTCCGATCCGTCACAGCACCTATAAGAAAATGGTACAGAGGCTGAAGAGGGGTTTCTGTGAGAAGCCCAAATAAAACGGTCCAGGGGCAGCATGAAAATTCATTGATGGAGAGTTTACGGCGTCGATTACAGAATCAGTTAAGTTACAGCGCAGAAGGAGGCCATTCAGCCCATCGAGTCTGCACCGGTCCTACTTCAGCCCACACCTCCACCCTATCCCCGTAACCCCACGGAAACCTTTGGGACACGAAGGGCTATTTCTCACGGCCAATTCACCGAACCTGCAAACTTTCGATTCTGGGGGGAAAGGGGAGCACCCGGAGGAAACCCACGCAGACACGGGGAGAACGGTGCAGACTCCACACAGACAGTGACCCAAGCCGGGAATCGAGCCTGGGAATCCTTGAGCTGTGACGTAACTGTGCTCGGCGCTCTGGCACCGTGCTACCCTCACCGATAGGTGAACGTGAAATGACAGGACAATTTCTCTCCAGATGGTGCTGACAGCGAGCTGCTGTAAGGTGAAGATGTGCTGAATGGATCAAAGACATAGAGAGGAAATAATAACAGGAAGGGATAACTTATTTTGAAAAAAGTACCCAAAAAATGCAGCACAAATTTAAATGTTAAGACCTTTGTCATTTTTTGATTTGATTTGATTTGATTTATTATTGTCACAGGTATTAGTATACAGTGAAAAGTAGTGCTTCTTGATAGCTGTACAAACCCTGCATCAGGAAGGAGGGACTGCAGAATATAATATGACAGTTAAAACAAGGTGTAGCGAAAGGATCAACTTAATACGAGGTAGGTCCATTCAAAAGTCTCATTGCGCTCGGGAAGAAGCTGTTCTTGTGTCGGTTGGTACGTGACCTCAAACTTTGCTATCTTTTACCTGACGGGAGGAGGTGGCAGAGAGTCTGTCCGGGGTGCCTGGGGTCCGTAATTATGCTGGCTGCCTTTCTGAAGCAGCGGGAATTGTAGACAGAGTCAATGGGTGGGAGGCCGGTTCGCGTGATGGACTGGGCTACATTCACCACCTTTCGTAGTTTCCTGCGGTCTTGGGCAGAGCGGGCTCCATACCAAGCTGTGATACACCCAGAAAGAATGCTTTCCATGGTGCATCGGGAGAAGTTGGTGAGGATCGTAGCTGACATGCCAAATTTCCTCAGTCTTCTGAGAAAGTAGAGTCGTTGGTGGGCTTTCTTAACTATAGTGTCGGCATGGGGGGACCAGGACAGGCTGCTGGTGATCTGGACACCTAAAAACTTGAAGCTCTCGACCCTTTCTACTTCCTTCCCATTGATGTAGACAGGGGCATGTTCTCCACTATGCTTCCTGACGTCGATGATTATGTCCTTCGTTTTGTTGACATTGAGGGAGAGATTATTGTCGTCGCACCAGTTCACCAGATTCTCTGTCTCATTCCTGTACTCTGTCTCGTCATTGTTTGAAGTCCGACCCACTACGGTGGTGTCATCAGTAAATTTGAGAATCGGGTTGGAGGGGAATTTGGCCGCACAGTCAGAGGTGTATAAGGAGTACAGTAGGGGGCTGAGGACACAGCCTTGTGGGGCACCGGTGTTGAGGATGATCGTGGAGGAGGTGTTGTTGCCTATCCTTACTGATTGTGGTCTGTGGGTTAGAAAGTTCAGGATCCAGGCGCAGAGGGAGGAGCCAAGGCCAAGGCGACGGAGTTTGGAGATGAGTTTCGTCGGAATGATGGTGTTGAAGGCTGAGCTGTCGTCGATAAATAGGAGTCTGACATAGGAGTCTTTGTTATCTAGTTGTTCCAGGGATCAAGGCAATCCCGTACCTCACACAGACACAAACTCAGACAGACTGGGTCAGTACATCTTTCAAATGGAGCGAGATCCATTCTCCACCTTTAACTTGGAGAGGTGTATCTGGCCTGTGTGTGACCCAAGACACACACTGACTCTGAACATCCTCACAGCAGCTTGGGGACAGACTTTTCTAAATCACTTTTCATAACCTTTGGGTATCACAAACTGCTTCACAGGCAATGGAGCCCTTTTGAAATCTAGTCAGGAGTAATTGAGGAAATGGACCAGCTAATTTCAGAGAGAGAGACACAGAAACAGGATGACATTGTGCTGTACATGTTTCACAGCTGACACTGAGACACACACGAGATGTACAATATCAATTATTATTCTGAAGCATTTTGATTAAATCAGCCCTGAGACTGAATTCCAGTGTTTCAGAGTAAAGCTCCATCTACACTGCCCATCAAACACTCACAACACAAATACTGTCTGTGCTTAAATACAGAGTCAAAATCCCTCTGTCCTGTCCAATGAATTTTTCATTGCAGATAGTTATTTTTATTTTTTGGAGAAGCAGAACTTAAATTGCACAGACTCCCAGGGTGGACTCTTGTTTATTTCAGCCCTTCACATTCAAACGTGAAGTTTAAGCTCCGATTACAGGTGTCTGCTTGTCTCTGTCTGTGTATTCAATGTTCCTGTAGCTTACTCACTTGTCTGAAGTATTTGAATAATAGGCCTTGGTTAATCAATCCTTTCTCACAGCACATGGAAGTTGTGAATCTTCAAGGCTCTCAGTCTAATGTAGTTAAAAAACAACTGCTTCCTTTGATCCTCAATCCATTTCCCAACCCTAAATAGATCTCACACATTTCCATAATGCATGAATATCTCCATCAAAACTTCTAATCAGTTCCCCATACACTTGTTAAACTTGCCTGCGTGAAGTAAATTCCACTGACAGATTCCGAAAGCTGCACAGAAAAATGACTGCTTATTTTAAACTTTGAAACGGAACTATTTTAACTTGTGCATCAGTCCTATTAAACAGAAATGTTGTCCCTGTGGGCTGACAGTCTCTCAGCAAGATTGAAACATTGAGGGACCCCACGTCCTGCATTTGACAACATTTGTGGCACTTCCACAATCTACGATACATTGCTGTCTGTATTGTGTGAATCCAGCTGTGAAATATCTGTCCAGTTTAAACTTCCACTGTTTCTGCCTTCTCATCATTGATAAAGATGACGGTTTGATCACCCCTCTGCCTGAGGTGGGAGTGGGACCATCCAGGGCTGCAGGCCCAGCCTCCTGTCCCCCCCACCCCTCTGCCTGAGGTGGGACTGGGACCATCCAGGGCTGCAGGCCCGGCCTCCTGTCCCCCCACCCCTCTGCCTGAGGTGGGACTGGGACCATCCAGGGCTGCAGGCCCAGCCTCCTGTCCTCCCACCCCTCTGCCTGAGGTGGGACTGGGACCATCCAGGGCTGCAGGCCCAGCCTCCTGTCCTCCCACCCCTCTGCCTGAGGTGGGACTGGGACCATCCAGGGCTGCAGGCACAGCCTCCTGTCCTCCCACCCCTCTGCCTGAGGTGGGAGTGGGACCATCCAGGGCTGCAGGCCCAGCCTCCTGTCCTCCCACCCCTCTGCCTGAGGTGGGACTGGGACCATCCAGGGCTGCAGGCCCGGCCTCCTGTCCTCCCACCCCTCTGCCTGAGGTGGGAGTGGGACCATCCAGGGCTGCAGGCCCGGCCTCCTGTCCTCCCACCCATCTGCCTGAGGTGGGAGTGGGACCATCCAGGGCTGCAGGCCCAGCCTCCTGTCCTCCCACCCCTCTGCCTGAGGTGGGAGTGGGACCATCCAGGGCTGCAGGCCCGGCCTCCTGTCCTCCCACCCCTCTGCCTGAGGTGGGAGCGGGACCATCCAGGGCTGCAGGCCCGGCCTCCTGTCCTCCCACCCCTCTGCCTGAGGTGGGACCATCCAGGGCTGCAGGCCGAGCCTCCTGTCCTCCCAGCCCTCTGCCTGAGTTGGGACTGGGACCATCCAGGGCTGCAGGCCCAGCCTCCTGTCCTCCCACCCCTCTGCCTGAGGTGGGACCGGGACCATCCAGGGCTGCAGGCCCGGCCTCCTGTCCTCCCACCCCTCTGCCTGAGGTGGGACCATCCAGGGCTGCAGGCCCGGCCTCCTGTCCTCCCACCCCTCTGCCAGAGGTGGGAGTGGGACCATCCAGGGCTGCAGGCCCGGCCTTCTGTCCTCCCACCCCTCTGCCAGAGGTGGGAGTGGGACCATCCAGGGCTGCAGGCCCGGCCTCCTGTCCTCCCACCCCTCTGCCAGAGGTGGGAGTGGGACCATCCAGGGCTGCAGGCCCGGCCTCCTGTCCTTCCACCCCTCTGCCTGAGGTGGGAGTGGGACCATCCAGGGCTGCAGGCCCGGCCTCCTGTCCTCCCACCCCTCTGCCTGAGGTGGGACAGGGACCATCCAGGCTGCAGTCCCGGCCTCCTGTCTTCCCCCCCCCCCTGCCTGAGGTGGGACTGGGACCATCCAGGGCTGCAGGCCGAGCCTCCTGTCCTCCCACCCCTCTGCCAGAGGTGGGAGTGGGACCATCCAGGGCTGCAGGCCCAGCCTCCTGTCCTCCCACCCTCTGGCCAGCACCTCGGAGGCACCCTCCACTGCCGGGGGCAGGGCGGACAAGACATTATGTGGGGGCGGCAGCCTCCCGTCGCTCCGCTGCCCCCGCGGTGCCCTCGCCCTCCCGCCTGCTCACGCGGCAGGTGGGGGTGAAGTGCTATGCCCACCCTACCATGACCATTGAGGCGGGCACCCGTGCGATGGGCGGGGCTGTCGGCCCCTCGGCCATCGTAGCCGCCTCGCGGATGTACGGCAAGGCCGGGTTCTTCCTGCGGGCCGAGCAGGCGGCCCACCGGGCCCTGGAAAGGGGGCTCACGGTGGGCGGGGCACACGTGGCGGTGGAGACGCTGGGGGCCACCGCAGAACGTGTTGTTCTATCAAACGTCCCGCCCTCCCTCCCCACCGAGCTCCTCCTGCCCCATCTCTCCCGTGTTGGTGCCCATCCCCCCGACGCCTGGCCCGGGGCACACAATGAAGAGAAGCAAGGCCGGGGGGGCCTCCGAGGCCCCCGAGCCACTCGAGCTGCTGTCGCCCCCTGAGCAGGAGGACCCGGGGTCGAGCGGAGACGAAGCCCCTGGGGGCCCGTCCCGCCCGGTGCAAGTTACCTCCCCGGACGCCTCCTCTTCACCATCGCCGGGGGCCGGCAGCAGCAGCGACCACTCATCGTGCCGCTGTGGGCCGTGGACGTGGGAGGACGGGGAAGGCTCCCCGCCCTCTACACCATGGGCGGGCGACGCCGGAGAGCCCTGTTTTCAAGCCGGACATGTTTCCGGGGGGCCTGTCCGAGGTCCCGGAGTCGCCGGCGTGGGTGGAGGCGCTGTCCACGGGCCGTGAGCCGCGGGAGGAGCCTGCGAGGGACCTGCCTGAAGACGACCCTGGGGGTGGGGTCGACTCGGGTCAAGGGTTCGCCGGTGGGCCCGTGCCGCCCGCCATACTCCATGTGGCGGGGGACTCGAGCCCTGGAGGTGACCGTTCGGAGGAGGAAGGCTGCTCGGTGGCGGGCGAGGCGGAGGATTTAGATGCGCTCTGCAGCGAGGCAGAGGGCACCCTCACACCCGGCAGCGAGTCTCCCCTCGTCCCCCCTGGGGAACTCCGGACATTTCTGGGAACGCACCATGGTCACCCGGACTGTGTGCGGCTGGCCCTGGACAGCTGGGGAAATCTGGGGCTGCTCCTTGGCTCCGCCCGGGCCTATGTCAGAGAGGCCCGGGAGTTCGATCAAGACCAGGAGGAGCAGCGCCAAGCTGCTCAGTTCCTTGTGGGACTCCTGAGGGAGTGGAGGGGGCGGTACCCCCACTCTGAGCACTGAAGGTGATGGATAACTATTGCTGCTGACATGGAGGTAACCATGGCCAGCCTCAACATCAACGGCAGCAGCCACGCGCACCACCGTCTCCAGTTCCTGTCTATCCTCCGGGACGGAAAGTACGGGGTGTGCTTCCTGCAGGAAACCCAGGCCATCCGGGTGACGAAGCTCAGTGGACCCTGGAGGGGCAAGGAGGAGTCTCCATGAGTCACCTGGCCCCACGTTCGGGCGGGGTGGCTATCTTGTTGGCTCCACATTTTCAGCCGGAGATCTTTGGGGGTCAAGGAGCCGGTGCCAGTCCTTCTGCTGCACCTAAAGGCCCGTTTCGGGGCAGCGGTGATTCACTTTGTAAATGTATCCGCTCCAGTGGCCGGACCGCAGCAGGCGGCTTCCTTCCAAAAGGTGTCCACTCTTCTTAGCACCATCCCGGCGGGCGAGTGCATCGTCCTCGGAGGGGATTTCAATTGCACCCTCCAGGACAAGGACCGCATCGGAGTCCAGCGCGGCCTGGCTGCGGTGGTGAAGTTGAGGGACCTGGTTAGGTCCTTCGACTTGGTGGATGTCTGGCGGACTCTCCATCCTGAATTGCGGGGGTGCACCTCTGTGCGGCCCCCGTTCAGAGCGTCCAGCATCGACCGTCTTTACATTTCCAAGACGTACTTGCCCAGCGTTCCGACGGCCTCCATGGAGCAGGTGCCGAGCTCGGATCACCACCTGGTGTGGGCGGGTCTCGCCCCGTCCCGCGCTCAGACACGGTCCGCGTACTGGCACTTTAACAACCTGCTGCTGGAGGACGAGCGGTTCCTGGACTCGTTCTGCCGTTTCTGGGCCGGCTGGAGAAGGAAGCGGGGTGACTGCCCCTCCTTGAGGCTACGGTGGGATGTGGGCAAGGCCCAGAACCGTGCCTTCTGTCAGGGGTACACGGAGGGGTCTTCGGCGGGGCAGAACTCCACGATCGCCAAATTGGCTGAGGAACTCCTCGATCTGGAGTCACGTCTCGCTCAGCCCGATGAGGCCCGGCCCTGGGGCTGGTGTACAGGGAGAAGAGGGGCGCACTGCGGGACCTGAAACTGGCCGGGTCCAGCGGCGAGTACGTGAGGTCGCGGATCCGTCTCCTAACGGACATGGACCGGGGCTCCCGCTTCTTCTACTCGCTGGAAAGAGGACGCGGGGCCCGTCGGCAGGTTTCTACGCTGTTGGCCGACGACCGGCCCTTCGTCTCGGATCCGGAGGGGGTCAGGACCCTGATCAGGGATTTTTACTCCGACCTCTTCTCTCCGGGTCCGTCCAGCGAGGACGCTTGCAGAGTTCTGGGGGAGGACCTGCCGCAGGTGGGCCCGGAGGTCGCCGGGAAGCTCGATAATGCCATCAACCTCCAAGAGCTGACCGGCGCCCTGGACAGCCTCTCACGGGGCAAATCCCCAGGGCTGGACGGGCTGACCGTGGAGTTCTTCAGGGCGTGCTGGGACGTCCTGGGGAGCGACTACGCGGGGGTCCTGGGGGAATGTACCGCGACCGGGGAGATGCCTCTTTCGTGGCGCAGGGCCGTCATTGCCCTGCTGCCCAAGAAGGGGGATCTCCACCGACTTAAGAACTGGCGACCGGTCTCCCTCCTCAGCACGGACTATAAAATCTTCGCCAAGGTGCTGTGTTTACGCCTTGGCCCCGAGCTGGACCACATGATCCACCCTGACCAGTCCTGCACAGTCCCGGACCGCACAATCCATGACAATATCCACCTGGTCCAGGACATTATTCACTTTACCCAGAGGACTGGTATGTCGAGCGCCTCCCTGTCTCTTGACCAGGAGAAGGCGTTCGACAGGGTGGGGCCCGGGGATTTGCTCGGGACTCTGCGAGCTGTCGGGTTCGGGTGGTATTTTGTCGCCCGGATCCAGTTACTGTCCGCCGCCTCGGAGAGTCTGATTAAGGTTAACGGGTCCCTGACGGCGCCCCTTCGCTTTGGGAGAGGAGTGCGTCAGGGCTGCCCCCTGTCCGGCCAACATTATTCCCTCTGCGTGGAGCCTTTCCTGTGCCTCCTGCGGAGGAGGTTCACGGGGCTGGTTCTGCGCGAGCCGGACGGGGGGGTGGTCCTCTCGGCGGACGCTGATGCCGTGTTCCTCATGGTCACTGACCCCGGGGACCCCCGGAGGATGCGAGAGAGCCAAGCTGTCTACTCCGCCGCGTCCTCCGCACGGATCAACTGGGCCAAATGTTCCGGACTCCTGGTCGGTCCGTGGCAGGTGGACCCCCTCCCGGAGGAGCTCGGGCCCTTCAGCTGGAGTCGGACCAACAGCCTCTACCTGGGAGTCCATCTTTGCCCGGCAGAGGGAGCCTGGCCGGCGAACGGGCAGGAGCTGGAGACCAAGGTCACCGCTGGCCTGGGACGCTGGACAGGACGGCTCCGAGTGCTGTCCCCCAGGGGCCGAGTTCTCGTCATAAACCAGCTGATCGCCTCCATGCTGTGGTCCCGGCTGGTCACTGACCCCCCCCCCTGGCTTTGTCCCACCATCCAGAGAGCCCGGCTTCGGTTCCTCCGGGACAATCGACTGCACGGGGTCGCTGCGGAGGTCTGGAGTCTCCCGATGGCGGAGGGCGGTCAGGCGCTGGTGTGCCTCCGCACCCAGACTGCCACTTTCCACCCTCAGACTCTGCAGCGTTACGTGTACGCTGAGCCTCCTCCACGGTGGGGCCCTGGCGACGGATTTCTCCCCCCAGGGGCTCGGCCTGAACTACGACGTGCGGCTCCTGTCTGTGGACCAGCAGGGTCTTCGGAACTCTCTGTTGGCGCTGCCCGTCTTGTACCAGGACCTCCTCAAAGTCTGGAACACGGTCTCCAGGCGCCGCAGCTCTCCCCCGTCAGGAGTGGCGGCTGTCGTAAGGGAGGCGCTGCTCAGGAATCCGCACCTCCGCCAATCTCCATTCGGGTGGCTGGCGGAGCGGAGGGCGGTGGGTGCCGTGGGCAGGGCTGGGTGGGGCCGGGCTGTGGGTGCCGTGGGCAGGGCTGGGTGGCGGAGGGCGGTGGGTGCCGTGGGCAGGGCTGGGTGGCGGAGGGCTGTGGGTGCCGTGGGCAGGGCTGGGTGGCGGAGGGCCGGGCTGTGGGTGCCGTGGGCAGGGCTGGGTGGCGGAGGGCGGTGGGTGCCGTGGGCAGGGCTGGGTGGCGGAGGGCTGTGGGTGCCGTGGGAAGGGCTGGGTGGCGGAGGGCGGTGGGTGCCGTGGGCAGGGCTGGGTGGCGGAGGGCGGTGGGTGCCGTGGGAAGGGCTGGGTGGCGGAGGGCCGGGCGGTGGGTGCCGTGGGCAGGGCTGGGTGGCGGAGGGCTGTGGGTGCCGTGGGAAGGGCTGGGTGGCGGGGGGCCGGGCTGTGGGTGCCGTGGGTAGGGCTGGGTGGGGAGGGCTGTGGGTGCCGTGGGAAGGGCTGGGTGGGGAGGGCTGTGGGTGCCGTGGGAAGGGCTGGGTGGGGGAGGGCAGTGGGTGCCGTGGGAAGGGCTGGGTGGGGAGGGCTGTGGGTGCCGTGGGAAGGGCTGGGTGGCGGAGGGCCGGGCTGTGGGTGCCGTGGGAAGGGCTGGGTGGCGGAGGGCTGTGGGTGCCGGGGGAAGGGCTGGGTGGCGGCCGGGGGTCCCTGGAGCGGGGGCAGGCGCTGCCCACGGGCACACTCGAAGCTTTCCGGGCTGGCTGGGCCCCGCAGGGGGTGGGCTGCCGGACCGACCCCCATTCTCCCACTTTCATTGGGCGGGTATTGGGGGAGGTTTGGTCTCTTTTCCTGTTCTGTTGGGGCTGTGCTCCACCCGCGGTTTGGGGCACTCCCCACATTTTGTTTTCTCCATCAGTTACTTCTGGTCTGTTTTGCTTTGTTGTGTCCCAGCTCCAGGCCGATGCCAGCGGCGGGCGCTGCCTCACCCTGCCCGCGGGAAGAGCGGGCAGGACAGGCAATCTCAGGGAAAACAGATCCAAATAAACATTATATAGACATCAAATAAACAGCACCATCAAACTGTCCGACCCGAGACAATGCTGCTGGGGGAGGGGGACCGCGGCTGCTGGGGGAGGGGGACCGCGGCTGCTGGGGGAGGGGGACCGCGGCTGCTGGGGGGGGGAACCGCGGCTGCTGGGGGAGGGGGACCGCGGCTGCTGGGGGAGGGGGACCGCGGCTGCTGGGGGAGGGGGACCGCGGCTGCTGGGGGAGGGGGACCGCGGCTGCTGGGGGAGGGGGACCGCGGCTGCTGGGGAAGGGGCACCGCGGCTGCTGGGGGAGGGGGACCGCGGCTGCTGGGGGAGGGGGACCGCGGCTGCTGGGGGAGGGGGACCGCGGCTGCTGGGGGAGGGGGACCGCGGCTGCTGGGGGAGGGGGACCGCGGCTGCTGGGGGAGGGGGACCGCGGCTGCTGGGGGAGGGGGACCGCGGCTGATGGGGGAGGGGGACCGCGGCTGCTGGGGGAGGGGGACCGCGGCTGCTGGGGGAGGGGGACCGCGGCTGCTGGGGGAGGGGAACCGCGGCTGCTGGGGGAGGGGGACCGCGGCTGCTGTGGGAGGGGAGGGGGACCGCGGCTGCTGGGGGAGGGGGACCGCGGCTGCTGGGGGAGGGGAGGGGGACCGCGGCTGCTGGGGGAGGGGGACCGCGGCTGCTCGGGGAGGGGGAGGGGGACCACGGCTGCTACGGGAGGGGAGGGGGGCCGCTGCTGCTGGGGGAGGGGAGGGGGACCGCGGCTGCTGGGGGAGGGGGACAGCGGCTGCTGGGGAGGGGGACCGCGGCTGCTGGGGGAGGGGAGGGGGGCCGCGGCTGCTGGGGGAGTGGGGGGGGACCGCGGCTGCTGGGGGAGGGTGAGGGGACCGCGGCTGCTGGGGGAGGGGAGGGGGACCGCGGCTGCTCGGGGAGGGTAGGGGGACCACAGTTGCTGGGAGGGGGAGGGGCCCGCGGCTGCTGGGGGAGGGTGAGGGATCGCGGCTGCTGGGGGAGGGGGAGTGGGAACGCGGCTGCTGGGGAGGGGGAGGGGTCCGCGGCTGCTGGGGGAGGGGGAGGGATCGCGGCTGCTGGGGGAGGGGTGTCCCGAAGCGTGGTACATTGGCGAGACCATGCCGACGCTGCAACAACGAATGAACGGACATCGCGCAACAATCACCAGGCAGGAATGTTCCCTTCCAGTCGGGGAACACTTCAGCAGTCAAGGGCATTCAGCCTCTGATCTCCGGGTAAGCGTTCTCCAAGGCGGCCTTCAGGACCCCCGACAACGCAGAATCTCCGAGCAGAAGCTTATAGCCAAGTTCCGCACACATGAGTTTGGCCTCAACCGGGACCTGGGATTCATGTCGCATTACATTCATCCCCCACCATCTGGCCTGCGAAATCCTACCAACTGTCCTGGCTTGGTACAATTCACACCTCTTTAACCTGGGGTTACCCCATCTCTGGATCTGTAAAGATTTAATCACCTGCTAATGCTCGCATTCCAAGCATTGTCTGGCATCTTTGAATTTGTCTATATATATGTTTCTGGAACATACCTCTTCATTCACCTGAGGAAGGAGCAGTGCTCCGAAAGCTAGTGACATCGAAACAAACCTATTGGACTTTATCCTGGTGTTGTAAGACTTCTTACTGCGCTCACCCCAGTCCAATGCCGGCATCTCCACATCATCTGTAAATACAGATATACTGCCCAGGGACCACTGCAAATAGTGATATACTACCCAGTGTTCACTGTAAATAATGATATACTACCCGGTGACCACTGTAACTAAAGGAATACCGCCCAGGAACCACAGTAAATAAAGACTTTCTACACAAGGACCACTGGAAATAATGATATACTACCCAGGGACCACTGCAGATGATGATATACTACCCAGTGATCATTGAAAATAATGACATACTGCACAGAGCAACTGTAAATAATGATATACTGCACAGAGCCACTGTAAATAATGATAGACTACCAGGGACCACTGTAAATATTGATATTCCACCCAGTGACCACTGTAAACAATGATATTCTACACAGGGACTACAGTAAATAATGATATTCTACCCAGGGAACACTGTAAATAATGATATTGTACGCCGGGACCTCTGTTAATATTTATAAATAACCCAGGGACCACTGTAAATAAAGAAATACCACCCAGGGACCACTGTAAATAAAGGTATACCACCCAGGGACCATTGTAAATTATAATAACCTACCCAGGAACCGCTGTAAATAATGATATACCAGCCAGTGACCACTGTAAATAAAGAAATACCACCCAGGGACCACTGTAAATAAAAGTATACCACCCAGGGACTATTGTAAATAATAATATTCTACACAGTGGCCACTGTAAACAATGATATACAACTCAGTGACCACTGTAAATAAAGGTATCCCGCCCAGGAACCACTGTAATTAAAGCATTTCTATACAAGGACCACTGTAAATAATGATTATACTACCCAGGGACCACTGCAGATAATGATATACTTTCCAGTGATCATTGTAAATAATGATATACTACCCAGGGACCACTGCAGATAATGATATACTGCACACAACCACTGTGAATAATGACATACTACCCAGGGCACACTGTAAATAATGATATACTACCAAGGCACACTGAAAATAATGATATACTACCCAGGGACCACTAAAAATAAAGATATACTGCACAGAGACCACTGTAAATAAGGTAATACTGCCTAGGGACCACTGTAAATAATGATACACTGTCCAGGGGCCACTGTAAATAGTGATATAATACTGAGGGACAACTGTAAATAATGATATTCTACCCAGGGACAACTGCAAATAATGATGTACTACACAGGGGTCACTGTAAATACTGATTTACTACCCAGTGACCACTGTAAATAAAGATATACCGCCCAGGAACCATGTAAATAAAGACTTTCTACACAGGGACCACTGTAAATAATGACATACTACACAGGGACCACTGTAAATAATGATATACTACCAGGGACCACTGTAAATAATGATATTCTACCCATGGAGCACTGTAAATAATTATATACTACCCATGGACAACGGCAAATTAAGATATACTATCCAGGGACAACTGTAGATAATTATATTCAACCCAGGGACAATTGTAAATAATGATATGCTACCTAGGTACCACTGTAAATAAAGATATACTGCCGAGGGACGACTGTAAATAATGATATAGCACCGAGTGAACACTGGAAATCATGATACTCTACCCAGGGACCACAGGAAATCATAGATCATAGAATTTACAGTGCAGAAGGAGGCCATTCGGCCCATCGAGTCTGCCCGGCTCTTGGAAAGAGCACCCTATCCAAGTCCACATCTCCACCCTATCCCCATAAGCGAGTAATCCCACCCAACACTAAGGGCAATTTTGGACACTAAGGCAATTTATGATGGCCAATTCACCTAAACTGCACATCTTTGGACTGTGGGAAATAACCGGAACAGCCGGAGGAAACCCACGCACACACGGGGAGGATGTGCAGACTCCGCACAGACAGTGCCCCAAGCCGGGAATCGAACCTGCGACCCTGGAGCTGTGAAACATTTGTGCTATCCACTATGCTACCGTGCAGCACACTAAATGATATAGTGGTGCTAAATGATATAATAATATACCGTGCTGCCCACTAAATGATACAGTATAATGATATACTTCCCAGGGACCACTGTAAATAAAGTTATCCCACCCAGGGACCACTGCAAATAAAGATATACCACCCAGAGACCACTGTAAATAATGAAAAACAACCCGGGAACCACTGTAAATTAGATATACTGCACAGTGCCCACGGTAAATAATGATATTCTAATCAGAGACCATAGTAAATAATGATATACTACCAGGGATCACTGTAAATAAAGGTATACTGCCGAGGGACCACTGTAAATAAAGTCATACTATCCAGGGACTATTGTAGATAATGATATACTACACAGTGACCACTGTAAATAATGATATTCTAACCAGAGACAACAGCAAATAATGAAATATTACCCATGGACCACTGATATCCTGATCAGGGATCACTGTAAATTATGACATACTGCCCAGGTACCACTGTAAAAATAAAATACTGCCCAGGGACCGCTGTAAATAATGATCAACTACCCAGGAACCACTGTAAATAATGATACACTACCCAGGGACCACAGTAAATAATGATATACTATCATGGGACCACTGTAATGAATGATATACTACCAGGAACCACTGTAAATTAAGACATACTACACAGGGACCACTGTACATAATGATATACTACCCAGGGACGAATGTAAATAATGATACACTACCCAGGGACCACAGTAAATAATGATATACTATCATGGGACCACTGTAATGAATGATATACTACCAGGAACCACTGTAAATTAAGACATACTACACAGGGACCACTGTAGATAATGATATACTACCCCGGGACGAATATAAATAATGATAGACTACCCAGGGACCACTGTAAATAAAGATATACTGCCCAGGGACGAATGTAAATAATGGTACGTTGCCCAGAAACCACTGTAAATAATGTTAAACTATGCAGGGAACACTGAAAATAATGATATACAGCACAGGAGCCAATTTAAATAATGATATTTTACTCAGGGACAACTGTAAATAATGATATTCTATCCAGGGTCAAATGCAAATAATAAAGTACGACCCAGGCACAACTGTAAATAATGACATTCTGACCAGGGACCACTGTAAATGCTGATATTCTACCAGGGACTACAGTAAATAATGATTTACTACCCAGGGACCACTGCAGAAAATAATATACTACCGATGGACAGCTATACCAAGGAACCACTGTAAATAATGATATACTGCCCAGGGGCAACTGTCAACAATGATATTCTACCCAGTGACCACTGTAAATAATGATATTCTACCCAGTGACCACTGTAAATAATGATATACTACCTAGGGACCACTGTAAATAATGATATTCCACACAGGGACCACTGTAAATAATGACAGACTGCCCATTGACCACTGTAAATAATTATATACTCACCAGGGACTACTATAAATAATGTTATACTACTCAGGGACCACTGTAAATAAAGATATATTGCCCAGGGACTTCCTGCCCAGGGTCCACTGTAAATGATGATATACTCCCCAGGCACTACTGTAAATGATGATATACTACCCAGGGACCACTGTAAATAATGATATACACCCCAGGGACCACTGTAAATAATGATATACTACCCACGGACCTCTGTAAATAATGATATACTACCCAGGGACCACTTTAAATAATGATATACTATCATGGGACCACTGTAATGAATGATATACTACCAGGAACCACTGTAAATAAAGACATACTACACAGGGACCACTGTAAATAATGATATACTACCCAGGGACCACTGTAAATAAAGGTACACTGCCCAGGGACCACTGTAAATAAAGACATACTACACAGGGACCACTGTAAATAAGTATTTACTACCCAGTGACCACTGTAAATAATGATATACTACCCAGGGACCACTGTAGATAATGATATACTACCCAGGTACGAATGTAAATAATGATAGACTACTCAGGGACCACTGTAAATAAAGATACACTGCCCAGGGACGACTGCAAACAGTGATATACTGCACAGGCGCACTGCAAAAAAATTATATACTACCCTGGGACCACTGGAAATAATGATACGTTTCCCAGAAACCACTGGAAATAATGTTACACTATGCAGGGAACAGTAAAAATAATGATATACAGCACAGGGGCCAATTTAAATAATGATATTTTACTCAGGGACAACTGTAAATAATGATATTCTACACCGGGACCAGTGTAAATAATGATATTCTACCCAGGGTCAAATGCAAATAATAATGTACTGCCCAGGCACAACTGTAAATAATGACATTCTGACCAGGGACCACTGTAAATGCTGACATTCTACCAGGGACTAAAGTAATTAATGATTTACTACCCAGGGACCACTGCAGAATATAATATACTACCGATGGACAACTATTAATAATGGTGAAGTGCCCATGGAACGCTGTAACTAAAGATATTCTACCAAGGAACCACTGTAAATAATGATATACGACCCAAGGACCACTGTAAACAATGATAGTCTACCCAGTGAACACTGTAAATAATGATATACTACCGAGGGACCACTGTAAATAAAGACTTACTGCCCAGGGTCCACTTTAAAAAATGATATACTCCCCAGGCACTACTGTAAATAATGATATACTACCCAGGGACCACTGTAAATAATGATATACTACCCAGGGACCACTGTAAATAAAGACTTACTGCCCAGGGTCCACTGTAAATGATGATATACTCCCCAGGCACTACTGTAAATGATGATATACAACCCAGGGACCACTGTAAATAATGATATACTACCCAGGGACCACTATCAATAATGAAATATACTCCCCAGACACTACTGTAAATGATGATATACTACCCAGGCACTACTGTAAATGATGATATACTACCCAGGGACCAGTGTAGATAATGATATTCTACCCAGGGACCACTGCAAATAATAATATTCTCATCAGAGAGCACTGCAAATAATGATATACTACATAGGGACCATTGTAAATAATCATCCACTATCAAGGGACCACTGTAAATAATGATATACTGCCGAGGGACCACTGTCAGTAATGAAATACTATCCAGGGACCACTGTAAATCATGATGTATCACTCTGGGACCACTGTAGATAATACTACACTACACTGGGTCCACTGTAAATAATGATATGTTACCCAGGGACCACTATGAATAATGATATACCGTCCAGAGACCACTGCAAATAATTATATATCACCAAGGGACAAATGTAAATAATGATATGCAATCCAGGGACCACTGTAAAGGATGATATACTACCCAGTGACCTGTGTAGATAATGATATACTACCCAGGGACCACTGTAAATAATGATATACTTCCCAGGAACCGCGGTCAATGATGATATACTACCCAGAGCCCACTGTGATTAATGATATATTGCCCAGGGACCACTGTAAATAATGATATACTACACAGGGACCACTGTAAATAATGGTATACTGCCCAGGGACCACTGTGCTTAATGATATATTGCCCAGTGACCACTGTAAATAATGTTATACTGCCCATGGACCACTGTGAATAAAGATGTACTGCACAGTGCACACTATAATTGATGACATACTGTCCAGGGCCCACTGTAAATCATGATATACTACGCAGGGACCACTGTTGAAAATGATATACTACCCAGGGGCTACAGTAAATAAAGATATACTATCCAGGGACAACTGTAAATAATGATATGCTGCTCAGGGACCACTGTAAATAATGAAATACTACCAGGGGCCCACTGAAAATAATGATATACAACGCAGGGACGACTGTATATTGGACATGATACCCATGGTCCACTGTAAGTAATGATATACTCCCCAGGGAACACTATAAATAAAGATATACTGCCCACGGTCCACTAAAAATAATGATATACTGCCCTGGCGCCACTGTAAATAATGAAATACTATCCAGTGACCACTGTAAATGATGATAACTGCCCACAGCCAATGTAAATACTAGTATACTACACAGGGACCACTGTATATAATGATATACTATCCAGGGATCACGGTAAATAATGATGTACTACCCAGGGTACATTGTAAATAATGATATTCTACCCAGGGTCCACTGTAAATATTGATATACTATCCAAGTACCATAGTAAATAATAATTAATATCCCAGGAGCCAGTGTAAATAATGATATACTGCTCAGGGACCACTGTAAATAATGATGTACTACCCAGGGACCACTGTAAATAATGAAATACTACCAGGGGCCCACTGTAAATAATGATATACAACGCAGGGACGACTGTAAATATTGATATACTACCCAGGGAACACTGTAAATAATGATATTCTACCCAGGGACCACTGTAAATATTGGTATACTATCCAAGTACCACAGTAAATAATAAATTATATCCCAGGAACCAGTGTAAATAATGATATTCTACCCAGGGACCACTGTAAATATTGAGACATTACACAGGGACCACTGTAAATAATGATATTCTACACAGGGACCACTGTAAACAATGATATAATACCCAGGGACCGCTGTAAATAATGATATTCTACCCAGGGACAACTGTAAATAATGATATTCTACCCAGGGACCACTGAACATAATGAAATACTACACAGGGACCACTGTAAATAATGATATTCTACCCAGGGACCACTATAAATAATGATATACTACCATGGGACCACTGTAAATAATGATATTCTAACCATTGACCACTGTAAATAATGATATTCTGCCCAGGGACCACTGTAAATAATGATATTCCGCCCAGAGACCACTGTAAATAATGAGATACTACCCAGTGACAACTGTAAATAATGATATTCTACCCAGGGACCACTGTAAATATTCATATACTACCCAAGGACCACTGTAAATAATAATATTCTAATCAGAGAGCACTGCAAATAATGATATTCTAGCCAGGGACAACTGTAAATAATGATATACTACATCGGGACCATTGGAAATAATCATCCACTATCAATCCACTACCACTGTAAATAATGATATACTACCCATGGCAACTGAAAATAATGATATACTACCCACGGCCACTGTAAATAATACGAAGTCTTACAACACCAGGTTAAAGTCCAACAGGTTTGTTTCGATGTCACTAGCTTTCGGAGCGCTGCTCCTTCCTCAGGTGAATGAAGAGGTATGTTCCAGAAACACATATATAGACAAATTCAAAGATGCCAAACAATGCTTGGAATGCGACCATTAGCAGGTGATTAAATCTTTACAGATCCAGAGATGGGGTAACACCAGGTTAAAGAGGTATGAATTGTGTCAAGCCAGGACAGTTGGTAGGATTTCGTAGGCCAGATGGTGGGGGATGAATGTAATGCGACATGAATCCCAGGTCCCGGTTGACCACTGTAAATAATGATGTACTACCCTGGCACCACTGTAAATAATGATATACTACCCACGGCCACTGTAAATAATGATATACTACCCTGGGACCACTGTAATTAATCATATTCTTCACAGGGACCACAATAAATAATTATATACTACCCTGGGAGCACTGTAAATAATGATATACTATCCAGTGACAAATCTAAATAAAAATATACTTCCGAGGGACCACTGTAATTAAAGATACAACATCCAGAATCCATTGTAAATAATGAGATACTACCCAGGGATCACGCTGAATAATGATATACTACCCTGGGACCACTGTAAATAATCATATTCTTCACAGGGACCACAATAAATAATGATATACTACCCAGTAACCAGTATTAAATAATGATATACTACCCAGTGACCAGTGTAAATAATGATATACTACCCTGGGACAACTGTAAATAATTATATTCTTCACAGGGACCACAATAAATAATGATATACTGCCCAGTAACCAGTATAAATAATGATATACTACCCAGCGACCAGTGTAAATAATGATATACTACCCAGGGACCATTGTAGTTACTGATATACTATCCAGGGTTCACGGTAAATAATGATATACTACCCTGGGACCACTGTAAATAATCATATTCTTCACAGGGACCACAATAAATAATGATATACTGCCCAGTAACCAGTATAAATAATGATATACTACCCAGCGACCAGTGTAAATAATGATATACTACCCAGGGACCATTGTAGTTACTGATATATTATCCAGGGTTCACGGTAAATAATGATATACCACCCTGGGACCACTGTAAATAATGTTATACCATCCAGCGACAACTCTAAATAAAGATACACTACCGAGGAAACACTGTAATTAAAGATACACCATCCAGAGTCCATTGTAAATAATGAGATACTACCCAGGGACCACTGTTATTAATGATATTCTACCCAGGGTCCACTGTAAATAATGATATACTACCCAGGGACCATTGTAGTTACTGATATACTATCCAGGGTTCACGGTAAATAATGATATACTACCCTGGGACCACTGTAAATAATCATATTCTTCACAGGGACCACAATAAATAATGATATACTGCCCAGTAACCAGTATAAATAATGATATACTACCCAGCGTTCAGTGTAAATAATGATATACTACCCAGGGACCATTGTAGTTACTGATATATTATCCAGGGTTCACGGTAAATAATGATATACCACCCTGGGACCACTGTAAATAATGTTATACCATCCAGCGACAACTCTAAATAAAGATACACTACCGAGGAAACACTGTAATTAAAGATACACCATCCAGAGTCCATTGTAAATAATGAGATACTACCCAGGGTCCACTGTTATTAATGATATACCATCCAGCGACAACTCTAAATAAAGATACACTACCGAGGAAACACTGTAATTAAAGATACACCATCCAGAGTCCATTGTAAATAATGATATACCACCCAGGGACCATTGTAGTTACTGATATATTATCCATGGCTCACGGTAAATAATGATATACCACCCTGGGACCACTGTAAATAATGTTATACCATCCAGCGACAACTCTAAATAAAGATACACTACCGAGGAAACACTGTAATTAAAGATACACCATCCAGAGTCCATTGTAAATAATGAGATACTACCCAGGGACCACTGTTATTAATGATATTCTACCCAGGGTCCACTGTAAATAATGATATACAACCCAGGGACCACAGTAAATAATGAGATAATACCCAGGGACCACTGTAAATAATGATATACTACCCAGGGACCACAGTAAATAATGAGATACTTCCCAGGGACCATTGTAGATACGTATATACTACCCAGAGACCACTGTAAATAATGATATTCTCCACAGGGACCACAGTAAATAATGAGATACAACCCAGGGACCACAGTAAATTATGAGATAATACCCAGGGACCACTGTAAATAATGAGAAACTACCCAGGGACCACAGTAAATAATGAGATAATACCCAGGGACCACTGTAAATAATGATATATT
Source organism: Scyliorhinus torazame (assembly GCF_047496885.1). Classification (NCBI taxonomy): domain Eukaryota; kingdom Metazoa; phylum Chordata; class Chondrichthyes; order Carcharhiniformes; family Scyliorhinidae; genus Scyliorhinus; species Scyliorhinus torazame. The sequence continues at coordinate 425,805 of NW_027307819.1, forward strand.
ACCCAGGGACCATTGTAGATCCTGATACTCTACCCAGGGACCACTCTAAATAATGATATACTTCCCAGGGACCACTGCAAATAATGATATTCTCCCCAAACCACAGTAAATAATGAGATTATACCCAGGGACCACTGTAAATAATGATATATTACCCAGGGAGCATTGTAGATCCTGATACTCTACCCAGGGACCACTGAAAATAATGATATACTACCTAGGGACCACTGTAAATAATGATATTCTCCCCAAACCACTGCAAATAATGAGATAATACCGAGGGACCATTGTAGATAAGAATATACTCCCCAGAGACCACTGTAAATAATGAGATACTACCCAGGGACCACTGTAAGTAATGAGATAATACCCAGGGACCATTGTAGATACTGATATACCACTCAGGGACCACTGTAAATAATGATATACTACCCTGGGAGCACTGTAAATAATGATATACAACCCAGGGACCACAGTAAATAATGAGATAATACCCAGGGACCACTGTAAATAATGAGAAACTACCCAGGGACCACAGTAAATAATGAGATAATACCCAGGGACCACTGTAAATAATGATATATTACCCAGGGACCATTGTAGATCCTGATACTCTACCCAGGGACCACTCTAAATAATGATATACTTCCCAGGGACCACTGCAAATAATGATATTCTCCCCAAACCACAGTAAATAATGAGATTATACCCAGGGACCACTGTAAATAATGATATATTACCCAGGGACCATTGTAGTTACTGATATACTATCCAGGGTTCACGGTAAATAATGATATACTACCCTGGGACCACTGTACATAATCATAGTCTTCACAGGGACCACAATAAATAATGATATACTGCCCAGTAACCAGAATAAATAATGATATACTACCCAGCGACCAGTGTAAATAATGATATACTACCCAGGGACCACTGTAGTTACTGATATATTATCCAGGGTTCACGGTAAATAATGGTATACCACCCTGGGACCACTGTAAATAATGTTATACCATCCAGCGACAACTCTAAATAAAGATACACTACCGAGGAAACACTGTAATTAAAGATACACCATCCAGAGTCCATTGTAAATAATGAGATACTACCCAGGGACCACTGTTATTAATGATATTCTACCCAGGGTCCACTGTAAATAATGATATACAACCCAGGGACCACAGTAAATAATGAGATAATACCCAGGGACCACTGTAAATAATGATATACTACCCAGGGACCACAGTAAATAATGAGATACTTCCCAGGGACCATTGTAGATACGTATATACTACCCAGAGACCACTGTAAATAATGATATTCTCCACAGGGACCACAGTAAATAATGAGATACAACCCAGGGACCACAGTGAATAATGAGATACTACCCAGGGACCATTGTAGATACGGATATACTACCCAAAGACCACTGTAAATAATGATATTCTCCACAGGGACCACAGTAAATAATGAGATAATACCCAGGGGCCACTGTAAATAATGATATACTACCCAGGGACCACAGTAAATAATGAGATAATACCCAGGGGCCACTGTAAATAATGATATATTACCCAGGGACCATTGCAGATCCTGATACTCTACCCAGGGACCCCTCTAAATAATGATATACTTCCCAGGGACCACTGCAAATAAAGATATTCTCCCCAAACCACAGTAAATAATGAGATTATACCCAGGGAGCACTGTAAATAATGATATATTACCCAGGGACCATTGTAGATCCTGATACTCTACCCAGGGACCACTGTAAATAATGATATACTGCCTAGGGACCACTGTAAATAATGATATTCTCCCCAAACCACTGCAAATAATGAGATAATACCCAGGGACCATTGTAGATAAGAATATACTCCCCAGAGACCACTGTAAATAATGATATTCTCCCCAGGGACCACAGTAAATAATGAGATAATACCCAGGGACCATTGTAGATACTGATATACCACTCAGGGACCATTGTAAATGATGAGATACTACCCTGGGACCACAGTAAATAATGATATACTACCCATTGACCACAGTAAATAATGAGATAATACCCAGGGAGCATTGTAGATACTGATCTCCCACTCAGGGACCATTGTAAATGATGAGATACTACCCTGGGACCACAGTAAATAATCATATACTACACAGGGACCATAGTAAATAATGAGATAATACCCAGGGACCATTGTAGATACTATTATACCACACAGGGACCATTGTAAATAATGAGATACTACCCTGGGACCACAGTAAATAATGAGATACTACCCTGGGACCACAGTAAATAATGATATACTACCCAGGGACCACAGTAAATAATGAGATAATACCCAGGGACCATTGTAGATACTATTATACCACACAGGGACCATTGTAAATAATGAGATACTACCCTGGGACCACAGTAAATAATGAGATACTACCCTGGGACCACAGTAAATAATGATATACTACCCAGGGACCACAGTAAGTAATGAGACCCAGGGACCATTGTAGGTACTGATATAACACACAGGGACCATTGTAAATAATGAGATACTACCCAGGGACCTCAGTAAATAATGAGATAATACCCAGGGGCCATTGTAGATACGGATATACCACTCAGGGACCACTGTAAATAATGCTATACTACCCAGGGACCACTGTAAATAATGATATACTACCCAGAGACCACTGTAAATAATGATATTCTCCCCAGGGACACTGTAAGTAATGAGATAATACCCAGGGACCATTGTAGATACTGATATAACACACAGGGACCATTGTAAATAATGAGATACTACCCAGGGACCACTGTAAATAATGATATTCTAACCAGGGACCACTGCAGGCAATGATATACTATCCAGGGACCACTGTAAATAATGATATTCTACCCAGGGACCACTGTAAATAATGGATTACTATCCAGTGACCACTGTAAATGATGATACCTACCCAAGGCCACTGTAAATAATGGTATACTATCCAGGGACGACTGTAAATAATGATATTCTGCACAGAGGCCACTGTAAATAATGATATACTACCCAGGGACCGCTGTGCACAATGATATACTGCACAGGGACCACTGTAAATAACGATATGCTTCCCAGGGACCACTGTAAAGAATGAGATACTACTCAGGGACCCGTGTAAAAAATGCTGTACTACCAAAGGACCATTGCAAATGATAATAATCTACCCTGGGATCACTGTAAATAATGATGCACTATCCAAGGACCACTGTAAATAATGATATACTGCCCAGGGACCACTGTAACTAATGAAATACTATCCAGTGGCCACTGTAAATGATGCTACCTCCCCAAGGCCACTGTAAATAATGGTATACAACCCAGGAACCGCTGAAGATAACGCTATTCTACCCAGGGACCACTGTAAGTAATGACATACTACACAGGAACCACTGTATATAATGATATTCTGCACAGAGACCACTGTAAATAATGAAATACAACCCAGTGACCACTGTAAGTCATGACATACCACCCAGGGACTACTGTAAATAATGATATTCTGCACAGAGGCCACTGTAAATAATGATATACTACCCAGGGACCACTGTCAATAATGATATACTGCGCAGGGACCACTGTATATAAAGATATACTGCCCAGGGACCAATGTAAATAATGATATACTGCCCAGGGACCACTTTAAATAATGATATTCTGCACAGAGACCACTGTAAATAATGATATACTACCCAGTGACCACTGTCAATAATGATATACTGCGCAGGGACCACTGTATATAAAGATATACTGCCCAGGGACCAATGTAAATAATGATATACTATGCAGGGACCACTGTCAATAATGATATACTGCCCAGGGACCTCTGTATATAATGATAGACTAGCCCGAGACCACTGTATATAATGATATGCTACCCAGGGACCACTGTCAATAATGATATACAGCCCAGGGACCACTGTCAATAATGATATACTGCCCAGGGACCACTGTATATAATGATATACTAGCCCGAGATCACTGTATATAATGATATACTGCCCAGGGACCACAGTCAATAATGATATACTGCCCAGGGACCACTGTAAATAATGAGATACTGCCCAGGGACCACTGTCAATAATGATATACTGCCCAGGGACCACTGTATATAATGATATACTGCCCAGGAACCACTGTAAATAATGATATACTACCCAGGGACCACTGTATATAATGATATACTAGCCAGAGACCACTGTATATAATGATATACTGCCCAGGGTCCACTGCAAATTATTCCCTGGAAAAACAGTAAGAAATGGGGAGAGTTTCTAGAATACGCAAGTCGATTCTACAATGGCCGGGAGTGGACTGGAGTGTGTGTGTGGGCTGGCCGGGAGTGGCCTGGAGTGTGTGTGGGCTGGCCGGGAGTGGCCTGGCCTGGAGTGTGTGTGTGGGCTGGCCGGAAGTGGCCTGGAGTGTCTGTGTGGGCTGGCCGGGAGAGTCCTGGAGTGTGTGTGTGGGCTGGCCGGGAGTGGCCTGGAGTGTATGTGTGGGCCAGCCCACACACACACTCCAGGCCACTCCCGGCCAGCCCACACACACACTCCAGGCCAGTCCCGGCCAGCCCCCACACACACTCCAGGCCACTCCCGGCCAGCCCACACACACACTCCAGGCCACTCCCGGCCAGCCCACACACACACTCCAGGACTCTCCCGGCCAGCCCACACAGACACTCCAGGCCACTTCCGGCCAGCCCACACACACACTCCAGGCAAGGCCACTCCCGGCCAGCCCACACACACTCCAGGCCACTCCCGGCCAGCCCACACACACACTCCAGTCCACTCCCGGCCATCCCACACACACACTCCAGGCCACTCCCGGCCAGCCCACACACACACTCCAGGCCATTCCCGGCCAGCCCACACACACACTCCAGGCCACTCCCGGCCAGCCCACACACACACTCCAGGCTACTCCCGGCCAGCCCACACACACACTCCAGGCCAGGCCACTCCCGGCCAGCCCACACACACACTCCCTGCCACTCCCGGCCAGCCCACACACACACTCCAGGCCACTCCCGGCCAGCCCACACTCACACTCCAGGCCACTCCCGGCCAGCCCACACACACACTCCAGGACACTACCGGCCAGCCCACACACACACTCCAGGCCACTCCCGGCCAGCCCACACACACTCTCCAGGCCACTCCCGGCCAGCCCACACACACACTCCAGGTCACTCCCGGCCAGCCCACACACACACTCCAGGCCACTCCCGGCCATCCCACACACACACTCCAGGTCACTCCCGGCCAGCCCACACACACACTCCAGGTCACTCCCGGCCAGCCCACACACACACTCCAGGCCACTCCCGGCCATCCCACACACACACTCCAGGCCACTCCCGGCCAGCCCACACACACACTCCACGCCACTCCCGGCCAGCCCACACACACACTCCAGGCCACTCCCGGCCAGCCCACACACACACTCCAGGCCACTCCCGGCCATCCCACACACACACTCCAGGCCACTCCCGGCCAGCCCACACAGACACTCCAGGCCACTCCGGGCCAGCCCACACACACACTCCAGGCCACTCCCGGCCAGTCCACACTCACACTCCAGGCCAGGCCACTCCCGGCCAGCCCACACTCACACTCCAGGCCAAGCCACTCCCGGCCAGCCCACACACACACTCCAGGCCACTCCCGGCCAGCCCACACACGCACTCCAGGCCACTCGCGGCCAGCCCACACACACACTCCAGGCCACTCCAGGCCAGCCCACACACACACTCCAGGCCACTCCCGGGTAGCCCAGACACACTCCAGGCCACTCCCGGCCAGCCCAGACACACACTCTAGGCCACTCCCGGGTAGCCCAGACACACTCCAGGTCACTCCCGGCCAGCCCACACACACACTCCAGGCCACTCCCGGCCAGCCCACACACACACTCCAGGCCACTCCCGGCCAGCCCACACACACACTCCCTGCCACTCCCGGCCAGCCCACACACACACTCTAGGCCACTCCCGGGTAGCCCACACTCACACTCCAGGCCACTCCCGGCCAGCCCACACACACACTCCAGGACACTACCGGCCAGCCCACACACACACTCCAGGCCACTCCCGGCCAGCCCACACACACTCTCCAGGCCACTCCCGGCCAGCCCACACACACACTCCAGGTCACTCCCGGCCAGCCCACACACACACTCCAGGCCACTCCCGGCCATCCCACACACACACTCCAGGTCACTCCCGGCCAGCCCCCACACACACTCCAGGTCACTCCCGGCCAGCCCACACACACACTCCAGGCCACTCCCGGCCATCCCACACACACACTCCAGGCCACTCCCGGCCAGCCCACACACACACTCCACGCCACTCCCGGCCAGCCCACACACACACTCCAGGCCACTCCCGGCCAGCCCACACACACACTCCAGGCCACTCCCGGCCATCCCACACACACACTCCAGGCCACTCCCGGCCAGCCCACACAGACACTCCAGGCCACTCCGGGCCAGCCCACACACACACTCCAGGCCACTCCCGGCCAGTCCACACTCACACTCCAGGCCAGGCCACTCCCGGCCAGCCCACACTCACACTCCAGGCCAAGCCACTCCCGGCCAGCCCACACACACACTCCAGGCCACTCCCGGCCAGCCCACACACGCACTCCAGGCCACTCCCGGCCAGCCCACACACACACTCCAGGCCACTCCAGGCCAGCCCACACACACACTCCAGGCCACTCCCGGGTAGCCCAGACACACTCCAGGCCACTCCCGGCCAGCCCAGACACACACTCTAGGCCACTCCCGGGTAGCCCAGACACACACTCCAGGCCACTCCCGGCCAACCCACACACACACTCCAGGCCACTCCCGGCCAGCCCACACACACACTCCAGGCCATTCCCGGCCAGCCCACACACACTCCAGGCCAGGCCACTCCCGGCAAGCCCACACACACACTCCAGGCCACTCCCGGCCAGCCCACACACACTCCAGGCCAGGCCACTCCCGGCCAGCCCACACACACTCCAGGCCAGGCCACTCCCGGCCAGCCCACACACCCACTCCAGGCCACTCCCGGCCAGCCCACACACACACTCCAGGTCACTCACGGCCAGCCCATACACACACTCCAGGCCACTCCCGGCCAGCCCACACACACACTCCAGGCCACTCCCGGCCAGCCCACACACACACTCCAGGCCACTCCCGGCCAGCCCACACACACACTCCAGGCCACCCCTGACCAGCCCACACACACACTCCAGGCCACTCCCGGCCAGCCCACACACACACTCCAGGCCACTCCCGGCCCACACACACACTCCAGGCCACTCCCGGCCAGCTCACACACACACTCCAGGCCACTCCCGGCCCACACACACACTCCAGGCCACTCCCGGCCCACACACACACTCCAGGTCACTCCCGGCCAGTCCACACACACACTCCAGGCCAGGCCACTCCCGGCCAGCCCACACACACACTCCAGGCCAGGCAACTCCCGGCCAGCCCACACACACACTCCAGGCAACTCCCGGCCAGCCCTCACACACACTCCAGGCCACTCCCGGCCAGCCCACACACACACTCCAGGCCAGGCCACTCCCGGCCAGCCCACACACACACTCCAGGCAACTACCGGCCAGCCCACACACACACTCCAGGCCACTCCCGGCCAGCCCTCACACACACTCCAGGCCACTCCCGGCCAGCCCACACACACACTCCAGGCCACTCCCGGCCAGCCCAGACTCACACTCCAGGCCAGGCCACCCGGCCAGCCCACACACACACTCCAGGCCACTCCCGGCCAGCCCACACACACACTCCAGGCCACTCCCGGCCAGCCCTCACACACACTCCAGGCCACTCCCGGCCAGCGCACACACACACTCCAGGCCAGGCCACTCCCGGCCAGCCCACACACACACTCCATGCCACTCCCGGCCAGCCCACACACACACTCCAGGCCACTCCCGGCCAGCCCTCACACACACTCCAGGCCACTCCCGGCCAGCCCCCACACACACTCCAGACCACTCCCGGCCAGCCCACACACACACTCCAGGCCACTCCCGGCCAGCCCACACACACACTCCAGGCCAGGCCACCCGGCCAGCCCACACACACACTCCAGGCCACTCCCGGCCAGCCCACACACACGCTCCAGGCCACTCCCGGCCAGCCCACACACACACTCCAGGCCACTCCAGGCCAGCCCACACACACACTCCAGGCCACTCCCGGCCAGCCCACACACACACACTCCAGGCCACTCCCGGCCAGCCCATACACACACTCCAGGCGACTCCCGGCCAGCCCACACACACACACTCCAGGCCACTCCCAGCCAGCCCACACACACACTCCAGGCCACTCCCGGCCAGCCCACACACACACTCCAGGCCACTCCCAGCCAGCCCACACACACACTCCAGGCCACTCCCGGCCAGCCCACACACACTCCAGGCCACTCCCGGCCAGCCCACACACACACTCCAGGCCACTCCCGGCCAGCCCACACACACACTCCAGGCCACTCCCGGCCAGCCCACACACACACTCCAGGCCAGGCCACTCCCGGCCAGCCCACACACACACTCCAGTCCACTCCCGACCAGTCCACACACACACTCCAGGCCACTCCCGGCCAGCCCACACACACACTCCAGGCCAGGCCACTCCCGGCCAGCCCACACACACACTCCAGGCCACTCCCAGCCAGCCCACACACACACTCCAGTCCACTCCCGACCAGTCCACACACACACTCCAGGCCACTCCCGGCCAGCCCACACACACACTCCAGGCCACTCCCGGCCAGCCCACACACACACTCCAGGCCATTCCCGGCCAGCCCACACACACACTCCAGGCCAGGCCACTCCCGGCCAGCCCACACACACACACTCCAGGCCACTCCCGGCCCACACACACACTCCAGGCCACTCCCGGCCAGCTCACACACACACTCCAGGCCACTCCCGGCCCACACACACACTCCAGGCCACTCCCGGCCCACACACACACTCCAGGTCACTCCCGGCCAGTCCACACACACACTCCAGGCCAGGCCACTCCCGGCCAGCCCACACACACACTCCAGGCCAGGCAACTCCCGGCCAGCCCACACACACACTCCAGGCAACTCCCGGCCAGCCCTCACACACACTCCAGGCCACTCCCGGCCAGCCCACACACACACTCCAGGCCAGGCCACTCCCGGCCAGCCCACACACACACTCCAGGCAACTACCGGCCAGCCCACACACACACTCCAGGCCACTCCCGGCCAGCCCTCACACACACTCCAGGCCACTCCCGGCCAGCCCACACACACACTCCAGGCCACTCCCGGCCAGCCCAGACTCACACTCCAGGCCAGGCCACCCGGCCAGCCCACACACACACTCCAGGCCACTCCCGGCCAGCCCACACACACACTCCAGGCCACTCCCGGCCAGCCCTCACACACACTCCAGGCCACTCCCGGCCAGCCCACACACACACTCCAGTCCACTCCCGACCAGTCCACACACACACTCCAGGCCACTCCCGGCCAGTCCACACACACACTCCAGGCCACTCCCGGCCAGCCCACACACACACTCCAGGCAACTCCCGGCCAGCCCACACACACACTCCAGGCCACTCCCGGCCAGCCCACACACACACTCCAGGCCACTCCCGGCCAGCCCACACACACACTCCAGGCCACTCCCGGCCAGCCCACACACACACTCCAGGCCACTCCCAGCCAGCCCACACACACACTCCAGTCCACTCCCGACCAGTCCACACACACACTCCAGGCCACTCCCGGCCAGCCCACACACACACTCCAGGCCACTCCCGGCCAGCCCACACACACACTCCAGGCCACTCCCGGCCAGCCCACACACACACTCCAGGCCACTCCCGGCCAGCCCACACACACTCCAGACCACTCCCGGCCAGCCCACACACACACTCCAGGCCATTCCCGGCCAGCCCACACACATAGTCCAGGCCACTCCCGGCCAGCCCACACACACACTCCAGGCCACTCCCGGCCAGCCCACACACACACTCCAGGCCACTCGCGGCCAGCCCACACACACACTCCAGGCCAGGCCACTCCCGGGCAGCCCACACACACACTCCAGGCCAGGCCACTCCCGGGCAGCCCACACTCACACTCCAGGTCACTCCCGGCCAGCCCACACACACACTCCAGGCCAGGCCACTCCCGGCCAGCCCACACACACACTCCAGGCCACTCGCGGCCAGCCCACACACACACTCCAGGCCAGGCCACTCCCGGGCAGCCCACACACACACTCCAGGCCAGGCCACTCCCGGGCAGCCCACACTCACACTCCAGGCCACTCCCGGCCAGCCCACACACACACTCCAGGCCAGGCCTCTCCCGGCCAGCCCGCACACACACACTCCAGGCCACTCCCGGCCAGCCCCCACACACACTCCAGTGGAACCCTTTCTGCTCACTCTCTCTAAACCCCTTCCTAATTTGGAGTCCTCTGTGAAATTGCTCTTTACCTTAAACTGATCTACAGATTACAATTCCAGTTCACTAATCCCACCATGCAACTGAAATCCTCCATCCCTGACAACACTCCATTAAATACCCTTTGTTTTGTCTCCAAGATCCTCACATCCTTTTGTATATTTAGCGGCAGAACAATAAGCAATTCCTCAGCTATGGTCCTCTCTATAAACCTGGTTATAACTCTATAGACTATTGGCAAAGTGTTAGAAAGTGGGATTCAAACACTCAGGTGGTTGTCTCTGACCTGCCCAGTCCAGATGGGCCGAATGGCCTTTCTGTGCTCTGGACCTCGATGACTCTATGATCCTAACATCCTTCTTTTCGGAGTCTCCGCCTCTATTGATCAAGTTAAATATCTTCTGATGTTTTTCCAATCTTATCGCCATGACCTTCCAGTGCAAAGTGTGGACATGTCGCCGCTCCCTTCCTGGACACTTATTAAACTTGTCCCGTTTAGTTTATATTTCCTGTCCTCTGCCCTCCTCCCTAATGCATCACCCACACGACAGTGATTTAAATTTACTTTCCCCGTGACCCTCCCTTTCACAGATCTGGGAACATGCTGCTGAAGATTGCTGCTACCCTGCTCACTGTGTCATTGCTGAGTCTCTGTCATTTGTGAATGTTGAAATTCTTTCCATTGAAGCCTATCGCAGTGAATTGTATCTTGAAGAGCAATTGTCCTCATGTGGACCCCGAGTGAACATCAGTGTCTCCTCCCCTCCTGTCTGAATAACTATCATTCACCGCTTCTCTCTGCTTTCTGTTTCTTAGCCAATATCACATTCTCACTGTCACAGACCCTTTAATCCACGGCTTTGGGTCTCGAGAACATCTCTAATAAATGACATTTGATCACAATATGTCCCAGTACATAAATTCATATCAGTTCCCTCATTAATCCTCCAGTTATTTTGAAATATAACTGCAATAACAACATGCGATGTGATTTCCCACGAATATCGCCGTGTTTCTGGTCACATAACACCATTTCCTCGCGAAGGAGCAATATTCCTGTTGCCCACTCTGACCCCTAGAAATGCCCTGGTGACTAACATTATACTGACTGCTCTGTCACTCCAGGGTTTATCCCCCTCTAGAACATAGAACATAGAACATAGAACAATACAGCGCAGTACAGGCCCTTCGGCCCACGATGTTGCACCGAAACAAAAGCCATCTAACCTACACTATACCATTATCATCCATATGTTTATCCAATAAACTTTTAAATGCCCTCAATGTTGGCGAGTTCACTACTGTAGCAGGTAGGGCATTCCATGGCCTCACTACTCTTTGCGTAAAGAACCTACCCCTGACCTCTGTCCTATATCTATTACCCCTCAGTTTAAGGTTATGTCCCCTCATGCTAGCCATTTCCATCCGCGGGAGAAGGCTCTCGCTGTCCACCCTATCTAACCCTCTGATCATTTTGTATGCTCTCTCCTTTTATAAACAGGATGGGGCAGTGAAAATGCCCCAGTCCCCTGGAACCACTCAGATATCAATGAGGATTGAGTATCAGGGTCAGTGTGTCCACTATTTCCACACTCCATCTCTCAGTCACTGTCACACAACCAATCCAGACCCGGCTGATCTTCTATTTCATTGTGATATAAAAAGTATTGTATTGAAAGGGGTTAACTGAGCCTGTTTGTTTAGTGACTGTGATTAATGTCAGTCTCTATGGATCTAACCGTGTCACTGGAGGGTTTGTCTCTGTATTAATAAGCGATTCCTTTCATTGTGTTATCCCAAACTGTCAGCGGGAGCGTCAATTCCAACACTGCCAGAGATCAGCAGCTCCAGAGAGACCGAGAGGAGGGAGCAGAATCTGGGAACTACCCACAGGAACGTTACAGCAATGGATCAGAATCTGGGAACTACCCACAGGAACATTACAGCAATGGATCAGAATCTGGGAACTACCCACAGGAACGTTACAGCAATGGATCAGAATCTGGGAACTATCCACAGGAACGTTACAGCAATGGATCAGAATCTGGGAACTACCCACAGGAACGTTACAGCAATGGATCAGAATCTGGGAACTACCCACAGGAACGTTACAGCAATGGATCAGAATCTGGGAACTATCCGCAGGAACGTTACAGCAATGGACAGGAGTTTATCCTGGGGTATTTACTATATGTCTTTCCAGTCTTTACCATACCGGATCTACGGCGCACTGATGATAATTCAAGCGGGGTACTATCCCCTCCTGGCTGTTGTCGGTGTCCCTGGTAAGTCTCACTATCCAGTTATTTATTGTATAAACCACTTTAAGTGTATTATTGCTCTGGTCATTTGCATCTTGGAAAGATTGAATCCACGTTCTGCAGTTCAGAAGTTTGTAAGTTTTCAGGTCCAGGAGCAGAATGAGGCTATTTGGCCCCTCGCGTCTGCTCCGTCATTCGGTCTTGGCTGATCTCATCCTCGGCTTAACGCCGCCGTCCTGCCCATTGTCCAAAATTCTCATCGCTTTCCCAATTCAAAATCTATATAACTGCTCCTTAAATGCACTCACGGTCCCAGCATGCCCCGAACTCTGGATAGCGAATTCCACAGGTTCACATCCCATTGGGAGAAGTAGTTCCTCCTCAGCTCTGATTCACATTTGCTGCCTGTTATCCTGAGATTCTGACCTCTCGTTCCAGAACGCCCCACAAGAGGAAGCATCCGCTCCACTTCACCCACACCTTTTATCATCTTATAACCCACAATTGGATCTCTACTCCTTCTTAACAACTCTCTTGATAAGACAAAGCCCTCATCTCTGCGGTCAGTCTCGTCAACCTCCTCTGAACTGCCTCTAAAGCCCCTACATCTTTCCTCAAATCAGGGGCCAGAACTGTGCAATACTCCAGGTGCGGTCTGAGCAACATCTGGAATAGTGGGAATAACACTTCCTTACCTTGAAGCTCTGTGCCTTTAGCTGTAAATATCAACATCGATTCCAGTCACTGAGGTCATTCCCTATCCAGCGGCTCCACTCGCTCTCTGGTTAATATCGGAGGCTGTTCACAATCCCTGCTCTCCCTTTGACAGTAAAGTTATTATAGCCAGACACTCTCGCCATTCCCATTCCTGCTCACTTGCCATCGCCACCTCTGCTTCATCTCAGCTGCAGAATAAATCATCATCTGTGTCTTTGTTAAATCCACACTCGACTAATCCAATGACATTCTGTCACACAATTTCTGATACAAATCTTCATGAAGCGCAGCTCATCTCCAACTCTGCTGCCATATCCTAACCTTCACCCAATCCCAGTCCCCTATCATCCCTGTGCTCACTGCTGTAGATTGGTTCCCAGTCTGGGTCCTAACCCTCACCCAATCCCAGTCCCCTATCATCCCTGTGCTCACTGATGTAGATTGGTTCCCAGTCTGGGTCCTAACCCTCACCCAATCCCAGTCACCTATCATCCCTGTGCTCACTGCTGTAGATTGGTTCACAGTCTGGGTCCTAACCCGCACCCAATCCCAGTCCTCTATCATCCCTGTGCTCACTGCTGTAGATTGGTTCCCAGTCTGGCAGCAACCCACTATCTGAATTCTCATTCAGTGATTGAAATTCTCCACAGTCTCACTCAATCAAATTAGACCAAGCCCATGTCCATTTTCAATGAATGTGGAAATGAGTTATTTTTCATTACTTTTGCAATTCTGTTATTGGGAGGTGAGTGAAGATGCTGAGAATTGGTTTCTGCAGGTTGTGTTATTGGGAGGTTAGTGAAAATGCTGAGGATGGGTTTCTGCAGGTTGTGTTATTGGGGGGTGAGTGAAGATGCTGAGGATGGGTTTTCTGCAGGTTGTGTTATTGGGGGGTGAGTGAAGATGCTGAGAATGGGTTTTCTGCAGGTTGTGTTATTGGGAGGTGAGTGGAGATGCTGAGGACGGGTTTCTGCAGGTTGTATTATTGGAAGGTTAGTGGAGATGCTGAGGATGGGTTTCTGCAGGTTGTGTTATTGGGAGGTGAGTGGAGATGCTGAGGATGGGGTTCTGCAGGTTGTGTTATTGGGAGGTGAGTGGAGATGCTGAGGATGTGTTGCTGCAGGTTGTGATATTGGGAGGTGAGTGAAGATGCTGAGAATGGGTTTCTGCAGGTTGTGTTATTGGGAGGTGAGTGAAGATGCGGAGGATGGGTTTCTGCAGGTTGTGTTATTGGGAGGTGAGTGGAAATGCTGAGGATGGGGTTCTGCAGGTTGTGTTATTGGGAGGTGAGTGGAGATGCTGAGGATGTGTTGCTGCAGGTTGTGATATTGGGAGGTGAGTGAAGATGCTGAGAATGGGTTTCTGCAGGTTGTATTATTGGAAGGTTAGTGGAGATGCTGAGGATGTGTTTCTGCAGGTTGTGTTATTGGGAGGTGAGTGGAGATGCTGAGGATGGGTTTCTGCAGGTTGTGTTATTGGGAGGTGAGTGGAGATGCTGAGGATGAGTTTCTGCAGGTTGTGTTATTGGGAGGTGAGTGGAGATGCTGAGGATGGGTTTCTGCAGGTTGTGTTATTGGGAGGTGAGTGGAGATGCTGAGGATGAGTTTCTGCAGGTTGTGTTATTGGGAGGTGAGTGAAGATGCTGAGGATGGGTTTCTGCAGGTTGTGTTATTGGGAGGTGAGTGAAGATGCTGAGGATGGGTTTCTGCAGGTTGTGTTATGGGAAGGTGAGTGGAGATGCTGAGGATGGGTTTCTGCAGGTTATGTTATTGGAAGGTTAGTGAAGATGCTGAGGATACTTTTCTGCAGGTTGTGTTATTGGGAGGTGAGTGAAGATGCTGAGGATGGGTTTCTGCAGGTTGTGTTATTGGGAGGTGAGTGGAGATGCTGAGGCTGGGTTTCTGCAGGTTGTGTTATTGGGAGGTGAGTGAAGATGCTGAGGATGGGTATCTGCAGGTTGTGTTATTGGGAGGTGAGTGAAGATGCTGAGGATGGGTTTCTGCAGGTTCTGTTATTGGGAGGTGAGTGGAGATGCTGAGGATGAGTTTCTGCAGGTTGTGTTATTGGGAGGTGAGTGGAGATGCTGAGGATGGGTTTCTGCAGGTTGTGTTATTGGGAGGTGAGTGGGGATGCTGAGGATGAGTTTCTGCAGGTTGTGTTATTGGGAGGTGAGTGGAGATGCTGAGGATGGGTTTCTGCAGGTTGTGTTATTGGGAGGTGAGTGGAGATGCTGAGGATGAGTTTCTGCAGGTTGTGTTATTGGGAGGTGAGTGAAGATGCTGAGGATGGGTTTCTGCAGGTTGTGTTATTGGGAGATGAGTGAAGATGCTGAGGATGGGTTTCTGCAGGTTGTGTTATGGAAAGGTGAGTGGAGATGCTGAGGATGGGTTTCTGCAGGTTATGTTATTGGAAGGTTAGTGAAGATGCTGAGGATACTTTTCTGCAGGTTGTGTTATTGGGAGGTGAGTGAAGATGCTGAGGATGGGTTTCTGCAGGTTGTGTTATTGGGAGGTGAGTGGAGATGCTGAGGCTGGGTTTCTGCAGGTTGTGTTATAGGGAGGTGAGTGAAGATGCTGAGGATGGGTTTCTGCAGGTTGTGTTATTGGGAGGTGAGTGGAGATGCTGAGGCTGGGTTTGTGCAGGTTGTGTTATTGGGAGGTGAGTGAAGATGCTGAGGATGGGTATCTGCAGGTTGTGTTATTGGGAGGTGAGTGAAGATGCTGAGGATGGGTTTCTGCATGTTCTGTTATTGATAGGTGAGTGGAGATGCTGAGGATGAGTTTCTGCAGGTTGTGTTATTGGGAGGTGAGTGGAGATGCTGAGGATGGGTTTCTGCAGGTTGTGTTATTGGGAAGTGAGTGGAGATGCTGAGGATGGGTTTCTGCAGGTTGTGTTATTGGGAGGTGAGTGGAGATGCTGAGGATGGGTTTCTGCAGGTTGTGTTATTGGAAGGTGAGTGAAGATGCTGAGGATGGGTTTCTGCAGGTTGTGTTATTGGGAGGTGAGTGAAGATGCTGAGGATGGGTTTCTGCAGGTTGTGTTATTGGGAGGTGAGTGGAGATGCTGAGGATGGGTTTCTGCAGGTTGTGTTATTGGGAGGTTAGGGAAGATGCTGAGAATGGGTTTCTACAGGTTGTGATGTTGGAAGGTCAGTGATGATGCTGAGGATAGGTTTCTGCAGGTTGTGTTCTTGCGAGGTTAGGGAAGATGCTACGGATGGGTTTCTACAGGTTGTGTTATTGGAAGATGAGTGAAGATGCTGAGGATGGGTTTCTACAGGTTGTGATATTGGAAGATGAGTGAAGATTCTGAGGATGGGTTTCTGCAGGTTGTGTTATTGGGAGGTGAGTGGAGATGCTGAGGATGGATTTCTGCAGGTTGTGTTATTGGGAGGTGAGTTGAGATGCTGAGGATGGGTTTCTGCAGGTTGTGTTATTAGGAGGTGAGTGGAGATGCTGAGGATGGGTTCCTGCAGGTTGTGTTATTGGGAGGTGAGTGGAGATGCTGAGGATGGGTTTCTGCAGGTTGTGTTATTGGGAGGTGAGTTGAGATGCTGAGGATGGGTTTCTGCAAGTTTGTGTTATTAGGAGGTGAGTGGAGATGCTGAGGATGTGTTTCTGCAGGTTGTGTTATTGGAAGGTCAGTGAAGATGCTGAGGATGGGTTCTGCAGGTTCTGTTATTGGGAGGTGAGTGGAGATGCTGAGGATGGGTTTCTGCAGGTTGTGTTCTTGGGAGATGAGTGGAAATGCTGAGAATGGGTTTCTGCAGGTTGTGTTATTGGGAGGTGAGTGGAGATGCTGAGGATGGGTATCTGCAGTTTGTGTTATTGGGAGGTGAGTGAAGATGCTGAGGATGGGTTTCTGCATGTTCTGTTATTGGGAGGTGAGTGGAGATGCTGAGGATGAGTTTCTGCAGGTTGTGTTATTGGGAGGTGAGTGGAGATGCTGAGGATGGGTTTCTGCAGGTTGTGTTATTGGGAAGTGAGTGGAGATGCTGAGGATGGGTTTCTGCAGGTTGTGTTATTGGGAGGTGAGTGGAGATGCTGAGGATGGGTTTCTGCAGGTTGTGTTATTGGAAGGTGAGTGAAGATGCTGAGGATGGGTTTCTGCAGGTTGTGTTATTGGGAGGTGAGTGAAGATGCTGAGGATGGGTTTCTGCAGGTTGTGTTATTGGGAGGTGAGTGGAGATGCTGAGGATGGGTTTCTGCAGGTTGTGTTATTGGGAGGTTAGGGAAGATGCTGAGAATGGGTTTCTACAGGTTGTGATGTTGGAAGGTCAGTGATGATGCTGAGGATAGGTTTCTGCAGGTTGTGTTCTTGCGAGGTTAGGGAAGATGCTACGGATGGGTTTCTACAGGTTGTGTTATTGGAAGATGAGTGAAGATGCTGAGGATGGGTTTCTACAGGTTGTGATATTGGAAGATGAGTGAAGATGCTGAGGATGGGTTTCTGCAGATTGTGTTATTGGAAGGTGAGTGAAGATTCTGAGGATGGGTTTCTGCAGGTTGTGTTATTGGGAGGTGAGTGGAGATGCTGAGGATGGATTTCTGCAGGTTGTGTTATTGGGAGGTGAGTTGAGATGCTGAGGATGGGTTTCTGCAGGTTGTGTTATTAGGAGGTGAGTGGAGATGCTGAGGATGGGTTCCTGCAGGTTGTGTTATTGGGAGGTGAGTGGAGATGCTGAGGATGGGTTTCTGCAGGTTGTGTTATTGGGAGGTGAGTTGAGATGCTGAGGATGGGTTTCTGCAAGGTTGTGTTATTAGGAGGTGAGTGGAGATGCTGAGGATGTGTTTCTGCAGGTTGTGTTATTGGAAGGTCAGTGAAGATGCTGAGGATGGGTTCTGCAGGTTCTGTTATTGGGAGGTGAGTGGAGATGCTGAGGATGGGTTTCTGCAGGTTGTGTTCTTGGGAGATGAGTGGAAATGCTGAGAATGGGTTTCTGCAGGTTGTGTTATTGGGAGGTGAGTGGAGATGCTGAGGATGGGTTTCTGCAGGTTGTGTTATTGGGAAGTGAGTGGAGATGCTGAGGATGGGTTTAGGCAGGTTGTGTTATTGGAAGGTTAGGGAAGATGCTGAGGATGGCCTTCTGCAGATTGTGTTATTGGAAGGTTAGTGAAGATTCTGAGGGTGGGTTCTGCAGGTTGTGTTACAGGGAGGTGAGTTGAGATGCTGAGGATGGGTTTCTGCAGGTTGTGTTATTGGGAGGTGAGTGAAGATGCTGAGGATGGGTTTCTGCAGGTTCTGTTATTGGGAGGTGAGTGGAGATGCTGAGGATGAGTTTCTGCAGGTTGTGTTATTGGGAGATGAGTGGAGATGCTGAGGATGGGTTTCTGCAGGTTGTGTTATTGGGAAGTGAGTGGAGATGCTGAGGATGGGTTTCTGCAGGTTGTGTTATTGGGAGGTGAGTGGAGATGCTGAGGATGGGTTTCTGCAGGTTGTGTTATTGGAAGGCGAGTGAAGATGCTGAGGATGGGTTTCTGCAGGTTGTGTTATTGGGAGGTGAGTGAAGATGCTGAGGATGGGTTTCTGCAGGTTGTGTTATTGGAAGGTGAGTAGGAGATGCTGAGGATGGGTTTCTGTAGGTTGTGTTATTGGGAGGTTAGGGAAGATGCTGAGAATGGGTTTCTGCAGGTTGTGTTATTGGAAGGTGAGTAGGAGATGCTGAGGATGGGTTTCTGTAGGTTGTGTTATTGGGAGGTTAGGGAAGATGCTGAGGATGGGTTTCTGCAGGTTGTGTTATTGGGAGGTTAGTGGAGATGCTGAGGATGGGTTTCTGCAGGTTGTGTTATTGGGAGGTTAGTGGAGATGCTGAGGATGGGTTTCTGCAGGTTATGTTATTGGAAGGTGAGTGAAGATGCTGAGGATGGGTTTCTGCAGGTTGTGTTATTGGGAGGTGAGTGGAGATGCTGAGGATGGGTTTCTGAAGGTTGTGTTATTGGGAGGTTAGTGGAGATGCTGAGGATGGGTTTCTGCAGGTTATGTTATTGGAAGGTGAGTGAAGATGCTGAGGATGGGTTTCTGCAGGTTGTGTTATTGGGAGGTGAGTGGAGATGCTGAGGATGGGTTTCTGCAGGTTGTGTTATTGGAAGGTGAGTGGAGATGCTGAGGATGGGTTTCTGCAGGTTGTGTTATTAGGAGGTGAGTGGAGATGCTGAGGATGGGTTTCTGCAGGTTGTGATGTTGGAAGGTCAGTGAAAATGCTGAGGATAGGTTTCTGCAGGTTGTGTTCTTGCGAGGTTAGGGAAGATGCTGCGGATGGGTTTCTACCGGTTGTGTTATTGGAAGATGAGTGAAGATGCTGAGGATGGGTTTCTACAGGTTGTGTTATTGGAAGATGAGTGAAGATGCTGAGGATGGGTTTCTGCAGATTGTGTTATTGGCAGGTGAGTGAAGATTCTGAGGATGGGTTTCTGCAGGTTGTGTTATTGGGAGGTGAGTGGAGATGCTGAGGATTGGTTTCTGCAGGTTGTGTTATTGGGAGGTGAGTTGAGATGCTGAGGATGGGTTTCTGCAGGTTGTGTTATTAGGAGGTGAGTGGAGATGCTGAGGATGGGTTCCTGCAGGTTGTGTTATTGCGAGGTGAGTGGAGATGCTGAGGATGGGTTTCTGCAGGTTGTGTTATTGGGAGGTGAGTTGAGACGCTGAGGATGTGTTTCTGCAGGTTGTGTTATTGGAAGGTCAGTGAAGATGCTGAGGATGGGTTCTGCAGGTTGTGTTATTGGGAGGTGAGTGGAGATGCTGAGGTTGGGTTTCTGCAGGTTGTGTTATTGGGAGATGAGTGGAAATGCTGAGAATGGGTTTCTGCAGGTTGTGTTATTGGGAGGTGAGTGAAGATGCTGAGGATGCGTTTCTGCAGGTTGTGTTATTGGGAGGTTAGTGAAGATGCTGATGATGGGTTTCTGCAGGTTGTGTTATTGGGAGGTGAGGGAAGATGCTGAGGATGGGTTTCTGCAGGTCGTGTTACTGGGAGGTGATGGAGATGCTGAGGATGTGTTTCTGCAGGTTGTGTTATTGGAAGGATAGTGGCGATGCGGAGGATGGGTTTCTGCAGGTCGTGTTATTGGAAGGTTAGTGAAGATGCTGAGGATGGGGTTCTGCAGGTTTTGTTATTGGAAGGTCAGTGAATATGTTGTGGATGGGTTTATGCAGATTGTGTTATTGGGAGGTGAGTGGAGATGCTGAGGATGGGTTCTGCAGGTTGTGTTATTGGGAGGTGAGTAGAGATGCTGAGGATGGGTTTCTGCAGGTTGTGTTATTGGGAGGTGAGTGGAGATGCTGAGGATAAGTTTATGCAGATTGTGTTATTGGGAGGTGAGTGGAGATGCTGAGGATAGGTTTCTGCAGGTTGTTTTATTGGAAAGTTAGGGAACATGCTGAGGATGGTTTTCTGCAGGTTGTGTTATTGGGAGGGGAGTGGAGATGAATAAGATGGGTTTCTGCAGGTTGTGTTGTTGGAAGGTTGGGGAAGATGCTGAGGATGGTTGTCTGCAGATTGTGTTATTGGAAGGTTAGTGAAGATGCTGAGGATGGGTTTCTGCAGGTTGTGTTATTGGAAGGTTAGGGAAGATGCTGAGGATGGATTTCTGAAGGCTGTGTTATTGGGAGGTGAGTGGAGATGCTGAGGATGGGTTTCTGCAGGTTGTGTTATGGGAAGGTGAGTGGAGATGCTGAGGATAGGTTTCTGCAGATTGTGTTATTGGGAGGTGTGTGGAGATGCGGAGGATGAGATTCTGCAGGTTTTGTTATTGGAAGGTTAGGGAAGATGCTGAGGATGGTTTTCTGCAGGTTGTGTTATTGGAAGGTGAGTGAAGATGCTGAGGATGGGTTTCTGCAGGTTGTTTTATTGGGAGGTGAGAGGAGATGCTGAGGATGGTTTTCTGTAGGTTGTATTATTGGAAGGTGAGTGGAGATGATGAGCATGGGTTTCTGCAGGTTGTGTTATTGGGAGGCGAGAGGAGATGCAGAGGATGGGTTTCTGTAGGTTGTATTATTGGAAGGTGAGTGGAGATGATGAGCATGGGTTTCTGCAGGTTGTGTTATTGGGAGGTGAGTGGAGATGCTGAGAATGGGTTTCTGTACGTTGTATTATTGGAAGGTGAGTGGAGATGATGAGCA
Source organism: Scyliorhinus torazame (assembly GCF_047496885.1). Taxonomy (NCBI): domain Eukaryota; kingdom Metazoa; phylum Chordata; class Chondrichthyes; order Carcharhiniformes; family Scyliorhinidae; genus Scyliorhinus; species Scyliorhinus torazame. The sequence continues at coordinate 447,440 of NW_027307819.1, forward strand.
TGGGTTTCTGCAGGTTGTTTTATTGGGAGGTTAGTGAAGAGGCTGAGAATGGGTTTCTGCAGGTTGTATTATTGGAAGGTGAGTGGAGAAGATGAGCATGGGTTTCTGCAGGTTGTGTTATTGGGAGGTTAGTGAAGATGCTGAGGATGGGTTTCTGCAGGTTGTGATATTGGAAGGTGAGTGAAGATGCTGAGGATGGGTTTCTGCATGTTGTGTTATTGGAAGATTTGTGAAGATGCTGAGAATGGGTTTCTGCAGGTTGTGTTATTGGGAGGTGAGTGGTGATGCTGAGGATGGGTTTCTGCAGGTTGTGTTATTAGAAGGTTAGTGAAGATGCTGAGGATGGGTTTCTGCAGGTTGTGTTATTGGGAGGTGAGTGAAGACGCTGAGGATGGGTTTCTGCAGGTTGTGTTATTGGGAGGTGAGTGGAGATTCTGAGGATGGGTTTCTGCAGGTAGTGTTATTGGGAGGTTAGTGAAGATGCTGATGATGGGTTTCTGCAGGTTGTGTTATTGGGAGGTGAGTGGAGATGCTGAGGATGGGTTTCTGCAGGTTGTGTTATTGGGAAGTGAGTGGAGATGCTGAGGATGGGTTTCGGCAGGTTGTGTTATTGGAAGGTTAGGGAAGATGCTGAGGATGGTTTTCTGCAGATTGTGTTATTGGAAGATTAGTGAAGATTCTGAGGGTGGGTTCTGCAGGTTGTGTTACAGGGAGGTGAGTTGAGATGCTGAGGATGGGTTTCTGCAGGTTGTGTTATTGGAAGGTTAGTGAAGATGCTGAGGATGGGTTCCTGCTGTTTGTGTTCCTGGGAGGTGAGTGAAGATGCTGAGAATGGGTTTCTGCAGGTTGTGTTATTGGGAGGTGAGTGAAGATGCTGAGAATGCGTTTCTGCAGGTTGTGTTATTGGAAGGTTAGTGAAGATGCTGAGGATTGTTTTCTGCAGGTTGTGTTAGTGGGAGGTGAGGGAAGATGCTGAGGATGGGTTTCTGCAGGTCGTGTTATTGGGAGGTGATGGAGATGCTGAGGATGGGTTTCTGCAGGTTGTGTTATTGGAAGGATAGTGGCGATGCGGAGGATGGGTTTCTGCAGGTCGTGTTATTGGAAGGTTAGTGAAGATGCTGAGGATGGGGTTCTGCAGGTTTTGTTATTGGAAGGTCAGTGAATATGTTGTGGATGGGTTTATGCAGATTGTGTTATTGGGAGGTGAGTGGAGATGCTGAGGACGGGTTCTGCAGGTTGTGTTATTGGGAGGTGAATAGAGATGCTGAGGATGGGTTTCTGCAGGTTGTGTTATTGGGAAGTGAGTGGAGATGCTGAGGATGGGTTTATGCAGATTGTGTTATTGGGAGGTGAGTGGAGATGCTGAGGATAGGTTTCTGCAGGTTGTTTTATTGGAAAGTTAGGGAAGATGCTGAGGATGGTTTTCTGCAGGTTGTGTTATTGGGAGGGGAGTGGAGATGAATAAGATGGGTTTCTGCAGGTTGTGTTGTTGGAAGGTTGGGGAAGATGCTGAGGATGGTTGTCTGCAGATTGTGTTATTGGAAGGTTAGTGAAGATGCTGAGGATGGGTTTCTGCAGGTTGTGTTATTGGAAGGTTAGGGAAGATGCTGAGGATGGATTTCTGAAGGCTGTGTTATTGGGAGGTGAGTGGAGATGCTGAGGATGGGTTTCTGCAGGTTGTGTTATGGGAAGGTGAGTGGAGATGCTGAGGATAGGTTTCTGCAGATTGTGTTATTGGGAGGTGTGTGGAGATGCGGAGGATGAGATTCTGCAGGTTTTGTTATTGGAAGGTTAGGGAAGATGCTGAGGATGGTTTTCTGCAGGTTGTGTTATTGGAAGGTGAGTGAAGATGCTGAGGATGGGTTTCTGCAGGTTGTTTTATTGGGAGGTGAGAGGAGATGCTGAGGATGGTTTTCTGTAGGTTGTATTATTGGAAGGTGAGTGGAGATGATGAGCATGGGTTTCTGCAGGTTGTGTTATTGGGAGGCGAGTGGAGATGCAGAGGATGGGTTTCTGTAGGTTGTATTATTGGAAGGTGAGTGGAGATGATGAGCATGGGTTTCTGCAGGTTGTGTTATTGGGAGGTGAGTGGAGATGCTGAGAATGGGTTTCTGTAGGTTGTATTATTGGAAGGTGAGTGGAGATGATGAGCATGGGTTTCTGCAGGTTGTGTTATTGGGAGGTTAGTGAAGAGGCTGAGAATGGGTTTCTGCAGGTTGTATTATTGGAAGGTGAGTGGAGATGATGAGCATGGGTTTCTGCAGGTTGTGTTATTGGGAGGTTAGTGAAGATGCTGAGGATGGGTTTCTGCAGGTTGTGATATTGGAAGGTGAGTGAAGATGCTGAGGATGGGTTTCTGCATGTTGTGTTATTGGAAGATTTGTGAAGATGCTGAGAATGGGTTTCTGCAGGTTGTGTTATTGGGAGGTGAGTGGTGATGCTGAGGATGGGTTTCTGCAGGTTGTGTTATTGGGAGGTGAGTGAAGACGCTGAGGATGGGTTTCTGCAGGTTGTGTTATTGGTCGATGAGTGGAAATGCTGAGAATGGGTTTCTGCAGGTTGTGTTATTGGGAGATGAGTGGAAATGCTGAGAATAGGTATCTGCAGGTTGTGTTATTGGGAGGTTAGGGAAGATGCTGAGAATGGGTTTCTGCAGGTTGTGTTATTGGGAGGTGAGTGTAGATGCTGAGGATGGGTTTCTGCAGTTGTGTTGTTGGGAGGTGAGTGAAGATGCTGAGGATGGGTTTCTGCAGGTTGTGTTATTGGAAGGTGAGTGTCGATGCTGAGGATGGGTTTCTGCAGGTTGTGTTGTTGGGAGGTGAGTGGAGATACTGAGAATGGGTTTCTGAAGGTTGTGTCATTGGGAGGTGAGTGAAGATGCTGAGGATGGGTTTCTGCAGGTTGTGTTATTGGGAGGTGAGTGAAGATGCTGAGAATGGGGTTCTGCAGGTTGTGTGATTGGAATGTGAGTGAAGATGCTGAGGATGGTTTTCTGCAGGTTGTTTTATTGGGAGGTGAGTGAAGATGCTGAGGAAGGTTTTCTGCAGGTTGTGTTATTGGAAGATTTGTGAAGATGCTGAGGATGGGTTTCTGCAGGTTGTGTTATTGGGAGGTGAGTGGAGATGCTGAGGATGGGTTTCTGCAGGTTGTGTTATTGGGAGGTTAGTGAAGATGCTGAGGATGGGTATCTGCAGGTTGTGTTATTGGGAGGTGAGTGGAGATGCTGAGGATGGGTTTCTGCAGGTTGTGTTATTGGGAGGTGAGTGGAGATGCTGAGGATGGGTTTCTGCAGTTTGTGTTATTGGAATGTTAGTGAAGATGCTGAGGATGGGTCTCTGCAGGTTGTGTTATTGGGAGGTGAGTGGAGATGCTGAGGATGGGTTTCTACAGGTTGTGTTATTGGGAGGTGAGTGAAGATGCTGAGGATGGGTTTCTGCAGGTTGTGTGATTGGAATGTGAGTGAAGATGCTGAGGACGGTTTTCTGCAGGTTGTTTTATTGGGAGGTGAGTGAAGATGCTGAGGAAGGTTTTCTGCAGGTTTTGTTATTGGAAGATTTGTGAAGATGCTGAGGATGGGTTTCTGCAGGTTGTGTTATTGGGAGGTGAGTGGAGATGCTGAGGATGAGTTTCTGCAGGTTGTGTTATTGGGAGGTGAGTGAAGATGCTGAGGATGGGTTTCTGCAGGTTGTGTTATTGGGAGGTGTGTGAAGATGCTGAGGATGGGTTTCTGCAGGTTGTGTTATTGGGAGGTTAGTGGAGACGCTGAGGATGGGTTTCTGCAGGTTGTGTGATTGGGAAGGTGAGTGGAGATGCTGAGGATGGGTTTCTGCAGGTTGTGTTATTGGAAGGTTAGTGAAGATGCTGAGGATACTTTTCTGCAGGTTTTGTTATTGGGAGGTGAGTGAAGATGCTGAGGATGGGTTTCTGCAGGTTGTGTTATTGGGAGGTGAGTGGAGATGCTGAGGCTGGGTTTCTGCAGGTTGTGTTATTGGGAGGTGAGTGAAGATGCTGAGGGTGGGTTTCTGCAGGTTGTGTTATTGGAAGGTTGGTGAAGATGCTGAGGATACTTTTCTGCAGGTTGTGTTATTGGGAGGTGAGTGAAGATGCTGAGGATGGGTTTCTGCAGGTTGTGTTATTGGGAGGTGAGTGGAGACGCTGAGGCTGGGTTTCTGCAGGTTGTGTTATTGGGAGGTGAGTGAAGATGCTGAGGATGTGTTTCTGCAGGTTCTGTTATTGGGAGGTGAGTGGAGATGCTGAGGATGAGTTTCTGCAGGTTGTGTTATTGGGAGGTGAGTGGAGATGCTGAGGATGGGTTTCTGCAGGTTGTGTTATTGGGAAGTGAGTGGAGATGCTGAGGATGGGTTTCTGCAGGTTGTGTTATTGGGAGGTGAGTGGAGATGCTGAGGATGGGTTTCTGCAGGTTGTGTTATTGGAAGGTTAGTGAAGATGCTGATGATGGGTTTCTGCAGGTTGTGTTATTGGGGGGTGAGTGAAGATGCTGAGGATGGGTATCTGCAGGTTGTGTTATTGGGAGGTGAGAGGAGATGCTGAGGATGGGTTTCTGCATGTTGTGTTATTGGGAGGTTAGTGGAGATGCTGAGGGTGGGGTTCTGCAGGTTGTGTGACTGGAATGTGAGTGAAGATGCTGAGGATGGTTTTCTGCAGGTTGTTTTATTGGGAGGTGAGTGAAGATGCTGAGGATGGGTTTCTGTAGGTTGTGTTATTGGGAGGTTAGGGAAGATGCTGAGGATGGGTTTCTGCAGGTTGTGTTATTGGGAAGTGACTGGAGATGCGGAGGATGAGTTTCTGCAGGTTGTGTTATTGGGAGGTGATTGGAGATGCTGAGGATGGGTTTCTGCAGGTTGTGTTATTGGGAGGTGAGTGGAGATGCTGAGGATGAGTTTCTGCAGGTTGTGTTATTGGGAGGTGAGTGAAGATGCTGAGGATGGGTTTCTGCAGGTTGTGTTATTGGGAGGTGAGTGAAGATGCTGAGGATGGGTTTCTGCAGGTTGTGTTATGGGAAGGTGAGTGGAGATGCTGAGGATGGGTTTCTGCAGGTTGTGTTATTGGAAGGTTAGTGAAGATGCTGAGGATACTTTTCTGCAGGTTTTGTTATTGGGAGGTGAGTGAAGATGCTGAGGATGGGTTTCTGCAGGTTGTGTTATTGGGAGGTGAGTGGAGATGCTGAGGCTGGGTTTCTGCAGGCTGTGTTATTGGGAGGTGAGTGAAGATGCTGAGGATGGGTTTCTGCAGGTCGTGTTATTGGAAGGTTAGTGAAGATGCTGAGGATACTTTTCTGCAGGTTGTGTTATTGGGAGGTGAGTGAAGATGCTGAGGATGGGTATCTGCAGGTTGTGTTATTGGGAGGTGAGTGAAGATGCTGAGGATGGGTTTCTGCAGGTTCTGTTATTGGGAGGTGAGTGGAGATGCTGAGGATGAGTTTCTGCAGGTTGTGTTATTGGGAGGTGAGTGGAGATGCTGAGGATGGGTTTCTGCAGGTTGTGTTATTGGGAAGTGAGTGGAGATGCTGAGGATGGGTTTCTGCAGGTTGTGTTATTGGGAGGTGAGTGGAGATGCTGAGGATGGGTTTCTGCAGGTTGTGTTATTGGAAGGTGAGTGAAGATGCTGAGGATGGGTTTCTGCAGGTTGTGTTATTGGGATGTGAGTGAAGATGCTGAGGATGGGTTTCTGTAGGTTGTGTTATTGGGAGGTTAGGGAAGATGCTGAGAATGGGTTTCTGCAGGTTGTGATATTGGAAGGTCAGTGATGATGCTGAGGATAGGTTTCTGCAGGTTGTGTTCTTGCGAGGTTAGGAAAGATGCCTTGGGTGGGTTTCTACAGGTTGTGTTATTGGAAGATGAGTGAAGATGCTGAGGATGGGTTTCTACAGGTTGTGTTATTGGAAGATGAGTGAAGATGCTGAGGATGGGTTTCTGCAGATTGTGTTATTGGAAGTTGAGTGAAGATTCTGAGGATGGGTTTCTGCAGGTTGTGTTATTGGGAGGTGAGTGGAGATGCTGAGGATGGGTTTCTGCAGGTTGTGTTATTGGGAGGTGAGTTGAGATGCTGAGGATGGGTTTCTGCAGGTTGTGTTATTAGGAGGTGAGTGGAGTTGCTGAGGATGGGTTCCTGCAGGTTGTGTTATTGGGAGGTGAGTGGAGATGCTGAGGATCGGTTTCTGCAGGTTGTGTTATTGGGAGGTGAGTTGAGATGCTGAGGATGGGTTCCTGCAGGTTGTGTTATTAGGAGGTGAGTGGAGATGCTGAGGATGTGTTTCTGCAGGTTGTGTTATTGGAAGGTCAGTGAAGATGCTGAGGATGGGTTCTGCAGGTTGTGTTATTGGGAGGTGAGTGGAGATGCTGAGGATGGGTTTCTGCAGGTTGTGTTATTGGGAGATGAGTGGAAATGCTGAGAATGGGTTTCTGCAGGTTGTGTTATTGGGAGGTGAGTGAAGATGCTGAGGATGCGTTTCTGCAGGTTGTGTTATTGGAAGGTTAGGGAAGGTGCTGAGAATGGGTTTCTGCAGGTTGTGTTATTGGGAGGTGAGTGGAGATGCTTAGGATGGGTTTCTGCAGGTTGTGTTATTGGAAGGTTAGTGAAGAGGCTGAGGATGGGTTTCTGCAGGTTGTTTTATTGGAAGGTGAGTGAAGATGCTGAGGATTGTTTTCTGCAGGTTGTGTTATTGGAAGGTTAGTGGAGATGGTGAGAATGGGTTTCTGCAGGTTGTGTTATTGGAAGGTAAGTGAAGAGGCTGAGGATGAGTTTCTGCAGGTTGTTTTATTGGAAGGTGAGTGAAGATGCTGAGGATTGTTTTCTGCAGGTTGTGTTATTGGGAGGTGAGTGAAGATGCTGAGGATGGGTTTCTGCAGGTTGTGTTATTGGGAGGTGAGTGGAGATGCTGAGGATGGGTTTCTGCAGGTTGTGTTATTGGGAGGTGAGTGAAGATGCTGAGGATGGGTTTCTGCAGGTTGTGTTATTCGAAGGTTAGTGAAGATGCTGAGAATGGGTTTCTGCAGGTTGTGTTATTGGGAGGTTAGTGGAGATGCTGAGGATGGGTTTCTGCAGGTTATGTTATTGGAAGGTGAGTGAAGATGCTGAGGACGGGTTTCTGCAGGTTGTGTTATTGGGAGGTGAGTGGAGATGCTGAGGATGGGTTTCTGCAGGTTGTGTTATTGGAAGGTGAGTGGAGATGCTGAGGATGGGTTTCTGCAGGTTGTGTTATTTGGAGGTGAGTGGAGATGCTGAGGATGGGTTTCTGCAGGTTGTGTTATTGGAAGGTGAGTGGAGATGCTGAGGATGGGTTTCTGCAGGTTGTGTTATTGGGAGGTTAGTGGAGATGCTGAGGATGGGTTTCTGCAGGTTATGTCATTGGAAGGCGAGTGGAGATGCTGAGGATGGGTTTCTGCAGGTTGTGTTATTGGGAGGTGAGTGAAGATGCTGAGGATGGGTTTCTGCAGGTCGTGTTATTGGAAGGTTAGTGAAGATGCTGAGGATACTTTTCTGCAGGTTGTGTTATTGGGAGGTGAGTGAAGATGCTGAGGATGGGTATCTGCAGGTTGTGTTATTGGGAGGTGAGTGAAGATGCTGAGGATGGGTTTCTGCAGGTTCTGTTATTGGGAGGTGAGTGGAGATGCTGAGGATGAGTTTCTGCAGGTTGTGTTATTGGGAGGTGAGTGGAGATGCTGAGGATGGGTTTCTGCAGGTTGTGTTATTGGGAAGTGAGTGGAGATGCTGAGGATGGGTTTCTGCAGGTTGTGTTATTGGGAGGTGAGTGGAGATGCTGAGGATGGGTTTCTGCAGGTTGTGTTATTGGAAGGTGAGTGAAGATGCTGAGGATGGGTTTCTGCAGGTTGTGTTATTGGGATGTGAGTGAAGATGCTGAGGATGGGTTTCTGTAGGTTGTGTTATTGGGAGGTTAGGGAAGATGCTGAGAATGGGTTTCTGCAGGTTGTGATATTGGAAGGTCAGTGATGATGCTGAGGATAGGTTTCTGCAGGTTGTGTTCTTGCGAGGTTAGGAAAGATGCTTTGGATGGGTTTCTACAGGTTGTGTTATTGGAAGATGAGTGAAGATGCTGAGGATGGGTTTCTACAGGTTGTGATATTGGAAGATGAGTGAAGATGCTGAGGATGGGTTTCTGCAGATTGTGTTATTGGAAGTTGAGTGAAGATTCTGAGGATGGGTTTCTGCAGGTTGTGTTATTGGGAGGTGAGTGGAGATGCTGAGGATGGGTTTCTGCAGGTTGTGTTATTGGGAGGTGAGTTGAGATGCTGAGGATGGGTTTCTGCAGGTTGTGTTATTAGGAGGTGAGTGGAGTTGCTGAGGATGGGTTCCTGCAGGTTGTGTTATTGGGAGGTGAGTGGAGATGCTGAGGATCGGTTTCTGCAGGTTGTGTTATTGGGAGGTGAGTTGAGATGCTGAGGATGGGTTCCTGCAGGTTGTGTTATTAGGAGGTGAGTGGAGATGCTGAGGATGTGTTTCTGCAGGTTGTGTTATTGGAAGGTCAGTGAAGATGCTGAGGATGGGTTCTGCAGGTTGTGTTATTGGGAGGTGAGTGGAGATGCTGAGGATGGGTTTCTGCAGGTTGTGTTATTGGGAGATGAGTGGAAATGCTGAGAATGGGTTTCTGCAGGTTGTGTTATTGGGAGGTGAGTGACGATGCTGAGGATGCGTTTCTGCAGGTTGTGTTATTGGAAGGTTAGGGAAGGTGCTGAGAATGGGTTTCTGCAGGTTGTGTTATTGGGAGGTGAGTGGAGATGCTGAGGATGGGTTTCTGCAGGTTGTGTTATTGGAAGGTTAGTGAAGAGGCTGAGGATGGGTTTCTGCAGGTTGTTTTATTGGAAGGTGAGTGAAGATGCTGAGGATTGTTTTCTGCAGGTTGTGTTATTGGAAGGTTAGTGGAGATGGTGAGAATGGGTTTCTGCAGGTTGTGTTATTGGAAGGTAAGTGAAGAGGCTGAGGATGGGTCTCTGCAGGTTGTTTTATTGGAAGGTGAGTGAAGATGCTGAGGATTGTTTTCTGCAGGTTGTGTTATTGGGAGGTGAGTGAAGATGCTGAGGATGGGTTTCTGCAGGTTGTGTTATTGGGAGGTGAGTGAAGATGCTGAGGATGGGTTTCTGCAGGTTGTGTTATTCGAAGGTTAGTGAAGATGCTGAGAATGGGTTTCTGCAGGTTGTGTTATTGGGAGGTTAGTGGAGATGCTGAGGATGGGTTTCTGCAGGTTATGTTATTGGAAGGTGAGTGAAGATGCTGAGGATGGGTTCCTGCAGGTTGTGTTATTGGGAGGTGAGTGGAGATGCTGAGGATGGGTTTCTGCAGGTTGTGTTATTGGAAGGTGAGTGGAGATGCTGAGGATGGGTTTCTGCAGGTTGTGTTATTAGGAGGTGAGTGGAGATGCTGAGGATGGGTTTCTGCAGGTTGTGTTATTGGAAGGTGAGTGGAGATGCTGAGGATGGGTTTCTGCAGGTTGTGTTATTGGGAGGTTAGTGGAGATGCTGAGGATGGGTTTCTGCAGTTTATGTCATTGGAAGGTGAGTGGAGATGCTGAGGATGGGTTTCTGCAGGTTGTGTTATTGGGAGGTGAGTGGAGATGCTGAGGATGGGTTTCTGCAGATTGTGTTATTGGAAGGTTGGTGAAGAGGCGGAGGATGGGTTTCGCAGGTTGCTTTATTGGAAGGTGAGTGAAGATGCTGAGAATTGTTTTCTGCAGGTTGTGTTATTGGAAGGTTAGTGGAGATGCTGAGAATGGGTTTCTGCAGGTTGTGTTATTTGAAGGTGAGTGAAGAGACTGAGGATGGGTTTCTGCAGGTTGTGTTATTGGGAGGTGAGTGGAGATGCTGAGGATGGGTTTCTGCAGGTTGTGTTATTGGAAGGTGAGTGGAGACGCTGGGGATGGGTTTCTGCAGGTTGTGTTATTGGAAGGTGAGTGGAGATGCTGAGGATGGGTTTCTGCAGGTTGCGGTATTGGGAGGTGAGTGAAGATGCTGAGGATGGGTTTCTGCAGGTTGTGCTATTGGAAGGTTAGTGAAGATGCTGAGGATGGGTTTCTGCAGGTTCTGTTATTGGGAGGTGAGTGGAGATGCCGAGGATGGGTTTCTGCAGGTTGTGTTATTGGAAGGTGAGTGGAGATGCTGAGGATGGGTTTCTGCAGGTTGTGTTATTAGGAGGTGAGTGGAGATGCTGAGGATGGGTTTCTGCAGGTTGTGTTATTGGAAGGTGAGTGGAGATGCTGAGGATGGGTTTCTGCAGGTTGTGTTATTGGGAGGTTAGTGGAGATGCTGAGGATGGGTTTCTGCAGGTTATGTCATTGGAAGGTGAGTGGAGATGCTGAGGATGGGTTTCTGCAGGTTGTGTTATTGGGAGGTGAGTGGAGATGCTGAGGATGGGTTTCTGCAGGTTGTGTTATTGGAAGGTTGGTGAAGAGGCTGAGGATGGGTTTCTGCATGTTGCTTTATTGGAAGGTGAGTGAAGATGCTGAGAATTGTTTTCTGCAGGTTGTGTTATTGGAAGGTTAGTGGAGATGCTGAGAATGGGTTTCTGCAGGTTGTGTTATTTGAAGGTGAGTGAAGAGGCTGAGGATGGGTTTCTGCAGGCTGTTTTATTGGAAGGTGAGTGAAGATGCTGAGGATGGGTTTCTGCAGGTTGTGTTATTGGGAGGTGAGTGGAGATGCTGAGGATGGGTTTCTGCAGGTTGTGTTATTGGAAGGTGAGTGGAGACGCTGGGGATGGGTTTCTGCAGGTTGTGTTATTGGAAGGTGAGTGGAGATGCTGAGGATGGGTTTCTGCAGGTTGCGGTATTGGGAGGTGAGTGAAGATGCTGAGGATGGGTTTCTGCAGGTTGTGTTATTGGGGGGTCAGTGAAGATGCTGAGGATGGGTTCTGCAGGTTGTGTTATTGGGAGGTGAGTGGAGATGCCGAGGATGGGTTTCTGCAGGTTGTGTTATTGGAAGGTGAGTGGAGATGCTGAGGATGGGTTTCTGCAGGTTGTGTTATTAGGAGGTGAGTGGAGATGCTGAGGATGGGTTTCTGCAGGTTGTGTTATTGGAAGGTGAGTGGAGATGCTGAAGATGGGTTTCTGCAGGTTGTGTTATTGGGAGGTTAGTGGAGATGCTGAGGATGGGTTTCTGCAGGTTATGTCATTGGAAGGTGAGTGGAGATGCTGAGGATGGGTTTCTGCAGGTTGTGTTATTGGGAGGTGAGTGGAGATGCTGAGGATGGGTTTCTGCAGGTTGTGTTATTGGAAGGTTGGTGAAGAGGCTGAGGATGGGTTTCTGCAGGTTGCTTTATTGGAAGGTGAGTGAAGATGCTGAGAATTGTTTTCTGCAGGTTGTGTTATTGGAAGGTTAGTGGAGATGCTGAGAATGGGTTTCTGCAGGTTGTGTTATTTGAAGGTGAGTGAAGAGGCTGAGGATGGGTTTCTGCAGGCTGTTTTATTGGAAGGTGAGTGAAGATGCTGAGGATGGGTTTCTGCAGGTTGTGTTATTGGGAGGTGAGTGGAGATGCTGAGGATGGGTTTCTGCAGGTTGTGTTATTGGAAGGTGAGTGGAGACGCTGGGGATGGGTTTCTGCAGGTTGTGTTATTGGAAGGTGAGTAGAGATGCTGAGGATGGGTTTCTGCAGGTTGCGGTATTGGGAGGTGAGTGAAGATGCTGAGGATGGGTTTCTGCAGGTTGTGTTATTGGGGGGTCAGTGAAGATGCTGAGGATGGGTTCTGCAGGTTGTGTTATTGGGAGGTGAGTGGAGATGCTGAGGATGGGTTTCTGCAGGTTGTGTTATTGGGAGATGAGTGGAAATGCTGAGAATGGGTTTCTGCAGGTTGTGTTATTGGGAGGTGAGTGAAGATGCTGAGGATGCGTTTCTGCAGGTTGTGTTATTGGAAGGTTAGGGAAGGTGCTGAGAATGGGTTTCTGCAGGTTGTGTTATTGGGAGGTGAGTGGAGATGCTGAGGATGGGTTTCTGCAGGTTGTGTTATTGGAAGGTTAGTGAAGATGCTGAGGATTGTTTTCTGCAGGTTGTGTTATTGGAAGGTTAGTGGAGATGGTGAGAATGGGTTTCTGCAGGTTGTGTTATTGGAAGGTAAGTGAAGAGGCTGAGGATGGGTTTCTGCAGGTTGTTTTATTGGAAGGTGAGTGAAGATGCTGAGGATTGTTTTCTGCAGGTTGTGTTATTGGGAGGTGAGTGAAGATGCTGAGGATGGGTTTCTGCAGGTTCTGTTATTGGGAGGTGAGTGGAGATGCTGAGGATGGGTTTCTGCAGGTTGTGTTATTGGGAGGTGAGTGAAGATGCGGAGGATGGGTTTCTGCAGGTTGTGTTATTCGAAGGTTAGTGAAGATGCTGAGAATGGGTTTCTGCAGGTTGTGTTATTGGGAGGTTAGTGGAGATGCTGAGGATGTGTTTCTGCAGGTTGTGTTATTGGGAGGTGAGTGGAGATGCTGAGGATGGGTTTCTGCAGGTTGTGTTATTGGGAGATGAGTGGAAATGCTGAGAATGGGTTTCTGCAGGTTGTGTTATTGGGAGGTGAGTGAAGATGCTGAGGATGCGTTTCTGCAGGTTGTGTTATTGGAAGGTTAGGGAAGGTGCTGAGAATGGGTTTCTGCAGGTTGTGTTATTGGGAGGTGAGTGGAGATGCTGAGGATGGGTTTCTGCAGGTTGTGTTATTGGAAGGTTAGTGAAGAGGCTGAGGATGGGTTTCTGCAGGTTGTTTTATTGGAAGGTGAGTGAAGATGCTGAGGATTGTTTTCTGCAGGTTGTGTTATTGGAAGGTTAGTGGAGATGGTGAGAATGGGTTTCTGCAGGTTGTGTTATTGGAAGGTGAGTGAAGATGCTGAGGATTGTTTTCTGCAGGTTGTGTTATTGGGAGGTGAGTGAAGATGCTGAGGATGGGTTTCTGCAGGTTCTGTTATTGGGAGGTGAGTGGAGATGCTGAGGATGGGTTTCTGCAGGTTGTGTTATTGGGAGGTGAGTGAAGATGCTGAGGATGGGTTTCTGCAGGTTGTGTTATTCGAAGGTTAGTGAAGATGCTGAGAATGGGTTTCTGCAGGTTGTGTTATTGGGAGGTTAGTGGAGATGCTGAGGATGGGTTTCTGCAGGTTATGTTATTGGAAGGTGAGTGAAGATGCTGAGGATGGGTTTCTGCAGGTTGTGTTATTGGGAGGTGAGTGGAGATGCTGAGGATGGGTTTCTGCAGGTTGTGTTATTGGAAGGTGAGTGGAGATGCTGAGGATGGGTTTCTGCAGGTTGTGTTATTAGGAGGTGAGTGGAGATGCTGAGGATGGGTTTCTGCAGGTTGTGTTATTGGAAGGTGAGTGGAGATGCTGAGGATGGGTTTCTGCAGGTTGTGTTATTGGGAGGTTAGTGGAGATGCTGAGGATGGGTTTCTGCAGGTTATGTCATTGGAAGGTGAGTGGAGATGCTGAGGATGGGTTTCTGCAGGTTGTGTTATTGGGAGGTGAGTGGAGATGCTGAGGATGGGTTTCTGCAGGTTGTGTTATTGGAAGGTTGGTGAAGAGGCTGAGGATGGGTTTCGCAGGTTGCTTTATTGGAAGGTGAGTGAAGATGCTGAGAATTGTTTTCTGCAGGTTGTGTTATTGGAAGGTTAGTGGAGATGCTGAGAATGGGTTTCTGCAGGTTGTGTTATTTGAAGGTGAGTGAAGAGACTGAGGATGGGTTTCTGCAGGCTGTTTTATTGGAAGGTGAGTGAAGATGCTGAGGATGGGTTTCTGCAGGTTGTGTTATTGGGAGGTGAGTGGAGATGCTGAGGATGGGTTTCTGCAGGTTGTGTTATTGGAAGGTGAGTGGAGATGCTGAGGATGGGTTTCTGCAGGTTGTGTTATTGGGAGGTTAGTGGAGACGCTGGGGATGGGTTTCTGCTGGTTGTGTTATTGGAAGGTGAGTGGAGATGCTGAGGATGGGTTTCTGCAGGTTGCGATATTGGGAGGTGAGTGAAGATGCTGAGTATGGGTTTCTGCAGGTTGTGCTATTGGAAGGTTAGTGAAGATGCTGAGGATGGGTTTCTGCAGGTTCTGTTATTGGGAGGTGAGTGGAGATGCTGAGGATGGGTTTCTGCAGGTTGTGTTATTGCAATGTTAGTGAAGATGCTGAGGATGGGTTTCTGCAGGTTGTGTTATTAGGAGGTGAGTGGAGATGCTGAGGATGGGTTTCTGCAGGTTGTGTTATTGGAAGGTGAGTGGAGATGCTGAGGATGGGTTTCTGCAGGTTGTGTTATTGGGAGGTTAGTGGAGATGCTGAGGATGGGTTTCTGCAGGTTGTGTTATTAGGAGGTGAGTGGAGATGCTGAGGATGGGTTTCTGCAGGTTGTGTTATTGGAAGGTGAGTGGAGATGCTGAGGATGGGTTTCTGCAGGTTGTGTTATTGGGAGGTGAGTGGAGATGCTGAGGATGGGTTTCTGCAGGTTGTGTTATTGGAAGGTTGGTGAAGAGGCTGAGGATGGGTTTCTGCAGGTTGCTTTATTGGAAGGTGAGTGAAGATGCTGAGAATTGTTTTCTGCAGGTTGTGTTATTGGAAGGTTAGTGGAGATGCTGAGAATGGGTTTCTGCAGGTTGTGTTATTTGAAGGTGAGTGAAGAGGCTGAGGATGGGTTTCTGCAGGTTGTTTTATTGGAAGGTGAGTGAAGATGCTGAGGATGGGTTTCTGCAGGTTGTGTTATTGGGAGGTGAGTGGAGATGCTGAGGATGGGTTTCTGCAGGTTGTGTTATTGGAAGGTGAGTGGAGACGCTGGGGATGGGTTTCTGCAGGTTGTGTTATTGGAAGGTGAGTGGAGATGCTGAGGATGGGTTTCTGCAGGTTGCGGTATTGGGAGGTGAGTGAAGATGCTGAGGATGGGTTTCTGCAGGTTGTGCTATTGGAAGGTTAGTGAAGATGCTGAGGATGGGTTTCTGCAGGTTGTGTTATTGGGAGGTGAGTGGAGATGCTGAGGATGGGTTTCTGCAGGTTGTGTTATTGGGAGGTGAGTGGAGATGCTGAGGATGGGTTTCTGCAGGTTGTGTTATTGGGGGGTGAGTGAAGATGCTGAGGATGGGTTTCTGCAGGTTCTGTCATTGGAAGGTCAGTAGAGATGCTGAGGATGGGTTTCTGCAGATTGTGTTATTGGGGGGTGAGTGAAGATGCTGAGGATGGGATTCTGCAGGTTGTGTTATTGGAAGATTAGTGGAGATGCTGAGGATGGGTTTCTGCAGGTTGCGGTATTGGGAGGTGAGTGAAGATGCTGAGGATGGGTTTCTGCAGGTTGTGCTATTGGAAGGTTAGTGAAGATGCTGAGGATGGGTTTCTGCAGGTTGTGTTATTGGGAGGTGAGTGAAGATGCTGAGGATGGGTTTCTGCAGGTTCTGTTATTTGAAGGTGAGTGGAGATGCTGAGGATGGGTTTCTGCAGGTTGTGTTATTAGGAGGTGAGTGGAGATGCTGAGGATGGGTTTCTGCAGGTTGTGTTATTGGAAGGTGAGTGCAGATGCTGAGGATGGGTTTCTGCAGGTTGTGCTATTGGGAGGTTAGTGGAGATGCTGAGGATGGGTTTCTGCAGGTTATGTCATTGGAAGGTGAGTGGAGATGCTGAGGATGGGTTTCTGCAGGTTGTGTTATTGGGAGGTGAGTGGAGATGCTGAGGATGGGTATCTGCAGGTTGTGTTATTGGAAGGTTGGTGAAGAGGCTGAGGATGGGTTTCTGCAGGTTGCTTTATTGGAAGGTGAGTGAAGATGCTGAGAATTGTTTTCTGCAGGTTGTGTTATTGGAAGGTTAGTGGAGATGCTGAGAATGGGTTTCTGCAGGTTGTGTTATTTGAAGGTGAGTGAAGAGGCTGAGGATGGGTTTCTGCAGGCTGTTTTATTGGAAGGTGAGTGAAGATGCTGAGGATGGGTTTCTGCAGGTTGTGTTATTGGGAGGTGAGTGGAGATGCTGAGGATGGGTTTCTGCAGGTTGTGTTATTGGAAGGTGAGTGGAGACGCTGGGGATGGGTTTCTGCAGGTTGTGTTATTGGAAGGTGAGTGGAGATGCTGAGGATGGGTTTCTGCAGGTTGCGGTATTGGGAGGTGAGTGAAGATGCTGAGGATGGGTTTCTGCAGGTTGTGCTATTGGAAGGTTAGTGAAGATGCTGAGGATGGGTTTCTGCAGGTTGTGTTATTGGGAGGTGAGTGGAGATGCTGAGGATGGGTTTCTGCATGTTGTGTTATTGGAAGGTGAGTGAAGATGCTGAGGAGGGGTTTCTGCAGGTTGTGTTATTGGGAGGTGAGTGAAGATGCTGAGGATGGGTTTCTGCCGGTTCTGTTATTGGAAGGTGAGTGGAGATGCTGAGGATGGGTTTCTGCAGGTTGTGTTATTAGGAGGTGAGTGGAGATGCTGAGGATGGGTTTCTGCAGGTTGTGTTATTGGAAGGTGAGTGGAGATGCTGAGGATGGGTTTCTGCAGGTTGTGTTATTGGGAGGTTAGTGGAGATGCTGAGGATGGGTTTCTGTAGGTTATGTCATTGGAAGGTGAGTGGAGATGCTGAGGATGGGTTTCTGCAGGTTGTGTTATTGGGAGGTGAGTGGAGATGCTGAGGATGGGTTTCTGCAGGTTGTGTTATTGGAAGGTTGGTGAAGAGGCTGAGGATGGGTTTCTGCAGGTTGCTTTATTGGAAGGTGAGTGAAGATGCTGAGAATTGTTTTCTGCAGGTTGTGTTATTGGAAGGTTAGTGGAGATGCTGAGAATGGGTTTCTGCAGGTTGTGTTATTTGAAGGTGAGTGAAGAGGCTGAGGATGGGTTTCTGCAGGTTGTTTTATTGGAAGGTGAGTGAAGATGCTGAGGATGGGTTTCTGCAGGTTGTGTTATTGGGAGGTGAGTGGAGATGCTGAGGATGGGTTTCTGCAGGTTGTGTTATTGGAAGGTGAGTGGAGACGCTGGGGATGGGTTTCTACAGGTTGTGTTATTGGAAGGTGAGTGGAGATGCTGAGGATGGGTTTCTGCAGGTTGCGGTATTGGGAGGTGAGTGAAGATGCTGAGGATGGGTTTCTGCAGGTTGTGCTATTGGAAGGTTAGTGAAGATGCTGTGGATGGGTTTCTGCAGGTTGTGTTAGTGGGAGGTGAGTGGAGATGCTGAGGATGGGTTTCTGCAGGTTGTGTTATTGGGAGGTGAGTGGAGATGCTGAGGATGGGTTTCTGCAGGTTGTGTTATTGGGGGGTGAGTGAAGATGCTGAGGATGGGTTTCTGCAGGTTCTGTCATTGGAAGGTCAGTAGAGATGCTGAGGATGGGTTTCTGCAGATTGTGTTATTGGGGGGTGAGTGAAGATGCTGAGGATGGGATTCTGCAGGTTGTGTTATTGGAAGATTAGTGGAGATGCTGAGGATGGGTTTCTGCAGGTTGCGGTATTGGGAGGTGAGTGAAGATGCTGAGGATGGGTTTCTGCAGGTTGTGCTATTGGAAGGTTAGTGAAGATGCTGAGGATGGGTTTCTGCAGGTTGTGTTATTGGGAGGTGAGTGGATATGCTGAGGATGGGTTTCTGCAGGTTGTGTTATTGGGAGGTGAGTGGAGATGGTGAGGATGGGTTTCTGCAGGTTGTGTTATTGGGGGGTGAGTGAAGATGCTGAGGATGGGTTTCTGCAGGTTCTGTCATTGGAAGGTCAGTAGAGATGCTGAGGATGGGTTTCTGCAGATTGTGTTATTGGGGGGTGAGTGAAGATGCTGAGGATGTGTTTCTGCAGGTTCTGTCATTGGAAGGTCAGCAGAGATACTGAAGATGGCTTTCTGCAGGTTGTGTTATTGGAAGATTAGTGGAGATGCTGAGGATGGGTTTCTGCAGGTTGTGTTATTGGAAGATTAGTGGAGATGCTGAGGATGGGTTTCTGCAGGTTGTGTTATTGGGAGGTGAGTGAAGAGGCTGAGGATGGGTTTCTGCAGGTTGTTTTATTGGAAGTTGAGTGACGATGCTGAGGATTGTTTTCTGCAGGTTGTGTTATTGGGAGGTAAGTGGAGATGCTGAGGATGGGTTCTGCAGGTTGTGTTATTGGAAGATTAGTGAATATGTTGTGGATGGGCTTCTGCAGGTTGTGTTATTGGAAGGTGAGTGGTGATGCTGTGGATGGGTTTCTGCAGGTTGTGTTATTGGGAGGTGAGTGGAGATGCTGAGGATGGGTTTCTGCAGGTTGTGTTATTGGGAGGTGAGTGGAGATGCAGAGGATGGGTTTCTGCAGGTTGTGTTATTGGGAGGTGAGTGGAGATGCTGAGGATGTGTTTCTGCAGGTTGTGTTATTGGAAGGTGAGTGGAGATGCTGAGGATGGGTTTCTGCAGGTTGTGTTATTGGGAGGTGAGTGGAGATGCTGAGGATGGGTTTCTGCAGGTTGTGTTATTGGAAGGTAAGTGAAGATGCTGAGGATTGTTTTCTGCAGGTTGTGTTATTGGAAGGTTAGTGGAGATGCTGAGAATGGGTTTCTGCAGGTTGTGTTATTGGAAGGTGAGTGAAGAGGCTGAGGATGGGTTTCTGCAGGTTGTTTTATTGGAAGGTAAGTGAAGATGCTGAGGATTGTTTTCTGCAGGTTGTGTTATTGGAAGGTTAGTGGAGATGATGAGAATGGGTTTCTGCAGGTTGTGTTATTGGAAGGTGAGTGAAGAGGCTGAGGATGGGTTTCTGCAGGTTGTTTTATTGGAAGGTGAGTGAAGATGCTGAGGATGTGTTTCTGCAGGTTGTGTTATTGGAAGGTGAGTGAAGATGCTGAGGATGTGTTTCTGCAGGTTGTGTTATTGGAAGGTGAGTGAAGATGCTGAGGATGGTTTTCTGCAGGTTGTGTTATTGGGAGGTGAGTGAAGACGCTGAGGATGGGTTCCTGCAGGTTGTGTTATTGGGAGGTGAGTGGAGATGCTGAGGATGGGTTTCTGCAGGTTGTGTTATTGGGAGGTGAGTGAAGATGCTGAGGATGGGTTTCTGCAGGTTGTGTTATTCGAAGGTTAGTGAAGATGCTGAGAATGGGTTTCTGCAGGTTGTGTTATTGGGAGGTTAGTGGAGATGCTGAGGATGGGTTTCTGCACGTTATGTTATTGGAAGGTGAGTGGAGATGCTGTGGATGGGTTTCTGCAGGTTGTGTTATTGGGGGGTGAGTGAAGATGCTGAGGATGGGTTTCTGCAGGTTGTGTTATTGGAAGGTAAGTGGAGATGCTGTGGATGGGTTTCTGCAGGTTGTGTTATTGGGAGGTGAGTGGAGATGCTGAGGATGGGTTTCTGCAGGTTGTGTTATTGGGAGGTTAGTGGAGATGCTGAGGATGGGTTTCTGCAGGTTGTGTTATTGGAAGGTGAGTGGAGATGCTGAGGATGGGTTTCTGCAGGTTGTGTTATTGGGAGGTTAGTGGAGATGCTGAGGATGGGTTTCTGCAGGTTATGTGATTGGAAGGTGAGTGGAGATGCTGAGGATGGGTTTCTGCAGGTTGTGTTATTGGGAGGTGAGTGGAGATGCTGAGGATGGGTTTCTGCAGGTTGTGTTATTGGGAGGTGAGTAGAGATGCTGAGGATGGGTTTCTGCAGGTTGTGTTATTGGAAGGTTAGTGAAGAGGCTGAGGATGGGTTTCTGCAGGTTGTTTTATTGGAAGGTGAGTGAAGATGCTGAGGATTGTTTTCTGCAGGTTGTGTTATTGGAAGGTTAGTGGAGATGCTGAGAATGGGTTTCTGCAGGTTGTGTTATTTGAAGGTGAGTGAAGAGGCTGAGGATGGGGTTCTGCAGGTTGTTTTATTGGAAGGTGAGTGAAGATGCTGAGGATTGTTTTCTGCAGGTTGTGTTATTGGGAGGTGAGTGGAGATGCTGAGGATGGGTTTCTGCAGGTTGTGTTATTGGGAGGTGAGTGAAGATGCTGAAAATGGGTTTCTGCAGGTTGTGTTATTGGGCGGTTAGTGGAGATGCTGAGGATGGGTTTCTGCAGGTTATCTTATTGGAAGGTGAGTGAATATGCTGAGGAGGGGTTTCTGCAGGTTGTGTTATTCGAAGGTTAGTGAAGATGCTGAGAATGGGTTTCTGCAGGTTGTGTTATTGGGAGGTTAGTGGAGATGCTGAGGATGGGTTTCTGCAGGTTATGTTATTGGAAGGTGAGTGAAGATGCTGAGGAGGGGTTTCTGCAGGTTGTGTTATTGGGAGGTGAGTGGAGATGCTGAGGATGGGTTTCTGCAGGTTGTGTTATTCGAAGGTTAGTGAAGATGCTGAGAATGGGTTTCTGCAGGTTGTGTTATTGGGAGGTTAGTGGAGATGCTGAGGATGGGTTTCTGCAGGTTATGTTATTGGAAGGTGAGTGAAGATGCTGAGGAGGGGTTTCTGCAGGTTGTGTTATTGGGAGGTGAGTGGAGATGCTGAGGATGGGTTTCTGCAGGTTGTGTTATTGGAAGGTGAGTGGAGATGCTGAGGATGGGTTTCTGCAGGTTGTGTTATTAGGAGGTGAGTGGAGATGCTGAGGATGGGTTTCTGCAGGTTGTGTTATTGGAAGGTGAGTGGAGATGCTGAGGATGGGTTTTCGCAGGTTGTGTTATTGGGAGGTGAGTGGAGATGCTGAGGATGGGTTTCTGCAGGTTGTGTTATTGGGAGGTGAGTAGAGATGCTGAGGATGGGTTTCTGCAGGTTGTCTTATTGGAAGGTTAGTGAAGAGGCTGAGGATGGGTTTCTGCAGGTTGTTTTATTGGAAGGTGAGTGAAGATGCTGAGGATTGTTTTCTGCAGGTTGTGTTATTGGAAGGTTAGTGGAGATGCTGAGAATGGGTTTCTGCAGGTTGTGTTATTTGAAGGTGAGTGAAGAGGCTAAGGATGGGTTTCTGCAGGTTGTTTTATTGGAAGGTGAGTGAAGATGCTGAGGATTGTTTTCTGCAGGTTGTGTTATTGGGAGGTGAGTGGAGATGCTGAGGATGGGTTTCTGCAGGTTGTGTTATTGGGAGGTGAGTGAAGATGCTGAGAATGGGTTTCTGCAGGTTGTGTTATTGGGAGGTTAGTGGAGATGCTGAGGATGGGTTTCTGCAGGTTATGTTATTGGAAGGTGAGTGAAGATGCTGAGGAGGGGTTTCTGCAGGTTGTGTTATTCGAAGGTTAGTGAAGATGCTGAGAATGGGTTTCTGCAGGTTGTGTTATTGGGAGGTTAGTGGAGATGCTGAGAATGGGTTTCTGCAGGTTGTTTTATTGGGAGGTTAGTGGAGATGCTGAGGATGGGTTTCTGCAGGTTGTGTTATTGGAAGGTGAGTGGAGATGCTGAGGATGGGTTTCTGCAGGTTGTGTTATTGGGAGGTTAGTGGAGATGCTGAGGATGGGTTTCTGCAGGTTGTGTTATTGGGAGGTGAGTGGAGATGCTGAGGATGGGTTTCTGCAGGTTGTGTTATTGGGAGGTGAGTGGAGATGCTGAGGATGGGTTTCTGCAGGTTGTGTTATTGGAAGGCTAGTGAAGAGGCTGAGGATGAGTTTCTGCAGGTTGTGTTATTGGGAGGTGAGTGGAGATGCTGAGGATGGGTTTCTGCAGGTTGTGTTATTCGAAGGTTAGTGAAGATGCTGAGAATGGGTTTCTGCAGGTTGTGTTATTGGGAGGTTAGTGGAGATGCTGAGGATGGGTTTCTGCAGGTTATGTTATTGGAAGGTGAGTGAAGATGCTGAGGATGGGTTTCTGCAGGTTGTGTTATTGGGAGGTGAGTGGAGATGCTGAGGATGGGTTTCTGCAGGTTGTGTTATTGGAAGGTGAGTGGAGATGCTGAGGATGGGTTTCTGCAGGTTGTGTTATTAGGAGGTGAGTGGAGATGCTGAGGATGGGTTTCTGCAGGTTGTGTTATTGGAAGGTGAGTGGAGGTGCTGAGGATGGGTTTCTGCAGGTTGTGTTATTGGGAGGTTAGTGGAGATGCTGAGGATGGGTTTCTGCAGGTTATGTCATTGGAAGGTGAGTGGAGATGCTGAGGATGGGTTTCTGCAGGTTGTGTTATTGGGAGGTGAGTGGAGATGCTGAGGATGGGTTTCTGCAGGTTGTGTTATTGGGAGGTGAGTGGAGATGCTGAGGATGGGTTTCTGCAGGTTGTGTTATTGGAAGGTTAGTGAAGAGGCTGAGGATGGGTTTCTGCAGGTTGTTTTATTGGAAGGTGAGTGAAGATGCTGAGGATTGTTTTCTGCAGGTTGTGTTATTGGAAGGTTAGTGGAGATGCTGAGAATGGGTTTCTGCAGGTTGTGTTATTTGAAGGTGAGTGAAGATGCTGAGGATGGGTTTCTGCAGGTTGTTTTATTGGAAGGTGAGTTAAGATGCTGAGGATTGTTTTCTGCAGGTTGTGTTATTGGGAGGTAAGTGGAGATGCTGAGGATGGGTTCTGCAGGTTGTGTTATTGGAAGATTAGTGAATATGTTGTGGATGGGTTTCTGCAGGTTGTGTTATTGGAAGGTGAGTGGTGATGCTGAGGATGGGTTTCTGCAGGTTGTGTTATTGGGAGGTGAGTGGAGATGCTGAGGATGGGTTTCTGCAGGTTGTGTAATTGGGAGGTGAGTGGAGATGCTGAGGATGGGTTTCTGCAGGTTGTGTTATTGGGAGGTGAGTGGAGATGATGAGGATGGGTTTCTGCAGGTTGTGTTATTGGGAGGTGAGTGGAGATGCAGAGGATGGGTTTCTGTAGGTTGTGTTATTGGGAGGTGAGTGGAGATGCTGAGGATGGGTTTCTGCAGGTTGTGTTATTGGGAGGTGAGTGGAGATGCTGAGGATGGGTTTCTGCAGGTTGTGTTATTGGAAGGTGAGTGAAGATGTTGAGAATGGGTTTCTGCAGGTTGTGTTATTGGGAGGATATTAAAGATGCTGAGGATGGGTTTCTGCAGGTTGTGTTCTTGGGAGGTGAGTGGAGATGCTGAGGATGGGTTTCTGCAGGTTGTGTTATTGGGAGGTTAGGGAAGATGCTGAGGATGGGTTTCTGCAGGTGGTGTTATTGGGAGATGAGTGGAAATGCTGAGAATGGGTTTCTGCAGGTTGTGTTATTGGGAGGTGAGTGGAGATGCTGAGGATGGGTTTCTGCAGGTTGTGTTATTGGAAGGTGAGTGGAGATGCTGAGGATGGGTTTCTGCAGGTTGTGTTATTAGGAGGTGAGTGGAGATGCTGAGGATGGGTTTCTGCAGGTTGTGTTATTGGAAGGTGAGTGGAGATGCTGAGGATGGGTTTCTGCAGGTTGTGTTATTGGGAGGTTAGTGGAGATGCTGAGGATGGGTTTCTGCAGGTTATGTCATTGGAAGGTGAGTGGAGATGCTGAGGATGGGTTTCTGCAGGTTGTGTTATTGGGAGGTGAGTGGAGATGCTGAGGATGGGTTTCTGCAGGTTGTGTTATTGGGAGGTGAGTGGAGATGCTGAGGATGGGTTTCTGCAGGTTGTGTTATTGGAAGGTTAGTGAAGAGGCTGAGGATGGGTTTCTGCAGGTTGTTTTATTGGAAGGTGAGTGAAGATGCTGAGGATTGTTTTCTGCAGGTTGTGTTATTGGAAGGTTAGTGGAGATGCTGAGAATGGGTTTCTGCAGGTTGTGTTATTTGAAGGTGAGTGAAGATGCTGAGGATGGGTTTCTGCAGGTTGTTTAATTGGAAGGTGAGTGAAGATGCTGAGGATTGTTTTCTGCAGGTTGTGTTATTGGGAGGTAAGTGGAGATGCTGAGGATGGGTTCTGCAGGTTGTGTTATTGGAAGATTAGTGAATATGTTGTGGATGGGTTTCTGCAGGTTGTGTTATTGGAAGGTGAGTGGTGATGCTGAGGATGGGTTTCTGCAGGTTGTGTTATTGGGAGGTGAGTGGAGATGCTGAGGATGGGTTTCTGCAGGTTGTGTAATTGGGAGGTGAGTGGAGATGCTGAGGATGGGTTTCTGCAGGTTGTGTTATTGGGAGGTGAGTGGAGATGATGAGGATGGGTTTCTGCAGGTTGTGTTATTGGGAGGTGAGTGGAGATGCAGAGGATGGGTTTCTGTAGGTTGTGTTATTGGGAGGTGAGTGGAGATGCTGAGGATGGGTTTCTGCAGGTTGTGTTATTGGGAGGTGAGTGGAGATGCTGAGGATGGGTTTCTGCAGGTTGTGTTATTGGAAGGTGAGTGAAGATGTTGAGAATGGGTTTCTGCAGGTTGTGTTATTGGGAGGATATTAAAGATGCTGAGGATGGGTTTCTGCAGGTTGTGTTCTTGGGAGGTGAGTGGAGATGCTGAGGATGGGTTTCTGCAGGTTGTGTTATTGGGAGGTTAGGGAAGATGCTGAGGATGGGTTTCTGCAGGTGGTGTTATTGGGAGATGAGTGGAAATGCTGAGAATGGGTATCTGCAGGTTGTGTTATTGGGAGGTTAGGGAAGATGCTGAGAATTATTTTCTGCAGGTTGTGTTATTGGGAGGTGAGTGGAGATGCTGAGGATGGGTTTCTGCAGGTTGTGTTATTGGGAGGTGAGTGGAGATGCTGAGGATGGGTTTATGCAGGTTGTGTTATTGGAAGGTTAGGGAAGATGCTGAGGATGGGTTTCTGCAGGTTGTGTTATTAGGAGGTGAGTGGAGATGCTGAGGATGGGTTTCTGCAGGTTGTGTTATTGGGAGGTGAGTGGAGATGCTGAGGATAGGTTTCTGCAGGTTGTGTTATTGGAAGGTTAGTGGAGATGCTGAGAATGGGTTTCTGCAGGTTGTGTTATTTGAAGGTGAGTGGAGATGCTGAGGATGGGTTTCTGCAGGTTGTGTTATTGGGAGGTTAGTGGAGATGCTGAGGATGGGTTTCTGCAGGTTATGTCATTGGAAGGTGAGTGGAGATGCTGAGGATGGGTTTCTGCAGGTTGTGTTATTGGGAGGTGAGTGGAGATGCTGAGGATGGGTTTCTGCAGGTTGTGTTATTGGGAGGTGAGTGGAGATGCTGAGGATGGGTTTCTGCAGGTTGTGTTATTGGAAGGTTAGTGAAGAGGCTGAGGATGGGTTTCTGCAGGTTGTGTTTTTAGGAGGTGAGTGGAGATGCTGAGGATGGGTTTCTGCAGGTTGTGTTATTGGAAGGTGAGTGGAGATGCTGAGGATGGGTTTCTGCAGGTTGTGTTATTGGGAGGTTAGTGGAGATGCTGAGGATGGGTTTCTGCAGGTTATGTCATTGGAAGGTGAGTGGAGATGCTGAGGATGGGTTTCTGCAGGTTGTGTTATTGGGAGGTGAGTGGAGATGCTGAGGATGGGTTTCTGCAGGTTGTGTTATTGGGAGGTGAGTGGAGATGCTGAGGATGGGTTTCTGCAGGTTGTGTTATTGGAAGGTTAGTGAAGAGGCTGAGGATGGGTTTCTGCAGGTTGTTTTATTGGAAGGTGAGTGAAGATGCTGAGGATTGTTTTCTGCAGGTTGTGTTATTGGAAGGTTAGTGGAGATGCTGAGAATGGGTTTCTGCAGGTTGTGTTATTTGAAGGTGAGTGAAGAGGCTGAGGATGGGTTTCTGCAGGTTGTTTTATTGGAAGGTGAGTGAAGATGCTGAGGATTGTTTTCTGCAGGTTATGTTATTGGGAGGTAAGTGGAGATGCTGAGGATGGGTTCTGCAGGTTGTGTTATTGGAAGATTAGTGAATATGTTGTGGATGGGTTTCTGCAGGTTGTGTTATTGGAAGGTGAGTGGTGATGCTGAGGATGGGTTTCTGCAGGTTGTGTTATTGGGAGGTGAGTGGAGATGCTGAGGATGGGTTTCTGCAGGTTGTGTAATTGGGAGGTGAGTGGAGATGCTGAGGATGGGTTTCTGCAGGTTGTGTTATTGGGAGGTGAGTGGAGATGATGAGGATGGGTTTCTGCAGGTTGTGTTATAGGGAGGTGAGTGGAGATGCAGAGGATGGGTTTCTGTAGGTTGTGTTATTGGGAGGTGAGTGGAGATGCTGAGGATGGGTTTCTGCAGGTTGTGTTATTGGGAGGTGAGTGGAGATGCTGAGGATGGGTTTCTGCAGGTTGTGTTATTGGAAGGTGAGTGAAGATGTTGAGAATGGGTTTCTGCAGGTTGTGTTATTGGGAGGATATTAAAGATGCTGAGGATGGGTTTCTGCAGGTTGTGTTCTTGGGAGGTGAGTGGAGATGCTGAGGATGGGTTTCTGCAGGTTGTGTTATTGGAAGGTGACTGGGGATGCTGAGGATGGGTTTCTGCAGGTTGTGTTATTGGGAGGTTAGTGAAGATGCTGAGGATGTGTTTCTGCAGGTTGTGTTATTGGGAGGTGAGTGGAGATGCTGAGGATGTGTTTCTGCAGGTTCTGTTATTGGGAGGTGAGTGAAGATGCTGAGGATGGGTTTCTGCAGGTTGTGTTATTGGGAGGTGAGTGGAGATGCTGAGGATGGGTTGATGCAGGTTGTGTGATTGGGAGGTGAGTGAAGATGCTGAGGATGGGTTTCTGCAGGTTGTGTTATTGGAAGGTGAGTGAAGATGCTGAGGATGGGTTCTGCAGGTTGTGTTATTGGAAGATTTGTGAAGATGCTGAGGATGGGTTTCTGCAGGTTGTGTTATTGGGAGGTGAGTGGAGATGCTGAGGATTGGTTTCTGCAGGTTGTGTTATTGGAAGGTGAGTGGAGATGCTGAGGATGGGTATCTGCAGGTTGTGTTATTGGGAGGTTAGGGAAGATGCTGAGGATGGGTTTCTGCAGGTGGTGTTATTGGGAGATGAGTGGAAATGCTGAGAATGGGTATCTGCAGGTTGTGTTATTGGGAGGTTAGTGAAGATGCTGAGAATTATTTTCTGCAGGTTGTGTTATTGGGAGGTGAGTGGAGATGCTGAGGATGGGTTTCTGCAGGTTGTGTTATTGGGAGGTGAGTGGAGATGCTGAGGATGGGTTTATGCAGGTTGTGTTATTGGAAGGTTAGGGAAGATGCTGAGGATGGGTTTCTGCAGGTTGTGTTATTAGGAGGTGAGTGGAGATGCTGAGGATGGGTTTCTGCAGGTTGTGTTATTGGGAGGTGAGTGGAGATGCTGAGGATAAGTTTCTGCAGGTTGTGTTATTGGAAGGTTAGTGGAGATGCTGAGAATGGGTTTCTGCAGGTTGTGTTATTTGAAGGTGAGTGAAGAGGCTGAGGATGGGTTTCTGCAGGTTGTTTTATTGGAAGGTGAGTGAAGATGCTGAGGATTGTTTTCTGCAGGTTGTGTTATTGGGAGGTGAGTGGAGATGCTGAGGATGGGTTTCTGCAGGTTGTGTTATTGGGAGGTGAGTGAAGATGCTGAGAATGGGGTTCTGCAGGTTGTGTTATTGGGAGGTTAGTGGAGATGCTGAGGATGGGTTTCTGCAGGTTATGTTATTGGAAGGTGAGTGAAGATGCTGAGGAGGGGTTTCTGCAGGTTGTGTTATTCGAAGGTTAGTGAAGATGCTGAGAATGGGTTTCTGCAGGTTGTGTTATTGGGAGGTTAGTGGAGATGCTGAGGATGGGTTTCTGCAGGTTATGTTATTGGAAGGTGAGTGAAGATGCTGAGGAGAGGTTTCTGCAGGTTGTGTTATTGGGAGGTGAGTGGAGATGCTGAGGATGGGTTTCTGCAGGTTGTGTTATTCGAAGGTTAGTGAAGATGCTGAGAATGGGTTTCTGCAGGTTGTGTTATTGGGAGGTTAGTGGAGATGCTGAGGATGGGTTTCTGCAGGTTATGTTATTGGAAGGTGAGTGAAGATGCTGAGGAGGGGTTTCTGCAGGTTGTGTTATTGGAAGGTGAGTGGAGATGCTGAGGATGGGTTTCTGCAGGTTGTGTTATTGGAAGGTGAGTGGAGATGCTGAGGATGGGTTTCTGCAGGTTGTGTTATTAGGAGGTGAGTGGAGATGCTGAGGATGGGTTTCTGCAGGTTGTGTTATTGGAAGGTGAGTGGAGATGCTGAGGATGGGTTTTCGCAGGTTGTGTTATTGGGAGGTTAGTGGAGATGCTGAGGACGGGTTTCTGCAGGTTATGTCATTGGTAGGTGAGTTGAGATGCTGAGGATGGGTTTCTGCAGGTTGTGTTATTGGAAGGTGAGTGGAACATGCTGAGGATGGGTTTCTGCAGGTTGTGTTATTGGGAGGTGAGTGGAGATGCTGAGGATGGGTTTCTGCAGGTTGTGTGATTGGAAGGTTAGTGAAGAGGCTGAGGATGGGTTTCTGCAGGTTGTTTTATTGGAAGGTGAGTGAAGATGCTGAGGATTGTTTTCTGCAGGTTGTGTTATTGGAAGGTTAGTGGAGATGCTGAGAATGGGTTTCTGCAGGCTGTGTTATTGGAAGGTGAGTGAAGAGGCTGAGGATGGGTTTCTGCAGGTTGTTTTATTGGAAGGTGAGTGAAGATGCTGAGGATTGTTTTCTGCAGGTTGTGTTATTGGGAGGTGAGTGAAGATGCTGAGGATGGGTTTCTGCAGGTTGTGTTATTGGGAGGTTAGTGGAGATGCTGAGGATGGGTTTCTGCAGGTTATGTTATTGGAAGGTGAGTGAAGATGCTGAGGATGGGTTTCTGCAGGTTGTGTTATTGGAAGGTGAGTGAAGATGCTGAGGATGGGTTCTGCAGGTTGTGTTATTGGAAGATTTGTGAAGATGCTGAGGATGGGTTTCTGCAGGTTGTGTTATTGGGAGGTGAGTGGAGATGCTGAGGATTGGTTTCTGCAGGTTGTGTTATTGGAAGGTGAGTGGAGATGCTGAGGATGGGTATCTGCAGGTTGTGTTATTGGGAGGTTAGGGAAGATGCTGAGGATGGGTTTCTGCAGGTGGTGTTATTGGGAGATGAGTGGAAATGCTGAGAATGGGTATCTGCAGGTTGTGTTATTGGGAGGTTAGTGAAGATGCTGAGAATTATTTTCTGCAGGTTGTGTTATTGGGAGGTGAGTGAAGATGCTGAGGATGGGTTTCTGCAGGTTGTGTTATTGGGAGGTGAGTGGAGATGCTGAGGATGGGTTTATGCAGGTTGTGTTATTGGAAGGTTAGGGAAGATGCTGAGGATGGGTTTCTGCAGGTTGTGTTATTAGGAGGTGAGTGGAGATGCTGAGGATGGGTTTCTGCAGGTTGTGTTATTGGGAGGTGAGTGGAGATGCTGAGGATAGGTTTCTGCAGGTTGTGTTATTGGAAGGTTAGTGGAGATGCTGAGAATGGGTTTCTGCAGGTTGTGTTATTTGAAGGTGAGTGAAGAGGCTGAGGATGGGTTTCTGCAGGTTGTTTTATTGGAAGGTGAGTGAAGATGCTGAGGATTGTTTTCTGCAGGTTGTGTTATTGGAAGGTGAGTGGAGATGCTGAGGATGGGTTTTCGCAGGTTGTGTTATTGGGAGGTTAGTGGAGATGCTGAGGACGGGTTTCTGCAGGTTATGTCATTGGTAGGTGAGTGGAGATGCTGAGGATGGGTTTCTGCAGGTTGTGTTATTGGAAGGTGAGTGGAACATGCTGAGGATGGGTTTCTGCAGGTTGTGTTATTGGGAGGTGAGTGGAGATGCTGAGGATGGGTTTCTGCAGGTTGTGTTATTGGAAGGTTAGTGAAGAGGCTGAGGATGGGTTTCTGCAGGTTGTTTTATTGGAAGGTGAGTGAAGATGCTGAGGATTGTTTTCTGCAGGTTGTGTTATTGGAAGGTTAGTGGAGATGCTGAGAATGGGTTTCTGCAGGTTGTGTTATTGGAAGGTGAGTGAAGAGGCTGAGGATGGGTTTCTGCAGGTTGTTTTATTGGAAGGTGAGTGAAGATGCTGAGGATTGTTTTCTGCAGGTTGTGTTATTGGGAGGTGAGTGAAGATGCTGAGGATGGGTTTCTGCAGGTTGTGTTATTGGGAGGTTAGTGGAGATGCTGAGGATGGGTTTCTGCAGGTTATGTCATTGGTAGGTGAGTGGAGATGCTGAGGATGGGTTTCTGCAGGTTGTGTTATTGGAAGGTGAGTGGAACATGCTGAGGATGGGTTTCTGCAGGTTGTGTTATTGGGAGGTGAGTGGAGATGCTGAGGATGGGTTTCTGCAGGTTGTGTTATTGGAAGGTTAGTGAAGAGGCTGAGGATGGGTTTCTGCAGGTTGTTTTATTGGAAGGTGAGTGAAGATGCTGAGGATTGTTTTCTGCAGGTTGTGTTATTGGAAGGTTAGTGGAGATGCTGAGAATGGGTTTCTGCAGGTTGTGTTATTGGAAGGTGAGTGAAGAGGCTGAGGATGGGTTTCTGCAGGTTGTTTTATTGGAAGGTGAGTGAAGATGCTGAGGATTGTTTTCTGCAGGTTGTGTTATTGGGAGGTGAGTGAAGATGCTGAGGATGGGTTTCTGCAGGTTGTGTTATTGGGAGGTTAGTGGAGATGCTGAGGATGGGTTTCTGCAGGTTATGTTATTGGAAGGTGAGTGAAGATGCTGAGGATGGGTTTCTGCAGGTTGTGTTATTGGAAGGTGAGTGAAGATGCTGAGGATGGGTTCTGCAGGTTGTGTTATTGGAAGATTTGTGAAGATGCTGAGGATGGGTTTCTGCAGGTTGTGTTATTGGGAGGTGAGTGGAGATGCTGAGGATTGGTTTCTGCAGGTTGTGTTATTGGAAGGTGAGTGGAGATGCTGAGGATGGGTATCTGCAGGTTGTGTTATTGGGAGGTTAGGGAAGATGCTGAGGATGGGTTTCTGCAGGTGGTGTTATTGGGAGATGAGTGGAAATGCTGAGAATGGGTATCTGCAGGTTGTGTTATTGGGAGGTTAGTGAAGATGCTGAGAATTATTTTCTGCAGGTTGTGTTATTGGGAGGTGAGTGGAGATGCTGAGGATGGGTTTCTGCAGGTTGTGTTATTGGGAGGTGAGTGGAGATGCTGAGGATGGGTTTATGCAGGTTGTGTTATTGGAAGGTTAGGGAAGATGCTGAGGATGGGTTTCTGCAGGTTGTGTTATTAGGAGGTGAGTGGAGATGCTGAGGATGGGTTTCTGCAGGTTGTGTTATTGGGAGGTGAGTGGAGATGCTGAGGATAGGTTTCTGCAGGTTGTGTTATTGGAAGGTTAGTGGAGATGCTGAGAATGGGTTTCTGCAGGTTGTGTTATTTGAAGGTGAGTGAAGAGGCTGAGGACGGGTTTCTGCAGGTTGTTTTATTGGAAGGTGAGTGAAGATGCTGAGGATTGTTTTCTGCAGGTTGTGTTATTGGGAGGTGAGTGGAGATGCTGAGGATGGGTTTCTGCAGGTTGTGTTATTGGGAGGTGAGTGAAGATGCTGAGAATGGGGTTCTGCAGGTTGTGTTATTGGGAGGTTAGTGGAGATGCTGAGGATGGGTTTCTGCAGGTTATGTTATTGGAAGGTGAGTGAAGATGCTGAGGAGGGGTTTCTGCAGGTTGTGTTATTCGAAGGTTAGTGAAGATGCTGAGAATGGGTTTCTGCAGGTTGTGTTATTGGGAGGTTAGTGGAGATGCTGAGGATGGGTTTCTGCAGGTTATGTTATTGGAAGGTGAGTGAAGATGCTGAGGAGAGGTTTCTGCAGGTTGTGTTATTGGGAGGTGAGTGGAGATGCTGAGGATGGGTTTCTGCAGGTTGTGTTATTCGTAAGGTTAGTGAAGATGCTGAGAATGGGTTTCTGCAGGTTGTGTTATTGGGAGGTTAGTGGAGATGCTGAGGATGGGTTTCTGCAGGTTATGTTATTGGAAGGTGAGTGAAGATGCTGAGGAGGGGTTTCTGCAGGTTGTGTTATTGGAAGGTGAGTGGAGATGCTGAGGATGGGTTTCTGCAGGTTGTGTTATTGGAAGGTGAGTGGAGATGCTGAGGATGGGTTTCTGCAGGTTGTGTTATTAGGAGGTGAGTGGAGATGCTGAGGATGGGTTTCTGCAGGTTGTGTTATTGGAAGGTGAGTGGAGATGCTGAGGATGGGTTTTCGCAGGTTGTGTTATTGGGAGGTTAGTGGAGATGCTGAGGACGGGTTTCTGCAGGTTATGTCATTGGTAGGTGAGTGGAGATGCTGAGGATGGGTTTCTGCAGGTTGTGTTATTGGAAGGTGAGTGGAACATGCTGAGGATGGGTTTCTGCAGGTTGTGTTATTGGGAGGTG
The DNA here is from genome assembly GCF_047496885.1 of Scyliorhinus torazame. Taxonomy (NCBI): domain Eukaryota; kingdom Metazoa; phylum Chordata; class Chondrichthyes; order Carcharhiniformes; family Scyliorhinidae; genus Scyliorhinus; species Scyliorhinus torazame. The sequence goes on from NW_027307819.1 coordinate 479,311, forward strand.
AGTGGAGATGCTGAGGATGGGTTTCTGCAGGTTGTGTTATTGGAAGGTTAGTGAAGAGGCTGAGGATGGGTTTCTGCAGGTTGTTTTATTGGAAGGTGAGTGAAGATGCTGAGGATTGTTTTCTGCAGGTTGTGTTATTGGAAGGTTAGTGGAGATGCTGAGAATGGGTTTCTGCAGGTTGTGTTATTGGAAGGTGAGTGAAGAGGCTGAGGATGGGTTTCTGCAGGTTGTTTTATTGGAAGGTGAGTGAAGATGCTGAGGATTGTTTTCTGCAGGTTGTGTTATTGGGAGGTGAGTGAAGATGCTGAGGATGGGTTTCTGCAGGTTGTGTTATTGGGAGGTTAGTGGAGATGCTGAGGATGGGTTTCTGCAGGTTATGTTATTGGAAGGTGAGTGAAGATGCTGAGGATGGGTTTCTGCAGGTTGTGTTATTGGGAGGTGAGTGGAGATGCTGAGGATGGGTTTCTGCAGGTTGTGTTATTGGAAGGTGAGTGGAGATGCTGAGGATGGGTTTATGCAGGTTGTGTTATTAGGAGGTGAGTGGAGATGCTGAGGATGGGTTTCTGCAGGTTGTGTTATTGGAAGGTGAGTGGAGATGCTGAGGATGGGTTTCTGCAGGTTGTGTTATTGGGAGGTTAGTGGAGATGCTGAGGATGGGTTTCTGCAGGTTGTGTTATTGGGAGGTGAGTGGAGATGCTGAGGATGGGTTTCTGCAGGTTGTGTTATTGGGAGGTGAGTGGAGATGCTGAGGATGGGTTTCTGCAGGTTGTGTTATTGGAAGGTTAGTGAAGAGGCTGAGGATGGGTTTCTGCAGGTTGTGTTATTGGGAGGTGAGTGGAGATGCTGAGGATGGGTTTCTGCAGGTTGTGTTATTGGAAGGTTAGTGAAGATGCTGAGAATGGGTTTCTGCAGGTTGTGTTATTGGGAGGTTAGTGGAGATGCTGAGGGTGGGTTTCTGCAGGTTATGTTATTGGAAGGTGAGTGAAGATGCTGAGGATGGGTTTCTGCAGGTTGTGTTATTGGGAGGTGAGTGGAGATGCTGAGGATGGGTTTCTGCAGGTTGTGTTATTGGAAGGTGAGTGGAGATGCTGAGGATGGGTTTCTGCAGGTTGTGTTATTAGGAGGTGAGTGGAGATGCTGAGGATGGGTTTCTGCAGGTTGTGTTATTGGAAGGTGAGTGGAGATGCTGAGGATGGGTTTCTGCAGGTTGTGTTATTGGGAGGTTAGTGGAGATGCTGAGGATGGGTTTCTGCAGGTTATGTCATTGGAAGGTGAGTGGAGATGCTGAGGATGGGTTTCTGCAGGTTGTGTTATTGGGAGGTGAGTGGAGATGCTGAGGATGGGTTTCTGCAGGTTGTGTTATTGGGAGGTTAGTGGAGATGCTGAGGATGGGTTTCTGCAGGTTATGTTATTGGAAGGTGAGTGAAGATGCTGAGGATTGGTTTCTGCAGGTTGTGTTATTGGAAGGTGAGTGGAGATGCTGAGGATGGGTTTTCGCAGGTTGTGTTATTGGGAGGTTAGTGGAGATGCTGAGGACGGGTTTCTGCAGGTTATGTCATTGGTAGGTGAGTGGAGATGCTGAGGATGGGTTTCTGCAGGTTGTGTTATTGGAAGGTGAGTGGAACATGCTGAGGATGGGTTTCTGCAGGTTGTGTTATTGGGAGGTGAGTGGAGATGCTGAGGATGGGTTTCTGCAGGTTGTGTTATTGGAAGGTTAGTGAAGAGGCTGAGGATGGGTTTCTGCAGGTTGTTTTATTGGAAGGTGAGTGAAGATGCTGAGGATTGTTTTCTGCAGGTTGTGTTATTGGAAGGTTAGTGGAGGTGCTGAGAATGGGTTTCTGCAGGTTGTGTTATTGGAAGGTGAGTGAAGAGGCTGAGGATGGGTTTCTGCAGGTTGTTTTATTGGAAGGTGAGTGAAGATGCTGAGGATTGTTTTCTGCAGGTTGTGTTATTGGGAGGTGAGTGAAGATGCTGAGGATGGGTTTCTGCAGGTTGTGTTATTGGGAGGTTAGTGGAGATGCTGAGGATGGGTTTCTGCAGGTTATGTTATTGGAAGGTGAGTGAAGATGCTGAGGATGGGTTTCTGCAGGTTGTGTTATTGGGAGGTGAGTGGAGATGCTGAGGATGGGTTTCTGCAGGTTGTGTTATTGGAAGGTGAGTGGAGATGCTGAGGATGGGTTTCTGCAGGTTGTGTTATTAGGAGGTGAGTGGAGATGCTGAGGATGGGTTTCTGCAGGTTGTGTTATTGGAAGGTGAGTGGAGATGCTGAGGATGGGTTTCTGCAGGTTGTGTTATTGGGAGGTTAGTGGAGATGCTGAGGATGGGTTTCTGCAGGTTGTGTTATTGGGAGGTGAGTGGAGATGCTGAGGATGGGTTTCTGCAGGTTGTGTTATTGGGAGGTGAGTGGAGATGCTGAGGATGGGTTTCTGCAGGTTGTGTTATTGGAATGTTAGTGAAGAGGCTGAGGATGGGTTTCTGCAGGTTGTGTTATTGGGAGGTGAGTGGAGATGCTGAGGATGGGTTTCTGCAGGTTGTGTTATTGGAAGGTTAGTGAAGATGCTGAGAATGGGTTTCTGCAGGTTGTGTTATTGGGAGGTTAGTGGAGATGCTGAGGGTGGGTTTCTGCAGGTTATGTTATTGGAAGGTGAGTGAAGATGCTGAGGATGGGTTTCTGCAGGTTGTGTTATTGGGAGGTGAGTGGAGATGCTGAGGATGGGTTTCTGCAGGTTGTGTTATTGGAAGGTGAGTGGAGATGCTGAGGATGGGTTTCTGCAGGTTGTGTTATTAGGAGGTGAGTGGAGATGCTGAGGATGGGTTTCTGCAGGTTGTGTTATTGGAAGGTGAGTGGAGATGCTGAGGATGGGTTTCTGCAGGTTGTGTTATTGGGAGGTTAGTGGAGATGCTGAGGATGGGTTTCTGCAGGTTATGTCATTGGAAGGTGAGTGGAGATGCTGAGGATGGGTTTCTGCAGGTTGTGTTATTGGGAGGTGAGTGGAGATGCTGAGGATGGGTTTCTGCAGGTTGTGTTATTGGGAGGTGAGTGGAGATGCTGAGGATGGGTTTCTGCAGGTTGTGTTATTGGAAGGTTAGTGAAGAGGCTGAGGATGGGTTTCTGCAGGTTGTTTTATTGGAAGGTGAGTGAAGATGCTGAGGATTGTTTTCTGCAGGTTGTGTTATTGGAAGGTTAGTGGAGATGCTGAGAATGGGTTTCTGCAGGTTATGTCATTGGAAGGTGAGTGGAGATGCTGAGGATGGGTTTCTGCAGGTTGTGTTATTGGGAGGTGAGTGGAGATGCTGAGGATGGGTTTCTGCAGGTTGTGTTATTGGGAGGTGAGTGGAGATGCTGAGGATGGGTTTCTGCAGGTTGTGTTATTGGAAGGTTAGTGAAGAGGCTGAGGATGGGTTTCTGCAGGTTGTTTTATTGGAAGGTGAGTGAAGATGCTGAGGATTGTTTTCTGCAGGTTGTGTTATTGGAAGGTTAGTGGAGATGCTGAGAATGGGTTTCTGCAGGTTGTGCTATTTGAAGGTGAGTGAAGAGGCTGAGGATGGGTTTCTGCAGGTTGTTTTATTGGAAGGTGAGTGAAGATGCTGAGGATTGTTTTCTGCAGGTTGTGTTATTGGGAGGTAAGTGGAGATGCTGAGGATGGGTTCTGCAGGTTGTGTTATTGAAAGATTAGTGAATATGTTGTGGATGGGTTTCTGCAGGTTGTGTTATTGGAAGGTGAGTGGTGATGCTGAGGATGGGTTTCTGCAGGTTGTGTTATTGCGAGGTGAGTGGAGATGCTGAGGATGGGTTTCTGCAGGTTGTGTAATTGGGAGGTGAGTGGAGATGCTGAGGATGGGTTTCTGCAGGTTGTGTTATTGGGAGGTGAGTGGAGATGATGAGGATGGGTTTCTGCAGGTTGTGTTATTGGGAGGTGAGTGGAGATGCAGAGGATGGGTTTCTGTAGGTTGTGTTATTGGGAGGTGAGTGGAGATGCTGAGGATGGGTTTCTGCAGGTTGTGTTATTGGGAGGTGAGTGGAGATGCTGAGGATGGGTTTCTGCAGGTTGTGTTATTGGAAGGTGAGTGAAGATGTTGAGAATGGGTTTTGGCAGGTTGTGTTATTGGGAGGATATTAAAGATGCTGAGGATGGGTTTCTGCAGGTTGTGTTCTTGGGAGGTGAGTGGAGATGCTGAGGATGGGTTTCTGCAGGTTGTGTTATTGGAAGGTGACTGGGGATGCTGAGGATGGGTTTCTGCAGGTTGTGTTATTGGGAGGTTAGTGAAGATGCTGAGGATGTGTTTCTGCAGGTTGTGTTATTGGGAGGTGAGTGGAGATGCTGAGGATGTGTTTCTGCAGGTTCTGTTATTGGGAGGTGAGTGAAGATGCTGAGGATGGGTTTCTGCAGGTTGTGTTATTGGGAGGTGAGTGGAGATCCTGAGGATGGGTTTCTGCAGGTTATGTTATTGGAAGGTGAGTGAAGATGCTGAGGATGGGTTCTGCAGGTTGTGTTATTGGAAGGTGAGTGAAGATGCTGAGGATGGGTTCTGCAGGTTGTGTTATTGGAAGATTTGTGAAGATGCTGAGGATGGGTTTCTGCAGGTTGTGTTATTGGGAGGTGAGTGGAGATGCTGAGGATTGGTTTCTGCAGGTTGTGTTATTGGAAGGTGAGTGGAGATGCTGAGGATGGGTTTCTGCAGGTTGTGTTATTGGGAGGTGAGTGGAGATGCTGTGGATGGGTTGATGCAGGTTGTGTGATTGGGAGGTGAGTGAAGATGCTGAGGATGGGTTTCTGCAGGTTGTGTTATTGGGAGGTGAGTGAAGATGCTGAGGATGGGTTTCTGCAGGTTGTGTTATTGGGAGGTGAGTGAAGATGCTGAGGATGGGTTTCTGCAGGTTGTGTTATTGGAAGGTGAGTGAAGATGCTGAGGATGGGTTTCTGCAGGTTGTGTTATTGGGAGGTTAGTGGAGATGCTGAGGATGGGTTTCTGCAGGTTGTGTTATTGGGAGGTTAGTGGAGATGCTGAGGATGGGTTTCTGCAGGTTATGTTATTGGAAGGTGAGTGAAGATGCTGAGGATGGGTTTCTGCAGGTTGTGTTATTGGGAGGTGAGTGGAGATGCTGAGGATGGGTTTCTGCAGGTTGTGTTATTGGAAGGTGAGTGGAGATGCTGAGGATGGGTTTCTGCAGGTTGTGTTTTTAGGAGGTGAGTGGAGATGCTGAGGATGGGTTTCTGCAGGTTGTGTTATTGGAAGGTGAGTGGAGATGCTGAGGATGGGTTTCTGCAGGTTGTGTTATTGGGAGGTTAGTGGAGATGCTGAGGATGGGTTTCTGAAGGTTATGTCATTGGAAGGTGAGTGGAGATGCTGAGGATGGGTTTCTGCAGGTTGTGTTATTGGGAGGTGAGTGGAGATGCTGAGGATGGGTTTCTGCAGGTTGTGTTATTGGGAGGTGAGTGGAGATGCTGAGGATGGGTTTCTGCAGGTTGTGTTATTGGAAGGTTAGTGAAGAGGCTGAGGATGGGTTTCTGCAGGTTGTTTTATTGGAAGGTGAGTGAAGATGCTGAGGATTGTTTTCTGCAGGTTGTGTTATTGGAAGGTTAGTGGAGATGCTGAGAATGGGTTTCTGCAGGTTGTGTTATTTGAAGGTGAGTGAAGATGCTGAGGATTGTTTTCTGCAGGTTGTGTTATTGGGAGGTAAGTGGAGATGCTGAGGATGGGTTCTGCAGGTTGTGTTATTGGAAGATTAGTGAATATGTTGTGGATGGGTTTCTGCAGGTTGTGTTATTGGAAGGTGAGTGGTGATGCTGTGGATGGGTTTCTGCAGGTTGTGTTATTGGGAGGTGAGTGGAGATGCTGAGGATGGGTTTCTGCAGGTTGTGTAATTGGGAGGTGAGTGGAGATGCTGAGGATGGGTTTCTGCAGGTTGTGTTATTGGGAGGTGAGTGGAGATGCTGAGGATGGGTTTCTGCAGGTTGTGTTATTGGGAGGTAAGTGGAGATGCTGAGGATGGGTTCTGCAGGTTGTGTTATTGGAAGATTAGTGAATATGTTGTGGATGGGTTTCTGCAGGTTGTGTTATTGGAAGGTGAGTGGTGATGCTGAGGATGGGTTTCTGCAGGTTGTGTTATTGGGAGGTGAGTGGAGATGCTGAGGATGGGTTTCTGCAGGTTGATTAATTGGGAGGTGAGTGGAGATGCTGAGGATGGGTTTCTGCAGGTTGTGTTATTGGGAGGTGAGTGGAGATGCTGAGGATGGGTTTCTGCAGGTTGTGTTATTGGAAGGTGAGTGAAGATGTTGAGAATGGGTTTCTGCAGGTTGTGTTATTGGGAGGATATTAAAGATGCTGAGGATGGGTTTCTGCAGGTTGTGTTCTTGGGAGGTGAGTGGAGATGCTGAGGATGGGTTTCTGCAGGTTGTGTTATTGGAAGGTGACTGGGGATGCTGAGGATGGGTTTCTGCAGGTTGTGTTATTGGGAGGTTAGTGAAGATGCTGAGGATGTGTTTCTGCAGGTTGTGTTATTGGGAGGTGAGTGGAGATGCTGAGGATGTGTTTCTGCAGGTTCTGTTATTGGGAGGTGAGTGAAGATGCTGAGGATGGGTTTCTGCAGGTTGTGTTATTGGGAGGTGAGTGGAGATGCTGAGGATGGGTTGATGCAGGTTGTGTGATTGGGAGGTGAGTGAAGATGCTGAGGATGGGTTTCTGCAGGTTGTGTTATTGGAAGGTGAGTGAAGATGCTGAGGATGGGTTCTGCAGGTTGTGTTATTGGAAGATTTGTGAAGATGCTGAGGATGGGTTTCTGCAGGTTGTGTTATTGGGAGGTGAGTGGAGATGCTGAGGATTGGTTTCTGCAGGTTGTGTTATTGGAAGGTGAGTGGAGATGCTGAGGATGGGTATCTGCAGGTTGTGTTATTGGGAGGTTAGGGAAGATGCTGAGGATGGGTTTCTGCAGGTGGTGTTATTGGGAGATGAGTGGAAATGCTGAGAATGGGTATCTGCAGGTTGTGTTATTGGGAGGTTAGGGAAGATGCTGAGAATTATTTTCTGCAGGTTGTGTTATTGGGAGGTGAGTGGAGATGCTGAGGATGGGTTTCTGCAGGTTGTGTTATTGGGAGGTGAGTGGAGATGCTGAGGATGGGTTTATGCAGGTTGTGTTATTGGAAGGTTAGGGAAGATGCTGAGGATGGGTTTCTGCAGGTTGTGTTATTAGGAGGTGAGTGGAGATGCTGAGGATGGGTTTCTGCAGGTTGTGTTATTGGGAGGTGAGTGGAGATGCTGAGGATAGGTTTCTGCAGATTGTGTTATTGGGAGGTGTGTGGAGATGCGGAGGATGAGACTCTGCAGGTTTTGTTATTGGAAGGTTAGGGAAGATGCTGAGGATGGTTTTTTGCAGACTGTGTTATTGGGAGGTGAATGAAGATGCTGAGGATGGGTATCTGCAGGTTGTGTTATTGGGAGGTGAGTGGAAATGCTGAGGATGGGTTTCTGCATGTTGTGTTATTGGGAGGTTAGTGGAGATGCTGAGGATGGGTTTCTGCAGGTTGTGTTATTGGGAGGTGAGTGGAGATGCTGAGGATGGGTTTCTGCAGGTTGTGTTATTGGGAGGATAGTGGAGATGCTGAGGATGGGTTTCTGCAGGTTGTGTTATTGGGAGGTGAGTGAAGATGCTGAGGATGGGTTTCTGCAGGTTGTGTTATTGGGAGGTGAGTGGAGATGCTGAGAATTGGTTTCTGCAGGTTGTGTTATTGGAAGGTGAGTGAAGCTGCTGAGGATGGGTTCTGCAGGTTGTGTTATTGGAAGATTTGTGAAGATGCTGAGGATGGGTTTCTGCAGGTTGTGTTATTGGGAGGTGAGTGAAGATGCTGAGGATGGGTTTCAGCAGGTTGTGTTATTGGGAGGTGAGTGGAGATGCTGAGGATGGGTATCTGCAGGTTGTGTTATTGGGAGGTTAGGGAAGATGCTGAGGATGGGTTTCTGCAGGTGGTGTTATTGGGAGATGAGTGGAAATGCTGAGAATGGGTATCTGCAGGTAGTGTTATTGGGAGGTTAGGGAAGATGCTGAGAATTATTTTCTGCAGGTTGTGTTATTGGGAGGTGAGTGGAGATGCTGAGGATGGGTTCTGCAGGTTGTGTTATTGGGAGGTGAGTAGAGATGCTGAGGATGGGTTTCTGCAGGTTGTGTTATTGGGAGGTGAGTGGAGATGCTGAGGATGGATTTATGCAGATTGTGTTATTGGGAGGTGAGTGGAGATGCTGAGGATGGGTTCTGCAGGTTGTGTTATTGGGAGGTGAGTAGAGATGCTGAGGATGGGTTTCTGCAGGTTGTGTTATTGGGAGGGGAGTGGAGATGAATAAGAAGGGTTTCTGCAGGATGTGTTATTGGGAGGTGAGTGGAGATGCTGAGGATGGGTTTCTGCAGGTTGTTTTATTGGAAAGTTAGGGAAGATGCTGCGATGGTTTTCTGCAGGTTGTGTTATTGGGAGGGGAGTGGAGATGAATAAGATGGGTTTCTGCAGGTTGTGTTGTTGGAAGGTTGGCGAAGATGCTGAGGATGGTTTTCTGCAGATTGTGTTATTGGAAGGTTAGTGAAGATGCTGAGGATGGGTTTCTGCAGGTTGTGTTATTGGAAGGTTAGGGAAGATGCTGAGGATGGGTTTCTGAAGGCTGTGTTATTGGGAGGTGAGTGGAGATGCTGAGGATGGGTTTCTGCAGGTTGTGTTATTGGGAGGATAGTGGAGATGCTGAGGATGGGTTTCTGCAGGTTGTGTTATTGGGAGGTGAGTGAAGATGCTGAGGATGGGTTTCTGCAGGTTGTTTTATTGGGAGGTGAGTGGAGATGCTGAGAATTGGTTTCTGCAGGTTGTGTTATTGGAAGGTGAGTGAAGATGCTGAGGATGGGTTCTGCAGGTTGTGTTATTGGAAGATTTGTGAAGATGCTGAGGATGGGTTTCTGCAGGTTGTGTTATTGGGAGGTGAGTGGAGATGCTGAGGATGGTTTTCTGCAGGTTGTGTTATTGGGAGGTGAGTGGAGATGCTGAGGATGGGTTACTGCAGGTTGTGTTATTGGGGGGTGAGTGGAGATGCTGAGGATGGGTTTCTGCAGGTTGTGTTATTGGGAGGTGAGTGGAGATGCTGAGGATGGGTATCTGCAGGTTGTGTTATTGGGAGGTTAGGGAAGATGCTGAGGATGAGTTTCTGCAGGTGGTCTTATTGGGAGATGAGTGGAAATGCTGAGAATGGGTATCTGCAGGTTGTGTTATTGGGAGGTTAGTGAAGATGCTGAGGATGGGTTTCTGCAGGTTGTGTTATTGGAAGGTTAGGGAAGATGCTGAGGATGGGTTTCTGCAGGTTGTGTTATTGGAAGGTTAGTGAAGATGCTGAGGATGGGTTTCTGCAGGTTGTGTTATTGGAAGGTTAGGGAAGATGCTGAGGATGGGTTTCTGCAGGTTGTGTTATTGTGAGGTGAGTGAAGATGCTGAGGATGGGTTTCTGCAGGTTGTGTTATGGGAAGGTGAGTGGAGATGCTGAGGATAGGTTTCTGCAGATTGTGTTATTGGGAGGTGTGTGGAGATGCGGAGGATGAGATTCTGCAGGTTTGTTATTGGAAGGTTAGGGAAGATGCTGAGGATGGTTTTCTGCAGACTGTGTTATTGGGAGGTGAGTGAAGATGCTGAGGATGGGTATCTGCAGGTTGTGTTATTGGGAGGTGAGTGGAGATGCTGAGGATGGGTTTCTGCATGTTGTGTTATTGGGAGGTTAGTGGAGATGCTGAGGATAGGTTTCTGCAGGTTGTGTTATTGGGAGGTGAGTGGAGATGCTGAGGATGGGTTTCTGCAGGTTGTGTTATTGGGAGGATAGTGGAGATGCTGAGGATGGGTTTCTGCAGGTTGTGTTATTGGGAGGTGAGTGAAGATGCTGAGGCTGGGTTTCTGCAGGTTGTGTTATTGGGAGGTGAGTGGAGATGCTGAGAATTGGTTTCTGCAGGTTGTGTTATTGGAAGGTGAGTGAAGCTGCTGAGGATGGGTTCTGCAGGTTGTGTTATTGGAAGATTTGTGAAGATGCTGAGGATGGGTTTCTGCAGGTTGTGTTATTGGGAGGTGAGTGGAGATGCTGAGAATTGGTTTCTGCAGGTTGTGTTATTGGAAGGTGAGTAAAGCTGCTGAGGATGGGTTCTGCAGGTTGTGTTATTGGAAGATTTGTGAAGATGCTGAGGATGGGTTTCTGCAGGTTGTGTTATTGGGAGGTGAGTGGAGATGCTGAGGATGGGTATCTGCAGGTTGTGTTATTGGGAGGTTAGGGAAGATGCTGAGGATGGGTTTCTGCGGGTGGTGTTATTGGGAGATGAGTGGAAATGCTGAGAATGGGTATCTGCAGGTTGTGTTATTGGGAGGTGAGTAGAGATGCTGAGGATGGGTTTCTGCAGGTTGTGTTATTGGGAGGTGAGTGGAGATGCTGAGGATGGGTTTATGCAGATTGTGTTATTGGGAGGTGAGTGGAGATGCTGAGGATAGGTTTCTGCAGATTGTGTTATTGGGAGGTGTGTGGAGATGCGGAGGATGAGATTCTGCAGGTTTGTTATTGGAAGGTTAGGGAAGATGCTGAGGATGGTTTTCTGCAGACTGTGTTATTGGGAGGTGAGTGAAGATGCTGAGGATGGGTATCTGCAGGTTGTGTTATTGGGAGGTGAGTGGAGATGCTGAGGATGGGTTTCTGCATGTTGTGTTATTGGGAGGTTAGTGGAGATGCTGAGGATGGGTTTCTGCAGGTTGTGTTATTGGGAGGTGAGTGGAGATGCTGAGGATGGGTTTCTGCAGGTTGTGTTATTGGGAGGATAGTGGAGATGCTGAGGATGGGTTTCTGCAGGTTGTGTTATTGGGAGGTGAGTGAAGATGCTGAGGCTGGGTTTCTGCAGGTTGTGTTATTGGGAGGTGAGTGGAGATGCTGAGAATTGGTTTCTGCAGGTTGTGTTATTGGAAGGTGAGTGAAGCTGCTGAGGATGGGTTCTGCAGGTTGTGTTATTGGAAGATTTGTGAAGATGCTGAGGATGGGTTTCTGCAGGTTGTGTTATTGGGAGGTGAGTGGAGATGCTGAGGATGGGTATCTGCAGGTTGTGTTATTGGGAGGTTAGGGAAGATGCTGAGGATGGGTTTCTGCAGGTGGTGTTATTGGGAGATGAGTGGAAATGCTGAGAATGGGTGTCTGCAGGTTGTGTCATTGGGAGGTGTGTAGAGATGCTGAGGATGGGTTTCTGCAGGTTGTGTTATTGGGAGGTGAGTGGAGATGCTGAGGATGGGTTTATGCAGATTGTGTTATTGGGAGGTGAGTGGAGATGCTGAGGATGGTTTTCTGCAGGTTGTGTTATTGGGAGGGAAGTGGATTTGAATAAGATGGGTTTCTGCAGGTTGTCTTGTTGGAAGGTTGGGGAAGATGCTGAGGATGGTTTTCTGCAGATTGTGTTATTGGAAGGTTAGTGAACATGCTGAGGATGGGTTTCTGCAGGTTGTGTTATTGGAAGGTTAGGGAAGATGCTGAGGATGGGTTTCTGAAGGCTGTGTTATTGCGAGGTGAGTGGAGATGCTGAGAATGGGTTTCTGCAGGTTGTGTTATTGGGAGGTGAGTGAAGATGCTGAGAATGCGTTTCTGCAGGTTGTGTTACTGGGAGGTGAGTGGAGTTGCTGAGGATGGGTTTCTGCAGGTTGTGTTATTGGGAGGTGAGTGGAGATGCTGAGGATGGGTTTCTGCAGGTTGTGTTATTGGGAGGTGAGTGAAGATGCTGAGGATAGGTTTCTGCAGATTGTGTTATTGGGAGGTGTGTGGAGATGCGGAGGATGAGATTCTGCAGGTTTGTTATTGGAAGGTTAGGGAAGATGCTGAGGATGGTTTTCTGCAGACTGTGTTATTGGGAGGTGAGTGAAGATGCTGAGGATGGGTATCTGCAGGTTGTGTTATTGGGAGGTGAGTGGAGATGCTGAGGATGGGTTTCTGCATGTTGTGTTATTGGGAGGTTAGTGGAGATGCTGAGGATGGGTTTCTGCAGGTTGTGTTATTGGGAGGTGAGTGGAGATGCTGAGGATGGGTTTCTGCAGGTTGTGTTATTGGGAGGATAGTGGAGATGCTGAGGATGGGTTTCTGCAGGTTGTGTTATTGGGAGGTGAGTGAAGATGCTGAGGCTGGGTTTCTGCAGGTTGTGTTATTGGGAGGTGAGTGGAGATGCTGAGAATTGGTTTCTGCAGGTTGTGTTATTGGAAGGTGAGTGAAGCTGCTGAGGATGGGTTCTGCAGGTTGTGTTATTGGAAGATTTGTGAAGATGCTGAGGATGGGTTTCTGCAGGTTGTGTTATTGGGAGGTGAGTGGAGATGCTGAGGATGGGTATCTGCAGGTTGTGTTATTGGGAGGTTAGGGAAGATGCTGAGGATGGGTTTCTGCAGGTGGTGTTATTGGGAGATGAGTGGAAATGCTGAGAATGGGTATCTGCAGGTTGTGTTATTGGGAGGTGAGTAGAGATGCTGAGGATGGGTTTCTGCAGGTTGTGTTATTGGGAGGTGAGTGGAGATGCTGAGGATGGGTTTATGCAGATTGTGTTATTGGGAGGTGAGTGGAGATGCTGAGGATGGTTTTCTGCAGGTTGTGTTATTGGGAGGGAAGTGGAGATGAATAAGATGGGTTTCTGCAGGTTGTCTTGTTGGAAGGTTGGGGAAGATGCTGAGGATGGTTTTCTGCAGATTGTGTTATTGGAAGGTTAGTGAAGATGCTGAGGATGGGTTTCTGCAGGTTGTGTTATTGGAAGGTTAGGGAAGATGCTGAGGATGGGTTTCTGAAGGCTGTGTTATTGCGAGGTGAGTGGAGATGCTGAGAATGGGTTTCTGCAGGTTGTGTTATTGGGAGGTGAGTGAAGATGCTGAGAATGCGTTTCTGCAGGTTGTGTTACTGGGAGGTGAGTGGAGTTGCTGAGGATGGGTTTCTGCAGGTTGTGTTATTGGGAGGTGAGTGGAGATGCTGAGGATGGGTTTCTGCAGGTTGTGTTATTGGGAGGTGAGTGAAGATGCTGAGGATGGGTTTCTGCAGGTTGTGTTATTGGGAGGTGAGTGGAGATGCTGAGGATGGGTTTCTGCAGGTTGCGTTATTGGGTGGTGAGTGGAGATGCTGAGGATGGGTTTCTGCAGGTTGTGTTATTGGGAGGTGAGTGAAGATGCTGAGGATGGGTTTCTGCAGGTTGTTTTATTGGAAGGTGAGTGAAGATGCTGAGGATGGGTTTCTGCAGGTTGTGTTATTGGGAGGTAAGTGGAGATGCTCAGGATGGATTCTGAAGGTTGTGTTATTGGGAGGTGAGTAGAGATGCTGAGGATAGGTTTCTGCAGGTTGTGTAATTGGGAGGTTATTGAAGATGCTGAGGAGGGTTTCTGCAGGTTTTTTTATTGGAAGGTGAGTGGAGATGCTGAGGATGGGTTTCGGCATGTTGTGTTATTGGAAGGTTAGGGAGGATGCTGAGGATGGTTTTCTGCAGACTGTGTTATTGGAAGGTTAGTGAAGATTCTGAGGATGGGTTTCTGCAGGTTGTGTTACTGGGAGTTGAGTTGAGATGCTGAGGATGGGTTTCTGCAGGTTGTGTTATTGGAAGGTTAGTGAAGATGCTGAGAATGGGTTTCTGCAGGTTGTGTTATTAGGAGGTGAGTGAAGATGCTGAGAAGGGGTTTCTGCAGGTTGTGTTATTGGGAGGTGAGTGGAGATGTTGAGAATGAATTTCTACAGTTTTTGTTATTGGAAGGTGAGTGAAGATGCTGAGGATGGGTTTCTGCAGGTTGTGTTATTGGGAGGTAAGTGAGATGCTCAGGATGGATTCTGCAGGTTGTGTTATTGGGAGGTGAGTAGAGATGCTGAGGATGGGTTTCTGCAGGTTGTGTAATTGGGAGGTTATTGAAGATGCTGAGGAGGGTTTCTGCAGGTTTTGTTATTGGAAGGTGAGTGGAGATGCTGAGGATGGGTTTCGGCATGTTGTGTTATTGGAAGGTTAGGGAGGATGCTGAGGATGGTTTTCTGCAGACTGTGTTATTGGAAGGTTAGTGAAGATTCTGAGGATGGGTTTCTGCAGGTTGTGTTACTGGGAGGTGAGTTGAGATGCTGAGGATGGGTTTCTGCAGGTTGTGTTATTGGAAGGTTAGTGAAGATGCTGAGAATGGGTTTCTGCAGATTGTGTTATTGGGAGGTGAGTGAAGATGCTGAGAAGGGGTTTCTGCAGGTTGTGTTATTGGGAGGTGAGTGGAGATGTTGAGAATGAATTTCTACAGGTTTTGTTATTGGAAGGTTATTGAAGATGCTGAGGAGGGTTTCTGCAGGTTGTGTTATTGGAAGGTGAGTGGAGATGCTGAGGATGGGTTTCTGCAGGTTGTGTTATTGGGAGGTGAGTGAAGATGCTGAGGATGGGTTTCTGCAGGTTGTTTATTGGGAGGTGAGTGGAGATGCTGAGGATGGGTTTCTGCAGGTTGTGTTATTGGGAGGTGAGTGAAGATGCTAAGGATGGGTTTCTGCAGGTCGTGTTATTGGGAGGTGAGTGGAGATGCTGAGGATGGGTTTCTGCAGATTGTGTTATTGGGAGGTGAGTGAAGATGCTGAGGATGGGTTTCTGCAGGTTGTGTTATTGGGAGGTGAGTGGAGATGCTGAGGATGGGTTTCTGCAGGTTGTGTTATTGGGAGGTGAGTGAAGATGCTGAGGATGGGTTTCTGCAGGTTGTGTTATTGGGAGGTGAGTGGAGATGCTGAGGATGGGTTTCTGCAGGTTGTGTTATTGGGAGGTGAGTGGAGATGCTGAGGATGGGTTTCTGCAGGTTGTGTTATTGGGAGGTGAGTGAAGATGCTGAGGATGGGTTTCTGCAGGTTGTGTTATTGGGAGGTGAGTGAAGATGCTGAGGATGGGTTTCTGCAGGTTGTGCTATTGGAAGGTTAGTGAAGATGCTGAGGATGGGTTTCTGCAGGTTGTGTTATTGGGGGGTGAGTGAAGATGCTGAGGATGGGTTTCTGCAGGTTGTGTTATTGGAAGGTGAGTGGAGACGCTGGGGATGGGTTTCTGCAGGTTGTGTTATTGGAAGGTTAGTGAAGATGTTGAGGATAGGTTTCTGCAGGTTGTTTTATTGGGAGGTGAGTGGAGATGCTGAGGATGGGTTTCTGCGGGTTGTGTTTTTGGGAGGTGAGTGAAGATGCTGAGGATGGGTTTCTGCAGGTTGTGTTATTGGGAGGTGAGTGGAGATGCTGAGGATGGGTTTCTGCAGGTTGTGTTATTGGGAGGTGAGTGTAGATGCTGAGGATGGGTTTCTGCAGGTTGTGTTATTGGGAGGTGAGTGGGGATGCTGAGGATGGGTTTCTGCAGGTTGTGTTATTTGAAGGTGAGTGGAGACGCTGGGGATGGGTTTCTGCAGGTTGTGTTATTGGAAGGTGAGTGGAGATGCTGAGGATGGGTTTCTGCAGGTTGCGGTATTGGGAGGTGAGTGAAGATGCTGAGGATGGGTTTCTGCAGGTTGTGCTATTGGAAGGTTAGTGAAGATGCTGAGGATGGGTTTCTGCAGGTTGTGTTATTGGGAGGTGAGTGGAGATGCTGAGGATGGGTTTCTGCAGGTTGTGTTATTGGGAGGTGAGTGGAGATGCTGAGGATGGGTTTCTGCAGGTTGTGTTATTGGGGGGTGAGTGAAGATGCTGAGGATGGGTTTCTGCAGGTTCTGTCATTGGAAGGTCAGTGGAGACGCTGGGGATGGGTTTCTGCAGGTTGTGTTATTGGAAGGTTAGTGAAGATGTTGAGGATAGGTTTCTGCAGGTTGTGTTATTGGGAGGTGAGTGGAGATGCTGAGGATGGGTTTCTGCGGGTTGTGTTTTTGGGAGGTGAGTGAAGATGCTGAGGATGGGTTTCTGCAGGTTGTGTTATTGGAAGGTGACTGGGGATGCTGAGGATGGGTTTCTGCAGGTTGTGTTATTGGGAGGTTAGTGAAGATGCTGAGGATGTGTTTCTGCAGGTTGTGTTATTGGGAGGTGAGTGGAGATGCTGAGGATGTGTTTCTGCAGGTTGTGTTATTGGGAGGTGAGTGAAGATGCTGAGGATGGGTTTCTGCAGGTTGTGTTATTGGGAGGTGAGTGGAGATGCTGAGGATGGGTTTCTGCAGGTTGTGTTATTGGGAGGTGAGTGAAGATGCTGAGGATGGGTTTCTGCAGGTTGTGTTATTCGAAGGTTAGTGAAGATGCTGAGAATGGGTTTCTGCAGGTTGTGTTATTGGGAGGTTAGTGGAGATGCTGAGGATGGGTTTCTGCAGGTTATGTTATTGGAAGGTGAGTGAAGATGCTGAGGAGGGGTTTCTGCAGGTTGTGTTATTGGGAGGTGAGTGGAGATGCTGAGGATGGGTTTCTGCAGGTTGTGTTATTGGAAGGTGAGTGGAGATGCTGAGGATGGGTTTCTGCAGGTTGTGTTATTAGGAGGTGAGTGGAGATGCTGAGGATGGGTTTCTGCAGGTTGTGTTATTGGAAGGTGAGTGGAGATGCTGAGGATGGGTTTCTGCAGGATGTGTTATTGGGAGGTTAGTGGAGATGCTGAGGACGGGTTTCTGCAGGTTATGTCATTGGAAGGTGAGTGGAGATGCTGAGGATGGGTCTCTGCAGGTTGTGTTATTGGCAGGTGAGTGGAGATGCTGAGGATGGGTTTCTGCAGGTTGTGTTATTGGGAGGTGAGTGGAGATGCTGAGGATGGGTTTCTGCGGGTTGTGTTTTTGGGAGGTGAGTGAAGATGCTGAGGATGGGTTTCTGCAGGTTGTGTTATTGGGAGGTGAGTGGAGATGCTGAGGATGGGTTTCTGCAGGTTGTGTTATTGGGAGGTGAGTGTAGATGCTGAGGATGGGTTTCTGCAGGTTGTGTTATTGGGAGGTGAGTGGAGATGCTGAGGATGGGTTTCTGCAGGTTGTGTTATTGGAAGGTGAGTGGAGACGCTGGGGATGGGTTTCTGCAGGTTGTGTTATTGGAAGGTGAGTGGAGATGCTGAGGATGGGTTTCTGCAGGTTGCGGTATTGGGAGGTGAATGAAGATGCTGAGGATGGGTTTCTGCAGGTTGTGCTATTGGAAGGTTAGTGAAGATGCTGAGGATGGGTTTCTGCAGGTTGTGTTATTGGGAGGTGAGTGGAGATGCTGAGGATGGGTTTCTGCAGGTTGTGTTATTGGGAGGTGAGTGGAGATGCTGAGGATGGGTTTCTGCAGGTTGTGTTATTGGGGGGTGAGTGAGGATGCTGAGGATGGGTTTCTGCAGGTTCTGTCATTGGAAGGTCAGTAGAGATGCTGAGGATGGGTTTCTGCAGATTGTGTTATTGGGGGGTGAGTGAAGATGCTGAGGATGGGTTCTGCAGGTTGTGTTATTGGAAGATTAGTGAATATGTTGTGGATGGGTTTCTGCAGGTTGTGTTATTGGAAGGTGAGTGGTGATGCTGAGGATGGGTTTCTGCAGGTTGTGTTATTGGGAGGTGAGTGGAGATGCTGAGGATGGGTTTCTGCAGGTTGTGTTATTGGGAGGTGTGTGGAGATGCAGAGGATGGGTTTCTGCAGGTTGTGTTATTGGGAGGTGAGTGGAGATGCTGAGGATGTGTTTCTGCAGGTTGTGTGATTGGGAGGTGAGTGGAGATGCTGAGGATGGGTTTCTGCAGGTTGTGTTATTGGAAGGTGAGTGAAGATGTTGAGAATGGGTTTCTGCAGGTTGTGTTATTGGGAGGATATTAAAGATGCCGAGGATGGGTTTCTGCAGGTTGTGTTCTTGGGAGGTGAGTGGAGATGCTGAGGATGGGTTTCTGCAGGTTGTGTTATTGGAAGGTGACTGGGGATGCTGAGGATGGGTTTCTGCAGGTTGTGTTATTGGGAGGTTAGTGAAGATGCTGAGGATGTGTTTCTGCAGGTTGTGTTATTGGGAGGTGAGTGGAGATGCTGAGGATGTGTTTCTGCAGGTTGTGTTATTGGGAGGTGAGTGAAGATGCTGAGGATGGGTTACTGCAGGTTGTGTTATTGGGAGGTGAGTGGAGATGCTGAGGATGGGTTTCTGCAGGTTGTGTTATTCGAAGGTTAGTGAAGATGCTGAGAATGGGTTTCTGCAGGTTGTGTTATTGGGAGGTTAGTGGAGATGCTGAGGATGGGTTTCTGCAGGTTATGTTATTGGAAGGTGAGTGAAGATGCTGAGGAGGGGTTTCTGCAGGTTGTGTTATTGGGAGGTGAGTGGAGATGCTGAGGATGGGTTTCTGCAGGTTGTGTTATTGGAAGGTGAGTGGAGATGCTGAGGATGGGTTTCTGCAGGTTGTGTTATTAGGAGGTGAGTGGAGATGCTGTGGATGGGTTTCTGCAGGTTGTGTTATTGGAAGGTGAGTGGAGATGCTGAGGATGTGTTTCTGCAGGTTGTGTTATTGGGAGGTTAGTGGAGATGCTGAGGACGGGTTTCTGCAGGTTATGTCATTGGAAGGTGAGTGGAGATGCTGAGGATGGGTCTCTGCAGGTTGTGTTATTGGGAGGTGAGTGGAGATGCTGAGGATGGGTTTCTGCAGGTTGTGTTATTGGAAGGTTAGTGGAGATGCTGAGAATGGGTTTCTGCAGGTTGTGTTATTGGAAGGTGAGTTAAGAGGCTGAGGATGGGTTTCTGCAGGTTGTTTTATTGGAAGGTGAGTGAAGATGCTGAGGATTGTTTTCTGCAGGTTGTGTTATTGGGAGGTGAGTGAAGATGCTGAGGATGGGTTTCTGCAGGTTGTGTTATTGGGAGGTGAGTGGAGAGTCTGAGGATGGGTTTCTGCAGGTTGTGTTATTGGGAGGTGAGTGAAGATGCTGAGGATGGGTTTCTGCAGGTTGTGTTATTCGAAGGTTAGTGAAGATGCTGAGAATGGGTTTCTGCAGGTTGTGTTATTGGGAGGTTAGTGGAGATGCTGAGGATGGGTTTCTGCAGGTTATGTTATTGGAAGGTGAGTGAAGACGCTGAGGATGGGTTTCTGCAGGTTGTGTTATTGGGAGGTGAGTGGAGATGCTGAGGATGGGTTTCTGCAGGTTGTGTTATTGGAAGGTGAGTGGAGATGCTGAGGATGGGTTTCTGCAGGTTGTGTTATTAGGAGGTGAGTGGAGATGCTGAGGATGGGTTTCTGCAGGTTGTGTTATTGGAAGGTGAGTGGAGATGCTGAGGATTGGTTTCTGCAGGTTGTGTTATTGGGAGGTTAGTGGAGATGCTGAGGATGGGTTTCTGCAGGTTATGTCATTGGAAGGTGAGTGGAGATGCTGAGGATGTGTTTCTGCAGGTTGTGTTATTGGGAGGTGAGCGGAGATGCTGAGGATGGGTTTCTGCAAGTTGTGTTATTGGGAGGTGAGTGGAGATGCTGAGGATGGGTTTCTGCAGGTTGCGTTATTGGAAGGTTAGTGAAGAGGCTGAGGATGGGTTTCTGCAGGTTGCTTTATTGGAAGGTGAGTGAAGATGCTGAGGATTGTTTTCTGCAGGTTGTGTTATTGGAAGGTTAGTGGAGATGCTGAGAATGGGTTTCTGCAGGTTGTGTTATTTGAAGGTGAGTGAAGAGGCTGAGGATGGGTTTCTGCAGGTTGTTTTATTGGAAGGTGAGTGAAGATGCTGAGGATGGGTTTCTGCAGGTTGTGTTATTGGGTGGTGAGTGGAGATGCTGAGGATGGGTTTCTGCAGGTTGTGTTATTGGAAGGTGAGTGGCGACGCTGGGGATGGGTTTCTGCAGGTTGTGTTATTGGAAGGTGAGTGGAGATGCTGAGGATGGGTTTCTGCAGGTTGCGGTATTGGGAGGTGAGTGAAGATGCTGAGGATGGGTTTCTGCAGGTTGTGCTATTGGAAGGTTAGTGAAGATGCTGAGGATGGGTTTCTGCAGGTTGTGTTATTGGGAGGTGAGTGGAGATGCTGAGGATGGGTTTCTGCAGGTTGTGTTATTGGGAGGTGAGTGGAGATGCTGAGGATTGGTTTCTGCAGGTTGTGTTATTGGGGGGTGAGTGAAGATGCTGAGGATGGGTTTCTGCAGGTTCTGTCATTGGAAGGTCAGTAGAGATACTGAGGATGGGTTTCTGCAGATTGTGTTATTGGGGGGTGAGTGAAGATGCTGAGGATGGGTTTCTGCAGGTTCTGTCATTGGAAGGTCAGCAGAGATACTGAAGATGGGTTTCTGCAGGTTGTGTTATTGGAAGATTAGTGGAGATGCTGAGGATGGGTTTCTGCAGGTTGTGTTATTGGGAGGTGAGTGAAGAGGCTGAGGATGGGTTTCTGCAGGTTGTTTTATTGGAAGTTGAGTGAAGATGCTGAGGATTGTTTTCTGCAGGTTGTGTTATTGGGAGGTAAGTGGAGATGCTGAGGATGGGTTCTGCAGGTTGTGTTATTGGAAGATTAGTGAATATGTTGTGGATGGGTTTCTGCAGGTTGTGTTATTGGAAGGTGAGTGGTAATGCTGAGGATGGGTTTCTGCAGGTTGTGTTATTGGGAGGTGAGTGGAGGTGCTGAGGATGGGTTTCTGCAGGTTGTGTTATTGGGAGGTGAGTGGAGATGCAGAGGATGGGTTTCTGCAGGTTGTGTTATTGGGAGGTGAGTGGAGATGCTGAGGATGTGATTCTGCAGGTTGTGTTATTGGGAGGTGAGTGGAGATGCTGAGGATGGGTTTCTGCAGGTTGTGTTATTGGAAGGTGAGTGAAGATGTTGAGAATGGGTTTCTGCAGGTTGTGGTATTGGGAGGATATTAAAGATGCTGAGGAAGGGTTTCTGCAGGTTGTGTTCTTGGGAGGTGAGTGGAGATGCTGAGGATGGGTTTCTGCAGGTTGTGTTATTGGAAGGTGACTGGGGATGCTGAGGATGGGTTTCTGCAGGTTGTGTTATTGGGAGGTTAGTGAAGATGCTGAGGATGTGTTTCTGCAGGTTGTGTTATTGGGAGGTGAGTGAAGATGCTGAGGATGGGTTTCTGCAGGTTGTGTTATTGGGAGGTGTGTGAAGATGCTGAGGATGGGTTTCTGCAGGTTGTGTTATTGGAAGGTTAGTGGAGATGCTGAGGATGGGTTTCTGCAGGTTATGTTATTGGAAGGTGAGTGAAGATGCTGAGGAGGGGTTTCTGCAGGTTGTGTTATTGGGAGGTGAGTGGAGATGCTGAGGATGGGTTTCTGCAGGTTGTGTTATTGGAAGGTGAGTGGAGATGCTGAGGATGGGTTTCTGCAGGTTGTGTTATTGGGAGGTGAGTGGAGATGCTGAGGATGGGTTTCTGCAGGTTGTGTTATTAGGAGGTGAGTGGAGATGCTGAGGATGGGTTTCTGCAGGTTGTGTTATTGGAAGGTGAGTGGAGATGCTGAGGATGGGTTTCTGCAGGTTGTGTTATTGGGAGGTTAGTGGAGATGCTGAGGACGGGTTTCTGCAGGTTATGTCATTGGAAGGTGAGTGGAGATGCTGAGGATGGGTTTCTGCAGGTTGTGTTATTGGAAGGTGAGTGGAGATGCTGAGGATGGGTTTCTGCAGGTTGTGTTATTGGGAGGTGAGTGGAGATGCTGAGGATGGGTTTCTGCAGGTTGTGTTATTGGAAGGTGAGTGGAGATGCTGAGGATGGGTTTCTGCAGGTTGTGTTATTGGGAGGTGAGTGGAGATGCTGAGGATGGGTTTCTGCAAGTTGTGTTATTGGGAGGTGAGTGGAGATGCTGAGGATGGGTTTCTGCAGGTTGTGTTATTGGGAGGTGAGTGGAGATGCTGAGGATGGGTTTCTGCAGGTTGTGTTATTGGAAGGTGAGTGGAGATGCTGACGATGGGTTTCTGCAGGTTGCTTTATTGGAAGGTGAGTGAAGATGCTGAGGATTGTTTTCTGCAGGTTGTGTTATTGGAAGGTTAGTGGAGATGCTGAGAATGGGTTTCTGCAGGTTGTGTTATTTGAAGGTGAGTGAAGAGGCTGAGGATGGGTTTCTGCAGGTTGTTTTATTGGAAGGTGAGTGAAGATGCTGAGGATGGGTTTCTGCAGGTTGTGTTATTGGGAGGTGAGTGGAGATGCTGAGGATGGGTTTCTGCAGGTTGTGTTATTGGAAGGTGAGTGGCGACGCTGGGGATGGGTTTCTGCAGGTTGTGTTATTGGAAGGTGAGTGGAGATGCTGAGGATGGGTTTCTGCAGGTTGCGGTATTGGGAGGTGAGTGAAGATGCTGAGGATGGGTTTCTGCAGGTTGTGCTATTGGAAGGTTAGTGAAGATGCTGAGGATGGGTTTCTGCAGGTTGTGTTATTGGGAGGTGAGTGGAGATGCTGAGGATGGGTTTCTGCAGGTTGTGTTATTGGGAGGTGAGTGGAGATGCTGAGGATGGGTTTCTGCAGGTTGTGTTATTGGGGGGTGAGTGAAGATGCTGAGGATGGGTTTCTGCAGGTTCTGTCATTGGAAGGTCAGTAGAGATGCTGAGGATGGGTTTCTGCAGATTGTGTTATTGGGGGGTGAGTGAAGATGCTGAGGATGGGTTTCTGCAGGTTGTGTTATTGGGAGGTGAGTGGAGATGCTGAGGATGGGTTTCTGCAGGTTGTGTTATTGGGAGGTGAGTGGAGATGCTGAGGATGGGTTTCTGCAGGTTGTGTTATTGGGGGGTGAGTGAAGATGCTGAGGATGGGTTTCTGCAGGTTCTGTCATTGGAAGGTCAGTAGAGATGCTGAGGATGGGTTTCTGCAGGTTGTGTTATTGGGAGGTGAGTGGAGATGTTGAGGATGGGTTTCTGCAGGTTGTGTTATTAGGAGGTGAGTGGAGATGCTGAGGATGGGTTTCTGCAGGTTGTGTTATTGGAAGGTGAGTGGAGATGCTGAGGATGGGTTTCTGCAGGTTGTGTTATTGGGAGGTTAGTGGAGATGCTGAGGACGGGTTTCTGCAGGTTATGTCATTGGAAGGTGAGTGGAGATGCTGAGGATGGGTTTCTGCAGGTTGTGTTATTGGAAGGTGAGTGGAGATGCTGAGGATGGGTTTCTGCAGGTTGTGTTATTGGGAGGTGAGTGGAGATGCTGAGGATGGGTTTCTGCAGGTTGTGGTATTGGAAGGTGAGTGGAGATGCTGAGGATGGGTTTCTGCAGGTTGTGTTATTGGGAGGTGAGTGGAGATGCTGAGGATGGGTTTCTGCAAGTTGTGTTATTGGGAGGTGAGTGGAGATGCTGAGGATGGGTTTCTGCAGGTTGTGTTATTGGGAGGTGAGTGGAGATGCTGAGGATGGGTTTCTGCAGGTTGTGTTATTGGAAGGTGAGTGGAGATGCTGACGATGGGTTTCTGCAGGTTGCTTTATTGGAAGGTGAGTGAAGATGCTGAGGATTGTTTTCTGCAGGTTGTGTTATTGGAAGGTTAGTAGAGATGCTGAGAATGGGTTTCTGCAGGTTGTGTTATTTGAAGGTGAGTGAAGAGGCTGAGGATGGGTTTCTGCAGGTTGTTTTATTGGAAGGTGAGTGAAGATGCTGAGGATGGGTTTCTGCAGGTTGTGTTATTGGGAGGTGAGTGGAGATGCTGAGGATGGGTTTCTGCAGGTTGTGTTATTGGAAGGTGAGTGGCGACGCTGGGGATGGGTTTCTGCAGGTTGTGTTATTGGAAGGTGAGTGGAGATGCTGAGGATGGGTTTCTGCAGGTTGCGGTATTGGGAGGTGAGTGAAGATGCTGAGGATGGGTTTCTGCAGGTTGTGCTATTGGAAGGTTAGTGAAGATGCTGAGGATGGGTTTCTGCAGGTTGTGTTATTGGGAGGTGAGTGGAGATGCTGAGGATGGGTTTCTGCAGGTTGTGTTATTGGGAGGTGAGTGGAGATGCTGAGGATGGGTTTCTGCAGGTTGTGTTATTGGGGGGTGAGTGAAGATGCTGAGGATGGGTTTCTGCAGGTTCTGTCATTGGAAGGTCAGTAGAGATGCTGAGGATGGGTTTCTGCAGATTGTGTTATTGGGGGGTGAGTGAAGATGCTGAGGATGGGTTTCTGCAGGTTCTGTCATTGGAAGGTCAGCAGAGATACTGAAGATGGGTTTCTGCAGGTTGTGTTATTGGAAGATTAGTGGAGATGCTGGGGATGGGTTTCTGCAGGTTGTGTTATTGGGAGGTGAGTGAAGAGGCTGAGGATGGGTTTCTGCAGGTTGTTTTATTGGAAGTTGAGTGAAGATGCTGAGGATTGTTTTCTGCAGATTGTGTTATTGGGAGGTAAGTGGAGATGCTGAGGATGGGTTCTGCAGGTTGTGTTATTGGAAGATTAGTGAATATGTTGTGGATGGGTTTCTGCAGGTTGTGTTATTGGAAGGTGAGTGGTAATGCTGAGGATGGGTTTCTGCAGGTTGTGTTATTGGGAGGTGAGTGGAGATGCTGAGGATGGGTTTCTGCAGGTTGTGTTATTGGGAGGTGAGTGGAGATGCAGAGGATGGGTTTCTGCAGGTTGTGTTATTGGGAGGTGAGTGGAGATGCTGAGGATGTGATTCTGCAGGTTGTGTTATTGGGAGGTGAGTGGAGATGCTGAGGATGGGTTTCTGCAGGTTGTGTTATTGGAAGGTGAGTGAAGATGTTGAGAATGGGTTTCTGCAGGTTGTGGTATTGGGAGGATATTAAAGATGCTGAGGATGGGTTGCTGCAGGTTTTGTTCTTGGGAGGTGAGTGGAGATGCTGAGGATGGGTTTCTGCAGGTTGTGTTATTGGAAGGTGACTGGGGATGCTGAGGATGGGTTTCTGCAGGTTGTGTTATTGGGAGGTTAGTGAAGATGCTGAGGATGTGTTTCTGCAGGTTGTGTTATTGGGAGGTGAGTGAAGATGCTGAGGATGGGTTTCTGCAGGTTGTGTTATTGGGAGGTGAGTGAAGATGCTGAGGATGGGTTTCTGCAGGTTGTGTTATTGGAAGGTTAGTGGAGATGCTGAGGATGGGTTTCTGCAGGTTATGTTATTGGAAGGTGAGTGAAGATGCTGAGGAGGGGTTTCTGCAGGTTGTGTTATTGGGAGGTGAGTGGAGATGCTGAGGATGGGTTTCTGCAGGTTGTGTTATTGGAAGGTGAGTGGAGATGCTGAGGATGGGTTTCTGCAGGTTGTGTTATTGGGAGGTGAGTGGAGATGCTGAGGATGGGTTTCTGCAGGTTGTGTTATTAGGAGGTGAGTGGAGATGCTGAGGATGGGTTTCTGCAGGTTGTGTTATTGGAAGGTGAGTCGAGATGCTGAGGATGGGTTTCAGCAGGTTGTGTTATTGGGAGGTTAGTGGAGATGCTGAGGACGGGTTTCTGCAGGTTATGTCATTGGAAGGTGAGTGGAGATGCTGAGGATGGGTTTCTGCAGGTTGTGTTATTGGAAGGTGAGTGGAGATGCTGAGGATGGGTTTCTGCAGGTTGTGTTATTGGGAGGTGAGTGGAGATGCTGAGGATGGGTTTCTGCAGGTTGTCTTATTGCAAGGTTAGTGAAGAGGCTGAGGATGGGTT
The DNA here is from genome assembly GCF_047496885.1 of Scyliorhinus torazame. Taxonomy (NCBI): domain Eukaryota; kingdom Metazoa; phylum Chordata; class Chondrichthyes; order Carcharhiniformes; family Scyliorhinidae; genus Scyliorhinus; species Scyliorhinus torazame. Next base: position 504,689 of record NW_027307819.1, read on the forward strand.
TCTGCAGGTTGTTTTATTGGAAGGTGAGTGAAGATGCTGAGGATTGTTTTCTGCAGGTTGTGTTATTGGAAGGTTAGTGGAGATGCTGAAAATGGGTTTCTGCAGGTTGTGTTATTGGAAGGTGAGTGAAGATGCTGAGGATGGGTTTCTGCAGGTTGTGTTATTGGAAGGTGAGTGGAGATGCTGAGGATGGGTTTCTGCAGGTTGTGTTATTGGGAGGTGAGTGAAGATGCTGAGGATGGGTTTCTGCAGGTTGTTTTATTGGAAGGTGAGTGAAGATGCTGAGGATTGTTTTCTGCAGGTTGTGTTATTGGGAGGTGAGTGAAGATGCTGAGGATGGGTTTCTGCAGGTTGTGTTATTGGGAGGTGAGTGAAGATGCTGAGGATGGGTTTCTGCAGGTTGTGTTATTCGAAGGTTAGTGAAGATGCTGAGAATGGGTTTCTGCAGGTTGTGTTATTGGGAGGTTAGTGGAGATGCTGAGGATGGGTTTCTGCAGGTTATGTTATTGGAAGGTGAGTGGAGATGCTGAGGATGGGTTTCTGCAGGTTGTGTTATTAGGAGGTGAGTGGAGATGCTGAGGATGGGTTTCTGCAGGTTGTGTTATTGGAAGGTGAGTGGAGATGCTGAGGATGGGTTTCTGCAGGTTGTGTTATTGGGAGGTTAGTGCAGATGCTGAGGATGTGGTTCTGCAGGTTATGTCATTGGAAGGTGAGTGGAGATGCTGAGGATGGGTTTCTGCAGGTTGTATTATTGGGAGGTGAGTGGAGATGCTGAGGATGGGTTTCTGCAGGTTGTGTTATTGGGAGGTGAGATGAGATGCTGAGGATGGGTTTCTGCAGGTTGTGTTATTGGAAGGTTAGTGAAGAGGCTGAGGATGGGTTTCTGCAGGTTGTTTTATTGGAAGGTGAGTGAAGATGCTGAGGATTGTTTTCTGCAGGTTGTGTTATTGGAAGGTTAGTGGAGATGCTGAGAATGGATTTCTGCAGGTTGTGTTATTTGAAGGTGAGTGAAGAGGCTGAGGATGGGTTTCTGCAGGTTGTGTTATTCGAAGGTTAGTGAAGATGCTGAGAATGGGTTTCTGCAGGTTGTGTTATTGGGAGGTTAGTGGAGATGCTGAGGATGGGTTTCTGCAGGTTATGTTATTGGAAGGTGAGTGAAGATGCTGAGGAGGGGTTTCTGCAGGTTGTGTTATTGGGAGGTGAGTGGAGATGCTGAGGATGGGTTTCTGCAGGTTGTGTTATTGGGAGGTTAGTGGAGATGCTGAGGACGGGTTTCTGCAGGTTATGTCATTGGAAGGTGAGTGGAGATGCTGAGGATGGGTTTCTGCAGGTTGTGTTATTGGAAGGTGAGTGGAGATGCTGAGGATGGGTTTCTGCAGGTTGTGTTATTGGGAGGTGAGTGGAGATGCTGAGGATGGGTTTCTGCAGGTTGTGTTATTGGAAGGTTAGTGAAGAGGCTGAGGATGGGTTTCTGCAGGTTGTTTTATTGGAAGGTGAGTGAAGATGCTGAGGATTGTTTTCTGCAGGTTGTGTTATTGGAAGGTTAGTGGAGATGCTGAGAAAGGGTTTCTGCAGGTTGTGTTATTGGAAGGTGAGTGAAGAGGCTGAGGATGGGTTTCTGCAGGTTGTTTTATTGGGAGGTGAGTGAAGATGCTGAGGATGGGTTTCTGCAGGTTGTGTTATTGGGAGGTGAGTGAAGATGCTGAGGATGGGTTTCTGCAGGTTGTGTTATTGGAAGGTTAGTGAAGATGCTGAGAATGGGTTTCTGCAGGTTGTGTTATTGGGAGGTTAGTGGAGATGCTGAGGATGGGTTTCTGCAGGTTATGTTATTGGAAGGTGAGTGAAGATGCTGAGGATGGGTTTCTGCAGGTTGTGTTATTGGGAGGTGAGTGGAGATGCTGAGGATGGGTTTCTGCAGGTTGTGTTATTGGGAGGTGAGTGAAGATGCTGAGGATGGGTTTCTGCAGGTTGTGTTATTCGAAGGTTAGTGAAGATGCTGAGAATGGGTTTCTGCAGGTTGTGTTATTGGGAGGTTAGTGGAGATGCTGAGGATGGGTTTCTGCAGGTTATGTTATTGGAAGGTGAGTGAAGATGCTGAGGATGGGTTTCTGCAGGTTGTGTTATTGGGAGGTGAGTGGAGATGCTGAGGATGGGTTTCTGCAGGTTGTGTTATTGGAAGGTGAGTGAAGATGCTGAGGATGGGTTTCTGCAGGTTGTGTTATTAGGAGGTGAGTGGAGATGCTGAGGATGGGTTTCTGCAGGTTGTGTTATTGGAAGGTGAGTGGAGATGCTGAGGATGGGTTTCTGCAGGTTGTGTTATTGGGAGGTTAGTGGAGATGCAAAGGATGGGTTTCTGCAGGTTATGTCATTGGAAGGTGAGTGGAGATGCTGAGGATGGGTTTCTGCAGGTTGTGTTATTGGGAGGTGAGTGGCGATGCTGAGGATGGGTTTCTGCAGGTTGTGTTATTGGGAGGTGAGTGGAGATGCTGAGGATGGGTTTCTGCAGGTTGTGTTATTGGAAGGTTAGTGAAGAGGCTGAGGATGGGTTTCTGCAGGTTGTTTTATTGGAAGGCGAGTGAAGATGCTGAGGATTGTTTTCTGCAGGTTGTGTTATTGGAAGGTTAGTGGAGATGCTGAGAATGGGTTTCTGCAGGTTGTGTTATTTGAAGGTGAGTGAAGAGGCTGAGGATGGGTTTCTGCAGGTTGTTTTATTGGAAGGTGAGTGAAGATGCTGAGGATTGTTTTCTGCAGGTTGTGTTATTGGGAGGTAAGTGGAGATGCTGAGGATGGGTTCTGCAGGTTGTGTTATTGGAAGATTAGTGAATATGTTGTGGATGGGTTTCTGCAGGTTGTGTTATTGGAAGGTGAGTGGTGATGCTGAGGATGGGTTTCTGCAGGTTGTGTTATTGGGAGGTGAGTGGAGATGCTGAGGATGGGTTTCTGCAGGTTGTGTAATTGGGAGCTGAGTGGAGATGCTGAGGATGGGTTTCTGCAGGTTGTGTTATTGGGAGGTGAGTGGAGATGATGAGGATGGGTTTCTGCAGGTTGTGTTATTGGGAGGTGAGTGGAGATGCAGAGGATGGGTTTCTGCAGGTTGTGTTATTGGGAGGTGAGTGGAGATGCTGAGGATGGGTTTCTGCAGGTTGTGTTATTGGGAGGTGAGTGGAGATGCTGAGGATGGGTTTCTGCAGGTTGTCTTATTGGAAGGTGAGTGAAGATGTTGAGAATGGGTTTCTGCAGGTTGTGTTATTGGGAGGATATTAAAGATGCTGAGGATGGGTTTCTGCAGGTTGTGTTCTTGGGAGGTGAGTGGAGATGCTGAGGATGGGTTTATGCAGGTTGTGTTATTGGAAGGTGACTGGGGATGCTGAGGATGGGTTTCTGCAGGTTGTGTTATTGGGAGGTTAGTGAAGATGCTGAGGATGTGTTTCTGCAGGTTGTGTTATTGGGAGGTGAGTGGAGATGCTGAGGATGTGTTTCTGCAGGTTCTGTTATTGGGAGGTGAGTGAAGATGCTGAGGATGGGTTTCTGCAGGTTGTGTTATTGGGAGGTGAGTGGAGATGCTGAGGATGGGTTGATGCAGGTTGTGTGATTGGGAGGTGAGTGAAGATGCTGAGGATGGGTTTCTGCAGGTTGTGTTATTCGAAGGTTAGTGAAGATGCTGAGAATGGGTTTCTGCAGGTTGTGTTATTGGAAGGTTAGTGGAGATGCTGAGGATGGGTTTCTGCAGGTTGTGTTCTTGGGAGGTGAGTGGAGATGCTGAGGATGGGTTTATGCAGGTTGTGTTATTGGAAGGTGACTGGGGATGCTGAGGATGGGTTTCTGCAGGTTGTGTTATTGGGAGGTTAGTGAAGATGCTGAGGATGTGTTTCTGCAGGTTGTGTTATTGGGAGGTGAGTGGAGATGCTGAGGATGGGTTGATGCAGGTTGTGTGATTGGGAGGTGAGTGAAGATGCTGAGGATGGGTTTCTGCAGGTTGTGTTATTCGAAGGTTAGTGAAGATGCTGAGAATGGGTTTCTGCAGGTTGTGTTATTGGGAGGTTAGTGGAGATGCTGAGGATGGGTTTCTGCAGGTTGTGTTATTGGGAGGTGAGTGGAGATGCTGAGGATGGGTTTCTGCAGGTTGTGTTATTGGAAGGTGAGTGGAGATGCTGAGGATGGGTTTCTGCAGGTTGTGTTATTAGGAGGTGAGTGGAGATGCTGAGGATGGGTTTCTGCAGGTTGTGTTATTGGAAGGTGAGTGGAGAAGCTGAGGATGGGTTTCTGCAGGTTGTGTTATTGGGAGGTTAGTGAAGATGCTGAGGATGTGTTTCTGCAGGTTGTGTTATTGGGAGGTGAGTGGAGATGCAGAGGATGTTTTTCTGCAGGTTGTGTTATTGGGATGTGAGTGAAGATGCTGAGGATGGGTTTCTGCAGGTTGTGTTATTGGGAGGTTAGTGGAGATGCTGAGGATGGGTTTCTGCAGGTTATGTTATTGGGAGGTGAGTGGAGATGCTGAGGATGGGTTTCTGCAGGTTGTGTTATTGGGAGGTGAGTGGAGATGCTGAGGATGGGTTTCTGCAGGTTGTCTTATTGGGAGGTGAGTGGAGATGCTGAGGATGGGTTTCTGCAGGTTGTGTTATTGGAAGTTTAGTGACGATGCTGAGGACGGGGTTCTGCAGTTTTTGTTATTGGAAGGTTAGCGAATATGTTGTGGATGGGTTTCTGCAGGTTGTGTTATTGGAAGGTTAGTGAAGATGCTGAGGATGTGTTTCTGCAGGTTGTGTTATTGGAAGGTTAGTGAAGATGCTGAGGATGGGTTTCTGCAGGTTGTGTTATTGGGAGGTTAGTGAAGATGCTGAGGATGTGTTTCTGCAGGTTGTGTTATTGGAAGGTGAGTGAAGATGCTGAGGATGTGGTTCTGCAGGTTGTGTTATTGGAAGGTGAGTGGAGATGCTGAGGATGGGTTTCTGCAGGTTGTGTTATTGGAAGGTTAGTGGAGATGCTGAGGATATGTTTCTCCAGGTTGTGTTATTGGAAGGTGAGTGGAGATGCTGAGGATGGGTTTCAGCAGGTTGTGTTATTGGAAGGTGAGTGAAGATGCTGAGGATGGGTTTCTGCAGGTTGTGTTATTGTAAGGTTAGTGAAGATGCTGAGGATGGTTTCTGCAGGTTGTGTTATTGGGAGGTGAGTGGAGATGCAGAGGATGGGTTTCTGTAGGTTGTATTATTGGAAGGTTAGTGAAGATGCTTAGGATGGTTTCTCCAGGTTGTGTTATTGGGAGGCGAGTGGAGATGCAGAGGATGGGTTTCTGTAGGTTGTATTATTGGAAGGTTAGTGAAGATGCTGAGGATGGTTTCTCCAGGTTGTGTTATTGGGAGGCGAGTGGAGATGCAGAGGATGGGTTTCTTTAGGTTGTATTATTGGAAGGTGCGTGGAGATGATGAGCATGGGTTTCTGCAGGTTGTGTTATTGGGAGGTGAGTGGAGATGCTGAGAATGGGTTTCTGTAGGTTGTATTATTGGAAGGTGAGTGGAGATGATGAGCATCGGTTTCTGCAGGTTGTCTTATTGGGAGGTTAGTGAAGATGCTGAGGATGGGTTTCTGCAGGTTGTGATATTGGAAGGTGAGTGAAGATGCTGAGGATGGGTTTCTGCAGGTTGTGTTGTTGGGAGGTGAGTTAAGATGCTGAGGATGGGTTTCTGCAGGTTGTGTTGTTGGGAGGTGAGTGAAGATGCTAAGGAGGGTTTCTGCAGGTTGTGTTATTGGGAGGTTAGTGAAGATGCTGAGGATGGTTTTCTGCAGGTTGTTTTATTGGGAGGTGAGTGAAGATGCTGAGGAAGATTTTCTGCAGGTTTTGTTATTGGAAGATTTGTGAAGATGCTGAGGATGGGTTTCTGCAGGTTGTGTTATTGGGAGGTGAGTGGAGATGCTGAGGATGGGTTTCTGCAGGTTGTGTTATTGGGGGGTGAGTGAAGATGCTGAGGATGGGTTTCTGCAGGTTGTGTTATTGGGAGGTTAGTGGAGATGCTGAGGATGGATTTCTGCCGGTTGTGTTATTGGGAGGTGAGTGAAGATGCTGAGGATGGGTTTCTGCAGGTTGTGTTATTGGGAGGTGTGTGGAGGTGCTGGGGATGGGTTTCTGCAGGTTGTGTTATTGGGAGGTGAGTGAAGATGCTGAGGATGGGTTTCTGCAGGTTGTGTTATTGGGAGGTGCGTGGAGATGCTGAGGATGGGTTTCTGCAGGTTGTTTTATTGGAAGGTGAGTGGAGATGCTGAGGATGGGTTTCTGCAGGTTGTGTTATTGGGAGGTGAGTGAAGATGCTGAGGATGGGTTTCTGCATGTTGTGTTATTGGAAGGTGACTGGAGATGCTGAAGATGGGTTTCTGCAGGTTGTGTTATTGGGAGGTGAGTGAAGATGCTGAGGATGCATTTCTGCAGGTTGTGTTATTGGGAGGTGAGTGGAGATGCTGAGAATGGTTTTCTGCAGCTTGTGTTATTGGGAGGTGAGTGGAGATGCTGTGGATGCGTTTCTGAAGGTTGTGTTATTGGAAGCTGAGTGGAGATGCTGAGGATGGAGTTCTGCAGGTTGTGTTATTGGGAGGTGAGTGGAGATGCTGAGAATGGTTTTCTGCAGCATGTGTTATTGGAAGGTGAGTGGAGATGCTGAGGATGCGTTTCTGAAGTTTGTGTTATTGGAAGGTTACTGGAGATGCTGAAGATGGGTTTCTGCAGGTTGTGTTATTGGGAGGTGAGTGAAGATGCTGAGGATGGTTTTCTGCAGCTTGTGTTATTGGGAGGTGAGTGGAGATGCTGAGGATGCGTTTCTGCAGGTTGTGTTATTGGAATGTTCGTGAAGATGATGAGGATGGGTTTCTGCAGGTTGTGTTATTGGGAGGTGAGTGGAGATGCTGAGGATGGGTTTCTGCAGGTTGTGTTATTGGGAGGTGAGTTGAGATGCTGAGGATGGGTTTCTGCAGGTTGTGTTATTGGGAGGTGAGTGAAGATGCTGAGGATGGGATTCTGCAGGTTGTATTATTGGGAGGTTAGTGGAGATGCTGAGGATGGGTTTCTGCAGGTTGTGTTATTGGGAGGTGAGTGGAGATGCTGAGGATGGGTTTCTGCAGGTTGTGTTATTGGAAGGTTAGTGGAGATGCTGAAGATGGGTTTCTGCAGGTTGTGTTACTGGGAGGTGAGTGAAGATGCTGAGGATGGGTTTCTGCAGGTTATGTTATTGGGAGGTGAGTGGAGATGCTGAGGACGGGTTTCTGCAGGTTGTGTTATTGGGAGGTGTGTGAAGATGCTGAGGATGGGTTTCTACAGGTTGTGTTATTGGGAGGTGGGTGAAGATGCTGAGGATGGGATTCTGCAGGTTATGGTATTGGGAAGTGAGTGGAGATGCTGAGCATGGGTTTCTGCAGGTTGTGTTGTTGGGAGGTTAGTGGAGATGCTGAGGATGGTTTTCTGCAGACTGTGTTATTGGGAGGTGAGTGGAGATGCTGAGGATGGGTTTCTGCAGGTTGTGTTATTGGGAGGTGAATGACGATGCTGAGGATGGGTTTCTGCAGGTTGTGTTATTGGGAGGAGAGTGAAGATGCTGAGGATGGGTTTCTGCAGGTTGTGTTATTGGAATGTGAGTGAAGATGCTGAGGATGGGTTTCTGCAGGTTGTCTTATTGGAAGGTGAGTGTAGATGCTGAGGATGGGTTTCTGCAGGTTGTGTTATTGGGAGGTGAGTGGAGATGCTGAGGATGGGTTTCTGCAGGTTGTGTTATTGGGAGGTTAGTGGAGATGCTGAGGATGGGTTTCTGCAGGTTGTGTTATTGGGAGGTGAGTGAAGATGCTGAGGATGGGGTTCTGCAAGTTGTGTTATTGGGAGGTGAGTGGAGATGCTGAGGATGGGCTCTGCAGGTTGTGTTATTGGGAGGTGACTGGAGATGCTGAGGATGGGTTTCTGCAGGTTGTGTTATTGGGAGGTGAGTGAAGATGCTGAGGATGGGGTTCTGCAGGTTGTGTTATTGGGAGGTGAGTGAAGATGCTGAGGATGGGATTCTGCAGGTTGTGTTATTGGGAGGTGAGTGAAGATGCTGAGGATGGGTTTCTGCCGGTTGTGTTATTGGGAGGTGAGTGGAGATGCTGAGGATGGGTTTCTGCCGGTTGTGTTATTGGGAGGTGAGTGAAGATGCTGAAGATGGGTTTCTACAGGTTGTGTTATTGGAAGGTGAGTAAAGATGCTGAGGATGGATTTCTGCAGGTTGTGTTATTGGGAGGTGCGTGGAGATGCTGAGGATGGGTTTCTGAAGGTTGTGTTATTGGGAGGTGAGTGGAGATGCTGAGGATGGGTTTCTGCAGGTTGTGTTATTGGGAGGTGAGTGGAGATGCTGAGGATGGGCTTCTGCAGGTTGTGTTATTGGAAGGTTAGTGAAGATGCTGAGGACGGTTTCTGCAGGTTGTGTTATTGGGAGGTGATTGGAGATGCTGAGGATGGGTTTCTGCAGGTTGTTTTATTGGGAGGTGAGTGGAGATGCTGAGGATGGGTTTCTGCAGGTTGTGTTATTGGGAGGTTAGTTGAGATGCTGAGGATGGGTTTCTGCAGGTTGTGTTATTGGGAGGTGAGTGAAGATGCTGAGGATGGGTTTTCTGCAGGTTGTGTTATTGGGAGGTGAGTGGAGATGCTGAGGATGGGTTTCTGCAGGTTGTGTTATTGGGAGGTGAGTGGAGATGCTGAGGATGGGTTTCTGCTGGTTGTGTTATTGGGAGGTGAGTGAAGATGCTGAGGATGGGTTTCTGCAGGTTGTGTTATTGGGAGATGAGTGGAGATGCTGAGGATGGGTTTCTGCAGGTTGTCTTATTGGGAGGTGAGTGAAGATGCTGAGTATGGGTTTCTGCAGGTTGTGTTATTGGAATGTGAGTGAAGATGCTGAGGATGGGTTTCTGCAGGTTGTCTTATTGGGAGGTGAGTGGAGATGCTGAGGATGGGTTTCTGCAGGTTGTGTTATTGGGAGGTGATTGTAGATGCTGAGGATGGGTTTCTGCAGGTTGTGTAATTGGGAGGTGAGTGGAGATGCTGAGGATGGGTTTCTGCAGGTTGTGTTATTGGAAGGTTAGTGAAGATGCTGAGGACGGTTTCTGCAGTTTGTGTTATTGGGAGGTGAGTGGAGATGCTGAGGATGGGTTTCTGCAGGTTGTGTTATTGGGAGGTGAGTGGAGATGCTGAGGATGGGTTTCTGCAGTTTGTGATGTTGGGAGGTGATTGGAGACGCTGAGGATGGGTTTCTGCAGGTTGTCTTATTGGGAGGTGAGTGAAGATGCTCAGGATGGGTTTCTGCAGGTTGTGTTAATGGGAGGTTAGTTGAGATACTGAGGATGGGTTTCCGCAGGTTGTGTTATTGGGAGGTGAGTGGCGATGCTGAGGATGGGTTTCTGCAGGTTGTGTAATTGGGAGGTGAGTGGAGATGCTGAGGATGGGGTTCTGCAGGTTGTCTTATTGGGAGGTGATTGTAGATGCTGAGGATGGGTTACTGCAGGTTGTATATTTGGGAGGTGAGTGGAGATGCTGAGGATGGGTTTCTGCAGGTTGTGTTATTGGAAGGTTAGTGAAGAGGCTGAGGACGGTTTCTGCAGGTTGTGTTATTGGGAGGTGATTGGAGACGCTGAGGATGGGTTTCTGCAGGTTGTGTTATTGGGAGGTGAGTGGAGATGCTGAGGATGGGTTTCTGCAGGTTGTGTTATTGGGAGGTGAGTGGAGATACTGAGGATGGATTCCTGCAGGTTGTGTTATTGGGAGGTGAGTGAAGATGCTGAGGATGGGTTTCTGCAGGTTGTGTTATTGGAAGGTGCGTGGAGATGCTGAGGATGGGTTTCTGCAGGTTGTCTTATTGGGAGGTGAGTGAAGATGCTCAGGATGGGTTTCTGCAGGTTGTGTTATTGGGAGGTTAGTTGGGATGCAGAGGATGGGTTTCTGCAGGTTGTGTTATTGGGAGGTTAGTTGAGATGCTGAGGATGGGTTTCTGCAGGTTGTGTTATTGGGAGGTGAGTGGCGATGCTGAGGATGGGTTTCTGCAGGTTGTGTTATTGGAAGGTGAGTGGAGATGCTGAGGAAGGGTTTATGCAGGTTGCGTTATTGGGAGGTGAGTGGAGATGCTGAGGATGGGTTTCTGAAGGTTGTGTTATTGGAAGGTGAGTGAAGATGCTGAGGATGGGTTTCTGCTGGTTGTGTTACTGGGAGGTTATTTGAGATGCTGAGGAGTGGTTTCTGCAGGTTGTGTTATTGGGAGGTGAGTGGAGATGCTGAGGATGGGTTTCTGCAGGTTGTGTTATTGGAAGGTGAGTGAAGATGCTGAGGATGGGTTTCTGCAGGTTGTGTTATTGGAAGGTGAGTGAAGATGCTGAGGATGGGTTTCTGCAGGTTGTGTTATCGGGAGGTTAGTGAAGATGCTGATGGTGGGTTTCTGCAGGTTGTGTTATTGGGAGTTGAGTGGAGATGCTGAGGATGGGTTTCTGTAGTTTGTGTTATTGGAAGGTGAGTGAAGATGCTGAAGATGGGTTTTTGCAGGTTGTGTTATTGGGAGTTTAGTTGAGATACTGAGGATGGGTTTCTGCAGGTTGTGTTATTGGGAGGTGAGTGGAGATGCTGAGGATGGGTTTCTGCAGGTTGTGTTATTGGGGGGTGAGTGAAGATGCTGAGGAAGGGTTTCTAAAGGTTGTCTTATTGGAAGTTGAGTGAAGATGCTGAGGATGGGTTTCTGCAGGTTGTGTTATTGGGAGGTGAGTGGAGATGCTGAGGATGGGTTTCTGCAGGTTGTTATTATTGGTAGGTGAGTGAAGATGCTGAGGATGTGTTTCTGCAGGTTTTGTTATTGAGAGGTGAGTGGAGATGCTGATGATGGGTTTCTGCAGGTTGTGTTACTGGGAGGTGATTGGAGATGCTGAGGATGGGTTTCTGCAGGTTGTGTTATTGGGAGGTGAGTGAAGATGCTGAGGATGGGTTTCTGCATGTTGTGTTATTGGAAGGTGACTGGAGATGCTGAGAATGGTTTTCTGCAGCTTGTGTTATTGGGAGGTGAGTGGAGATGCTGTGGATGCGTTTCTGAAGGTTGTGTTATTGGAAGCTGAGTGGAGATGCTGAGGATGGAGTTCTGCAGGTTGTGTTATTGGGAGGTGAGTGGAGATGCTGAGAATGGTTTTCTGCAGCATGTGTTATTGGAAGGTGAGTGGAGATGCTGAGGATGCGTTTCTGAAGTTTGTGTTCTTGGAAGGTTACTGGAGATGCTGAAGATGGGTTTCTGCAGGTTGTGTTATTGGGAGGTGAGTGAAGATGCTGAGGATGGTTTTCTGCAGCTTGTGTTATTGGGAGGTGAGTGGAGATGCTGAGGATGCGTTTCTGCAGGTTGTGTTATTGGAATGTTCGTGAAGATGATGAGGATGGGTTTCTGCAGGTTGTGTTATTGGGAGGTGAGTGGAGATGCAGATGATGGGTTTCTGCAGGTTGTGTTATTGGGAAGTGAGTTGAGATGCTGAGGATGGGTTTCTGCAGGTTGTGTTATTGGGAGGTGAGTGAAGATGCTGAGGATGGGTTTCTGCAGGTTGTATTATTGGGAGGTTAGTGGAGATGCTGAGGATGGGTTTCTGCAGGTTGTGTTATTGGGAGGTGAGTGGAGATGCTGAGGATGGGTTTCTGCAGGTTGTGTTATTGGAAGGTTAGTGGAGATGCTGAAGATGGGTTTCTGCAGGTTGTGTTACTGGGAGGTGAGTGAAGATGCTGAGGATGGGTTTCTGCAGGTTATGTTATTGGGAGGTGAGTGGAGATGCTGAGGACGGGTTTCTGCAGGTTGTGTTATTGGGAGGTGTGTGAAGATGCTGAGGATGGGTTTCTGCAGGTTGTGTTTTTGGGAGGTGGGTGAAGATGCTGAGGATGGGATTCTGCAGGTTATGTTATTGGGAGGTGAGTGGAGATGCTGAGCATGGGTTTCTGCAGGTTGTGTTGTTGCGAGGTTAGTGGAGATGCTGAGGATGGGTTTCTGCAGGTTGTGTTATTGGGAGGTGAGTGAAGATGCTGAGGATGGTTTTCTGCAGACTGTGTTATTGGGAGGTGAGTGGAGATGCTGAGGATGGGTTTCTGCAGGTTGTGTTATTGGGAGGTGAATGACGATGCTGAGGATGGGTTTCTGCAGGTTGTGTTATTGGGAGGAGAGTGAAGATGCTGAGGATGGGTTTCTGCAGGTTGTGTTATTGGGAGGTGACTGGAGATGCTGAGGATGGGTTTCTGCAGGTTGTGTTATTGGGAGGTGAGTGAAGATGCTGAGGATGGGGTTCTGCAGGTTGTGTTATTGGGAGGTGAGTGAAGATGCTGAGGATGGGATTCTGCAGGTTGTGTTATTGGGAGGTGAGTGAAGATGCTGAGGATGGGTTTCTGCCGGTTGTGTTATTGGGAGGTGAGTGGAGATGCTGAGGATGGGTTTCTGCCGGTTGTGTTATTGGGAGGTGAGTGAAGATGCTGAAGATGGGTTTCTACAGGTTGTGTTATTGGAAGGTGAGTAAAGATGCTGAGGATGGATTTCTGCAGGTTGTGTTATTGGGAGGTGAGTGGAGATGCTGAGGATGGGTTTCTGAAGGTTGTGTTATTGGGAGGTGAGTGGAGATGCTGAGGATGGGTTTCTGCAGGTTGTGTTATTGGGAGGTGAGTGGAGATGCTGAGGATGGGTTTCTGCAGGTTGTGTTATTGGAAGGTTAGTGAAGATGCTGAGGACGGTTTCTGCAGGTTGTGTTATTGGGAGGTGTTTGGAGATGCTAAGGATGGGTTTCTGCAGGTTGTGTTATTGGGAGGTGAGTGGAGATGCTGAGGATAGGTTTCTGCAGGTTGTGTTATTGGGAGGTTAGTTGAGATGCTGAGGATGGGTTTCTGCAGGTTGTGTTATTGGGAGGTGAGTGAAGATGCTGAGGATGGGTTTTCTGCAGGTTGTGTTATTGGGAGGTGAGTGGAGATGCTGAGGATGGGTTTCTGCAGGTTGTGTTATTGGGAGGTGAGTGACGATGCTGAGGATGGGTTTCTGCAGGTTGTGTTATTGGGAGGTGAGTGGAGATGCTGAGGATGGTTTTCTGCAGGTTGTGTTATTGGGAGATGAGTGGAGATGCTGAGGATGGGTTTCTGCAGGTTGTCTTATTGGGAGGTGAGTGAAGATGCTGAGTATGGGTTTCTGCAGGTTGTCTTATTGGAAGGTGAGTGAAGATGCTGAGGATGGGTTTCTGCAGGTTGTCTTATTGGGAGGTGAGTGGAGATGCTGAGGATGGGTTTCTGCAGGTTGTGTTATTGGCAGGTGATTGTAGATGCTGAGGATGGGTTTCTGCAGGTTGTGTAATTGGGAGGTGAGTGGAGATGCTGAGGACGGGTTTCTGCAGGTTGTGTTATTGGAAGGTTAGTGAAGATGCTGAGGACGGTTTCTGCAGTTTGTGTTATTGGGAGGTGAGCGGAGATGCTGAGGATGGGTTTCTGCAGGTTGTGTTATTGGGAGGTGAGTGGAGATGCTGAGGATGGGTTTCTGCAGTTTGTGATGTTGGGAGGTGATTGGAGACGCTGAGGATGGGTTTTTGCAGGTTGTGTTATTGGGAGGTGAGTGGAGATGCTGAGGATGGGTTTCTGCAGGTTGTGTTATTGGGAGGCGAATGAAGATGCTGAGGATGGATTTCTGCAGGATGTGTTATTGGGAGGTGAGTGAAGATGCTGAGGATGGGTTTCTGCAGGTTGTGTTATTGGGAGGTGAGTGAAGATGCTGAGGATGGGTTTCTGCAGGTTGTGTTATTGGAAGGTGCGTGGAGATGCTGAAGATGGGTTTCTGCAGGTTGTCTTATTGGGAGGTGAGTGAAGATGCTCAGGATGGGTTTCTGCAGGTTGTGTTATTGGGAGGTTAGTTGAGATACTGAGGATGGGTTTCCGCAGGTTGTGTTATTTGGAGGCGAGTGGCGATGCTGAGGATGGGTTTCTGCAGGTTGTGTAATTGGGAGGTGAGTGGAGATGCTGAGGATGGGGTTCTGCAGGTTGTCTTATTGGGAGGTGATTGTAGATGCTGAGGATGGGTTACTGCAGGTTGTATATTTGGGAGGTGAGTGGAGATGCTGAGGATGGGTTTCTGCAGGTTGTGTTATTGGAAGGTTAGTGAAGAGGCTGAGGACGGTTTCTGCAGGTTGTGTTATTGGGAGGTGATTGGAGACGCTGAGGATGGGTTTCTGCAGGTTGTGTTATTGGGAGGTGAGTGGAGATGCTGAGGAAGGGTTTCTGCAGGTTGTGTTATTGGGAGGTGAGTGGAGATACTGAGGATGGATTTCTGCAGGTTGTGTTATTGGGAGGTGAGTGAAGATGCTGAGGATGGGTTTCTGCAGGTTGTGTTATTGGAAGGTACGTGGAGATGCTGAGGATGGGTTTCTGCAGGTTGTCTTATTGGGAGGTGAGTGAAGATGCTCAGGATGGGTTTCTGCAGGGTGTGTTATTGGGAGGTTAGTTGAGATGCAGAGGATGGGTTTCTGCAGGTTGTGTTATTGGGAGGTTAGTTGAGATGCTGAGGATGGGTTTCTGCAGGTTGTGTTATTGGGAGGTGAGTGGCAATGCTGAGGATGGGTTTCTGCAGGTTGTGTTATTGGAAGGTGAGTGGAGATGCTGAGGAAGGGTTTATGCAGGTAGCGTTATTGGGAGGTGAGTGGAGATGCTGAGGATGGGTTTCTGAAGGTTGTGTTATTGGAATGTGAGTGAAGATGCTGAGGATGGGTTTGTGCTGGTTGTGTTACTGGGAGGTTATTTGAGATGCTGAGGAGTGGTTTCTGCAGGTTGTGTTATTGGGAGGTGAGTGGAGATGCTGAGGATGGGTTTCTGCATGTTGTGTTATTGGAAGGTGAGTGAAGATGCTGAGGATGGGTTTCTGCAGGTTGTGTTATTGGAAGGTGAGTGAAGATGCTGAGGATGGGTTTCTGCAGGTTGTGTTATCGGGAGGTTAGTGAAGATGCTGATGGTGGGTTTCTGCAGGTTGTGTTATTGGGAGGTGGGTGGAGATGCTGAGGATGGGTTTCTGTAGTTTGTGTTATTGGAAGGTGAGTGAAGATGCTGAAGATGGGTTTTTGCAGGTTGTGTTATTGGGAGATTAGTTGAGATACTGAGGATGGGTTTCTGCAGGTTGTGTTATTGGGAGGTGAGTGGAGATGCTGAGGATGGGTTTCTGCAGGTTGTGTTATTGGGGGGTGAGTGAAGATGCTGAGGAAGGGTTTCTAAAGGTTGTCTTATTGGAAGTTGAGTGAAGATGCTGAGGATGGGTTTCTGCAGGTTGTGTTATTGGGAGGTGATTGGAGATGCTGAGGATGGGTTTCTGCAGGTTGTTATTATTGGTAGGTGAGTGAAGATGCTGAGGATGTGTTTCTGCAGGTTTTGTTATTGAGAGGTGAGTGGAGATGCTGATGATGGGTTTCTGCAGGTTGTGTTACTGGGAGGTGAGTGAAGATGCTGAGGATGGGTTTCTGCAGGTTTTGTTATTGGGAGGTGAGTGAAGATGCTGAGGATGTGTTTCTGCAGGTTGTGTTATTGGGAGGTGAGTGAAGATGCTCAGGATGGGTTTCTGCAGGTTGTGTTATTGGGAGGTTAGTTGAGATACTGAGGATGGGTTTCCGCAGGTTGTGTTATTTGGAGGTGAGTGGCGATGCTGAGGATGGGTTTCTGCAGGTTGTGTAATTGGGAGGTGAGTGGAGATGCTGAGGATGGGGTTCTGCAGGTTGTCTTATTGGGAGGTGATTGTAGATGCTGAGGATGGGTTACTGCAGGTTGTATATTTGGGAGGTGAGTGGAGATGCTGAGGATGGGTTTCTGCAGGTTGTGTTATTGGAAGGTTAGTGAAGAGGCTGAGGACGGTTTCTGCAGGTTGTGTTATTGGGGGGTGATTGGAGACGCTGAGGATGGGTTTCTGCAGGTTGTGTTATTGGGAGGTGAGTGGAGATGCTGAGGAAGGGTTTCTGCAGGTTGTGTTATTGGGAGGTGAGTGGAGATACTGAGGATGGATTTCTGCAGGTTGTGTTATTGGGAGGTGAGTGAAGATGCTGAGGATGGGTTTCTGCAGGTTGTGTTATTGGAAGGTACGTGGAGATGCTGAGGATGGGTTTCTGCAGGTTGTCTTATTGGGAGGTGAGTGAAGATGCTCAGGATGGGTTTCTGCAGGGTGTGTTATTGGGAGGTTAGTTGAGATGCAGAGGATGGGTTTCTGCAGGTTGTGTTATTGGGAGGTTAGTTGAGATGCTGAGGATGGGTTTCTGCAGGTTGTGTTATTGGGAGGTGAGTGGCAATGCTGAGGATGGGTTTCTGCAGGTTGTGTTATTGGAAGGTGAGTGGAGATGCTGAGGAAGGGTTTATGCAGGTAGCGTTATTGGGAGGTGAGTGGAGATGCTGAGGATGGGTTTCTGAAGGTTGTGTTATTGGAATGTGAGTGAAGATGCTGAGGATGGGTTTGTGCTGGTTGTGTTACTGGGAGGTTATTTGAGATGCTGAGGAGTGGTTTCTGCAGGTTGTGTTATTGGGAGGTGAGTGGAGATGCTGAGGATGGGTTTCTGCATGTTGTGTTATTGGAAGGTGAGTGAAGATGCTGAGGATGGGTTTCTGCAGGTTGTGTTATTGGAAGGTGAGTGAAGATGCTGAGGATGGGTTTCTGCAGGTTGTGTTATCGGGAGGTTAGTGAAGATGCTGATGGTGGGTTTCTGCAGGTTGTGTTATTGGGAGGTGGGTGGAGATGCTGAGGATGGGTTTCTGTAGTTTGTGTTATTGGAAGGTGAGTGAAGATGCTGAAGATGGGTTTTTGCAGGTTGTGTTATTGGGAGATTAGTTGAGATACTGAGGATGGGTTTCTGCAGGTTGTGTTATTGGGAGGTGAGTGGAGATGCTGAGGATGGGTTTCTGCAGGTTGTGTTATTGGGGGGTGAGTGAAGATGCTGAGGAACGGTTTCTAAAGGTTGTCTTATTGGAAGCTGAGTGAAGATGCTGAGGATGGGTTTCTGCAGGTTGTGTTATTGGGAGGTGAGTGGAGATGCTGAGGATGGGTTTCTGCAGGTTGTTATTATTGGTAGGTGAGTGAAGATGCTGAGAATGTGTTTCTGCAGGTTTTGTTATTGAGAGGTGAGTCGAGATTCTGATGATGGGTTTCTGCAGGTTGTGTTACTGGGAGGTGAGTGAAGATGCTGAGGATGGGTTTCTGCAGGTTTTGTTATTGGGAGGTGAGTGAAGATGCTGAGGATGTGTTTCTGCAGGTTGTGTTATTGGGAGGTGAGTGGTGATGCTGAGGATGGTTTTCTGCAGGTTGTGTTATTGGAAGGCGAGTGGAGATGCTGAGGATGGGTTTCTGCAGGTTGTGTTATTGGGAGGTGAGTGAAGATGCTGAGGATAGTTTTCTGCAGGTTGTGTAATTGGGAGGTGAGTGGAGATGCTGAGGATGGTTTTCTGCAGGTTGTGTTATTGGAAGGCGAGTGGAGATGCTGAGGATGGGTTTCTGCAGGTTGTGTTATTGGGAGGTGAGTGAAGATGCTGAGGATGGTTTTCTGCAGGTTGTGTAATTGGAAGGTGAGTGGAGATGCTGAGGATGGGTTTCTGCAGGTTGTGTTATTGGGAGGTGAGTGAAGATGCTGAGGATGGTTTTCTGCAGGTTTTGTTATTGGGAGGTGAGTGAAGATGCTGAGGATGTGTTTCTGCAGGTTGTGTTATTGCAAGGTGAGTGGATATGCTGAGGATGGGTTTCTGCAGGTTGTGTTATTGGAAGGTGAGTGAAGATGCTGAGGATGGGTTTCTGCAGGTTTTGTTATTGGGAGGTGAGTGGAGATGCTGATGATGGGTTTCTGCAGGTTGTGTTATTGGGTGTGAGTGGAGCTGCTGAGGATGGTATTCTGTTGGTTGTGTTTTGGGAGTTTAGTGAAGATGCTGAGGATGGGTTTCTGCAGGTTGTGTTATTGGGAGGAGAGTGAAGATGCGGAGGATGTGTTTCTGCAGGTTGTGTTATTGGGAGGTTAGTGAAGATGCAGAGGATGGGTCTCTGCAGGTTGTGTTATTGGAAGGTGAGTGAAGATGCTGAGGATGGGTTTCTGCAGGTTGTGTTATTGGGAGGTGGGTGTAGATGCTGAGGATGGGTTTCTGCAGGTTGTGCTATTGGAAGGTTAGTGAAGATGCTGAGGATGGGTTTCTGCAGGTTGTGTTATTGGGAGGTGAGTGGAGATGCTGAGGATGGGTTTCTGCAGGTTATGTTATTGGAAGGTGAGTGAAGATGCTGAGGATGGGTTTCTGCAGGTTGTGTTATTGGGAGGTGAGTGAAGATGCTGAGGATGGGTTTCTGCAGGTTGTGTTATTGGAAGGTGATTGGAGATGCTGAGGATGGGTTTCTGCAGGTTGTGTTATTGGGAGGTGAGTGGAGATGCTGAGGATGGGTTTCTGCAGGTTGTGTTATTGGGAGGTGAGTGGAGGTGCTGAGAATGGGTTTCTGCAGGTTGTGTTATTGTAAGATTAGTGAAGATGCTGAGGATGGGTTTCTGCAGGTTGTGTTATTGGGAGATGACTGGAAATGCTGAGAATGGATTTCTGCAGGTTGTGTTATTGGAAGGTTAGTGAAGTTGCTGAGGATGGGTTTCTGCAGGTTGTGTTATTGGGAGGTGAGTGGAGATGCTGAGGATGGGTTTCTGCAGGTTGTGTTATTGGGAGGTTAGTTGAGATGCTGAGGATGGGTTTCTACAGGTTGTGTTATTGGGAGGTGAGTGGCGATGCTGAGGATGGGTTTCTGCAGGTTGTGTAATTGGGAGGTGAGTGGAGATGCTGAGGATGGGTTTCTGCAGGTTGTCTTATTGGGAGGTGATTGTAGATGCTGAGGATGGTTTTCTGCAGGTTGTGTAATTGGGAGGTGAGTGGAGATGCTGAGGATGGGTTTCTGCAGGTTGTGTTATTGGAAGGTGAATGAAGATGCATAGGATGGGTTTCTGCAGGTTGTGTTATTGGAAGGTTAGTGGAGTTGCTGAGGATGGGTTTCTGCAGGTTGTGTTTTTGGAAGGTTAGTGAAGATGCTGAGGACGGTTTCTGCAGATTGTGTTATTGGGAGGTGATTGGAGACGCTGAGGATGGGTTTCTGCAGGTTGTGTTATTGGGAGGTGAGTGGAGATGCTGAGGATGGGTTTCTGCAGGTTGTGTTATTGGGAGGTGAATGAAGATGCTGAGGATGGATTTCTGCAGGTTGTGTTATTGGGAGGTGAGTGAAGATGCTGAGGTTGGATTTCTGCAGGTTGTGTTATTGGGAGGTGAGTGGAGATGCTGAGGATGGGTTTCTGCAGGTTGTATTATTGGGAGGTGAGTGAAGATGCTCAGGGTGGGTTTCTGCAGGTTGTGTTATTGGGAGGTTAGTTGAGATGCTGAGGATGGGTTTCTGCAGGTTGTGTTATTGGGAGGTGAGTGGCGATGCTGAGGATGGGTTTCTGCAGGTTGTGTTATTGGAAGGTGAGTGGAGATGCTGAGGATGGGTTTCTGCAGGTTGCGTTATTGGTAGGTGAGTGGAGATGCTGAGGATGGGTTTCTGCAGGTTGTGTTATTGGAAGGTGAGTGGAGATGCTGAGGGTGGGTTTCTGCAGGTTGTGTTATTGGAAGTTGAGTGAAGATGCTGAGGATGGGTTGCTGCAGGTTGTGTTACTGGGAGGTTAGTTGAGATGCTGAGGATTGGTTTCTGCAGGTTGTGTTATTGGGAGGTGAGTGGAGATGCTGAGGATGGGTTTCTGCAGGTTGTGTTATTGGGAGATGAGTGGAGATGCTGAGGATGGGTTTCTTCAGGTTGTGTTATTGGGAGGTGAGTGAAGATGCTGAGGATGGGTTTCTGCAGGTTGTCTTATTGGGAGGTGAGTGGAGATGCTGAGGATGGGTTTCTGCAGGTTGTGTTATTGGGAGGTGATTGTAGATGTTGAGGATGGGTTTCTGCAGGTTGTGTAATTGGGAGGTGAGTGGAGATGCTGAGGATGGGTTTCTGCAGGTTGTGTTATTGGAAGGTTAGTGAAGATGCTGAGGACGGTTTCTGCAGGTTGTGTTATTGGGAGGTGAGTGGAGATGCTGAGGATGGGTTTCTGCAGGTTGTGTTATTGGGAGGTGAGTGGAGATGCTGAGGATGGGTTTCTGCAGTTTGTGTTATTGGGAGGTGATTGGAGACGCTGAGGATGGGTTTCTGCAGGTTGTGTTATTGGGAGGTGAGTGGAGATGCTGAGGATGGGTTTCTGCAGGTTGTGTTATTGGGAGGCGAATGAAGATGCTGAGGATGGATTTCTGCAGGTTGTGTTATTGGGAGGTGAGTGAAGATGCTGAGGATGGGTTTCTGCAGGTTGTGTTATTGGGAGGTGAGTGAAGATGCTGAGGATGGGTTTCTGCAGGTTGTGTTATTGGAAGGTGCGTGGAGATGCTGAGGATGTGTTTCTGCAGGTTGTCTTATTGGGAGGTGAGTGAAGATGCTCAGGATGGGTTTCTGCAGGTTGTGTTATTGGGAGGTTAGTTGAGATACTGAGGATGGGTTTCCGCAGGTTGTGTTATTGGGAGGTGAGTGGCGATGCTGAGGATGGGTTTCTGCAGGTTGTGTAATTGGGAGGTGAGTGGAGATGCTGAGGATGGGGTTCTGCAGGTTGTCTTATTGGGAGGTGATTGTAGATGCTGAGGATGGGTTACTGCAGGTTGTATATTTGGGAAGTGAGTGGAGATGCTGAGTATGGGTTTCTGCAGGTTGTGTTATTGGAAGGTTAGTGAAGAGGCTGAGGACGGTTTCTGCAGGTTGTGTTATTGGGAGGTGATTGGAGACGCTGAGGATGGGTTTCTGCAGGTTGTGTTATTGGGAGGTGAGTGGAGATGCTGAGGATGGGTTTCTGCAGGTTGTGTTATTGGGAGGTGAGTGGAGATGCTGAGGATGGATTTCTGCAGGTTGTGTTATTGGGAGGTGAGTGAAGATGCTCAGGATGGGTTTCTGCAGGTTGTGTTATTGGGAGGTTAGTTGAGATACTGAGGATGGGTTTCCGCAGATTGTGTTATTGGGAGGTGAGTGGCGATGCTGAGGATGGGTTTCTGCAGGTTGTGTAATTGGGAGGTGAGTGGAGATGCTGAGGATGGGGTTCTGCAGGTTGTCTTATTGGGAGGTGATTGTAGATGCTGAGGATGGGTTACTGCAGGTTGTATATTTGGGAAGTGAGTGGAGATGCTGAGTATGGGTTTCTGCAGGTTGTGTTATTGGAAGGTTAGTGAAGAGGCTGAGGACGGTTTCTGCAGGTTGTGTTATTGGGAGGTGATTGGAGACGCTGAGGATGGGTTTCTGCAGGTTGTGTTATTGGGAGGTGAGTGGAGATGCTGAGGATGGGTTTCTGCAGGTTGTGTTATTGGGAGGTGAGTGGAGATGCTGAGGATGGATTTCTGCAGGTTGTGTTATTGGGAGGTGAGTGAAGATGCTGAGGATGGGTTTCTGCAGGTTGTGTTATTGGAAGGTGCGTGGAGATGCTGAGGATGGGTTTCTGCAGGTTGTCTTATTGGGAGGTGAGTGAAAATGCTCAGGATGGGTTTCTGCAGGTTGTGTTATTGGGAGGTTAGTTGAGATGCTGAGGATGGGTTTCTGCAGGTTGTGTTATTGGGAGGTTAGTTGAGATGCTGAGGATGGGTTTCTGCAGGTTGTGTTATTGGGAGGTGAGTGGCGATGCTGAGGATGGGTTTCTGCAGGTTGTGTTATTGGAAGGTGAGTGGAGATGCTGAGGAAGGGTTTATGCAGGTTGCGTTATTGAGAGGTGAGTGGAGATGCTGAGGATGGGTTTCTGAAGGTTATGTTATTGGGAGGTGAGTGGAGGTGCTGAGGATGGGTTTCTGCAGGTTGTGTTATTGGGAGGTGAGTGAAGATGCTGAGGATGGGTTTCTGCAGGTTGTGCTATTGGAAGGTTAGTGAAGATGCTGAGGATGGGTTTCTGCAGGTTGTGTTATTGGGAGGTGAGTGGAGATGCTGAGGATGGGTTTCTGCAGGTTGTGTTATTGGGAGGTGAGTGAAGATGCTGAGGATGGGTTTCTGCAGGTTGTGTTATTGGAAGGTGATTGAGATGCTGAGGATGGGTTTCTGCAGGTTGTGTTATTGGGAGGTGAGTGGAGATGCTGAGGATGGGTTTCTGCAGGTTGTGTTATTGGGAGGTGAGTGGAGGTGCTGAGAATGGGTTTCTGCAGGTTGTGTTATTGTAAGGTTAGTGAAGATGCTGAGGATGGGTTTCTGCAGGTTGTGTTATTGGGAGATGACTGGAAATACTGAGAATGGATTTCTGCAGGTTGTGTTATTGGAAGGTTAGTGAAGTTGCTGAGAATGGGTTTCTGCAGGTTGTGTTATTGTAAGGTTAGTGAAGATGCTGAGGATGGGTTTCTGCAGGTTGTGTTATTGGGAGGTGAGTGGAGATGCTGAGGATGGGTTTCTGCAGGTTGTGTTATTGGGAGGTTAGTTGAGATGCTGAGGATGGGTTTCTACAGGTTGTGTTATTGGGAGGTGAGTGGCGATGCTGAGGATGGGTTTCTGCAGGTTGTGTAATTGGGAGGTGAGTCGAGATGCTGAGGATGGGTTTCTGCAGGTTGTCTTATTGGGAGGTGATTGTAGATGCTGAGGATGGGTTTCTGCAGGTTGTGTAATTGGGAGGTGAGTGGAGATGCTGAGGATGGGTTTCTGCAGGTTGTGTTATTGGAAGGTGAATGAAGATGCTGAGGATGGGTTTCTGCAGGATGTGTTATTGGAAGGTTAGTGGAGTTGCTGAGGATGGGTTTCTGCAGGTTGTGTTATTGGAAGGTTA
Source organism: Scyliorhinus torazame (assembly GCF_047496885.1). Taxonomy (NCBI): domain Eukaryota; kingdom Metazoa; phylum Chordata; class Chondrichthyes; order Carcharhiniformes; family Scyliorhinidae; genus Scyliorhinus; species Scyliorhinus torazame. The sequence goes on from NW_027307819.1 coordinate 527,486, forward strand.
GTGAAGATGCTGAGGACGGTTTCTGCAGGTTGTGTTATTGGGAGGTGATTGGAGACGCTGAGGATGGGTTTCTGCAGGTTGTGTTATTGGGAGGTGAGTGGAGATGCTGAGGATGGGTTTCTGTAGTTTGTGTTATTGGAAGGTGAGTGAAGATGCTGAAGATGGGTTTTTGCAGGTTGTGTTATTGGGAGATTAGTTGAGATACTGAGGATGGGTTTCTGCAGGTTGTGTTATTGGGAGGTGAGTGGAGATGCTGAGGATGGGTTTCTGCAGGTTGTGTTATTGGGGGGTGAGTGAAGATGCTGAGGAAGGGTTTCTAAAGGTTGTCTTATTGGAAGTTGAGTGAAGATGCTGAGGATGGGTTTCTGCAGGTTGTGTTATTGGGAGGTGAGTCGAGATGCTGAGGATGGGTAGCTGCAGGTTGTGTTATTGGGAGGTGAGTGGAGATGCTGAGGATGGGTTTCTGTAGGTTGTGTTATTGGAAGGTGAGTGAAGATGCTGAGGATGGGTTTCTGCAGGTTTTGTTATTGGGAGGTGAGTGGAGATGCTGATGATGGGTTTCTGCAGGTTGTGTTATTGGGGGTGAGTGGAGCTGCTGAGGATGGTATTCTGTTGGTTGTGTTTTGGGAGTTTAGTGAAGATGCAGAGGATGGGTTTCCGCAGGTTGTGTTATTGGGAGGTGAGTGGCGATGCTGAGGATGGGTTTCTGCAGGTTGTGTAATTGGGAGGTGACTGCAGATGCTGAGGATGGGGTTCTGCAGGTTGTCTTATTGGGAGGTGATTGTAGATGCTGAGGATGGGTTACTGCAGATTGTATATTTGGGAGGTGAGTGGAGATGCTGAGTATGGGTTTCTGCAGGTTGTGTTATTGGAAGGTTAGTGAAGAGGCTGAGGACGGTTTCTGCAGGTTGTGTTATTGGGAGGTGATTGGAGACGCTGAGGATGGGTTTCTGCAGGTTGTGTTATTGGGAGGTGAGTGGAGATGCTGAGGATGGGTTTCTGCAGGTTGTGTTATTGGGAGGTGAGTGGAGATGCTGAGGATGGGTTTCTGCAGGTTGTGTTATTGGAAGGTGAGTGGAGATGCTGAGGATGGGTTTCTGCAGGTTGTGTTATTGGGAGGTTAGTGAAGATGCTGAGGATGTGTTTCTGCAGGTTGTGTTATTGGGAGGTGAGTGGAGATGCAGAGGATGTTTTTCTGCAGGTTGTGTTATTGGGATGTGAGTGAAGATGCTGAGGATGGGTTTCTGCAGGTTGTGTTATTGGGAGGTTAGTGGAGATGCTGAGGATGGGTTTCTGCAGGTTATGTTATTGGGAGGTGAGTGGAGATGCTGAGGATGGGTTTCTGCAGGTTGTGTTATTGGGAGGTGAGTGGAGATGCTGAGGATGGGTTTCTGCAGGTTGTCTTATTGGGAGGTGAGTGGAGATGCTGAGGATGGGTTTCTGCAGGTTGTGTTATTGGAAGGTTAGTGACGATGCTGAGGACGGGGTTCTGCAGTTTTTGTTATTGGAACGTTAGCGAATATGTTGTGGATGGGTTTCTGCAGGTTGTGTTATTGGAAGGTTAGTGAAGATGCTGAGGATGTGTTTCTGCAGGTTGTGTTATTGGAAGGTTAGTGAAGATGCTGAGGATGGGTTTCTGCAGGTTGTGTTATTGGGAGGTTAGTGAAGATGCTGAGGATGTGTTTCTGCAGGTTGTGTTATTGGAAGGTGAGTGAAGATGCTGAGGATGTGGTTCTGCAGGTTGTGTTATTGGAAGGTGAGTGGAGATGCTGAGGATGGGTTTCTGCAGGTTGTGTTATTGGAAGGTTAGTGAAGATGCTGAGGATGGGTTTCTCCAGGTTGTGTTATTGGAAGGTGAGTGGAGATGCTGAGGATGGGTTTCAGCAGGTTGTGTTATTGGAAGGTGAGTGAAGATGCTGAGGATGGGTTTCTGCAGGTTGTGTTATTGTAAGGTTAGTGAAGATGCTGAGGATGGTTTCTGCAGGTTGTGTTATTGGGAGGAGAATGGAGATGCAGAGGATGGGTTTCCGTAGGTTGTATTATTGGAAGGTTAGTGAAGATGCTGAGGATGGTTTCTCCAGGTTGTGTTATTGGGAGGCGAGTGGAGATGCAGAGGATGGGTTTCTGCAGGTTGTGTTATTGGGAGGTGAGTGGAGATGCTGAGAATGGGTTTCTGTAGGTTGTATTATTGGAAGGTGAGTGGAGATGATGAGCATCGGTTTCTGCAGGTTGTCTTATTGGGAGGTTAGTGAAGAGGATGAGAATGGGTTTCTGCAGGTTGTATTATTGGAAGGTGAGTGGAGATGATGAGCATGGGTTTCTGCAGGTTGTGTTATTGGGAGGTGAGTGAAGATGCTGAGGATGGGTTTCTGCAGGTTGTGATACTGGAAGGTGAGTGAAGATGCTGAGGATGGGTTTCTGTAGGTTGTGTTATTGGAAGATTTGTGAAGATGCTGAGAATGGGTTTCTGCAGGTTGTGTTATTGGGAGGTGAGTGGAGATGCTGAGGATGGGTTTCTGCAGGTTGTGTTATTGGGAGGTGAGTGAAGACGCTGAGGATGGGTTTCTGCAGGTTGTGTTATTGGGAGGTGAGTGGAGATGCTGAGGATGGGTTTCTGCAGGTTGTGTTATTGGGAGATGAGTGGAGATGCTGAGGATGGGTTTCTGCAGGTTGTGTTTTTGGGAGATGAGTGGAAATGCTGAGAATGGGTATCTGCAGGTTGTGTTATTGGGAGGTTACGGAAATGCTGAGAATGGGTTTCTGCAGGTTGTGTTATTGGGAGGTGAGTGAAGACGCTGAGAACGGTTTCTGCAGGTTGTGTTATTGGGAGTTGAGTGGAGATGCTGAGAATGGGTTTCTGCAGGTTGTGTATTGGAAGGTGAGTGTAGATGCTGAGGATGGGTTTCTGCAGGTTGTGTTGTTGGGAGGTGAGTTAAGATGCTGAGGATGGGTTTCTGCAGGTTGTGTTATTGGAAGGTAAGTGTAGATGCTGAGGATGGGTTTCTGCAGGTTGTGTTATTGGGAGGTGAGTGAAGATGCTGAGAATGGGGTTCTGCAGGTTGTGTTATTGGGAGGTGAGTGGAGATGCTGAGGATGGGTTTCTGCAGGTTGTGTTATTGGGAGGTGAGTGGAGATGCTGAGGATGGGTTTCTGCAGGTTGTGTTATTGGGAGGTGAGTGGAGATGCTGAGGATGGGTTTCTGCAGGTTGTGTTATTGGGAGGTGAGTGGAGATGCTGAGGATGGGTTTCTGCAGGTTGTGTTATTGGGGGGTGAGTGAAGATGCTGAGGATGGGTTTCTGCAGGTTGTGTTATTGGGAGGTTAGTGGAGATGCTGAGGATGGGTTTCTGCCGGTTGTGTTATTGGGAGGTGAGTGAAGATGCTAAGGATGGGTTTCTGCAGGTTGTGTTATTGGGAGGTGTGTGGAGGTGCTGGGGATGGGTTTCTGCAGGTTGTGTTATTGGGAGGTGAGTGAAGATGCTGAGGATGGGTTTCTGCAGGTTGTGTTATTGGGAGGTGAGTGAAGATGCTGAGGATGGGTTTCTGCAGGTTGTGTTATTGGGAGGTGAGTGGAGATGCTGAGGATGGGTTTCTGCAGGTTGTTTTATTGGAAGGTGAGTGGAGATGCTGAGGATGGGTTTCTGCAGGTTGTATTATTGGGAGGTGAGTGAAGATGCTGAGGATGGGTTTCTGCATGTTGTGTTATTGGAAGGTGACTGGAGATGCTGAAGATGGGTTTCTGCAGGTTGTGTTATTGGGAGGTGAGTGAAGATGCTGAGGATGCGTTTCTGCAGGTTGTGTTATTGGGAGGTGAGTGGAGATGCTGAGAATGGTTTTCTGCAGCTTGTGTTATTGGGAGGTGAGTGGAGATGCTGTGGATGCGTTTCTGAAGGTTGTGTTATTGGAAGCTGAGTGGAGATGCTGAGGATGGAGTTCTGCAGGTTGTGTTATTGGGAGGTGAGTGGAGATGCTGAGAATGGTTTTCTGCAGCATGTGTTATTGGAAGGTGAGTGGAGATGCTGAGGATGCGTTTCTGAAGTTTGTGTTATTGGAAGGTTACTGGAGATGCTGAAGATGGGTTTCTGCAGGTTGTGTTATTGGGAGGTGAGTGAAGATGCTGAGGATGGTTTTCTGCAGCTTGTGTTATTGGGAGGTGAGTGGAGATGCTGAGGATGCGTTTCTGCAGGTTGTGTTATTGGAATGTTCGTGAAGATGATGAGGATGGGTTTCTGCAGGTTGTGTTATTGGGAGGTGAGTGGAGATGCTGAGGATGGGTTTCTGCAGGTTGTGTTATTGGGAGGTGAGTTGAGATGCTGAGGATGGGTTTCTGCAGGTTGTGTTATTGGGAGGTGAGTGAAGATGCTGAGGATGGGTTTCTGCAGGTTGTATTATTGGGAGGTTAGTGGAGATGCTGAGGATGGGTTTCTGCAGGTTGTGTTATTGGGAGGTGAGTGGAGATGCTGAGGATGGGTTTCTGCAGGTTGTGTTATTGGAAGGTTAGTGGAAATGCTGAAGATGGGTTTCTGCAGGTTGCGTTACTGGGAGGTGAGTGAAGATGCTGAGGATGGGTTTCTGCAGGTTATGTTATTGGGAGGTGAGTGGAGATGCTGAGGACGGGTTTCTGCAGGTTGTGTTATTGGGAGGTGTGTGAAGATGCTGAGGATGGGTTTCTGCAGGTTGTGTTATTGGGAGGTTAGTGAAGATGCTGAGGATGTGTTTCTGCAGGTTGTGTTATTGGAAGGTGAGTGAAGATGCTGAGGATGTGGTTCTGCAGGTTGTGTTATTGGAAGGTGAGTGGAGATGCTGAGGATGGGTTTCTGCAGGTTGTGTTATTGGAAGGTTAGTGAAGATGCTGAGGATGGGTTTCTCCAGGTTGTGTTATTGGAAGGTGAGTGGAGATGCTGAGGATGGGTTTCAGCAGGTTGTGTTATTGGAAGGTGAGTGAAGATGCTGAGGATGGGTTTCTGCAGGTTGTGTTATTGTAAGGTTAGTGAAGATGCTGAGGATGGTTTCTGCAGGTTGTGTTATTGGGAGGAGAATGGAGATGCAGAGGATGGGTTTCCGTAGGTTGTATTATTGGAAGGTTAGTGAAGATGCTGAGGATGGTTTCTCCAGGTTGTGTTATTGGGAGGCGAGTGGAGATGCAGAGGATGGGTTTCTGCAGGTTGTGTTATTGGGAGGTGAGTGGAGATGCTGAGAATGGGTTTCTGTCGGTTGTATTATTGGAAGGTGAGTGGAGATGATGAGCATCGGTTTCTGCAGGTTGTCTTATTGGGAGGTTAGTGAAGAGGATGAGAATGGGTTTCTGCAGGTTGTATTATTGGAAGGTGAGTGGAGATGATGAGCATGGGTTTCTGCAGGTTGTGTTATTGGGAGGTTAGTGAAGATGCTGAGGATGGGTTTCTGCAGGTTGTGATACTGGAAGGTGAGTGAAGATGCTGAGGATGGGTTTCTGTAGGTTGTGTTATTGGAAGATTTGTGAAGATGCTGAGAATGGGTTTCTGCAGGTTGTGTTATTGGGAGGTGAGTGGAGATGCTGAGGATGGGTTTCTGCAGGTTGTGTTATTGGGAGGTGAGTGAAGACGCTGAGGATGGGTTTCTGCAGGTTGTGTTATTGGGAGGTGAGTGGAGATGCTGAGGATGGGTTTCTGCAGGTTGTGTTATTGGGAGATGAGTGGAGATGCTGAGGATGGGTTTCTGCAGGTTGTGTTTTTGGGAGATGAGTGGAAATGCTGAGAATGGGTATCTGCAGGTTGTGTTATTGGGAGGTTACGGAAATGCTGAGAATGGGTTTCTGCAGGTTGTGTTATTGGGAGGTGAGTGAAGACGCTGAGAACGGTTTCTGCAGGTTGTGTTATTGGGAGTTGAGTGGAGATGCTGAGAATGGGTTTCTGCAGGTTGTGTATTGGAAGGTGAGTGTAGATGCTGAGGATGGGTTTCTGCAGGTTGTGTTGTTGGGAGGTGAGTTAAGATGCTGAGGATGGGTTTCTGCAGGTTGTGTTATTGGGAGGTGAGTGAAGATGCTGAGGATGCGTTTCTGCAGGTTGTGTTATTGGGAGGTGAGTGGAGATGCTGAGAATGGTTTTCTGCAGCTTGTGTTATTGGGAGGTGAGTGGAGATGCTGTGGATGCGTTTCTGAAGGTTGTGTTATTGGGAGGTGAGTGAAGATGCTGAGGATGGTTTTCTGCAGCTTGTGTTATTGGGAGGTGAGTGGAGATGCTGAGGATGCGTTTCTGCAGGTTGTGTTATTGGAATGTTCGTGAAGATGATGAGGATGGGTTTCTGCAGGTTGTGTTATTGGGAGGTGAGTGGAGATGCTGAGGATGGGTTTCTGCAGGTTGTGTTATTGGGAGGTGAGTTGAGATGCTGAGGATGGGTTTCTGCAGGTTGTGTTATTGGGAGGTGAGTGAAGATGCTGAGGATGGGTTTCTGCAGGTTGTATTATTGGGAGGTTAGTGGAGATGCTGAGGATGGGTTTCTGCAGGTTGTGTTATTGGGAGGTGAGTGGAGATGCTGAGGATGGGTTTCTGCAGGTTGTGTTATTGGAAGGTTAGTGGAAATGCTGAAGATGGGTTTCTGCAGGTTGCGTTACTGGGAGGTGAGTGAAGATGCTGAGGATGGGTTTCTGCAGGTTATGTTATTGGGAGGTGAGTGGAGATGCTGAGGACGGGTTTCTGCAGGTTGTGTTATTGGGAGGTGTGTGAAGATGCTGAGGATGGGTTTCTGCAGGTTGTGTTATTGGGAGGTTAGTGAAGATGCTGAGGATGTGTTTCTGCAGGTTGTGTTATTGGAAGGTGAGTGAAGATGCTGAGGATGTGGTTCTGCAGGTTGTGTTATTGGAAGGTGAGTGGAGATGCTGAGGATGGGTTTCTGCAGGTTGTGTTATTGGAAGGTTAGTGAAGATGCTGAGGATGGGTTTCTCCAGGTTGTGTTATTGGAAGGTGAGTGGAGATGCTGAGGATGGGTTTCAGCAGGTTGTGTTATTGGAAGGTGAGTGAAGATGCTGAGGATGGGTTTCTGCAGGTTGTGTTATTGTAAGGTTAGTGAAGATGCTGAGGATCGTTTCTGCAGGTTGTGTTATTGGGAGGAGAATGGAGATGCAGAGGATGGGTTTCCGTAGGTTGTATTATTGGAAGGTTAGTGAAGATGCTGAGGATGGTTTCTCCAGGTTGTGTTATTGGGAGGCGAGTGGAGATGCAGAGGATGGGTTTCTGCAGGTTGTGTTATTGGGAGGTGAGTGGAGATGCTGAGAATGGGTTTCTGTCGGTTGTATTATTGGAAGGTGAGTGGAGATGATGAGCATCGGTTTCTGCAGGTTGTCTTATTGGGAGGTTAGTGAAGAGGATGAGAATGGGTTTCTGCAGGTTGTATTATTGGAAGGTGAGTGGAGATGATGAGCATGGGTTTCTGCAGGTTGTGTTATTGGGAGGTTAGTGAAGATGCTGAGGATGGGTTTCTGCAGGTTGTGATACTGGAAGGTGAGTGAAGATGCTGAGGATGGGTTTCTGTAGGTTGTGTTATTGGAAGATTTGTGAAGATGCTGAGAATGGGTTTCTGCAGGTTGTGTTATTGGGAGGTGAGTGGAGATGCTGAGGATGGGTTTCTGCAGGTTGTGTTATTGGGAGGTGAGTGAAGACGCTGAGGATGGGTTTCTGCAGGTTGTGTTATTGGGAGGTGAGTGGAGATGCTGAGGATGGGTTTCTGCAGGTTGTGTTATTGGGAGATGAGTGGAGATGCTGAGGATGGGTTTCTGCAGGTTGTGTTTTTGGGAGATGAGTGGAAATGCTGAGAATGGGTATCTGCAGGTTGTGTTATTGGGAGGTTACGGAAATGCTGAGAATGGGTTTCTGCAGGTTGTGTTATTGGGAGGTGAGTGAAGACGCTGAGAACGGTTTCTGCAGGTTGTGTTATTGGGAGTTGAGTGGAGATGCTGAGAATGGGTTTCTGCAGGTTGTGTATTGGAAGGTGAGTGTAGATGCTGAGGATGGGTTTCTGCAGGTTGTGTTGTTGGGAGGTGAGTTAAGATGCTGAGGATGGGTTTCTGCAGGTTGTGTTATTGGAAGGTAAGTGTAGATGCTGAGGATGGGTTTCTGCAGGTTGTGTTATTGGGAGGTGAGTGAAGATGCTGAGAATGGGGTTCTGCAGGTTGTGTTATTGGGAGGTGAGTGGAGATGCTGAGGATGGGTTTCTGCAGGTTGTGTTATTGGGAGGTGAGTGGAGATGCTGAGGATGGGTTTCTGCAGGTTGTGTTATTGGGAGGTGAGTGGAGATGCTGAGGATGGGTTTCTGCAGGTTGTGTTATTGGGAGGTGAGTGGAGATGCTGAGGATGGGTTTCTGCAGGTTGTGTTATTGGGGGGTGAGTGAAGATGCTGAGGATGGGTTTCTGCAGGTTGTGTTATTGGGAGGTTAGTGGAGATGCTGAGGATGGGTTTCTGCCGGTTGTGTTATTGGGAGGTGAGTGAAGATGCTAAGGATGGGTTTCTGCAGGTTGTGTTATTGGGAGGTGTGTGGAGGTGCTGGGGATGGGTTTCTGCAGGTTGTGTTATTGGGAGGTGAGTGAAGATGCTGAGGATGGGTTTCTGCAGGTTGTGTTATTGGGAGGTGAGTGAAGATGCTGAGGATGGGTTTCTGCAGGTTGTGTTATTGGGAGGTGAGTGGAGATGCTGAGGATGGGTTTCTGCAGGTTGTTTTATTGGAAGGTGAGTGGAGATGCTGAGGATGGGTTTCTGCAGGTTGTATTATTGGGAGGTGAGTGAAGATGCTGAGGATGGGTTTCTGCATGTTGTGTTATTGGAAGGTGACTGGAGATGCTGAAGATGGGTTTCTGCAGGTTGTGTTATTGGGAGGTGAGTGAAGATGCTGAGGATGCGTTTCTGCAGGTTGTGTTATTGGGAGGTGAGTGGAGATGCTGAGAATGGTTTTCTGCAGCTTGTGTTATTGGGAGGTGAGTGGAGATGCTGTGGATGCGTTTCTGAAGGTTGTGTTATTGGAAGCTGAGTGGAGATGCTGAGGATGGAGTTCTGCAGGTTGTGTTATTGGGAGGTGAGTGGAGATGCTGAGAATGGTTTTCTGCAGCATGTGTTATTGGAAGGTGAGTGGAGATGCTGAGGATGCGTTTCTGAAGTTTGTGTTATTGGAAGGTTACTGGAGATGCTGAAGATGGGTTTCTGCAGGTTGTGTTATTGGGAGGTGAGTGAAGATGCTGAGGATGGTTTTCTGCAGCTTGTGTTATTGGGAGGTGAGTGGAGATGCTGAGGATGCGTTTCTGCAGGTTGTGTTATTGGAATGTTCGTGAAGATGATGAGGATGGGTTTCTGCAGGTTGTGTTATTGGGAGGTGAGTGGAGATGCTGAGGATGGGTTTCTGCAGGTTGTGTTATTGGGAGGTGAGTTGAGATGCTGAGGATGGGTTTCTGCAGGTTGTGTTATTGGGAGGTGAGTGAAGATGCTGAGGATGGGTTTCTGCAGGTTGTATTATTGGGAGGTTAGTGGAGATGCTGAGGATGGGTTTCTGCAGGTTGTGTTATTGGGAGGTGAGTGGAGATGCTGAGGATGGGTTTCTGCAGGTTGTGTTATTGGAAGGTTAGTGGAAATGCTGAAGATGGGTTTCTGCAGGTTGCGTTACTGGGAGGTGAGTGAAGATGCTGAGGATGGGTTTCTGCAGGTTATGTTATTGGGAGGTGAGTGGAGATGCTGAGGACGGGTTTCTGCAGGTTGTGTTATTGGGAGGTGTGTGAAGATGCTGAGGATGGGTTTCTGCAGGTTGTGTTATTGGAATGTGAGTGAAGATGCTGAGGATGGGTTTCTGCAGGTTGTCTTATTGGAAGGTGAGTGTAGATGCTGAGGATGGGTTTCTGCAGGTTGTGTTATTGGGAGGTTAGTGGAGATGCTGAGGATGGGTTTCTGCAGGTTGTGTTATTGGGAGGTGAGTGAAGATGCTGAGGATGGGGTTCTGCAGGTTGTGTTATTGGGAGGTGAGTGGAGATGCTGAGGATGGGCTCTGCCGGTTGTGTTATTGGGAGGTGAGTGGAGATGCTGAGGATGGGTTTCTGCAGGTTGTGTTATTGGGAGGTGAGTGAAGATGCTGAGGATGGGGTTCTGCAGGTTGTGTTATTGGGAGGTGAGTGAAGATGCTGAGGATGGGATTCTGCAGGTTGTGTTATTGGGAGGTGAGGGAAGATGCTGAGGATGGGTTTCTGCCGGTAGTGTTATTGGGAGGTGAGTGGAGATGCTGAGGATGGGTTTCTGCCGGTTGTGTTATTGGGAGGTGAGTAAAGATGCTGAAGATGGGTTTCTGCAGGTTGTGTTATTGGAAGGTGAGTGGAGATGCTGAGGATGGGGTTCTGCAGGTTGTCTTATTGGGAGGTGATTGTAGATGCTGAGGATGGGTTACTGCAGGTTGTATATTTGGGAGGTGAGTGGAGATGCTGAGGATGGGTTTCTGCAGGTTGTGTTATTGGGGGGTGAGTGAAGATGCTGAGGATGGGTTTCTGCAGGTTGTGTTATTGGGAGGTTAGTGGAGATGCTGAGGATGGGTTTCTGCCGGTTGTATTATTGGGAGGTGAGTGAAGATGCTAAGGATGGGTTTCTGCAGGTTGTGTTATTGGGAGGTGTGTGGAGGTGCTGGGGATGGGTTTCTGCAGGTTGTGTTATTGGGAGGTGAGTGAAGATGCTGAGGATGGGTTTCTGCAGGTTGTGTTATTGGGAGGTGAGTGAAGATGCTGAGGATGGGTTTCTGCAGGTTGTGTTATTGGGAGGTGAGTGGAGATGCTGAGGATGGGTTTCTGCAGGTTGTTTTATTGGAAGGTGAGTGGAGATGCTGATGATGTGTTTCTGCAGGTTGTGTTATTGGGAGGTGAGTGAAGATGCTGAGGATGGGTTTCTGCATGTTGTGTTATTGGAAGGTGACTGGAGATGCTGAAGATGGGTTTCTGCAGGTTGTGTTATTGGGAGGTGAGTGAAGATGCTGAGGATGCGTTTCTGCAGGTTGTGTTATTGGGAGGTGAGTGGAGATGCTGAGAATGGTTTTCTGCAGCTTGTGTTATTGGGAGGTGAGTGGAGATGCTGTGGCTGCGTTTCTGAAGGTTGTGTTATTGGAAGCTGAGTGGAGATGCTGAGGATGGAGTTCTGCAGGTTGTGTTATTGGGAGGTGAGTGGAGATGCTGAGAATGGTTTTCTGCAGCATGTGTTATTGGAAGGTGAGTGGAGATGCTGAGGATGCGTTTCTGAAGTTTGTATTATTGGAAGGTTACTGGAGATGCTGAAGAAGGGTTTCTGCAGGTTGTGTTATTGGGAGGTGAGTGAAGATGCTGAGGATGGTTTTCTGCAGCTTGTGTTATTGGGAGGTGAGTGGAGATGCTGAGGATGCGTTTCTGCAGGTTGTGTTATTGGAATGTTCGTGAAGATGATGAGGATGGGTTTCTGCAGGTTGTGTTATTGGGAGGTGAGTGGAGATGCTGAGGATGGGTTTCTGCAGGTTGTGTTATTGGAAGGTTAGTGGAAATGCTGAAGATGGGTTTCTGCAGGTTGCGTTACTGGGAGGTGAGTGAAGATGCTGAGGATGGGTTTCTGCAGGTTATGTTATTGGGAGGTGAGTGGAGATGCTGAGGACGGGTTTCTGCAGGTTGTGTTATTGGGAGGTGTGTGAAGATGCTGAGGATGGGTTTCTGCAGGTTGTGTTATTGGAATGTGAGTGAAGATGCTGAGGATGGGTTTCTGCAGGTTGTCTTATTGGAAGGTGAGTGTAGATGCTGAGGATGGGTTTCTGCAGGTTGTGTTATTGGGAGGTTAGTGGAGATGCTGAGGATGGGTTTCTGCAGGTTGTGTTATTGGGAGGTGAGTGAAGATGCTGAGGATGGGGTTCTGCAGGTTGTGTTATTGGGAGGTGAGTGGAGATGCTGAGGATGGGCTCTGCCGGTTGTGTTATTGGGAGGTGAGTGGAGATGCTGAGGATGGGTTTCTGCAGGTTGTGTTATTGGGAGGTGAGTGAAGATGCTGAGGATGGGGTTCTGCAGGTTGTGTTATTGGGAGGTGAGTGAAGATGCTGAGGATGGGATTCTGCAGGTTGTGTTATTGGGAGGTGAGGGAAGATGCTGAGGATGGGTTTCTGCCGGTAGTGTTATTGGGAGGTGAGTGGAGATGCTGAGGATGGGTTTCTGCCGGTTGTGTTATTGGGAGGTGAGTAAAGATGCTGAAGATGGGTTTCTGCAGGTTGTGTTATTGGAAGGTGAGTGGAGATGCTGAGGATGGGGTTCTGCAGGTTGTCTTATTGGGAGGTGATTGTAGATGCTGAGGATGGGTTACTGCAGGTTGTATATTTGGGAGGTGAGTGGAGATGCTGAGGATGGGTTTCTGCAGGTTGTGTTATTGGGGGGTGAGTGAAGATGCTGAGGATGGGTTTCTGCAGGTTGTGTTATTGGGAGGTTAGTGGAGATGCTGAGGATGGGTTTCTGCCGGTTGTATTATTGGGAGGTGAGTGAAGATGCTAAGGATGGGTTTCTGCAGGTTGTGTTATTGGGAGGTGTGTGGAGGTGCTGGGGATGGGTTTCTGCAGGTTGTGTTATTGGGAGGTGAGTGAAGATGCTGAGGATGGATTTCTGCAGGTTGTGTTATTGGGAGGTGAGTGAAGATGCTGAGGATGGGTTTCTGCAGGTTGTGTTATTGGGAGGTGAGTGGAGATGCTGAGGATGGGTTTCTGCAGGTTGTTTTATTGGAAGGTGAGTGGAGATGCTGATGATGTGTTTCTGCAGGTTGTGTTATTGGGAGGTGAGTGAAGATGCTGAGGATGGGTTTCTGCATGTTGTGTTATTGGAAGGTGACTGGAGATGCTGAAGATGGGTTTCTGCAGGTTGTGTTATTGGGAGGTGAGTGAAGATGCTGAGGATGCGTTTCTGCAGGTTGTGTTATTGGGAGGTGAGTGGAGATGCTGAGAATGGTTTTCTGCAGCTTGTGTTATTGGGAGGTGAGTGGAGATGCTGTGGCTGCGTTTCTGAAGGTTGTGTTATTGGAAGCTGAGTGGAGATGCTGAGGATGGAGTTCTGCAGGTTGTGTTATTGGGAGGTGAGTGGAGATGCTGAGAATGGTTTTCTGCAGCATGTGTTATTGGAAGGTGAGTGGAGATGCTGAGGATGCGTTTCTGAAGTTTGTATTATTGGAAGGTTACTGGAGATGCTGAAGAAGGGTTTCTGCAGGTTGTGTTATTGGGAGGTGAGTGAAGATGCTGAGGATGGTTTTCTGCAGCTTGTGTTATTGGGAGGTGAGTGGAGATGCTGAGGATGCGTTTCTGCAGGTTGTGTTATTGGAATGTTCGTGAAGATGATGAGGATGGGTTTCTGCAGGTTGTGTTATTGGGAGGTGAGTGGAGATGCTGAGGATGGGTTTCTGCAGGTTGTGTTATTGGGAGGTGAGTTGAGATGCTGAGGATGGGTTTCTGCAGGTTGTGTTATTGGGAGGTGAGTGAAGATGCTGAGGATGGGTTTCTGCAGGTTGTATTATTGGGAGGTTAGTGGAGATGCTGAGGATGGGTTTCTGCAGGTTGTGTTATTGGGAGGTGAGTGGAGATGCTGAGGATGGGTTTCTGCAGGTTGTGTTATTGGAAGGTTAGTGGAGATGCTGAAGATGGGTTTCTGCAGGTTGTGTTACTGGGAGGTGAGTGAAGATGCTGAGGATGGGTTTCTGCAGGTTATGTTATTGGGAGGTGAGTGGAGATGCTGAGGACGGGTTTCTGCAGGTTGTGTTATTGGGAGGTGTGTGAAGATGCTGAGGATGGGTTTCTGCAGGTTGTGTTATTGGGAGGTGGGTGAAGATGCTGAGGATGGGATTCTGCAGGTTATGTTATTGGGAGGTGAGTGGAGATGCTGAGGATGGGTTTCTGCAGGTTGTGTTATTGGGAGGTGAATGACGATGCTGAGGATGGGTTTCTGCAGGTTGTGTTATTGGGAGGTGAGTGAAGATGCTGAGGATGGGTTTCTGCAGGTTGTGTTATTGGAATGTGAGTGAAGATGCTGAGGATGGGTTTCTGCAGGTTGTCTTATTGGAAGGTGAGTGTAGATGCTGAGGATGGGTTTCTGCAGGTTGTGTTATTGGGAGGTTAGTGGAGATGCTGAGGATGGGTTTCTGCAGGTTGTGTTATTGGGAGGTGAGTGAAGATGCTGAGGATGGGGTTCTGCAGGTTGTGTTATTGGGAGGTGAGTGGAGATGCTGAGGATGGGCTCTGCCGGTTGTGTTATTGGGAGGTGAGTGGAGATGCTGAGGATGGGTTTCTGCAGGTTGTGTTATTGGGAGGTGAGTGAAGATGCTGAGGATGGGGTTCTGCAGGTTGTGTTATTGGGAGGTGAGTGAAGATGCTGAGGATGGGATTCTGCAGGTTGTGTTATTGGGAGGTGAGGGGAGATGCTGAGGATGGGTTTCTGCCGGTAGTGTTATTGGGAGGTGAGTGGAGATGCTGAGGATGGGTTTCTGCCGGTTGTGTTATTGGGAGGTGAGTAAAGATGCTGAAGATGGGTTTCTGCAGGTTGTGTTATTGGAAGGTGAGTGGAGATGCTGAGGATGGGGTTCTGCAGGTTGTCTTATTGGGAGGTGATTGTAGATGCTGAGGATGGGTTACTGCAGGTTGTATATTTGGGAGGTGAGTGGAGATGCTGAGGATGGGTTTCTGCAGGTTGTGTTATTGGGGGGTGAGTGAAGATGCTGAGGATGGGTTTCTGCAGGTTGTGTTATTGGGAGGTTAGTGGAGATGCTGAGGATGGGTTTCTGCCGGTTGTATTATTGGGAGGTGAGTGAAGATGCTAAGGATGGGTTTCTGCAGGTTGTGTTATTGGGAGGTGTGTGGAGGTGCTGGGGATGGGTTTCTGCAGGTTGTGTTATTGGGAGGTGAGTGAAGATGCTGAGGATGGGTTTCTGCAGGTTGTGTTATTGGGAGGTGAGTGAAGATGCTGAGGATGGGTTTCTGCAGGTTGTGTTATTGGGAGGTGAGTGGAGATGCTGAGGATGGGTTTCTGCAGGTTGTTTTATTGGAAGGTGAGTGGAGATGCTGAGGATGTGTTTCTGCAGGTTGTGTTATTGGGAGGTGAGTGAAGATGCTGAGGATGGGTTTCTGCATGTTGTGTTATTGGAAGGTGACTGGAGATGCTGAAGATGGGTTTCTGCAGGTTGTGTTATTGGGAGGTGAGTGAAGATGCTGAGGATGCGTTTCTGCAGGTTGTGTTATTGGGAGGTGAGTGGAGATGCTGAGAATGGTTTTCTGCAGCTTGTGTTATTGGGAGGTGAGTGGAGATGCTGTGGCTGCGTTTCTGAAGGTTGTGTTATTGGAAGCTGAGTGGAGATGCTGAGGATGGAGTTCTGCAGGTTGTGTTATTGGGAGGTGAGTGGAGATGCTGAGAATGGTTTTCTGCAGCATGTGTTATTGGAAGGTGAGTGGAGATGCTGAGGATGCGTTTCTGAAGTTTGTATTATTGGAAGGTTACTGGAGATGCTGAAGATGGGTTTCTGCAGGTTGTGTTATTGGGAGGTGAGTGAAGATGCTGAGGATGGTTTTCTGCAGCTTGTGTTATTGGGAGGTGAGTGGAGATGCTGAGGATGCGTTTCTGCAGGTTGTGTTATTGGAATGTTCGTGAAGATGATGAGGATGGGTTTCTGCAGGTTGTGTTATTGGGAGGTGAGTGGAGATGCTGAGGATGGGTTTCTGCAGGTTGTGTTATTGGGAGGTGAGTTGAGATGCTGAGGATGGGTTTCTGCAGGTTGTGTTATTGGGAGGTGAGTGAAGATGCTGAGGATGGGTTTCTGCAGGTTGTATTATTGGGAGGTTAGTGGAGATGCTGAGGATGGGTTTCTGCAGGTTGTGTTATTGGGAGGTGAGTGGAGATGCTGAGGATGGGTTTCTGCAGGTTGTGTTATTGGAAGGTTAGTGGAGATGCTGAAGATGGGTTTCTGCAGGTTGTGTTACTGGGAGGTGAGTGAAGATGCTGAGGATGGGTTTCTGCAGGTTATGTTATTGGGAGGTGAGTGGAGATGCTGAGGACGGGTTTCTGCAGGTTGTGTTATTGGGAGGTGTGTGAAGATGCTGAGGATGGGTTTCTGCAGGTTGTGTTATTGGGAGGTGGGTGAAGATGCTGAGGATGGGATTCTGCAGGTTATGTTATTGGGAGGTGAGTGGAGATGCTGAGGATGGGTTTCTGCAGGTTGTGTTATTGGGAGGTGAATGACGATGCTGAGGATGGGTTTCTGCAGGTTGTGTTATTGGGAGGTGAGTGAAGATGCTGAGGATGGGTTTCTGCAGGTTGTGTTATTGGAATGTGAGTGAAGATGCTGAGGATGGGTTTCTGCAGGTTGTCTTATTGGAAGGTGAGTGTAGATGCTGAGGATGGGTTTCTGCAGGTTGTGTTATTGGGAGGTTAGTGGAGATGCTGAGGATGGGTTTCTGCAGGTTGTGTTATTGGGAGGTGAGTGAAGATGCTGAGGATGGGGTTCTGCAGGTTGTGTTATTGGGAGGTGAGTGGAGATGCTGAGGATGGGCTCTGCCGGTTGTGTTATTGGGAGGTGAGTGGAGATGCTGAGGATGGGTTTCTGCAGGTTGTGTTATTGGGAGGTGAGTGAAGATGCTGAGGATGGGGTTCTGCAGGTTGTGTTATTGGGAGGTGAGTGAAGATGCTGAGGATGGGATTCTGCAGGTTGTGTTATTGGGAGGTGAGGGAAGATGCTGAGGATGGGTTTCTGCCGGTAGTGTTATTGGGAGGTGAGTGGAGATGCTGAGGATGGGTTTCTGCCGGTTGTGTTATTGGGAGGTGAGTAAAGATGCTGAAGATGGGTTTCTGCAGGTTGTGTTATTGGAAGGTGAGTAAAGATGCTGAGGATGGATTTCTGCAGGTTGTGTTATTGGGAGGTGAGTGGAGATGCTGAGGATGGGTTTCTGAAGGTTGTGTTATTGGGAGGTGAGTGGAGATGCTGAGGATGGGTTTCTGCAGGTTGTGTTATTGGGAGGTGAGTGGAGATGCTGAGGATGGGTTTCTGCAGGTTGTGTTATTGGAAGGTTAGTGAAGATGCTGAGGACGGTTTCTGCAGGTTGTGTTATTGGGAGGTGATTGGAGATGCTGAGGATGGGTTTCTGCAGGTTGTGTTATTGGGAGGTGAGTGGAGATGCTGAGGATGGGTTTCTGCAGGTTGTGTTATTGGGAGGTTAGTTGAGATGCTGAGGATGGGTTTCTGCAGGTTGTGTTATTGGGAGGTGAGTGAAGATGCTGAGGATGGGTTTTCTGCAGGTTGTGTTATTGGGAGGTGAGTGGAGATGCTGAGGATGGGTTTCTGCAGGTTGTGTTATTGGAAGGTTTGTGGAGATGCTGAAGATGGGTTTCTGCAGGTTGTGTCACTGGGAGGTGAGTGAAGATGCTGAGGATGGGTTTCTGCAGGTTATGTTATTGGGAGGTGAGTGGAGATGCTGAGGACGGGTTTCTGCAGGTTGTGTTATTGGGAGGTGTGTGAAGATGCTGAGGATGGGTTCCTGCAGGTTGTGTTATTGGGAGGTGGGTGAAGATGCTGAGGATGGGATTCTGCAGGTTATGTTATTGGGAGGTGAGTGGAGATGCTGAGGATGGGTTTCTGCAGGTTGTGTTATTGGGAGGTGTGTGAAGATGCTGAGGATGGGTTTCTGCAGGTTGTGTTATTGGGAGGTGGGTGAAGATGCTGAGGATGGGATTCTGCAGGTTATGTTATTGGGAGGTGAGTGGAGATGCTGAGGATGGGTTTCTGCAGGTTGTGTTATTGGGAGGTGGGTGAAGATGCTGAGGATGGGTTTCTGCAGGTTGTGTTATTGGGAGGTGAGTGAAGATGCTGAGGATGGGTTTCTGCAGGTTGTGTTATTGGAATGTGAGTGAAGATGCTGAGGATGGGTTTCTGCAGGTTGTCTTATTGGAAGGTGAGTGTAGATGCTGAGGATGGGTTTCTGCAGGTTGTGTTATTGGGAGGTTAGTGGAGATGCTGAGGATGGGTTTCTGCAGGTTGTGTTATTGGGAGGTGAGTGAAGATGCTGAGGATGGGGTTCTGCAGGTTGTGTTATTGGGAGGTGAGTGGAGATGCTGAGGATGGGCTCTGCAGGTTGTGTTATTGGGAGGTGAGTGGAGATGCTGAGGATGGGTTTCTGCAGGTTGTGTTATTGGGAGGTGAGTGAAGATGCTGAGGATGGGGTTCTGCAGGTTGTGTTATTGGGAGGTGAGTGAAGATGCTGAGGATGGGATTCTGCAGGTTGTGTTATTGGGAGGTGAGTGAAGATGCTGAGGATGGGTTTCTGCCGGTTGTGTTATTGGGAGGTGAGTGGAGATGCTGAGGATGGGTTTCTGCCGGTTGTGTTATTGGGAGGTGAGTGAAGATGCTGAAGATGGGTTTCTGCAGGTTGTGTTATTGGAAGGTGAGTAAAGATGCTGAGGATGGATTTCTGCAGGTTGTGTTATTGGGAGGTGAGTGGAGATGCTGAGGATGGGTTTCTGAAGGTTGTGTTATTGGGAGGTGAGTGGAGATGCTGAGGATGGGTTTCTGCAGGTTGTGTTATTGGGAGGTGAGTGGAGATGCTGAGGATGGGTTTCTGCAGGTTGTGTTATTGGAAGGTTAGTGAAGATGCTGAGGACGGTTTCTGCAGGTTGTGTTATTGGGAGGTGATTGGAGATGCTGAGGATGGGTTTCTGCAGGTTGTGTTATTGGGAGGTGAGTGGAGATGCTGAGGATGGGTTTCTGCAGGTTGTGTTATTGGGAGGTTAGTTGAGATGCTGAGGATGGGTTTCTGCAGGTTGTGTTATTGGGAGGTGAGTGAAGATGCTGAGGATGGGTTTTCTGCAGGTTGTGTTATTGGGAGGTGAGTGGAGATGCTGAGGATGGGTTTCTGCAGGTTGTGTTATTGGGAGGTGACTGACGATGCTGAGGATGGGTTTCTGCAGGTTGTGTTATTGGGAGGTGAGTGAAGATGCTGAGTATGGGTTTCTGCAGGTTGTGTTATTGGAAGGTGAGTGAAGATGTTGAGGATGGGTTTCTGCAGGTTGTATTATTGGGAGGTGAGTGGAGATGCTGAGGATGGGTTTCTGCAGGTTGTGTTATTGGGAGGTGAGTGGAGATGCTGAGGATGGGTTTCTGCAGGTTGTGTTATTGGAAGGTTAGTGAAGATGCTGAGGACGGTTTCTGCAGTTTGTGTTATTGGGAGGTGAGTGGAGATGCTGAGGATGGGTTTCTGCAGGTTGTGTTATTGGGAGGTGAGTGGAGATGCTGAGGATGGGTTTCTGCAGTTTGTGATGTTGGGAGGTGATTGGAGACGCTGAGGATGGGTTTCTGCAGGTTGTGTTATTGGGAGGTGAGTGGAGATGCTGAGGATGGGTTTCTGCAGGTTGTGTTATTGGGAGGCGAATGAAGATGCTGAGGATGGATTTCTGCAGGATGTGTTATTGGGAGGTGAGTGAAGATGCTGAGGATGGGTTTCTGCAGGTTGTGTTATTGGGAGGTGAGTGAAGATGCTGAGGATGGGTTTCTGCAGGTTGTGTTATTGGAAGGTGCGTGGAGATGCTGAAGATGGTTTTCTGCAGGTTGTCTTATTGGGAGGTGAGTGAAGATGCTCAGGATGGGTTTCTGCAGGTTGTGTTATTGGGAGGTTAGTTGAGATACTGAGGATGGGTTTCCGCAGGTTGTGTTATTGGGAGGTGAGTGGCGATGCTGAGGATGGGTTTCTGCAGGTTGTGAAATTGGGAGGTGAGTGGAGATGCTGAGGATGGGGTTCTGCAGGTTGTCTTATTGGGAGGTGATTGTAGATGCTGAGGATGGGTTACTGCAGGTTGTATATTTGGGAGGTGAGTGGAGATGCTGAGGATGGGTTTCTGCAGGTTGTGTTATTGGAAGGTTAGTGTAGAGGCTGAGGACGGTTTCTGCAGGTTGTGTTATTGGGAGGTGATTGGAGACGCTGAGGATGGGTTTCTGCAGGTTGTGTTATTGGGAGGTGAGTGGAGATGCTGAGGATGGGTTTCTGCAGGTTGTGTTATTGGGAGGTGAGTGGAGATACTGAGGATGGATTTCTGCAGGTTGTGTTATTGGGAGGTGAGTGAAGATGCTGAGGATGGGTTTCTGCAGGTTGTGTTATTGGAAGGTGCGTGGAGATGCTGAGGATGGGTTTCTGCAGGTTGTCTTATTGGGAGGTGTGTGAAGATGCTCAGGATGGGTTTCTGCAGGTTGTGTTATTGGGAGGTTAGTTGAGATGCAGAGGATGGGTTTCTGCAGGTTGTGTTATTGGGAGGTTAGTTGAGATGCTGAGGATGGGTTTCTGCAGGTTGTGTTATTGGGAGGTGAGTGGCGATGCTGAGGATGGGTTTCTGCAGGTTGTGTTATTGGAAGGTGAGTGAAGATGCTGAGGATGGGTTTCTGCTGGTTGTGTTACTGGGAGGGTATTTGAGATGCTGAGGAGTGGTTTCTGCAGGTTGTGTTATTGGGAGGTGAGTGAAGATGCTGAGGATTTGTTTCTGCAGGTTTTGTTATTGAGAGGTGAGTGGAGATGCTGATGATGGGTTTCTGCAGGTTGTGTTACTGGGAGGTGAGTGAAGATGCTGAGGATGGGTTTCTGCAGGTTTTGTTATTGGAAGGTGAGTGAAGATGCTGAGGATGTGTTTCTGCAGGTTGTGTTATTGGGAGGTGAGTGGAGATGCTGAGGATGGGTTTCTGCAGGTTGTTATTATTGGTAGGTGAGTGAAGATGCTGAGGATGTGTTTCTGCAGGTTTTGTTATTGGGAGGTGAGTGGAGATGCTGATGATGGGTTTCTGCAGGTTGTGTTACTGGGAGGTGAGTGAAGATGCTGAGGATGGGTTCCTGCAGGTTTTGTTATTGGGAGGCGAGTGAAGATGCTGAGGATGGTTTTCTGCAGGTTGTGTTATTGGAAGGCGAGTGGAGATGCTGAGGATGGGTTTCTGCAGGTTGTGTTATTGGGAGGTGAGTGAAGATGCTGAGGATGGTTTTCTGCAGGTTGTGTAATTGGAAGGTGAGTGGAGATGCTGAGGATGGGTTTCTGCAGGTTGTGTTATTGGGAGGTGAGTGAAGATGCTGAGGATGGTTTTCTGCAGGTTTTGTTATTGAGAGGTGAGTGAAGATGCTGAGGATGTGTTTCTGCAGGTTGTGTTATTGCAAGGTGAGTCGATATGCTGAGGATGGGTTTCTGCAGGTTGTGTTATTGGAAGGTGAGTGAAGATGCTGAGGATGGGTTTCTGCAGGTTTTGTTATTGGGAGGTGAGTGGAGATGCTGATGATGGGTTTCTGCAGGTTGTGTTATTGGGTGTGAGTGGAGCTGCTGAGGATGGTATTCTGTTGGTTGTGTTTTGGGAGTTTAGTGAAGATGCTGAGGATTGGTTTCTGCAGGTTGTGTTATTGGGAGGAGAGTGAAGATGCGGAGGATGTGTTTCTGCAGGTTGTGTTATTGGGAGGTTAGTGAAGATGCAGAGGATGGGTCTCTGCAGGTTGTGTTATTGGAAGGTGAGTGAAGATGCTGAGGATGGGTTTCTGCAGGTTGTGTTATTGGAAGGTTACTGAAGATGCTGAGGATGGTTTTCTGCAGATTGTGTTATTGGGAGGTGGGTGTAGATGCTGAGGATGGGTTTCTGCAGGTTGTGTTATTGGGAGGTGAGTGAAGATGCTGAGGATGGGTTTCTGCAGGTTGTGTTATTGGAAGGTGATTGGAGATGCTGAGGATGGGTTTCTGCAGGTTGTGTTATTGGGAGGTGAGTGGAGATGCTGAGGAAGGGTTTCTGCAGGTTGTGTTATTGGGAGGTGAGTGGAGGTGCTGAGAATGGGTTTCTGCAGGTTGTGTTATTGTAAGGTTAGTGAAGATGCTGAGGATGGGTTTCTGCAGGTTGTGTTATTGGAAGGTGAGTGAAGATGCTGAGGATGGGTTTCTGCAGGTTGTGTTATTGGAAGGTTAGTGAAGATGCTGAGGACGGTTTCTGCAGTTTGTGTTATTGGGAGGTGAGTGGAGATGCTGAGGATGGGTTTCTGCAGGTTGTGTTATTGGGAGGTGAGTGGAGATGCTGAGGATGGGTTTCTGCAGTTTGTGATGTTGGGAGGTGATTGGAGACGCTGAGGATGGGTTTCTGCAGGTTGTGTTATTGGGAGGTGAGTGGAGATGCTGAGGATGGGTTTCTGCAGGTTGTATTATTGGGAGGCGAATGAAGATGCTGAGGATGGATTTCTGCAGGATGTGTTATTGGGAGGTGAGTGAAGAAGCTGAGGATGGGTTTCTGCAGGTTGTGTTATTGGGAGGTGAGTGAAGATGCTAAGGATGGGTTTCTGCAGGTTGTGTTATTGGAAGGTGCGTGGAGATGCTGAAGATGGTTTTCTGCAGGTTGTCTTATTGGGAGGTGAGTGAAGATGCTCAGGATGGGTTTCTGCAGGTTGTGTTATTGGGAGGTTAGTTGAGATACTGAGGATGGGTTTCCGCAGGTTGTGTTATTGGGAGGTGAGTGGCGATGCTGAGGATGGGTTTCTGCAGGTTGTGTAATTGGGAGGTGAGTGGAGATGCTGAGGATGGGGTTCTGCAGGTTGTCTTATTGGGAGGTGATTGTAGATGCTGAGGATGGGTTACTGCAGGTTGTATATTTGGGAGGTGAGTGGAGATGCTGAGCATGGGTTTCTGCAGGTTGTGTTATTGGAAGGTTAGTGTAGAGGCTGAGGACGGTTTCTGCAGGTTGTGTTATTGGGAGGTGATTGGAGACGCTGAGGATGGGTTTCTGCAGGTTGTGTTATTGGGAGGTGAGTGGAGATGCTGAGGATGGGTTTCTGCAGGTTGTGTTATTGGGAGGTGAGTGGAGATACTGAGGATGGATTTCTGCAGGTTTTGTTATTGGGAGGTGAGTGAAGATGCTGAGGATGGGTTTCTGCAGGTTGTGTTATTGGAAGGTGCGTGGAGATGCTGAGGATGGGTTTCTGCAGGTTGTCTTATTGGGAGGTGAGTGAAGATGCTCAGGATGGGTTTCTGCAGGTTGTGTTATTGGGAGGTTAGTTGAGATGCAGAGGATGGGTTTCTGCAGGTTGTGTTATTGGGAGGTTAGTTGAGATGCTGAGGATGGGTTTCTGCAGGTTGTGTTATTGGGAGGTGAGTGGCGATGCTGAGGATGGGTTTCTGCAGGTTGTGTTATTGGAAGGTGAGTGGAGATGCTGAGGAAGGGTTTATGCAGGTTGCGTTATTGGGAGGTGAGTGGAGATGCTGAGGATGGGTTTCTGTAGTTTGTGTTATTGGAAGGTGAGTGAAGATGCTGAGGATGGGTTTCTGCTGGTTGTGTTACTGGGAGGTTATTTGAGATGCTGAGGAGTGGTTTCTGCAGGTTGTGTTATTGGGAGGTGAGTGGAGATGCTGAGGATGGGTTTCTGCAGGTTGTGTTATTGGAAGGTGAGTGAAGATGCTTAGGATGGGTTTCTGCAGGTTGTGTTATTGGAAGGTGAGTGAAGATGCTGAGGATGGGTTTCTGCAGGTTGTGTTATTGGAAGGTGAGTGAAGATGCTGAGGAGTGGTTTCTGCAGGTTGTGTTATTGGGAGGTGAGTGAAGATGCTGAGGATGTGTTTCTGCAGGTTTTGTTATTGAGAGGTGAGTGGAGATGCTGATGATGGGTTTCTGCAGGTTGTGTTACTGGGAGGTGAGTGAAGATGCTGAGGATGGGTTTCTGCAGGTTTTGTTATTGGAAGGTGAGTGAAGATGCTGAGGATGTGTTTCTGCAGGTTGTGTTATTGGGAGGTGAGTGGAGATGCTGAGGATGGGTTTCTGCAGGTTGTTATTATTGGTAGGTGAGTGAAGATGCTGAGGATGTGTTTCTGCAGGTTTTGTTATTGGGAGGTGAGTGGAGATGCTGATGATGGGTTTCTGCAGGTTGTGTTACTGGGAGGTGAGTGAAGATGCTGAGGATGGGTTTCTGCAGGTTTTGTTATTGGGAGGCGAGTGAAGATGCTGAGGATGGTTTTCTGCAGGTTGTGTTATTGGAAGGCGAGTGGAGATGCTGAGGATGGGTTTCTGCAGGTTGTGTTATTGGGAGGTGAGTGAAGATGCTGAGGATGGTTTTCTGCAGGTTGTGTAATTGGAAGGTGAGTGGAGATGCTGAGGATGGGTTTCTGCAGGTTGTGTTATTGGGAGGTGAGTGAAGATGCTGAGAATGGTTTTCTGCAGGTTTTGTTATTGGGAGGTGAGTGAAGATGCTGAGGATGTGTTTCTGCAGGTTGTGTTATTGCAAGGTGAGTGGATATGCTGAGGATGGGTTTCTGCAGGTTGTGTTATTGGAAGGTGAGTGAAGATGCTGAGGATGGGTTTCTGCAGGTTTTGTTATTGGGAGGTGAGTGGAGATGCTGATGATGGGTTTCTGCAGGTTGTGTTATTGGGTGTGAGTGGAGCTGCTGAGGATGGTATTCTGTTGGTTGTGTTTTGGGAGTTTAGTGAAGATGCTGAGGATTGGTTTCTGCAGGTTGTGTTATTGGGAGGAGAGTGAAGATGCGGAGGATGTGTTTCTGCAGGTTGTGTTATTGGGAGGTTAGTGAAGATGCAGAGGATGGGTCTCTGCAGGTTGTGTTATTGGAAGGTGAGTGAAGATGCTGAGGATGGGTTTCTGCAGGTTGTGTTATTGGAAGGATACTGAAGATGCTGAGGATGGTTTTCTGCAGATTGTGTTATTGGGAGGTGGGTGTAGATGCTGAGGATGGGTTTCTGCAGGTTGTGTTATTGGGAGGTGAGTGAAGATGCTGAGGATGGGTTTCTGCAGGTTGTGTTATTGGAAGGTGATTGGAGATGCTGAGGATGGGTTTCTGCAGGTTGTGTTATTGGGAGGTGAGTGGAGATGCTGAGGATGGGTTTCTGCAGGTTGTGTTATTGGGAGGTGAGTGGAGGTGCTGAGAATGGGTTTCTGCAGGTTGTGTTATTGTAAGGTTAGTGAAGATGCTGAGGATGGGTTTCTGCAGGTTGTGTTATTGGGAGATGACTGGAAATGCTGAGAATGGATTTCTGCAGGTTGTGTTATTGGAAGGTTAGTGAAGTTGCTGAGAATGGGTTTCTGCAGGTTGTGTTATTGTAAGGTTAGTGAAGATGCTGAGGATGGGTTTCTGCAGGTTGTGTTATTGGGAGGTGAGTGGAGATGCTGAGGATGGGTTTCTGCAGGTTGTGTTATTGGGAGGTTAGTTGCGATGCTGAGGATGGGTTTCTACAGGTTGTGTTATTGGGAGGTGAGTGGCGATGCTGAGGATGGGTTTCTGCAGGTTGTGTAATTGGGAGGTGAGTGGAGATGCTGAGGATGGGTTTCTGCAGGTTGTCTTATTGGGAGGTGATTGTAGATGCTGAGGATGGTTTTCTGCAGGTTGTGTAATTGGGAGGTGAGTGGAGATGCTGAGGATGGGTTTCTGCAGGTTGTGTTATTGGAAGGTGAATGAAGATGCTGAGGATGGGTTTCTGCAGGTTGTGTTATTGGAAGGTTAGTGGAGTTGCTGAGGATGGGTTTCTGCAGGTTGTGTTATTGGAATGTTAGTGAAGATGCTGAGGACGGTTTCTGCAGATTGTGTTATTGGGAGGTGATTGGAGACGCTGAGGATGGGTTTCTGCAGGTTGTGTTATTGGGAGGTGAGTGGAGATGCTGAGGATGGGTTTCTGCAGGTTGTGTTATTGGGAGGTGAATGAAGATGCTGAGGATGGATTTCTGCAGGTTGTGTTATTGGGAGGTGAGTGAAGATGCTGAGGTTGGATTTCTGCAGGTTGTGTTATTGGGAGGTGAGTGGAGATGCTGAGGATGGGTTTCTGCAGGTTGTCTTATTGGGAGGTGAGTGAAGATGCTCAGGATGGGTTTCTGCAGGATGTGTTATTGGGAGGTTAGTTGAGATGCTGATAATGGGTTTCTGCAGGTTGTGTTATTGGGAGGTGAGTGGCGATGCTGAGGATGGGTTTCTGCAGGTTGTGTTATTGGAAGGTGAGTGGAGATGCTGAGGATGGGTTTCTGCAGGTTGCGTTATTGGGAGGTGAGTGGAGATGCTGAGGATGGGTTTCTGCAGGTTGTGTTATTGGAAGGTGAGTGGAGATGCTGAGGGTGGGTTTCTGCAGGTTGTGTTATTGGGAGGTGATTGTAGATGCTGAGGATGGGTTTCTGCAGTTTGTGTTATTGGGAGGTGAGTGGAGATGCTGAGGATGGGTTTCTGCAGGTTGTGTTATTGGGAGGTGAGTGGAGATGCTGAGGATGGGTTTCTGCAGTTTGTGATGTTGGGAGGTGATTGGAGACGCTGAGGATGGGTTTCTGCAGGTTGTGTTATTGGGAGGTGAGTGGAGATGCTGAGGATGGGTTTCTGCAGGTTGTGTTATTGGGAGGCGAATGAAGATGCTGAGGATGGATTTCTGCAGGATGTGTTATTGGGAGGTGAGTGAAGATGCTGAGGATGGGTTTCTGCAGGTTGTGTTATTGGGAGGTGAGTGAAGATGCTGAGGATGGGTTTCTGCAGGTTGTGTTATTGGAAGGTGCGTGGAGATGCTCAGGATGGGTTTCTGCAGGTTGTGTTATTGGGAGGTTAGTTGAGATACTGAGGATGGGTTTCCGCAGGTTGTGTTATTGGGAGGTGAGTGGCGATGCTGAGGATGGGTTTCTGCAGGTTGTGTAATTGGGAGGTGAGTGGAGATGCTGAGGATGGGGTTCTGCAGGTTGTCTTATTGGGAGGTGATTGTAGATGCTGAGGATGGGTTACTGCAGGTTGTATATTTGGGAGGTGAGTGGAGATGCTGAGGATGGGTTTCTGCAGGTTGTGTTATTGAAAGTTTAGTGTAGCGGCTGAGGACGGTTTCTGCAGGTTGTGTTATTGGGAGGTGATTGGAGACGCTGAGGATGGGTTTCTGCAGGTTGTGTTATTGGGAGGTGAGTGGAGATGCTGAGGATGGGTTTCTGCAGGTTGTGTTATTGGGAGGTGAGTGGAGATACTGAGGATGGATTTCTGCAGGTTGTGTTATTGGGAGGTGAGTGAAGATGCTGAGGATGGGTTTCTGCAGGTTGTGTTATTGGAAGGTGCGTGGAGATGCTGAGGATGGGTTTCTGCAGGTTGTCTTATTGGGAGGTGAGTGAAGATGCTCAGGATGGGTTTCTGCAGGTTGTGTTATTGGGAGGTTAGTTGAGATGCTGAGGATGGGTTTCTGCAGGTTGTGTTATTGGGAGGTGAGTGGCGATGCTGAGGATGGGTTTCTGCAGGTTGTGTTATTGGAAGGTGAGTGGAGATGCTGAGGAAGGGTTTATGCAGGTTGCGTTATTGGGAGGTGAGTGGAGATGCTGAGGATGGGTTTCTGTAGTTTGTGTTATTGGAAGGTGAGTGAAGATGCTGAGGATGGGTTTCTGCTGGTTGTGTTACTGGGAGGTTATTTGAGATGCTGAGGAGTGGTTTCTGCAGGTTGTGTTATTGGGAGGTGAGTGGAGATGCTGAGGATGGGTTTCTGCAGGTTGTGTTATTGGAAGGTGAGTGAAGATGCTAAGGATGGGTTTCTGCAGGTTGTGTTATTGGAAGGTGAGTGAAGATGCTGAGGATGGGTTTCTGCAGGTTGTGTTATTGGAAGGTGAGTGAAGATGCTGAGGAGTGGTTTCTGCAGGTTGTGTTATTGGGAGGTGAGTGAAGATGCTGAGGATGTGTTTCTGCAGGTTTTGTTATTGAGAGGTGAGTGGAGATGCTGATGATGGGTTTCTGCAGGTTGTGTTACTGGGAGGTGAGTGAAGATGCTGAGGATGGGTTTCTGCAGGTTTTGGTATTGGAAGGTGAGTGAAGATGCTGAGGATGTGTTTCTGCAGGTTGTGTTATTGGGAGGTGAGTGGAGATGCTGAGGATGGGTTTCTGCAGGTTGTTATTATTGGTAGGTGAGTGAAGATGCTGAGGATGTGTTTCTGCAGGTTTTGTTATTGGGAGGTGAGTGGAGATGCTGATGATGGGTTTCTGCAGGTTGTGTTACTGGGAGGTGAGTGAAGATGCTGAGGATGGGTTTCTGCAGGTTTTGTTATTGGGAGGCGAGTGAAGAT
Organism: Scyliorhinus torazame; assembly: GCF_047496885.1. NCBI lineage: Eukaryota > Metazoa > Chordata > Chondrichthyes > Carcharhiniformes > Scyliorhinidae > Scyliorhinus > Scyliorhinus torazame. The sequence goes on from NW_027307819.1 coordinate 555,491, forward strand.
GCTGAGGATGGTTTTCTGCTGGTTGTGTTATTGGAAGGCGAGTGGAGATGCTGAGGATGGGTTTCTGCAGGTTGTGTTATTGGGAGGTGAGTGAAGATGCTGAGGATGGTTTTCTGCAGGTTGTGTAATTGGAAGGTGAGTGGAGATGCTGAGGATGGGTTTCTGCAGGTTGTGTTATTGGGAGGTGAGTGAAGATGCTGAGGATGGTTTTCTGCAGGTTTTGTTATTGGGAGGTGAGTGAAGATGCTGAGGATGTGTTTCTGCAGGTTGTGTTATTGCAAGGTGAGTGGATATGCTGAGGATGGGTTTCTGCAGGTTGTGTTATTGGAAGGTGAGTGAAGATGCTGAGGATGGGTTTCTGCAGGTTTTGTTATTGGGAGGTGAGTGGAGATGCTGATGATGGGTTTCTGCAGGTTGTGTTATTGGGTGTGAGTGGAGCTGCTGAGGATGGTATTCTGTTGGTTGTGTTTTGGGAGTTTAGTGAAGATGCTGAGGATTGGTTTCTGCAGGTTGTGTTATTGGGAGGAGAATGAAGATGCGGAGGATGTGTTTCTGCAGGTTGTGTTATTGGGAGGTTAGTGAAGATGCAGAGGATGGGTCTCTGCAGGTTGTGTTATTGGAAGGTGAGTGAAGATGCTGAGGATGGGTTTCTGCAGGTTGTGTTATTGGAAGGTTACTGAAGATGCTGAGGATGGTTTTCTGCAGATTGTGTTATTGGGAGGTGGGTGTAGATGCTGAGGATGGGTTTCTGCAGGTTGTGTTATTGGGAGGTGAGTGAAGATGCTGAGGATGGGTTTCTGCAGGTTGTGTTATTGGAAGGTGATTGGAGATGCTGAGGATGGGTTTCTGCAGGTTGTGTTATTGGGAGGTGAGTGGAGATGCTGAGGATGGGTTTCTGCAGGTTGTGTTATTGGGAGGTGAGTGGAGGTGCTGAGAATGGGTTTCTGCAGGTTGTGTTATTGTAAGGTTAGTGAAGATGCTGAGGATGGGTTTCTGCAGGTTGTGTTATTGGGAGATGACTGGAAATGCTGAGAATGGATTTCTGCAGATTGTGTTATTGGAAGGTTAGTGAAGTTGCTGAGAATGGGTTTCTGCAGGTTGTGTTATTGTAAGGTTAGTGAAGATGCTGAGGATGGGTTTCTGCACGTTGTGTTATTGGGAGGTGAGTGGAGATGCTGAGGATGGGTTTCTGCAGGTTGTGTTATTGGGAGGTTAGTTGCGATGCTGAGGATGGGTTTCTACAGGTTGTGTTATTGGGAGGTGAGTGGCGATGCTGAGGATGGGTTTCTGCAGGTTGTGTAATTGGGAGGTGAGTGGAGATGCTGAAGGATGGGTTTCTGCAGGTTGTCTTATTGGGAGGTGATTGTAGATGCTGAGGATGGTTTTCTGCAGGTTGTGTAATTGGGAGGTGAGTGGAGATGCTGAGGATGGGTTTCTGCAGGTTGTGTTATTGGAAGGTGAATGAAGATGCTGAGGATGGGTTTCTGCAGGTTGTGTTATTGGAAGGTTTGTGGAGTTGCTGAGGATGGGTTTCTGCAGGTTGTGTTATTGGAATGTTAGTGAAGATGCTGAGGACGGTTTCTGCAGATTGTGTTATTGGGAGGTGATTGGAGACGCTGAGGATGGGTTTCTGCAGGTTGTGTTATTGGGAGGTGAGTGGAGATGCTGAGGATGGGTTTCTGCAGGTTGTGTTATTGGGAGGTGAATGAAGATGCTGAGGATGGATTTCTGCAGGTTGTGTTATTGGGAGGTGAGTGAAGATGCTGAGGTTGGATTTCTGCAGGTTGTGTTATTGGGAGGTGAGTGGAGATGCTGAAGATGGGTTTCTGCAGGTTGTCTTATTGGGAGGTGAGTGAAGATGCTCAGGATGGGTTTCTGCAGGTTGTGTTATTGGGAGGTTAGTTGAGATGCTGATAATGGGTTTCTGCAGGTTGTGTTATTGGGAGGTGAGTGGCGATGCTGAGGATGGGTTTCTGCAGGTTGTGTTATTGGAAGGTGAGTGGAGATGCTGAGGATGGGTTTCTGCAGGTTGCGTTATTGGGAGGTGAGTGGAGATGCTGAGGATGGGTTTCTGCAGGTTGTGTTATTGGAAGGTGAGTGGAGATGCTGAGGGTGGGTTTCTGCAGGTTGTGTTATTGGAAGTTGAGTGAAGATGCTGAGGATGGGTTTCTGCAGGTTGTGTTACTGGGAGGTTAGTTGAGATGCTGAGGATTGGTTTCTGCAGGTTGTGTTATTGGGAGGTGAGTGGAGATGCTGAGGATGGGTTTCTGCAGGTTGTGTTATTGGGAGGTGAGTGTAGATGCTGAGGATGGGTTTCTGCAGGTTGTGTTATTGGGAGGTTAGTGAAGATGCTGAGGATGGGTTTCTGCAGGTTGTCTTATTGGGAGGTGAGTGGAGATGCTGAGGATGGGTTTCTGCAGGTTGTGTTATTGGGAGGTGATTGTAGATGTTGAGGATGGGTTTCTGCAGGTTGTGTAATTGGGAGGTGAGTGGAGATGCTGAGGATGGGTTTCTGCAGGTTGTGTTATTGGAAGGTTAGTGAAGATGCTGAGGACGGTTTCTGCAGGTTGTGTTATTGGGAGGTGAGTGGAGATGCTGAGGATGGGTTTCTGCAGGTTGTGTTATTGGGAGGTGAGTGGAGATGCTGAGGATGGGTTTCTGCAGTTTGTGTTATTGGGAGGTGATTGGAGACGCTGAGGATGGGTTTCTGCAGGTTGTGTTATTGGGAGGTGAGTGGAGATGCTGAGGATGGGTTTCTGCAGGTTGTGTTATTGGGAGGCGAATGAAGATGCTGAGGATGGATTTCTGCAGGTTGTGTTATTGGGAGGTGAGTGAAGATGCTGAGGATGGGTTTCTGCAGGTTGTGTTATTGGGAGGTGAGTGGCGATGCTGAGGATGGGTTTCTGCAGGTTGTGTAATTGGGAGGTGAGTGGAGATGCTGAGGATGGGGTTCTGCAGGTTGTCTTATTGGGAGGTGATTGCAGATGCTGAGGATGGGTTACTGCAGGTTGTATATTTGGGAGGTGAGTGGAGATGCTGAGTATGGGTTTCTGCAGGTTGTGTTATTGGAAGGTTAGTGAAGAGGCTGAGGACGGTTTCTGCAGGTTGTGTTATTGGGAGGTGATTGGAGACGCTGAGGATGGGTTTCTGCAGGTTGTGTTATTGGGAGGTGAGTGGAGATGCTGAGGATGGGTTTCTGCAGGTTGTGTTATTGGGAGGTGAGTGGAGATGCTGAGGATGGATTTCTGCAGGTTGTGTTATTGGGAGGTGAGTGAAGATGCTGAGGATGGGTTTCTGCAGGTTGTGTTATTGGAAGGTGCGTGGAGATGCTGAGGATGGGTTTCTGCAGGTTGTCTTATTGGGAGGTGAGTGAAGATGCTCAGGATGGGTTTCTGCAGGTTGTGTTATTGGGAGGTTTGTTGAGATGCTGAGGATGGGTTTCTGCAGGTTGTGTTATTGGGAGGTTAGTTGAGATGCTGAGGATGGGTTTCTGCAGGTTGTGTTATTGGGAGGTGAGTGGCGATGCGGAGGATGGGTTTCTGCAGGTTGTGTTATTGGAAGGTGAGTGGAGATGCTGAGGAAGGGTTTATGCAGGTTGCGTTATTGGGTGGTGAGTGGAGATGCTGAGGATGGGTTTCTGAAGGTTGTGTTATTGGGAGGTGAGTGGAGGTGCTGAGGATGGGTTTCTGCAGGTTGTGTTATTGGGAGGTGAGTGAAGATGCTGAGGATGGGTTTCTGCAGGTTGTGCTATTGGAAGGTTAGTGAAGATGCTGAGGATGGGTTTCTGCAGGTTGTGTTATTGGGAGGTGAGTGGAGATGCTGAGGATGGGTTTCTGCAGGTTGTGCTATTGGAAGGTGAGTGAAGATGCTGAGGTTGGGTTTCAGCAGGTTGTGTTATTGGGAGGTGAGTGAAGATGCTGAGGATGGGTTTCTGCAGGTTGTGTTATTGGAAGGTGATTGGAGATGCTGAGGATGGGTTTCTGCAGGTTGTGTTATTGGGAGGTGAGTGGAGATGCTGAGGATGGGTTTCTGCAGGTTGTGTTATTGGGAGGTGAGTGGAGGTGCTGAGAATGGGATTCTGCAGGTTGTGTTATTGTAAGGTTAGTGAAGATGCTGAGGATGGGTTTCTGCAGGTTGTGTTATTGGGAGATGACTGGAAATGCTGAGAATGGATTTCTGCAGGTTGTGTTATTGGAAGGTTAGTGAAGTTGCTGAGAATGGGTTTCTGCAGGTTGTGTTATTGTAAGGTTAGTGAAGATGCTGAGGATGGGTTTCTGCAGGTTGTGTTATTGGGAGGTGAGTGGAGATGCTGAGGATGGGTTTCTGCAGGTTGTGTTATTGGGAGGTTAGTTGAGATGCTGAGGATGGGTTTCTCCAGGTTGTGTTATTGGGAGGTGAGTGGCGATGCTGAGGATGGGTTTCTGCAGGTTGTGTAATTGGGAGGTGAGTCGAGATGCTGAGGATGGGTTTCTGCAGGTTGTCTTATTGGGAGGTGATTGTAGATGCTGAGGATGGGTTTCTGCAGGTTGTGTAATTGGGAGGTGAGTGGAGATGCTGAGGATGGGTTTCTGCAGGTTGTGTTATTGGAAGGTGAATGAAGATGCTGAGGATGGGTTTCTGCAGGATGTGTTATTGGAAGGTTAGTGGAGTTGCTGAGGATGGGTTTCTGCAGGTTGTGTTATTGGAAGGTTAGTGAAGATGCTGAGGACGGTTTCTGCAGGTTGTGTTATTGGGAGGTGATTGGAGACGCTGAGGATGGGTTTCTGCAGGTTGTGTTATTGGGAGGTGAGTGGAGATGCTGAGGATGGGTTTCTGTAGTTTGTATTATTGGAAGGTGAGTGAAGATGCTGAAGATGGGTTTTTGCAGGTTGTGTTATTGGGAGATTAGTTGAGATACTGAGGATGGGTTTCTGCAGGTTGTGTTATTGGGAGGTGAGTGGAGATGCTGAGGATGGGTTTCTGCAGGATGTGTTATTGGGGGGTGAGTGAAGATGCTGAGGAAGGGTTTCTAAAGGTTGTCTTATTGGAAGTTGAGTGAAGATGCTGAGGATGGGTTTCTGCAGGTTGTGCTATTGGGAGGTGAGTCGAGATGCTGAGGATGGGTAGCTGCAGGTTGTGTTATTGGGAGGTGAGTGGAGATGCTGAGGATGGGTTTCTGCAGGTTGTGTTATTGGAAGGTGAGTGAAGATGCTGAGGATGGGTTTCTGCAGGTTTTGTTATTGGGAGGTGAGTGGAGATGCTGATGATGTGTTTCTGCAGGTTGTGTTATTGGGGGTGAGTGGAGCTGCTGAGGATGGTATTCTGTTGGTTGTGTTTTGGGTGTTTAGTGAAGATGCTGAGGATGGGTTTCCGCAGGTTGTGTTATTGGGAGGTGAGTGGCGATGCTGAGGATGGGTTTCTGCAGGTTGTGTAATTGGGAGCTGACTGGAGATGCTGAGGATGGGGTTCTGCAGGTTGTCTTATTGGGAGGTGATTGTAGATGCTGAGGATGGGTTACTGCAGGTTGTATATTTGGGAGGTGAGTGGAGATGCTGAGTATGGGTTTCTGCAGGTTGTGTTATTGGAAGGTTAGTGAAGATGCTGAGGATGGGTTTCTGCAGGTTGTGCTATTGGAAGGTTAGTGAAGATGCTGAGGATGGGTTTCTGCAGGTTGTGTTATTGGGAGGTGAGTGGAGATGCTGAGGATGGGTTTCTGCAGGTTGTGCTATTGGAAGGTGAGTGAAGATGCTGAGGTTGGGTTTCTGCAGGTTGTGTTATTGGGAGGTGAGTGAAGATGCTGAGGATGGGTTTCTGCAGGTTGTGTTATTGGGAGGTGAGTGGAGGTGCTGAGAATGGGTTTCTGCAGGTTGTGTTATTGTAAGGTTAGTGAAGATGCTGAGGATGGGTTTCTGCAGGTTGTGTTATTGGGAGATGACTGGAAATGCTGAGAATGGATTTCTGCAGGTTGTGTTATTGGAAGGTTAGTGAAGTTGCTGAGAATGGGTTTCTGCAGGTTGTGTTATTGTAAGGTTAGTGAAGATGCTGAGGATGGGTTTCTGCAGGTTGTGTAATTGGGAGGTGAGTCGAGATGCTGAGGATGGGTTTCTGCAGGTTGTCTTATTGGGAGGTGATTGTAGATGCTGAGGATGGGTTTCTGCAGGTTGTGTAATTGGGAGGTGAGTGGAGATGCTGAGGATGGGTTTCTGCAGGTTGTGTTATTGGAAGGTGAATGAAGATGCTGAGGATGGGTTTCTGCAGGATGTGTTATTGGAAGGTTAGTGGAGTTGCTCAGGATGGGTTTCTGCAGGTTGTGTTATTGGAAGGTTAGTGAAGATGCTGAGGACGGTTTCTGCAGGTTGTGTTATTGGGGGGTGATTGGAGACGCTGAGGATGGGTTTCTGCAGGTTGTGTTATTGGGAGGTGAGTGGAGATGCTGAGGATGGGTTTCTGTAGTTTGTGTTATTGGAAGGTGAGTGAAGATGCTGAAGATGGGTTTTTGCAGGTTGTGTTATTGGGAGATTAGTTGAGATACTGAGGATGGGTTTCTGCAGGTTGTGTTATTGGGAGGTGAGTGGAGATGCTGAGGATGGGTTTCTGCAGGTTGTGTTATTGGGGGGTGAGTGAAGATGCTGAGGAAGGGTTTCTAAAGGTTGTCTTATTGGAAGTTGAGTGAAGATGCTGAGGATGGGTTTCTGCAGGTTGTGTTATTGGGAGGTGAGTCGAAATGCTGAGGATGGGTAGCTGCAGGTTGTGTTATTGGGAGGTGAGTGGAGATGCTGAGGATGGGTTTCTGCAGGTTGTGTTATTGGAAGGTGAGTGAAGATGCTGAGGATGGGTTTCTGCAGGTTTTGTTATTGGGAGGTGAGTGGAGATGCTGATGATGGGTTTCTGCAGGTTGTGTTATTGGGGGTGAGTGGAGCTGCTGAGGATGGTATTCTGTTGGTTGTGTTTTGGGAGTTTAGTGAAGATGCTGAGGATGGGTTTCCGCAGGTTGTGTTATTGGGAGGTGAGTGGCGATGCTGAGGATGGGTTTCTGCAGGTTGTGTAATTGGGAGGTGACTGGAGATGCTGAGGATGGGGTTCTGCAGGTTGTCTTATTGGGAGGTGATTGTAGATGCTGAGGATGGGTTACTGCAGGTTGTATATTTGGGAGGTGAGTGGAGATGCTGAGTATGGGTTTCTGCAGGTTGTGTTATTGGAAGGTTAGTGAAGAGGCTGAGGACGGTTTCTGCAGGTTGAGTTATTGGGAGGTGATTGGAGACGCTGAGGATGGGTTTCTGCAGGTTGTGTTATTGGGAGGTGAGTGGAGATGCTGAGGATGGGTTTCTGCAGGTTGTGTTATTGGGAGGTGAGTGGCGATGCTGAGGATGGATTTCTGCAGGTTGTGTTATTGGGAGGTGAGTGAAGATGCTGAGGATGGGTTTCTGCAGGTTGTGTTATTGGAAGGTGCGTGGAGATGCTGAGGATGGGTTTCTGCAGGTTGTCTTATTGGGAGGTGAGTGAAGATGCTCAGGATGGGTTTCTGCAGGTTGTGTTATTGGGAGGTTAGTTGATATGCTGAGGATGGGTTTCTGCAGGTTGTGTTATTGGGAGGTTAGTTGAGATGCTGAGGATGGGTTTCTGCAGGTTGTGTTATTGCAAGGTGAGTGGCGATGCTGAGGATGGGTTTCTGCAGGTTGTGTTATTGGAAGGTGAGTGGAGATGCTGAGGAAGGGTTTATGCAGGTTGCGTTATTGGGAGGTGAGTGGAGATGCTGAGGATGGGTTTCTGAAGGTTGTGTTATTGGAAGGTGAGTGAAGATGCTGAGGATGGGTTTCTGCAGGTTGTGCTATTGGAAGGTTAGTGAAGATGCTGAGGATGGGTTTCTGCAGGTTGTGTTATTGGGAGGTGAGTGGAGATGCTGAGGATGGGTTTCTGCAGGTTGTGCTATTGGAAGGTGAGTGAAGATGCTGAGGATGGGTTTATGCAGGTTGTGTTATTGGGAGGTGAGTGAAGATGCTGAGGATGGGTTTCTGCAGGTTGTGTTATTGGAAGGTGATTGGAGATGCTGAGGATGGGTTTCTGCAGGTTGTGTTATTGGGAGGTGAGTGGAGATGCTGAGCATGGGTTTCTGCAGGTTGTGTTATTGGGAGGTGAGTGGAGGTGCTGAGAATGGGTTTCTGCAGGTTGTGTTATTGTAAGGTTAGTGAAGATGCTGAGGATGGGTTTCTGCAGGTTGTGTTATTGGGAGATGACTGGAAATGCTGAGAATGGATTTCTGCAGGTTGTGTTATTGGAAGGTTAGTGAAGTTGCTGAGAATGGGTTTCTGCAGGTTGTGTTATTGTAAGGTTAGTGAAGATGCTGAGGATGGGTTTCTGCAGGTTGTGTTATTGGGAGGTGAGTGGAGATGCTGAGGATGGGTTTCTGCAGGTTGTGTTATTGGGAGGTTAGTTGAGATGCTGAGGATGGGTTTCTACAGGTTGTGTTATTGGAAGGTGATTGGAGATGCTGAGGATGGGTTTCTGCAGGTTGTGTTATTGGGAGGTGAGTGGAGATGCTGAGGATGGGTTTCTGCAGGTTGTGTTATTGGGAGGTGAGTGGAGGTGCTGAGAATGGGTTTCTGCAGGTTGTGTTATTGTAAGGTTAGTGAAGATGCTGAGGATGGGTTTCTGCAGGTTGTGTTATTGGGAGATGACTGGAAATGCTGAGAATGGATTTCTGCAGGTTGTGTTATTGGAATGTTAGTGAAGTTGCTGAGAATGGGTTTCTGCAGGTTGTGTTATTGTAAGGTTAGTGAAGATGCTGAGGATGGGTTTCTGCAGGTTGTGTTATTGGGAGGTGAGTGGAGATGCTGAGGATGGGTTTCTGCAGGTTGTGTTATTGGGAGGTTAGTTGAGATGCTGAGGATGGGTTTCTACAGGTTGTGTTATTGGGAGGTGAGTGGCGATGCTGAGGATGGGTTTCTGCAGGTTGTGTAATTGGGAGGTGAGTGGAGATGCTGAGGATGGGTTTCTGCAGGTTGTCTTATTGGGAGGTGATTGTAGATGCTGAGGATGGGTTTCTGCAGGTTGTGTAATTGGGAGGTGAGTGGAGATGCTGAGGATGGGTTTCTGCAGGTTGTGTTATTGGAAGTTGAATGAAGATGCTGAGGATGGGTTTCTGCAGGATGTGTTATTGGAAGGTTAGTGGAGTTGCTGAGGATGGGTTTCTGCAGGTTGTGTTATTGGAAGGTTAGTGAAGATGCTGAGGACGGTTTCTGCAGGTTGTGTTATTGGGAGGTGATTGGAGACGCTGAGGATGGGTTTCTGCAGGTTGTGTTATTGGGAGGTGAGTGGAGATGCTGAGGATGGGTTTCTGTAGTTTGTGTTATTGGAAGGGGAGTGAAGATGCTGAAGATGGGTTTTTGCAGGTTGTGTTATTGGGAGATTAGTTGAGATACTGTGGATGGGTTTCTGCAGGTTGTGTTATTGGGAGGTGAGTGGAGATGCTGAGGATGGGTTGCTGCAGGTTGTGTTATTGGGGGGTGAGTGAAGATGCTGAGGAAGGGTTTCTAAAGGTTGTCTTATTGGAAGTTGAGTGAAGATGCTGAGGATTGGTTTCTGCAGGTTGTGTTATTGGGAGGTGAGTCGAGCTGCTGATGATGGGTTTCTGCAGGTTGTGTTATTGGGGGTGAGTGGAGCTGCTGAGGATGGTATTCTGTTGGTTGTGTTTTGGGAGTTTAGTGAAGATGCTGAGGATGGGTTTCTGCAGGTTGTGTTATTGGGAGGTGAGTGAAGATGCGGAGGATGTGTTTCTGCAGGTTGTGTTATTGGGAGGTTAGTGAAGATGCAGAGGATGGGTTTCTGCAGGTTGTGTTATTGGGAGGTGAGTGGCGATGCTGAGGATGGGTTTCTGCAGGTTGTGTAATTGGGAGGTGACTGGAGATGCTGAGGATGGGGTTCTGCAGGTTGTCTTATTGGGAGGTGATTGTAGATGCTGAGGATGGGTTACTGCAGGTTGTATATTTGGGAGGTGAGTGGAGATGCTGAGTATGGGTTTCTGCAGGTTGTGTTATTGGAAGGTTAGTGAAGAGGCTGAGGACGGTTTCTGCAGGTTGTGTTATTGGGAGGTGATTGGAGACGCTGAGGATGGGTTTCTGCAGGTTGTGTTATTGGGAGGTGAGTGGAGATGCTGAGGATGGGTTTCTGCAGGTTGTGTTATTGGGAGGTGAGTGGAGATGCTGAGGATGGATTTCTGCAGGTTGTGTTATTGGGAGGTGAGTGAAGATGCTGAGGATGGGTTTCTGCAGGTTGTGTTATTGGAAGGTGCGTGGAGATGCTGAGGATGGGTTTCTGCAGGTTGTCTTATTGGGAGGTGAGTGAAGATGCTCAGGATGGGTTTCTGCAGGTTGTGTTATTGGGAGGTTATTTGATATGCTGAGGATGGGTTTCTGCAGGTTGTGTTATTGGGAGGTTAGTTGAGATGCTGAGGATGGGTTTCTGCAGGTTGTGTTATTGGGAGGTGAGTGGCGATGCTGAGGATGGGTTTCTGCAGGTTGTGTTATTGGAAGGTGAGTGGAGATGCTGAGGAAGGGTTTATGCAGGTTGCGTTATTGGGAGGTGAGTGGAGATGCTGAGGATGGGTTTCTGAAGGTTGTGTTATTGGAAGGTGAGTGAAGATGCTGAGGATGGGTTTCTGCAGGTTGTGCTATTGGAAGGTTAGTGAAGATGCTGAGGATGGGTTTCTGCAGGTTGTGTTATTGGGAGGTGAGTGGAGATGCTGAGGATGGGTTTCTGCAGGTTGTGCTATTGGAAGGTGAGTGAAGATGCTGAGGATGGGTTTCTGCAGGTTGTGTTATTGGGAGGTGAGTGAAGATGCTGAGGATGGGTTTCTGCAGGTTGTGTTATTGGAAGGTGATTGGAGATGCTGAGGATGGGTTTCTGCAGGTTGTGTTATTGGGAGGTGAGTGGAGATGCTGAGGATGGGTTTCTGCAGGTTGTGTTATTGGGAGGTGAGTGGAGGTGCTGAGAATGGGTTTCTGCAGGTTGTGTTATTGGGAGATGACTGGAAATGCTGAGAATGGATTTCTGCAGGTTGTGTTATTGGAAGGTTAGTGAAGTTGCTGAGAATGGGTTTCTGCAGGTTGTGTTATTGTAAGGTTAGTGAAGATGCTGAGGATGGGTTTCTGCAGGTTGTGTTATTGGGAGGTGAGTGGAGATGCTGAGGATGGGTTTCTGCAGGTTGTGTTATTGGGAGGTTAGTTGAGATGCTGAGGATGGGTTTCTACAGGTTGTGTTATTGGAAGGTGATTGGAGATGCTGAGGATGGGTTTCTGCAGGTTGTGTTATTGGGAGGTGAGTGGAGATGCTGAGGATGGGTTTCTGCAGGTTGTGTTATTGGGAGGTGAGTGGAGGTGCTGAGAATGGGTTTCTGCAGGTTGTGTTATTGTAAGGTTAGTGAAGATGCTGAGGATGGGTTTCTGCAGGTTGTGTTATTGGGAGATGACTGGAAATGCTGAGAATGGATTTCTGCAGGTTGTGTTATTGGAAGGTTAGTGAAGTTGCTGAGAATGGGTTTCTGCAGGTTGTGTTATTGTAAGGTTAGTGAAGATGCTGAGGATGGGTTTCTGCAGGTTGTGTTATTGGGAGGTGAGTGGAGATGCTGAGGATGGGTTTCTGCAGGTTGTGTGATTGGGAGGTTAGTTGAGATGCTGAGGATGGGTTTCTACAGGTTGTGTTATTGGGAGGTGAGTGGCGATGCTGAGGATGGGATTCTGCAGGTTGTGTAATTGGGAGGTGAGTGGAGATGCTGAGGATGGGTTTCTGCAGGTTGTCTTATTGGGAGGTGATTGTAGATGCTGAGGATGGGTTTCTGCAGGTTGTGTAATTGGGAGGTGAGTGGAGATGCTGAGGATGGGTTTCTGCAGGTTGTGTTATTGGAAGGTGAATGAAGATGCTGAGGATGGGTTTCTGCAGGATGTGTTATTGGAAGGTTAGTGGAGTTGCTGAGGATGGGTTTCTGCAGGTTGTGTTATTGGAAGGTTAGTGAAGATGCTGAGGACGGTTTCTGCAGGTTGTGTTATTGGGAGGTGATTGGAGACGCTGAGGATGGGTTTCTGCAGGTTGTGTTATTGGGAGGTGAGTGGAGATGCTGAGGATGGGTTTCTGTAGTTTGTGTTATTGGAAGGGGAGTGAAGATGCTGAAGATGGGTTTTTGCAGGTTGTGTTCTTGGGAGATTAGTTGAGATACAGAGGATGGGTTTCTGCAGGTTGTGTTATTGGGAGGTGAGTGGAGATGCTGAGGATGGGTTTCTGCAGGTTGTGTTATTGGGGGGTGAGTGAAGATGCTGAGGAAGGGTTTCTAAAGGTTGTCTTATTGGAAGTTGAGTGAAGATGCTGAGGATGGGTTTCTGCAGGTTGTGTTATTGGGAGGTGAGTGAAGATGCTGAGGATGGGTTTCTGCAGGTTGTGTTATTGGAAGGTGCGTGGAGATGCTGAGGATGGGTTTCTGCAGGTTGTCTTATTGGGCGGTGAGTGAAGATGCTCAGGATGGGTTTCTGCAAGTTGTGTTATTGGGAGGTTATTTGATATGCTGAGGATGGGTTTCTGCAGGTTGTGTTATTGGGAGGTTAGTTGAGATGCTGAGGATGGGTTTCTGCAGGTTGTGTTATTGGGAGGTGAGTGGCGATGCTGAGGATGGGTTTCTGCAGGTTGTGTTATTGGAAGGTGAGTGGAGATGCTGAGGAAGGGTTTATGCAGGTTGCGTTATTGGGAGGTGAGTGGAGATGCTGAGGATGGGTTTCTGAAGGTTGTGTTATTGGAAGGTGAGTGAAGATGCTGAGGATGGGTTTCTGCAGGTTGTGCTATTGGAAGGTTAGTGAAGATGCTGAGGATGGGTTTCTGCAGGTTGTGTTATTGGGAGGTGAGTGGCGATGCTGAGGATGGGTTTCTGCAGGTTGTGCTATTGGAAGGTGAGTGAAGATGCTGAGGATGGGTTTCTGCAGGTTGTGTTATTGGGAGGTGAGTGAAGATGCTGAGGATGGGTTTCTGCAGGTTGTGTTATTGGAAGGTGATTGGAGATGCTGAGGATGGGTTTCTGCAGGTTGTGTTATTGGGAGGTGAGTGGAGATGCTGAGGATGGGTTTCTGCAGGTTGTGTTATTGGGAGGTGAGTGGAGGTGCTGAGAATGGGTTTCTGCAGGTTGTGTTATTGGGAGATGACTGGAAATGCTGAGAATGGATTTCTGCAGGTTGTGTTATTGGAAGGTTAGTGAAGTTGCTGAGAATGGGTTTCTGCAGGTTGTGTTATTGTAAGGTTAGTGAAGATGCTGAGGATGGGTTTCTGCAGGTTGTGTTATTGGGAGGTGAGTGGAGATGCTGAGGATGGGTTTCTGCAGGTTGTGTTATTGGGAGGTTAGTTGAGATGCTGAGGATGGGTTTCTACAGGTTGTGTTATTGGAAGGTGATTGGAGATGCTGAGGATGGGTTTCTGCAGGTTGTGTTATTGGGAGGTGAGTGGAGATGCTGAGGATGGGTTTCTGCAGGTTGTGTTATTGGGAGGTGAGTGGAGGTGCTGAGAATGGGTTTCTGCAGGTTGTGTTATTGTAAGGTTAGTGAAGATGCTGAGGATGGGTTTCTGCAGGTTGTGTTATTGGGAGATGACTGGAAATGCTGAGAATGGATTTCTGCAGGTTGTGTTATTGGAAGGTTAGTGAAGTTGCTGAGAATGGGTTTCTGCAGGTTGTGTTATTGTAAGGTTAGTGAAGATGCTGAGGATGGGTTTCTGCAGGTTGTGTTATTGGGAGGTGAGTGGAGATGCTGAGGATGGGTTTCTGCAGGTTGTGTGATTGGGAGATTAGTTGAGATACAGAGGATGGGTTTCTGCAGGTTGTGTTATTGGGAGGTGAGTGGAGATGCTGAGGATGGGTTTCTGCAGGTTGTGTTATTGGGGGGTGAGTGAAGATGCTGAGGAAGGGTTTCTAAAGGTTGTCTTATTGGAAGTTGAGTGAAGATGCTGAGGATGGGTTTCTGCAGGTTGTGTTATTGGGAGGTGAGTGGAGATGCTGAGGATGGGTTTCTGCAGGTTGTCTTATTGGGCGGTGAGTGAAGATGCTCAGGATGGGTTTCTGCAAGTTGTGTTATTGGGAGGTTATTTGATATGCTGAGGATGGGTTTCTGCAGGTTGTGTTATTGGGAGGTTAGTTGAGATGCTGAGGATGGGTTTCTGCAGGTTGTGTTATTGGGAGGTGAGTGGCGATGCTGAGGATGGGTTTCTGCAGGTTGTGTTATTGGAAGGTGAGTGGAGATGCTGAGGAAGGGTTTATGCAGGTTGCGTTATTGGGAGGTGAGTGGAGATGCTGAGGATGGGTTTCTGAAGGTTGTGTTATTGGAAGGTGAGTGAAGATGCTGAGGATGGGTTTCTGCAGGTTGTGCTATTGGAAGGTTAGTGAAGATGCTGAGGATGGGTTTCTGCAGGTTGTGTTATTGGGAGGTGAGTGGCGATGCTGAGGATGGGTTTCTGCAGGTTGTGCTATTGGAAGGTGAGTGAAGATGCTGAGGATGGGTTTCTGCAGGTTGTGTTATTGGGAGGTGAGTGAAGATGCTGAGGATGGGTTTCTGCAGGTTGTGTTATTGGAAGGTGATTGGAGATGCTGAGGATGGGTTTCTGCAGGTTGTGTTATTGGGAGGTGAGTGGAGATGCTGAGGATGGGTTTCTGCAGGTTGTGTTATTGGGAGGTGAGTGGAGGTGCTGAGAATGGGTTTCTGCAGGTTGTGTTATTGGGAGATGACTGGAAATGCTGAGAATGGATTTCTGCAGGTTGTGTTATTGGAAGGTTAGTGAAGTTGCTGAGAATGGGTTTCTGCAGGTTGTGTTATTGTAAGGTTAGAGAAGATGCTGAGGATGGGTTTCTGCAGGTTGTGTTATTGGGAGGTGAGTGGAGATGCTGAGGATGGGTTTCTGCAGGTTGTGTTATTGGGAGGTTAGTTGAGATGCTGAGGATGGGTTTCTACAGGTTGTGTTATTGGAAGGTGATTGGAGATGCTGAGGATGGGTTTCTGCAGGTTGTGTTATTGGGAGGTGAGTGGAGATGCTGAGGATGGGTTTCTGCAGGTTGTGTTATTGGGAGGTGAGTGGAGGTGCTGAGAATGGGTTTCTGCAGGTTGTGTTATTGTAAGGTTAGTGAAGATGCTGAGGATGGGTTTCTGCAGGTTGCGTTATTGGGAGATGACTGGAAATGCTGAGAATGGATTTCTGCAGGTTGTGTTATTGGAAGGTTAGTGAAGTTGCTGAGAATGGGTTTCTGCAGGTTGTGTTATTGTAAGGTTAGTGAAGATGCTGAGGATGGGTTTCTGCAGGTTGTGTTATTGGGAGGTGAGTGGAGATGCTGAGGATGGGTTTCTGCAGGTTGTGTGATTGGGAGGTTAGTTGAGATGCTGAGGATGGGTTTCTACAGGTTGTGTTATTGGGAGGTGAGTGGCGATGCTGAGGATGGGATTCTGCAGGTTGTGTAATTGGGAGGTGAGTGGAGATGCTGAGGATGGGTTTCTGCAGGTTGTCTTATTGGGAGGTGATTGTAGATGCTGAGGATGGGTTTCTGCAGGTTGTGTAATTGGGAGGTGAGTGGAGATGCTGAGGATGGGTTTCTGCAGGTTGTGTTATTGGAAGGTGAATGAAGATGCTGAGGATGGGTTTCTGCAGGATGTGTTATTGGAAGGTTAGTGGAGTTGCTGAGGATGGGTTTCTGCAGGTTGTGTTATTGGAAGGTTAGTGAAGATGCTGAGGACGGTTTCTGCAGGTTGTGTTATTGGGAGGTGATTGGAGACGCTGAGGATGGGTTTCTGCAGGTTGTGTTATTGGGAGGTGAGTGGAGATGCTGAGGATGGGTTTCTGTAGTTTGTGTTATTGGAAGGGGAGTGAAGATGCTGAAGATGGGTTTTTGCAGGTTGTGTTATTGGGAGATTAGTTGAGATACTGAGGATGGGTTTCTGCAGGTTGTGTTATTGGGAGGTGAGTGGAGATGCTGAGGATGGGTTTCTGCAGGTTGTGTTATTGGGGGGTGAGTGAAGATGCTGAGGAAGGGTTTCTAAAGGTTGTCTTATTGGAAGTTGAGTGAAGATGCTGAGGATGGGTTTCTGCAGGTTGTGTTATTGGGAGGTGAGTCGAGCTGCTGATGATGGGTTTCTGCAGGTTGTGTTATTGGGGGTGAGTGGAGCTGCTGAGGATGGTATTCTGTTGGTTGTGTTTTGGGAGTTTAGTGAAGATGCTGAGGATGGGTTTCTGCAGGTTGTGTTATTGGGAGGTGAGTGAAGATGCGGAGGATGTGTTTCTGCAGGTTGTGTTATTGGGAGGTTAGTGAAGATGCAGAGGATGGGTTTCTGCAGGTTGTGTTATTGGGAGGTGAGTGGCGATGCTGAGGATGGGTTTCTGCAGGTTGTGTTATTGGAAGGTGAGTGGAGATGCTGAGGAAGGGTTTATGCAGGTTGCGTTATTGGGAGGTGAGTGGAGATGCTGAGGATGGGTTTCTGAAGGTTGTGTTATTGGAAGGTGAGTGAAGATGCTGAGGATGGGTTTCTGCAGGTTGTGCTATTGGAAGGTTAGTGAAGATGCTGAGGATGGGTTTCTGCAGGTTGTGTTATTGGGAGGTGAGTGGAGATGCTGAGGATGGGTTTCTGCAGGTTGTGCTATTGGAAGGTGAGTGAAGATGCTGAGGATGGGTTTCTGCAGGTTGTGTTATTGGGAGGTGAGTGAAGATGCTGAGGATGGGTTTCTGCAGGATGTGTTATTGGAAGGTTAGTGGAGTTGCTGATGATGGGTTTCTGCAGGTTGTGTTATTGGAAGGTTAGTGAAGATGCTGAGGACGGTTTCTGCAGGTTGTGTTATTGGGAGGTGATTGGAGACGCTGAGGATGGGTTTCTGCAGGTTGTGTTATTGGGAGGTGAGTGGAGATGCTGAGGATGGGTTTCTGTAGTTTGTGTTATTGGAAGGGGAGTGAAGATGCTGAAGATGGGTTTTTGCAGGTTGTGTTATTGGGAGATTAGTTGAGATACTGAGGATGGGTTTCTGCAGGTTGTGTTATTGGGAGGTGAGTGGAGATGCTGAGGATGGGTTTCTGCAGGTTGTGTTATTGGGGGGTGAGTGAAGATGCTGAGGAAGGGTTTCTAAATGTTGTCTTATTGGAAGTTGAGTGAAGATGCTGATGATGGGTTTCTGCAGGTTGTGTTATTGGGAGGTGAGTCGAGCTGCTGATGATGGGTTTCTGCAGGTTGTGTTATTGGGGGTGAGTGGAGCTGCTGAGGATGGTATTCTGTTGGTTGTGTTTTGGGAGTTTAGTGAAGATGCTGAGGATGGGTTTCTGCAGGTTGTGTTATTGGGAGGTGAGTGAAGATGCGGAGGATGTGTTTCTGCAGGTTGTGTTATTGGGAGGTTAGTGAAGATGCAGAGGATGGGTTTCTGCAGGTTGTGTTATTGGGAGGTGAGTGGCGATGCTGAGGATGGGTTTCTGCAGGTTGTGTTATTGGAAGGTGAGTGGAGATGCTGAGGAAGGGTTTATGCAGGTTGCGTTATTGGGAGGTGAGTGGAGATGCTGAGGATGGGTTTCTGAAGGTTGTGTTATTGGAAGGTGAGTGAAGATGCTGAGGATGGGTTTCTGCAGGTTGTGCTATTGGAAGGTTAGTGAAGATGCTGAGGATGGGTTTCTGCAGGTTGTGTTATTGGGAGGTGAGTGGAGATGCTGAGGATGGGTTTCTGCAGGTTGTGCTATTGGAAGGTGAGTGAAGATGCTGAGGATGGGTTTCTGCAGGTTGTGTTATTGGGAGGTGAGTGAAGATGCTGAGGATGGGTTTCTGCAGGTTGTGTTATTGGAAGGTGATTGGAGATGCTGAGGATGGGTTTCTGCAGGTTGTGTTATTGGGAGGTGAGTGGAGATGCTGAGGATGGGTTTCTGCAGGTTGTGTTTTTGGGAGGTGAGTGGAGGTGCTGAGAATGGGTTTCTGCAGGTTGTGTTATTGTAAGGTTAGTGAAGATGCTGAGGATGGGTTTCTGCAGGTTGTGTTATTGGGAGATGACTGGAAATGCTGAGAATGGATTCCTGCAGGTTGTGTTATTGGAAGGTTAGTGAAGTTGCTGAGAATGGGTTGCTGCAGGTTGTGTTATTGTAAGGTTAGTGAAGATGCTGAGGATGGGTTTCTGCAGGTTGTGTTATTGGGAGGTGAGTGGAGATGCTGAGGATGGGTTTCTGCAGGTTGTGTTATTGGGAGGTTAGTTGAGATGCTGAGGATGGGTTTCTACAGGTTGTGTTATTGGGAGTTGAGTGGCGATGCTGAGGATGGGTTTCTGCAGGTTGTGTAATTAGGAGGTGAGTGGAGATGCTGAGGATGGGTTTCTGCAGGTTGTCTTATTGGGAGGTGATTGTAGATGCTGAGGATGGGTTTCTGCAGGTTGTGTAATTGGGAGGTGAGTGGAGATGCTGAGGATGGGTTTCTGCAGGTTGTGTTATTGGAAGGTGAATGAAGATGCTGAGGATGGGTTTCTGCAGGATGTGTTATTGGAAGGTTAGTGGAGTTGCTGAGGATGGGTTTCTGCAGGTTGTGTTATTGGAAGGTTAGTGAAGATGCTGAGGACGGTTTCTGCAGGTTGTGTTATTGGGAGGTGATTGGAGACGCTGAGGATGGGTTTCTGCAGGTTGTGTTATTGGGAGGTGAGTGGAGATGCTGAGGATGGGTTTCTGTAGTTTGTGTTATTGGAAGGGGAGTGAAGATGCTGAAGATGGGTTTTTGCAGGTTGTGTTATTGGGAGATTAGTTGAGATACTGAGGATGGGTTTCTGCAGGTTGTGTTATTGGGAGGTGAGTGGAGATGCTGAGGATGGGTTTCTGCAGGTTGTGTTATTGGGGGGTGAGTGAAGATGCTGAGGAAGGGTTTCTAAAGGTTGTCTTATTGGAAGTTGAGTGAAGATGCTGAGGATGGGTTTCTGCAGGTTGTGTTATTGGGAGGTGAGTCGAGCTGCTGATGATGGGTTTCTGCAGGTTGTGTTATTGGGGGTGAGTGGAGCTGCTGAGGATGGTATTCTGTTGGTTGTGTTTTGGGAGTTTAGTGAAGATGCTGAGGATGGGTTTCTGCAGGTTGTGTTATTGGGAGGTGAGTGAAGATGCGGAGGATGTGTTTCTGCAGGTTGTGTTATTGGGAGGTTAGTGAAGATGCAGAGGATGGGTCTCTGCAGGTTGTGTTATTGGAAGGTGAGTGAAGATGCTGAGGATGGGTTTCTGCAGGTTGTGTTATTGGAAGGTTACTGAAGATGCTGAGGATGGTTTTCTGCAGATTGTGTTATTGGGAGGTGGGTGAAGATGCTGAGGATGGGTTTCTGCAGGTTGTGCTATTGGAAGGTTAGTGAAGATGCTGAGGATGGGTTTCTGCAGGTTGTGTTATTGGGAGGTGAGTGGAGATGCTGAGGATGGGTTTCTGCAGGTTGTGCTATTGGAAGGTGAGTGAAGATGCTGAGGATGGGTTTCTGCAGGTTGTGTTACTGGGAGGTGAGTGAAGATGCTGAGGATGGGTTTCTGCAGGTTGTGTTATTGGAAGGTGATTGGAGATGCTGAGGATGGGTTTCTGCAGGTTGTGTTATTGGGAGGTGAGTGGAGATGCTGAGGATGGGTTTCTGCAGGTTGTGTTATTGGGAGGTGATTGGAGATGCTGAGGATGGGTTTCTGCAGGTTGTGTTATCGGGAGGTGAGTGAAAATGCTGAGGATGGGTTTCTGCAGGTTGTGTTATTGGGAGGTGAGTGGAAATGCTGAGAATGGATTTCTGCAGGTTGTGTTATTGGAAGGTTAGTTAAGTTGCTGAGAATGGGTTTCTGCAGGTTGTGTTATTGTAAGGTTAGTGAAGATGCTGAGGATGGGTTTCTGCAGGTTGTGTTATTGGGAGGTGAGTGGAGATGCTGAGGATGGGTTTCTGCAGGTTGTGTTATTGGAAGGTGAGTGAAGATGCTGAGGATGGGTTTCTGCAGGTTGTGTTATTGGGAGGTGATTTGAAATGCTGAGGATGGATTTCTGCAGGTTGTGTTATTGGGAGATGAGTGGAAATGCTGGGGATGGGTTTCTGTAGGTTTTACTCTAGCAATGAAGGACAAAATTTCATTTGCCTTCTTAATCACCTGTTGCACCTGTAAACCAACTTTTTGTGACTCATGCACTAGCACACCCAGGTCTCTCAGCACAGCAGCATGTTTTAATATTTTATCATTTAAATAATAATCCCTTTTGCTGTTATTCCTACCAAAATGGATAATCTCACATTTTGCAACACTGTATTCCATCTGCCAGACCCTTGCCCATTCACTTAGCCTATCCAAATCCCTCTGCAGACTTCCAGTATCCTCTGCACTTTTCGCTTTACCACTTATCTTAGTGTCGTCTGCAAACTTGGATACATTTCCCTTGGTCCCCAACTCCAAATCATCTCTGTAAATTGTGAACAGTTGTGGGCCCAACACTGATCCCTGAGGGACACCACTAGCTACTGATTGCCAACCAGAGAAACACCCATTAATCCCCACTCTTTGCTTTCTATTAATTAACCAATCCTCCATCCACGCTAATACTTTCCCTTTAATGCCATGCATCTTTATCTTATGCAGTAACCTTTTGTGTGGCACCTTGTCAAAGGCTTTATGGAAATCCAGATATATCACATCCATTGGCTCCCCGTTATCTACCGCACTGTTAATGTCTCAAAAAATTCCACTAAATTAGTTAGGCACGATCTGCTCTTTATGAACCCATGCTGCGTCTGCCCAATGGGACAATTTCTATCCAGATGCCTCGCTATTTCTTCCTTGATGATAGATTCCAGCACCTTCTCTACTACCGACGTTAAGCTCACTGGCCTAAAATTACCCGCTTTCTGCCTACCTCCTTTTTTAAACAGTGGTGTCACGTTTGCTAATTTCCAATCCGCCGGGACCACCCCAGAGTCTAGTGAATTTTGGTAAATTATCACTAGTGCATTTTCAATTTCCCTAGCCATCTCTTTTAGTACTCTGCGATGCATTCCATCAGGGCCAGGAGACTTGTCTACCTTTAGCCCATTAGCTTCGTGATGATAATCATCTCAAGGTCCACACCTGTCATAGCCTCATTTCCATCAGTCACTGGCATGTTATTTGTGTCTTCCACTGTGAAGACCGACCCAATAAACCTGTTCAGTTCCTCAGCCATTTCATCATCTCCCATTATTAAATCTCCTTTCTCATCCTCTAAAGGACTAATATTTACCTTAGCCAGTGTTTTTTGTTTTATATATTTGCAGAAACTTTTATTATCAGTTGTTATAGTCTGAGCAAGTTTACTCGCATAATCTATCTGACTCTTCTTTATAGCATTTTTAGTAGCTTTCTGTTGCCCCCTAAAGATTTCCCAGTCCTCTAGTCTCCCACTAATGTTTGCCACTTTGTATGCTTTTTCCTTCAATTTGATACTCTCCCTTATTTCCTTAGATATCCACGGTCGATTTTCCCTCTTTCTACCGTCTTTCCTTTTTGTTGGTATAAACCTTTGCTCAGCAGCGTGAAAAACCACTTGGAAGGTTCTCCATTGTTCCTCAACTGTTCCACCATAAAGTCTTTGCTCCCAGTCCAACTTAATTAGTTTGTCTCTCATCCCATTGTAATCTCCTTTGCTTAAGCACAAAACACTAGTGTTTGATTTTACCTTCTCACCCTCCATCTGTATTTTAAATTCCACCATATTGTGATCGCTGCTTCCGAGAGGATCCCTAACTATGAGATCCTGAATCAATCCTGTCTCATGACACAGGACCAGATCTAGGACCGCTTGTTCCCTTGTAGGTTCCATTACATACTGTTCAAGGAAACTATCGCGGATACATTCTATAAACTCCTCCTCAAGGCTGCCTTGACCGACGTGGTTAAACCAATCGACATGTAGATTAAAATCCCCCATGATAACCGCTGTACCATTTCTACATGCATCTGTTATTTATTTGTTTATTGCCAGCCCCACCATAATGTTACTATTTGGTGGCCTATAGACTACTCCTATCAGTGTCTTTTTCGCCTTACTGTTCCTGATTTCCACCCAAATGGATTCAACCTTATCCTCCATAGCACCGATGCCATCCTTACTGTTGCCCGGATGTCATCCTTAAATAACAGAGCTACACCACCTCCCTTACCATCCACTCTGTCCTTCCGAAAAGTTTGATACCCTCGGATATTTAACTCCCAGTCGTGACCATCCTTTAACCATGTTTCAGTAATGGCCACTAAATCATCGTCATTCACGATGATTTGCACCATCAACTCATTTACCCTATTCCGAATACTACGAGCATTCAGGTAAAGTACACTTATGTTGGCTTTTTTACCTCTGTTCTGAATCTTAACACCTCGATCAGTAACCTCTCCTAAGTTATATTTCCTCTTAACGTTTCTCCTAATTTTCCTTGTCGTTGAACCCACATCTTCCTGTAACAACCTGCCGCGTTGCTTACCATTAATGTTTTCACTTCCCGTTTTATTCCTTTTAGTATTCCTGGTCCTATTCACTGAGCTCCCCTCAGTCACTGTACCTTGTACTGTCGCCCTTTTTGATTTTTGACTCTGGCTTCTCTGCCTTACACTTTCCCCCTTACTGCCTTTTATTTCTGTCCCTGTTTTACTACCTTCCAACTTCCTGCATCGGTTCCCATCCCCCTGCCACATGAGGTTAAACTGTCCCCAACAGCTCTAGCAACCCCCGCCACCCCCCCCCCCCCCCACTCCCCCAGGACATCGGTTCCAGTCCTGCCTAGGTGCAGACCGTCAGGTTTGTACTGGTCCCACATCCTCCAGAACAGGTTCCAATGCCCCAGGAATGTGAATCCCTGCCCCTTGCACCATCTCTCGAGCTATGCATTCATCCTATCTATCCTGACATCCCTAGTCTGATTAGCTCGTGGCACTGGTAGCAATCCTGAGATTACTACTTTTGAGGCCCTACTTTTTAGTTTAAATCCTAACTCCCTGAATTCAACTTGTAGGACCTCGTCCTGCTTTTCACCTATATCGTTGGTGCCTATGTGCACCACGACAGCTGGCTGTTCCCCCCCCCCCCCCCCAGAATGTCCTGCAGCCGCTCCGGGACATCCTTGACCCTTGCACCAGGGAGGTAACATACCATCCTGGAGTCTCGATTTCGTCCGCAGAACCGCCTGTCTAGTCCCCTTACGATTGAGTCCCCTATCACTATAGCCCTGCCATTCTTCTTCCTGCCCAGCTGCGCAGCAGAGCCAGCCACGGTGCCATGAACCTGGCTGCTGCTGCCTTCCCCTGGTGAGCCATCTCCCTCAACAGTATCCAAAGCGGTATATCTGTTTTGCAGGGAGATGACCGCAGAGGACACCTGCACTGCCTTCCTACTCTTGCTCTGTCTTTTGGTCACCCATTTTCTATCTCCCTCAATACCTTTCACCTGCGGTGTGACCAACTCGCTGAACGTGCTATCCACGACGTCCTCAGCATCGCGGATGCTCCAAAGTGAGTCCATCCGCAGCTCCAGAGCCGTCAAGCGGTCTAACAGGAGCTGCAACTGGACACACTTCTTGCACGTGAAGGAGCCAGGGACAGTGGACGTGTCCCTAAGCTCCCACATCGCACACGAGGAGCATGACACGGGTCTGAGATCTCCTGCGATGTCTTAAACAGTAGGTAAACTTATACAACTACAATTCCAAAACACGAAAGAAAAAATAAATTAATTAGACAATGAAAAAAAATACACTACTTCCCAGACACTTACCAGGGATAAAAAAGCACCTCCTCCCCATCCAGCTTCGACTTCCCACCGAGATTCAAATTCACAAACTCACTCTCTGGTGTCTCACTCTGGCTGTATCCTCTCTGGTAAAAAAGAGAAGTAAATGGTGAACTATAAACAGGCACAGAGGTCTCTGAAACAGCTTTTTAATTGGCGGCTCCCGAGGCCACACTGCCTGTCCCCTGCTCCCAGGGATTATTGAGCAGTAAATGGTTAACTATATACAGCACAGAGGTATCTGAAACACCTTTTTAACTGGGGGCTCCCGAGGCCACACTGCCTATCCCCTGCTCCCAGGGATTATTGAGCAGTAAATGGTTAACTATATACAGCACAGAGGTCTCTGAAACAGCTTTTTAATTGTGGGCTCCCGGACCACACTGACTGTCCCCTGCTCCCAGGGATTATTGAGCAGTAAATGGTGAACTATTAACAGGCACAGAGGTCTCTGAAACAGCTTTTTAATTGGGGGTTCCCGAGGCCACACTGCCTGTCCCCTGCTCCCAGGGATTATTGAGCAGTAAATGGTTAACTATATACAGCACAGAGGTCTCTGAAACAGCTTTTTAATTGGGGGTTCCCAAGGCCACACTGCCTGTCCCCTGCTCCCAGGGATTATTGAGAAGTAAATGGTTAACTATATACAGCACAGAGGTCTCTGGAACAGCTTTTTAATTGGGGGCTCCCGAGGCCACACTGCCTGTCCCCTGCTCCCAGGGATTATTGAGAAGTAAATGGTTAACTATATACAGCACAGAGGTCTCTGAAACAGCTTTTTAATTGGGGGTTCCCGGACCACACTGCCTGTCCCCTGCTCCCAGGGTTTATTGAGCAGTAAATGGTTAACTATAAACAGGCACAGAGGTCTCTGAAACAGCTTTTTAATTGGGGGACCCTGGACCACACTGACTGTCCCCTGCTCCCAGGGATTATTGAGCAGTAAATGGTTAACTATATACAGCACAGAGGTCTCTGAAACAGCTTTTTAATTGGGGGTTCCCGGAGCCACACTGCCTGTCCCCTGCTCCCAGGGATTATTGAGCAGTAAATGGTTAACTATATACAGCACAGAGGTCTCTGAAACAGTTTTTTAATTGGGGGCTCCCGAGGCCACACTGCCTGTCCCCTGCTCCCAGGGATTATTGAGAAGTAAATGGTTAACTATATACAGCACAGAGGTCTCTGAAACAGTTTTTTAATTGGGGGCTCCCCAGGCCACACTGCCTGTCCCCGGCTCCCAGGGATTGTTGAGCAGTAAGTGGTTAACTATATACAGCACAGAGGTCTCTGAAACAGCTTTTTAATTGGGGTCTCCCGGACCACACTGCCTGTCCCCTGCTCCCAGGGATTATTGAGCAGTAAATGGTGAACTATTAACAGGCACAGAGGTCTCTGAAACAGCTTTTTAATTGGGGGTTCCCGAGGCCACACTGCCTGTCCCCTGCTCCCAGGGATTATTGAGCAGTAAATGGTTAACTATATACAGCACAGAGGTCTCTGAAACAGCTTTTTAATTGGGGGTTCCCAAGGCCACACTGCCTGTCCCCTGCTCCCAGGGATTATTGAGAAGTAAATGGTTAACTATATACAGCACAGAGGTCTCTGGAACAGCTTTTTAATTGGGGGCTCCCGAGGCCACACTGCCTGTCCCCTGCTCCCAGGGATTATTGAGAAGTAAATGGTTAACTATATACAGCACAGAGGTCTCTGAAACAGCTTTTTAATTGGGGGTTCCCGGACCACACTGCCTGTCCCCTGCTCCCAGGGTTTATTGAGCAGTAAATGGTTAACTATAAACAGGCACAGAGGTCTCTGAAACAGCTTTTTAATTGGGGGACCCTGGACCACACTGACTGTCCCCTGCTCCCAGGGATTATTGAGCAGTAAATGGTTAACTATATACAGCACAGAGGTCTCTGAAACAGCTTTTTAATTGGGGGTTCCCGGAGCCACACTGCCTGTCCCCTGCTCCCAGGGATTATTGAGCAGTAAATGGTTAACTATATACAGCACAGAGGTCTCTGAAACAGCTTTTTAATTGGGGGCTCCCGAGGCCACACTGCCTGTCCCCTGCTCCCAGGGATTATTGAGAAGTAAATGGTTAACTATATACAGCACAGAGGTCTCTGAAACAGTTTTTTAATTGGGGGCTCCCCAGGCCACACTGCCTGTCCCCGGCTCCCAGGGATTGTTGAGCAGTAAGTGGTTAACTATATACAGCACAGAGGTCTCTGAAACAGCTTTTTAATTGGGGTCTCCCGGACCACACTGCCTGTCCCCTGCTCCCAGGGATTATTGAGCAGTAAATGGTTAACTAGATACAGGCACAGAGGTCTCTGAAACAGCTTTTTAATTGGGGGCTCCCGGACCACACTGCCTGTCCCCTGCTCCCAGGGATTATTGAGCAGTAAATGGTTAACTATATACAGGCACAGAGGTCTCTGAAACAGCTTTTTAATTGGGGGTTCCCGGAGCCACACTGCCTGTCCCCTGCTCCCAGGGATTATTGAGCAGTAAATGGTTAACTATATACAGCACAGAGGTCTCTGAAACAGCTTTTTAATTGGGGGTTCCCGGACCACACTGCCTGTCCCCTGCTCCCAGGGATTATTTAGCAGTAAATGGTTAACTATATACAGCACAAAGGACTCTGAAACAGCTATTGAATTGGGGGCTCTCGAGGCCACACTGAGTGACCCTCCACCCAGGGATTATTGATAAGTAAATGGTTAACTATATACAGCACAGAGGTCTCTGAAACAGCTGTTGAATTGGGGGCTCTCGAGGCCGCACTGACTGACCCTCCTCCCAGGGATTATTGAGCAGTAAATGGTTAACTATATACAGGCACAGAGGTCTCTGAAACAGCTTTTTAATTGGGGGTTCCCGGACCACACTGCCTGTCCCCTGCTCCCAGGGATTATTGAGCAGTAAGTGGTTAACTATAAACAGGCACAGAGGTCTCTGAAACAGCTTTTTAATTGGGGGCTCCCGGAGCCACACTGCCTGTCCCCTGCTCCCAGGGATTATTGAGCAGTAAATGGTTAACTATATACAGCACAGAGGTCTCTGAAACAGCTTTTTAATTGGGGGTTCCCGAGGTCACACTGCCTGTCCCCTGCTCCCAAGGATTATTGAGCAGTAAATGGTTAACTACATACAGGCACAGAGGTCTCTGAAACAGCTTTTTAATTTGGGCTCCCGGAGCCACACTGCCTGTCCCCTGCTCCCAAGATTATTGAGCAGTAAATGGTTAACTATATACAGGCACAGAGGTCTCTGAAACAGCTTTTTAATTGGGAGCTCCCAGACCACACTGCCTGTTCCCTGCTCCCAGGGATTATTGATAAGTAAATGGTTAACTATATACAGCACAGAGGTCTCCGAAACAGATTTTTAATTTGTGCTCCCGGAGCCACACTGCCTGACTCCTGCTCCCAGGGAATATCGAGCAGTAAATGGTTAACTATATACAGCACAAAGGTCTCTGAAACAGCTATTGAATTGGGGGCTCCCGAGGCCACACTGAGTGACCCTCCACCCAGGGATTATTGATAAGTAAATGGTTAACTATATACAGCACAGAGGTCTCTGAAACAGCTGTTGAATTGGGGGCTCTCGAGGCCACACTGACTGACCCTCCTCCCAGGGATTATTGAGCAGTAAATGGTTAACTATATACAGGCACAGAGGTCTCTGAAAAAGCTTTTTAATTGGGGGCTCCCGGACCACACTGCCCGTCCCCTGCTCCCAGTGATTATTGAGCAGTAAATGGTTAACTATATACAGCACAGAGGTCTCTGAAACAGCTTCTTAATTGGGGGCTCCCAAGGTCACACTGTCTGACCCCTGCTCCAAGGGATTATTGAGAACATAGAACGATACAGCGCAGTACAGGCCCTTCGGCCCACGATGTTGCACCGAAACAAAAGCCATCTAACCTACACTATGCCATTATCATCCATATCTTTATCCAATAAACTTTTAAATGCCCTCAATGTTGGCGAGTTCACTACAGTAGCAGGTAGGGCATTCCACGGCCTCACTACTCTTTGCGTAAAGAACCTACCTCTGACCTCTGTCCTATATCTATTACCCCTCAGTTTAAAGCTATGTCCCCTCGTGCCAGCCATTTCCATCCGTGGGAGAAGGCTCTCACTGTCCACCCTATCTAACCCCCTGATCATTTTGTATGCCTCTATTAAGTCTCCTCTTAACCTTCTTCTCTCCAACGAAAACAACCTCAAGTCCATCAGCCTTTCCTCATAAGATTTTTCCTCCATACCAGGCAACATCCTGGTAAATCTCCTCTGCACCCGCTCCAAAGCCTCCACGTCCTTCCTGTATGCGGTGACCAGAACTGTACGCAATACTCCAAATGTGGCCGTACCAGAGTTCTGTACAGCTGCAACATGACCTCCTGACTCCGGAACTCAATCCCTCTACCAATAAAGGCCAACACTCCATAGGCCTTCTTCACAACCCTATCAACCTGGGTGGCAACTTTCAGGGATCTATGCACATGGACACCTAGATCCCTCTGCTCATCCACACTTCCAAGAACGTTACCATTAGCCAGATATTCCGCATTCCTGTTATTCCTTCCAAAGTGAATCACCTCACACTTCTCTACATTAAACTCCATTTGCCACCTCTCAGCCCAGCTCTGCAGCTTATCTATATCCCTCTATAACCTGCTATATCCTTCCACACTATCGACAACACCACCGACTTCAGTATCGTCTGCAACTTTACTCACCCACCCTTCTACGCCTTCCTCTAGGTCATTGATAAAAATGACAAACAGCAACGGCCCCAGAACAGATCCTTGTGGTACTCCACTTGTGACTGTACTCCATTCTGAACATTTCCCATCAACCACCACCCTCTGTCTTCTATCAGCTAGCCAATTTCTGATCCACATCTCTAACTCACCCTCAATCCCCAGCCTCCGTATTTTCTGCAATAGCCTACCGTGGGGAACCTTATCAAACGCTTTGCTGAAATCCATATACACCACATCAACTGCTCTACCCTCGTCTACCTGTTCAGTCACCTTCTCAAAGAACTCGATAAGGTTTGTGAGGCATGACCTACCCTCCACAAAGCCATGCTGACTATCCCTGATCATATTATTCCTATATAGATGATTATAAATCTTGTCTCTTATAATCCCCTCCAAGACTTTACCCACAACAGACGTGAGGCTCACCGGTCTATAGTTGCCGGGGTTGTCTCTGCTCCCCTTTTTGAACAAAGGGACCACATTTGCTATCCTCCAGTCCTCTGGCACTATTCCTGTAGCCAATGATGACATAAAATTCAAAGCCAAAGGTCCAGCAATCTCTTCCCTGGCCTCCCAGAGAATCCTAGGATAAATCCCATCAGGCCCCGGGACTTATCTATTTTCAGCCTTTCCAGAATTGCCAACACCTCTTCCCTACATACCTCAATGCCATCTATTTTATTGATTTTATCTATATATTTTATTAGCCTGGGTCTCAGCATTCTCCTCCACAACATTATCTTTTTCCTGAGTGAATACTGACGAAAAATATTCATTTAGTATCTCGCCTATCTCTTCAGACTCCATACACAGCTTCCCATCCCTGTCCTTGACTGGTCCTATTCATTCCCTAGTCATTCGCTTATTTCTGACATACCTATAGAAAGCTTTTGGGTTTTGCTTGATCCTACCTGCCAAATACTTATCATGCCCCCTCCTTGCTCGTCTTAGCTCTCTCTTTAGATCCTTCCTCGCTACCTTGTAACTATCCATCGCCCCAACTGAAACTTCACACCTCATCTTCACATAGGCCTCCTTCTTCCTCTTAACAAGAGATTCCACTTCTTTGGTAAACCACGGTTCCCTCGCTCGACGCCTTCCTCCCTGTCTGACCGGTACATACTTATCAAGAACACGCAGTAGCTGATCCTTGAACAAGCTGCACTTATCCAGTGTGCCCAACACTTGCAGCCTACTTCTCCACCTTACCCCCCCCCCCTCCCAAGTCACGTCTAATGGCATCATAATTGCCCTTCCCCCAGCTATAACTCTTGCCCTGCGGTGTATACTTATCCCTTTCCATCATTTACGTAAACGTCACCGAATTGTGGTCACTGTCCCCAAAGTGCTCTCCTACCTCCAAATCCAACACCTGGCCTGGTTCATTACCCAAAACCAAATCCAACGTGGCCTCGCCTCTTGTTGGCCTGTCAACATATTGTGTCAGGAAACCCTCCTGCACACACTGTACAAAAAACGACCCATCTAATGTACTCAAACTATATCTTTTCCAGTCACTATTTGGAAAGTTAAAGTCTCCCATAATAACTACCCTGTTACTTTCGCTCTTATCCAGGATCATCCTCGCCATCCTTTCCTCTACATCCCTAGAACTATTTGGAGGCCTATAGAAGACTCCCAACAGAGTGACCGCTCCTTTCATGTTTCTAACCTCAGCCCATACTACCTCGGAAGATGAGTCCCCATCTAGCATCCTCTCCGCTACCGTAATACTGCTCTTGACTAGCAGCGCCACACCTCCCCCTCTTTTGCCTCCTTCTCTGAGCTTACTAAAACACCTAAACCCCAGAACATGCAACATCCATTCCTGTCCCTGCTCTATCCATGTCTCCGAAATGGCCACAACATCGAAGTCCCAGGTCCCAACCCATGCTGCCAGTTCCCCTACCTTATTTCGTATACTCCTGGCATTGAAGTAGACACACTTCAAACCACCTACCTGAACATTGGCCCCCTCATGCGACGTCAAATCTGTGCTTCTGACCTCTATACTCTCATTCTCCCTTACCCTAAAACTACAATCCAGGTTCCCATGCCCCTGCTGCATTCGTTTAACCCCCCCCCCCCCTCCCAAAGAGCACTAACAAATCTCCCTCTCAGGATATTTGTGCCCCTCAGGTTCAGATGTAGACCATCCTGTCTGTAGAGGTCCCAGCTTCCCCAGAAAGAGCCCCAGTTATCCAGAAATCTGAATCCCTCCCGCCTGCACCATCCCTGTAAATGTAGAAGTAAATGTTTAACTATATACAGGCACAGAGGTCTCTGAAACAGCTTTTTAATTGGGGGCTCCCGAGGCCACACTGCCTGTCCCCTTCTCCCAGGGATTATTGACCAGTAAATGGTTAACTATGTACAGCACAGAGGTCTCCGAAACAGCTTTTTAATTGGGGGCTCCCGGACCACACTGCCTGACCCCTGCTCCCAGGGATTATTGAGCAGTAAATGGTTAACTATATACAGCACAGACGTCTCTAAAACAGCTTTTTTAAATGGGGGCTCCCGAGGCCACACTGCCTGTCCCCTGCTCCCAGAGATTATTGAGAAATCAATGGTTAACTATATACAGCCCAGAGGTCACTGAAACAGCTTTTTAATTGGGGGTTCCCGAGGCCACACTGCCTGTCCCCTGCTCCCAGGGATTATTGAGAAGTCAATGGTTAACTATCTACAGCACAGAGCTCTCTGAAGCAGCGTTTTAATTGGGGGCTCCCGAGGCCACACTGCCTGTCCCCTGCTCCCAGTGATTATTGAGCAGTAAATGGTTAACTATATACAGCACAGAGGTCACTGAAGCAACTTTTTAATTGGGGGCTCCCGAGGCCACACTGCCTGTCCCCTGCTCCCAGTGATTATTGAGCAGTAAATGGTTAACTATATACAGCACAGAGGTCACTGAAACAGCTTTTTAATTGGGGCCTCCCGAGGCCACACTGCCTGTCCCCTGCTCCCAGGGATTATTGAGCAGTAAATGGTTAACTACATACAGCACAGAGGTCTCTGAAGCAGCTTTTTAATTGGGGCCTCCCGGACCACACTGCCTGTCCCCTGCTCCCAGGGATTATTGGGAAGTAAATGGTTAACTATATACAGGCACAGAGGTCTCTGAAACAGCTTTTTAATTGGGGCCTCCCGGACCACACTGCCTGTCCCCTGCTCCCAGGGATTATTGGGAAGTAAATGGTTAACTATATACAGCATAGAGGTCTCTGAAACAGCTTTTTCATTGGGGGCTCCCGAGGCCACACTGCCTGTCCCTGCTCCCAGGGATTATTGAGCAGTAAATGGTTAACTATATACAGCACAGAGGTCACTGAAGCAACTTTTTAATTGGGGGCTCCCGAGGCCACACTGCCTGTCCCCTGCTCCCAGGGATTATTGAGCAGTAAATGGTTAACTATATACAGCACAGAGGTCTCTGAAACAGCTTTTTAATTGGGGGTTCCCGAGGCCACACTGCCTGTCCCCTGCTCCCAGGGAATATTGAGCAGTAAATGGTCAACTATATACAGCACAGAGGTCTCTGAAACAGCTTTTTAATTGGGGGCGTCCGGACCACACTGCCTGTCCCCTGCTCCCAGGGATTATTGAGAACAAATGGTTAACTATCTACAGCACAGAGTTCTCTGAAATAGCGTTTTAATTGGGGGCTCCCGAGGCCACACTGCCTGTCCCCTGCTCCCAGTGATTATTGAGCAGTAAATGGTTAACTATATACAGCACAGAGGTCACTGAAGCAACTTTTCAATTGGGGGCTCCCGAGGCCACACTGCCTGTCCCCTGCTCCCAGGGATTATTGAGAACAAATGGTTAACTATATACAGGCACAGAGGTCTCTGAAACAGCTTTTTAATTGGGGGCTCCCGAGGCCACACTGCCTGTCCCCTGCTCCCAGTGATTATTGAGAACAAATGGTTAACTATCTACAGCACAGAGTTCTCTGAAAAAGCGTTTTAATTGGGGGCTCCCGAGGCCACACTGCCTGTCCCCTGCTCCCAGTGATTATTGAGCAGTAAATGGTTAACTATATACAGCACAGAGGTCACTGAAGCAACTTTTTAATTGGGGGCTCCCGAGGCCACACTGCCTGTCCCCTGCTCCCAGGGATTATTGAGAACAAATGGTTAACTATATACAGGCACAGAGGTCTCTGAAACAGCTTTTTAATTGGTGGCTCCCGAGGCCACACTGCCTGTCCCCTGCTCCCAGGGATTATTGGGAAGTAAATGGTTAACTATATACAGGCACAGAGGTCTCTGAAACAGCTTTTTAATTGGGGGCTCCCGGACCACACTGCCTGTCCCCTGCTCCCAGGGATTATTGAGCAGTAAATGGTTAACTATATACAGCACAGAGGTCACTGAAACTGCTTTTTAATTGGGGGCTCCCGAGGCCACACTGCCTGATCCCTGCTCCCAGGGATTATTGAGAAATCAATGGTTAACTATATACAGCCCAGAGGTCACTGAAACAGCTTTTTAATTGGGGGTTCCCGAGGCCACACTGCCTGTCCCCTGCTCCCAGGGATTATTGAGAAGTCAATGGTTAACTATCTACAGCACAGAGCTCTCTGAAGCAGCGTTTTAATTGGGGGCTCCCGAGGCCACACTGCCTGTCCCCTGCTCCCAGTGATTATTGAGCAGTAAATGGTTAACTATATACAGCACAGAGGTCACTGAAGCAACTTTTTAATTGGGGGCTCCCGAGGCCACACTGCCTGTCCCCTGCTCCCAGTGATTATTGAGCAGTAAATGGTTAACTATATACAGCACAGAGGTCACTGAAACAGCTTTTTAATTGGGGCCTCCCGAGGCCACACTGCCTGTCCCCTGCTCCCAGGGATTATTGAGCAGTAAATGGTTAACTACATACAGCACAGAGGTCTCTGAAGCAGCTTTTTAATTGGGGCCTCCCGGACCACACTGCCTGTCCCCTGCTCCCAGGGATTATTGGGAAGTAAATGGTTAACTATATACAGGCACAGAGGTCTCTGAAACAGCTTTTTAATTGGGGCCTCCCGGACCACACTGCCTGTCCCCTGCTCCCAGGGATTATTGGGAAGTAAATGGTTAACTATATACAGCATAGAGGTCTCTGAAACAGCTTTTTCATTGGGGGCTCCCGAGGCCACACTGCCTGTCCCTGCTCCCAGGGATTATTGAGCAGTAAATGGTTAACTATATACAGCACAGAGGTCACTGAAGCAACTTTTTAATTGGGGGCTCCCGAGGCCACACTGCCTGTCCCCTGCTCCCAGGGATTATTGAGCAGTAAATGGTTAACTATATACAGCACAGAGGTCTCTGAAACAGCTTTTTAATTGGGGGTTCCCGAGGCCACACTGCCTGTCCCCTGCTCCCAGGGAATATTGAGCAGTAAATGGTCAACTATATACAGCACAGAGGTCTCTGAAACAGCTTTTTAATTGGGGGCGTCCGGACCACACTGCCTGTCCCCTGCTCCCAGGGATTATTGAGAACAAATGGTTAACTATCTACAGCACAGAGTTCTCTGAAATAGCGTTTTAATTGGGGGCTCCCGAGGCCACACTGCCTGTCCCCTGCTCCCAGTGATTATTGAGCAGTAAATGGTTAACTATATACAGCACAGAGGTCACTGAAGCAACTTTTCAATTGGGGGCTCCCGAGGCCACACTGCCTGTCCCCTGCTCCCAGGGATTATTGAGAACAAATGGTTAACTATATACAGGCACAGAGGTCTCTGAAACAGCTTTTTAATTGGGGGCTCCCGAGGCCACACTGCCTGTCCCCTGCTCCCAGTGATTATTGAGAACAAATGGTTAACTATCTACAGCACAGAGTTCTCTGAAAAAGCGTTTTAATTGGGGGCTCCCGAGGCCACACTGCCTGTCCCCTGCTCCCAGTGATTATTGAGCAGTAAATGGTTAACTATATACAGCACAGAGGTCACTGAAGCAACTTTTTAATTGGGGGCTCCCGAGGCCACACTGCCTGTCCCCTGCTCCCAGGGATTATTGAGAACAAATGGTTAACTATATACAGGCACAGAGGTCTCTGAAACAGCTTTTTAATTGGTGGCTCCCGAGGCCACACTGCCTGTCCCCTGCTCCCAGGGATTATTGGGAAGTAAATGGTTAACTATATACAGGCACAGAGGTCTCTGAAACAGCTTTTTAATTGGGGGCTCCCGGACCACACTGCCTGTCCCCTGCTCCCAGGGATTATTGAGCAGTAAATGGTTAACTATATACAGCACAGAGGTCACTGAAACTGCTTTTTAATTGGGGGCTCCCGAGGCCACACTGCCTGATCCCTGCTCCCAGGGATTATTGAGAAGTAAATGGTTAACTATACACAGCACAGAGGTCACTGAAACAGCTTTTTAATTGGGGTCTCCCGGACCACACTGCCTGTCCCCTGCTACCAGGGTTTATTGAGAAGTAAATGGTTAACTATACACAGCACAGAGGTCACTGAAACAGCTTTTTAATTGGGGGCTCCCGAGGCCACACTGCCTGATCCCTGCTCCCAGGGATTATTGAGCAGTAAATGGTTAACTATACACAGCACAGAGGTCACTGAAACAGCTTTTTAATTGGGGGCTCCCGAGGCCACACTGCCTGTCACCTGCTCCCAGGGATTATTGAGCAGTAAATGGTTAACTATATACAGGCACAGAGGTCCCTGAAACAGCTTTTTAATTGGGGGCTCCCGAGGCCACACTGCCTGATCCCTGCTCCCAGGGATTATTGAGCAGTAAATGGTTAACTATACACAGCACAGAGGTCACTGAAACAGCTTTTTAATTGGGGGCTCCCGAGGCCACACTGCCTGTCACCTGCTCCCAGGGATTATTGAGCAGTAAATGGTTAACTATATACAGGCACAGAGGTCCCTGAAACAGCTTTTTAATTGGGGGCTCCCGAGGCCACACTGCCTGTCCCCTGCTCCCAGGGATTATTGAGCAGTAAATGGTTAACTATACTCAGCACAGAGGTCTCTGAAACAGCTTTTTAATTGGGGGCTCCCGAGGCCACACTGCCTGTCCCCTGCTCCCAGGGATTATTCCCCATTAGTCGTGGTTGACACACTCACACACGATGGGCCCAGAGCCGGTAACGTGGACCACATGGGACCCCCCCTGAAAGAGGCAGCGCTGTCAGATTCCTCCCCCTTACCTCCCTCAGTAACATGCAAACAACTTGAGTCATTTATATAAGAAAAGCTGGGGACATTAAACAGGGGCAGTTCAGAACAGTCCATCTCAGGGGTAATCTGAGGCCTGGTGGGTCACCCTGGGCCCCATCCGGCTCCTCCACCAATGGGATTGTGCTGTTGTCAGCAGCAGGATGTAGCTTCGAGGGTTCAACACCACGTCGGGGTCTCCTCCCCCCCTCTCCAGCTCCATCGGGGTCACCGATGAGCTCCCTCCGGAGACACCTGAGGAAGGAGCAGCACTCCGAAAGCTAGTGATTGGAAACAAACCTGGTGAACTTTAACCTGGTGTTGTCAGACTTGTGACTATTCTCTGCGATATCTCCGGGTCCCTCGGCCCCGGCTCTGCCGCGGGAGCAGTGGTGATGCCGGCTGGCTCCAACTGTTCAGACATTGGCTGTGTGACCTCCCAGCTCCTTAAATGGTCAAAGTACTTCCTCACTCGTCTGCCTGGCAATTCCACCGTGTCTGAGACTGGACCGTCTGTCTGGCAATTCCACCGTGTCTGACACTGGACCGTCTGTCTGGCAATTCCACCGTGTCTGAGACTGGACCGTCTGCCTGGCAATTCCACCGTGTCTGACACTGGACCGTCTGTCTGGTAATTCCACCGTGTCTGACACTGGACCGTCTGTCTGGTAATTCCACCGTGTCTGACACTGGACCGTCAGCCTGGCAATTCCACCGTGTCTGACACTGGCCCGTCCGTCTGGCAATTCCACCGTGTCTGACACTGGACCGTCTGTCTGGTAATTCCACCATGTCTGACACTGGCCAGTCTGTCTGGCAATTCCACCGTGTCTGACACTGGACCGTCTGTCTGGCAATTCCACCGTGTCTGAGACTGGGCCGTCTGCCTGGCAATTCCACCGTGTCTGACACTGACCCGTCTGTCTGGCAATTCCAACATGTCTGACACTGGCTGTCTGTCTGGCAATTCCACCGTGTCTGACACTGGACCGTCTGTCTGGTAATTCCACCATGTCTGACACTGGCCCGTCTGTCTGGCAATTCCACCGTGTCTGACACTGGCCCGTCTGTCTGGCAATTCCACCGTGTCTGACACTGGACCGTCTGTCTGGTAATTCCACCATGTCTGACACTGGACCGTCTGCCTGGCAATTCCACCGTGTCTGACACTGGGCCGTCTGTCTGGCAATTCCACCGTGTCTGACACTGGACCGTCTGTCTGGCAATTCCACCGTGTCTGACACTGGAGCGTCTGTCTGGCAATTCCACCGTGTCTGACACTGGACCGTCTGTCTGGTAATTCCACCATGTCTGACACTGGCCCGTCTGTCTGGCAATTCCACCGTGTCTGACACTGGGCCGTCTGTCTGGCAATTCCACCGTGTCTGAGACAGGACCGTCTGTCTGGTAATTCCACCGTGTCTGGCACTGGACCGTCTGTCTGGTAATTCCACCGTGTCTGACACTGGACCGTCTGTCTGGCAATGCCACCGTGTCTGACACTGGACCGTCTGTCTTGCAATTCCACCGTGTCTGAGACTGGGCCGTCTGCCTGGCAATTCCACCGTGTCTGACACTGGACCGTCTGTCTGGCAATTCCAACGTGTCTGACACTGGACCGTCTGCCTGGCAATTCCACCGTGTCTGACACTGGACCGTCTGCCTGGTAATTCCACCATGTCTGAGACTGGACCGTCTGTCTGGCAATTCCACCGTGTCTGACACTGGACCGTCTGCCTGGCAATTCCACCGTGTCTGACACTGGACCGTCTGCCTGGTAATTCCACCATGTCTGACACTGGACCGTCTGCCTGGTAATTCCACCATGTCTGACACTGGACCGTCTGTCTGGCAATTCCATCGTGTCTGACACTGGACCGTCTGCCTGGTAATTCCACCAAGTCTGATACTGGATCGTCTGCCTGGCAATTCCACCATGTCTGACACTGGACCGTCTGTCTGGTAATTCCACCGTGTCTGACACTGGGCCGCCTGCCTGGAAATTCCACCGTGTCTGACACTGGGCCGTCTGTCTGGCAATTCCACCGTGTCTGAGACTGGACCGTCTGCCTGGCAATTCCACCGTGTCTGACACTGGACCGTCTGTCTGGCAATTCCACCGTGTCTGACACTGGACCGTCTGTCTGGTAATTCCACCGTGTCTGAGACTGGGCCGTCTGTCTGGCAATTCCACCGTGTCTGACACTGGACCGTCTGTCTGGCAATTCCACCGTGTCTGACACTGGACCGTCTGTCTGGTAATTCCACCATGTCTGACACTGGACCGTCTGCCTGGCAATTCCACCGTGTCTGACACTGGACCGTCTGTCTGGTAATTCCACCGTGTCTGAGACTGGACCGTCTGTCTGATAATTCCACCGTGTCTGACACTGGACCGTCTGCCTGGTAATTCCACCGTGTCTGACACTGGACCGTCTGCCTGGTAATTCCACCGTGTCTGAGACTGGGCCGTCTGTCTGGTAATTCCAGCCTGTCTGACACTGGACCGTCTGCCTGGCAATTCCACCGTGTCTGAGACTGGACCGTCTGTCTGGCAATTCCACCGTGTCTGACACTGGACCGTCTGCCTGGTAATTCCACCGTGTCTGACACTGGACCGTCTGTCTGGTAATTCCAGCGTGTCTGACACTGGACCGTCTGCCTGGCAATTCCACCGTGTCTGAGACTGGACCGTCTGTCTGGCAATTCCACCGTGTCTGACACTGTACCGTCTGCCTGGTAATTCCACCGTGTCTGACACTGGACCGTCTGTCTGGTAATTCCACCGTGTCTGACACTGGGCCGTCTGTCTGGCAATTCCACCGTGTCTGACACTGGACCGTCTGCCTGGTAATTCCACCGTGTCTGACACTGAACCGTCTGTCTGGTAATTCCACCGTGTCTGAGACTGGACCGTCTGTCTGGCAATTCCACCGTGTCTGACACTGGACCGTCTGTCTGGTAATTCCACCGTGTCTGAGACTGGGCCGTCTGTCTGGCAATTCCACCGTGTCTGACACTGGGCCGTCTGTCTGGTAATTCCACCGTGTCTGACACTGGACCGTCTGTCTGGCAATTCCACCGTGTCTGACACTGGCCCGTCTGTCTGGCAATTCCACCGTGTCTGACACTGGACCGTCTGTCTGGCAATTCCACCGTGTCTGAGACTGGACCATCTGTCTGGCAATTCCACCGTGTCTGAGACTGGGCCGTCTGTCTGGCAATTCCACCGTGTCTGAGACTGGACCGTCTGTCTGGCAATTCCACCGTGTCTGAGACTGGACCGTCTGTCTGGCAATTCCACCATGTCTGACACTGGACCGTCTGTCTGGCAATTCCACCGTGTCTGACACTGGACCGTCTGTCTGGCAATTCCACCGTGTCTGAGACTGGGCCGTCTGTCTGGCAATTCCACCGTGTCTGACACTGGACCGTCTGCCTGGCAATTCCACCGTGTCTGACACTGGGCCGTCTGTCTGGCAATTCCACCATGTCTGACACTGGGCCGTCTGTCTGGTAATTCCACCGTGTCTGACACTGGACCGTCTGTCTGGTAATTCCACCGTGTCTGACACTGGACCGTCTGCCTGGCAATTCCACCGTGTCTGACACTGGACCGTCTGTCTGGTAATTCCACCGTGTCTGACACTGGACCGTCTGCCTGGCAATTCCACCATGTCTGACACTGGACCGTCTGTCTGGTAATTCCACCGTGTCTGACACTGGACCGTCTGCCTGGCAATTCCACCGTGTCTGACATTGGACCGTCTGCCTGGCAATTCCACCATGTCTGACACTGGACCGCCTGTCTGGCAATTCCACCATGTCTGACACTGGACCGTCTGCCTGGCAATTCCACCGTGTCTGACACTGGACCGTCTGTCTGGTAATTCCACCGTGTCTGACACTGGACCGTCTGTCTGGTAATTCCACCGTGTCTGACACTGGACCGTCTGTCTGGCAATTCCACCGTGTCTGACACTGGCCCGTCTGTCTGGCAATTCCACCGTGTCTGACACTGGACCGTCTGTCTGGTAATTCCACCGTGTCTGACACTGGACCGTCTGTCTGGTAATTCCACCGTGTCTGACACTGGACCGTCTGTCTGGTAATTCCACCGTGTCTGACACTGGGCCGTCTGCCTGGCAATTCCACCGTGTCTGACACTGGACCGTCTGTCTGGTAATTCCACCGTGTCTGACACTGGACCGTCTGTCTGGCAATTCCACCGTGTCTGACACTGGACCGTCTGCCTGGTAATTCCACCATGTCTGACACTGGACCGTCTGCCTGGTAATTCCACCATGTCTGACACTGGACCGTCTGTCTGGCAATTCCATCGTGTCTGACACTGGACCGTCTGCCTGGTAATTCCACCAAGTCTGATACTGGATCGTCTGCCTGGCAATTCCACCATGTCTGACACTGGACCGTCTGTCTGGTAATTCCACCGTGTCTGACACTGGGCCGCCTGCCTGGAAATTCCACCGTGTCTGACACTGGGCCGTCTGTCTGGCAATTCCACCGTGTCTGAGACTGGACCGTCTGCCTGGCAATTCCACCGTGTCTGACACTGGACCGTCTGTCTGGCAATTCCACCGTGTCTGACACTGGACCGTCTGTCTGGTAATTCCACCGTGTCTGAGACTGGGCCGTCTGTCTGGCAATTCCACCGTGTCTGACACTGGACCGTCTGTCTGGCAATTCCACCGTGTCTGACACTGGACCGTCTGTCTGGTAATTCCACCATGTCTGACACTGGACCGTCTGCCTGGCAATTCCACCGTGTCTGACACTGGACCGTCTGTCTGGTAATTCCACCGTGTCTGAGACTGGACCGTCTGTCTGATAATTCCACCGTGTCTGACACTGGACCGTCTGCCTGGTAATTCCACCGTGTCTGACACTGGACCGTCTGCCTGGTAATTCCACCGTGTCTGAGACTGTGCCGTCTGTCTGGTAATTCCAGCCTGTCTGACACTGGACCGTCTGCCTGGCAATTCCACCGTGTCTGAGACTGGACCGTCTGTCTGGCAATTCCACCGTGTCTGACACTGGACCGTCTGCCTGGTAATTCCACCGTGTCTGACACTGGACCGTCTGTCTGGTAATTCCAGCGTGTCTGACACTGGACCGTCTGCCTGGCAATTCCACCGTGTCTGAGACTGGACCGTCTGTCTGG
Source organism: Scyliorhinus torazame (assembly GCF_047496885.1). Lineage (NCBI taxonomy): Eukaryota > Metazoa > Chordata > Chondrichthyes > Carcharhiniformes > Scyliorhinidae > Scyliorhinus > Scyliorhinus torazame. The sequence goes on from NW_027307819.1 coordinate 596,390, forward strand.
CAATTCCACCGTGTCTGACACTGGACCGTCTGCCTGGTAATTCCACCGTGTCTGACACTGGACCGTCTGTCTGGTAATTCCACCGTGTCTGACACTGGGCCGTCTGTCTGGCAATTCCACCGTGTCTGACACTGGACCGTCTGCCTGGTAATTCCACCGTGTCTGACACTGAACCGTCTGTCTGGTAATTCCACCGTGTCTGAGACTGGACCGTCTGTCTGGCAATTCCACCGTGTCTGACACTGGACCGTCTGTCTGGTAATTCCACCGTGTCTGAGACTGGGCCGTCTGTCTGGCAATTCCACCGTGTCTGAGACTGGACCGTCTGTCTGGCAATTCCACCGTGTCTGACACTGGACCGTCTGTCTGGCAATTCCACCGTGTCTGACACTGGCCCGTCTGTCTGGCAATTCCACCGTGTCTGACACTGGACCGTCTGTCTGGCAATTCCACCGTGTCTGAGACTGGACCGTCTGTCTGGCAATTCCACCGTGTCTGAGACTGGGCCGTCTGTCTGGCAATTCCACCGTGTCTGAGACTGGACCGTCTGTCTGGCAATTCCACCGTGTCTGAGACTGGACCGTCTGTCTGGCAATTCCACCATGTCTGACACTGGACCGTCTGTCTGGCAATTCCACCGTGTCTGACACTGGACCGTCTGTCTGGCAATTCCACCGTGTCTGAGACTGGGCCGTCTGTCTGGCAATTCCACCGTGTCTGACACTGGACCGTCTGCCTGGCAATTCCACCGTGTCTGACACTGGGCCGTCTGTCTGGCAATTCCACCATGTCTGACACTGGGCCGTCTGTCTGGTAATTCCACCGTGTCTGACACTGGACCGTCTGTCTGGTAATTCCACCGTGTCTGACACTGGACCGTCTGCCTGGCAATTCCACCGTGTCTGACACTGGACCGTCTGTCTGGTAATTCCACCGTGTCTGACACTGGACCGTCTGCCTGGCAATTCCACCGTGTCTGACACTGGACCGTCTGCATGGCAATTCCACCATGTCTGACACTGGACCGTCTGTCTGGTAATTCCACCGTGTCTGACACTGGACCGTCTGCCTGGCAATTCCACCGTGTCTGACATTGGACCGTCTGCCTGGCAATTCCACCATGTCTGACACTGGACCGCCTGTCTGGCAATTCCACCATGTCTGACACTGGACCGTCTGCCTGGCAATTCCACCGTGTCTGACACTGGACCGTCTGTCTGGTAATTCCACCGTGTCTGACACTGGACCGTCTGTCTGGTAATTCCACCGTGTCTGACACTGGACCGTCTGTCTGGCAATTCCACCGTGTCTGACACTGGCCCGTCTGTCTGGCAATTCCACCGTGTCTGACACTGGACCGTCTGTCTGGTAATTCCACCGTGTCTGACACTGGACCGTCTGTCTGGTAATTCCACCGTGTCTGACACTGGACCGTCTGTCTGGTAATTCCACCGTGTCTGACACTGGGCCGTCTGCCTGGCAATTCCACCGTGTCTGACACTGGACCGTCTGTCTGGTAATTCCACCGTGTCTGACACTGGACCGTCTGTCTGGTAATTCCACCGTGTCTGACACTGGACCGTCTGTCTGGCAATTCCACCGTGTCTGACACTGGGCCGTCTGTCTGGCAATTCCACCGTGTCTGACACTGGACCGTCTGTCTGGTAATTCCACCGTGTCTGACACTGGACCGTCTGTCTGGTAATTCCACCGTGTCTGACACTGGACCGTCTGTCTGGTAATTCCACCGTGTCTGACACTGGACCGTCTGTCTGGTAATTCCACCGTGTCTGACACTGGACCGTCTGTCTGGCAATTTCACCGTGTCTGACACTGGACCGTCTGCCTGGTAATTCCACCGTGTCTGACACTGGACCGTCTGTCTGGTAATTCCACCGTGTCTGAGACTGGACCGTCTGCCTGGTAATTCCACCATGTCTGACACTGGACCGTCTGTCTGGTAATTCCACCGTGTCTGACACTGGACCGTCTGTCTGGTAATTCCACCATGTCTGACACTGGACCGTCTGTCTGGCAATTCCACCGTGTCTGACACTGGCCCGTCTGTCTGGTAATTCCACCATTTCTGAGACTGGACCGTCTGTCTGGCAATTCCACCGTGTCTGAGACTGGACCGTCTGTCTGGCAATTCCACCATGTCTGACACTGGACCGTCTGTCTGGCAATTCCACCGTGTCTGACACTGGACCGTCTGTCTGGCAATTCCACCGTGTCTGAGACTGGGCCGTCTGTCTGGCAATTCCACCGTGTCTGACACTGGACCGTCTGCCTGGCAATTCCACCGTGTCTGACACTGGGCCGTCTGCCTGGCAATTCCACCATGTCTGACACTGGGCCGTCTGTCTGTTAATTCCACCGTGTCGGACACTGGACCGTCTGTCTGGTAATTCCACCGTGTCTGACACTGGACCGTCTGCCTGGCAATTCCACCGTGTCTGACACTGGACCGTCTGTCTGGTAATTCCACCGTGTCTGACACTGGACCGTCTGCCTGGCAATTCCACCGTGTCTGACACTGGACCGTCTGTCTGGTAATTCCACCGTGTCTGACACTGGACCGTCTGTCTGGTAATTCCACCGTGTCTGACACTGGACCGTCTGCCTGGCAATTCCACCGTGTCTGACACTGGACCGTCTGTCTGGTAATTCCACCGTGTCTGAGACTGGACCGTCTGCCTGGTAATTCCACCATGTCTGACACTGGACCGTCTGTCTGGTAATTCCACCGTGTCTGACACTGGACCGTCTGTCTGGTAATTCCACCATGTCTGACACTGGACCGTCTGTCTGGCAATTCCACCGTGTCTGACACTGGACCGTCTGCCTGGTAATTCCACCATGTCTGAGACTGGACCGTCTGTCTGGCAATTCCACCGTGTCTGACACTGGACCGTCTGTCTGGTAATTCCACCGTGTCTGACACTGGACCGTCTGTCTGGCAATTCCACCGTGTCTGAGACTGGGCCGTCTGCCTGGTAATTCCACCATGGCTGAGACTGGACCGTCTGTCTGGTAATTCCACCGTGTCTGACACTGGACCGTCTGTCTGGTAATTCCACCGTGTCTGACACTGGCCCGTCTGTCTGGCAATTCCAACGTGTCTGACACTGGACCGTCTGCCTGGTAATTCCACCGTGTCTGACACTGGACCGTCTGCCTGGCAATTCCACCGTGTCTGACACTGGACCGACTGTCTGGCAATTCCACCGTGTCTGACACTGGACCGTCTGTCTGGTAATTCCACCGTGTCTGACACTGGACCGACTGTCTGGTAATTCCACCGTGTCTGACACTGGACCGTCTGTCTGGCAATTCCACCGTGTCTGACACTGGGCCGTCTGTCTGGCAATTCCACCGTGTCTGACACTGGACCGTATGTCTGGCAATTCCACCGTGTCTGACACTGGGCCGTCTGTCTGGCAATTCCACCGTGTCTGACACTGGACCGCCTGCCTGGCAATTCCAACATGTCTGACACTGGGCCGTCTGCCTGGCAATTCCACCGTGTCTGACACTGGACCGTCTGCCTGGCAATTCCAACATGTCTGACACTGGGCCGTCTGCCTGGCAATTCCACCGTGTCTGACACTGGCCCGTCTGTCTGGCAATTCCACCGTGTCTGACACTGGGCCGTCTGTCTGGCAATTCCACCGTGTCTGACACTGGACCGTCTGTCTGACAATTCCACCGTGTCTGACACTGGACCGTCTGTCTGGTAATTCCACCGTGTCTGACACTGGGCCGTCTGTCTGGTAATTCCACCGTGTCTGACACTGGACCGTCTGTCTGACAATTCCACCGTGTCTGACACTGGACCGTCTGCCTGGCAATTCCACCATGTCTGACACTGGACCGTCTGTCTGGTAATTCCACCGTGTCTGACACTGGACCGTCTGTCTGGTAATTCCACCCTGTCTGACACTGGACCGTCTGCCTGGTAATTCCACCGTGTCTGACACTGGACTGTCTGTCTGGCAATTCCACCGTGTCTGACACTGGACCGTCTGCCTGGTAATTCCACCGTGTCTGACACTGGACCGTCTGCCTGGTAATTCCACCATGTCTGACACTGGACCGTCTGTCTGGTAATTCCACCGTGTCTGACACTGGACCGTCTGTCTGGTAATTCCACCGTGTCTGAGACTGGACCGTCTGTCTGGCAATTCCACCGTGTCTGACACTGGACCGTCTGTCTGGTAATTCCACCGTGTCTGACACTGGACCGTCTGCCTGGTAATTCCACCGTGTCTGAGACTGGACCGTCTGTCTGGCAATTCCACTGTGTCTGACACTGGACCGTCTGTCTGGTAATTCCACAATGTCTGAGACTGGACCGTCTGCCTGGTAATTCCACCGTGTCTGACACTGGACCGTCTGTCTGGCAATTCCACCGTGTCTGACACTGGACCGTCTGTCTGGTAATTCCACCGTGTCTGACACTGGACCATCTGTCTGGCAATTCCACCGTGTCTGAGACTGGACCGTCTGTCTGGTAATTCCACCGTGTCTGACACTGGACCGTCTGTCTGTTAATTCCACCGTGTCTGAGACTGGACCGTCTGTCTGGTAATTCCTCCGTGTCTGACACTGGACCGTCTGCCTGGCAATTCCACCGTGTCTGACACTGGACCGTCTGCCTGGTAATTCCACCGTGTCTGACACTGGGCCGTCTGCCTGGCAATTCCACCGTGTCTGACACTGGGCCGTCTGTCTGGTAATTCCACCGTGTCTGACACTGGACCGTCTGTCTTGCAATTCCACCGTGTCTGACACTGGACCGTCTGTCTGGTAATTCCACCGTGTCTGACACTGGACCGTCTGCCTGGTAATTCCAGCGTGTCTGACACTGGACCGTCTGTCTGGCAATTCCACCGTGTCTGACACTGGACCGTCTGCCTGGCAATTCCACAATGTCTGACACTGGACCGTCTGTCTGGTAATTCCACCGTGTCTGAGACTGGACCGTCTGTCTGGCAATTCCACCGTGTCTGACACTGGACCGTCTTTCTGGTAATTCCACCGTGTCTGAGACTGGACCGTCTGCCTGGTAATTCCACCGTGTCTGAGACTGGACCGTCTGTCTGGCAATTCCACTGTGTCTGACACTGGACCGTCTGTCTGGTAATTCCACAATGTCTGAGACCGGACCGTCTGCCTGGTAATTCCACCGTGTCTGACACTGGACCGTCTGTCTGGCAATTCCACCGTGTCTGACACTGGACCGTCTGTCTGGTAATTCCACCGTGTCTGACACTGGACCATCTGTCTGGCAATTCCACCGTGTCTGAGACTGGACCGTCTGTCTGGTAATTCCACCGTGTCTGACACTGGACCGTCTGTCTGGTAATTCCACCGTGTCTGACACTGGACCGTCTGTCTGGTAATTCCACCGTGTCTGACACTGGACCGTCTGCCTGGCAATTCCACCGTGTCTGACACTGGACCGTCTGCCTGGTAATTCCACCGTGTCTGACACTGGACCGTCTGTCTGGCAATTCCACCGTGTCTGAGACTGGGCCGTCTGTCTGGTAATTCCACCATGTCTGAGACTGGACCGTCTGCCTGGCAATTCCACCGTGTCTGACACTGGACCGTCTGTCTGGTAATTCCACCGTGTCTGAGACTGGACCGTCTGTCTGGTAATTCCACCGTGTCTGACACTGGACCGTCTGTCTGGTAATTCCACCGTGTCTGACACTGGACCGTCTGTCTGGTAATTCCACCGTGTCTGACACTGGGCCGTCTGCCTGGTAATTCCACCGTGTCTGACACTGGACCGTCTGTCTGGTAATTCCACCGTGTCTGAGACTGGACCGTCTGTCTGGTAATTCCACCGTGTCTGACACTGGACCGTCTGTCTGGTAATTCCTCCGTGTCTGACACTGGACCGTCTGCCTGGCAATTCCACCGTGTCTGACACTGGACCGTCTGCCTGGTAATTCCACCGTGTCTGACACTGGACCGTCTGCCTGGCAATTCCACCGTGTCTGACACTGGACCGTCTGTCTGGTAATTCCACCGTGTCTGACACTGGACCGTCTGCCTGGTAATTCCACCGTGTCTGACACTGGACCGTCTGTCTGGCAATTCCACCGTGTCTGACACTGGACCGTCTGCCTGGCAATTCCACAATGTCTGACACTGGACCGTCTGTCTGGTAATTTCACCGTGTCTGAGACTGGACCGTCTGTCTGGCAATTCCACCGTGTCTGACACTGGACCGTCTGTCTGGTAATTCCACCGTGTCTGACACTGGACCGTCTGCCTGGTAATTCCACCGTGTCTGAGACTGGACCGTCTGTCTGGCAATTCCACTGTGTCTGACACTGGACCGTCTGTCTGGTAATTCCACAATGTCTGAGACTGGACCGTCTGCCTGGTAATTCCACCGTGTCTGACACTGGACCGTCTGTCTGGCAATTCCACCGTGTCTGACACTGGACCGTCTGTCTGGTAATTCCACCGTGTCTGACACTGGACCATCTGTCTGGCAATTCCACCGTGTCTGAGACTGGACCGTCTGTCTGGTAATTCCACCGTGTCTGACACTGGACCGTCTGTCTGGTAATTCCACCGTGTCTGACACTGGACCGTCTGCCTGGTAATTCCAACGTGTCTGAGACTGGACCGTCTGTCTGGTAATTCCACCGTGTCTGAGACTGGACCGTCTGTCTGGTAATTCCACCGTGTCTGACACTGGACCGTCTGTCTGGTAATTCCACCGTGTCTGACACTGGACCGTCTGCCTGGTAATTCCACCGTGTCTGAGACTGGACCGTCTGTCTGGCAATTCCACTGTGTCTGACACTGGACCGTCTGTCTGGTAATTCCACAATGTCTGAGACTGGACCGTCTGCCTGGTAATTCCACCGTGTCTGACACTGGACCGTCTGTCTGGCAATTCCACCGTGTCTGACACTGGACCGTCTGTCTGGTAATTCCACCGTGTCTGACACTGGACCGTCTGCCTGGTAATTCCACCGTGTCTGAGACTGGACCGTCTGTCTGGCAATTCCACTGTGTCTGACACTGGACCGTCTGTCTGGTAATTCCACAATGTCTGAGACTGGACCGTCTGCCTGGTAATTCCACCGTGTCTGACACTGGACCGTCTGTCTGGCAATTCCACCGTGTCTGAGACTGGGCCGTCTGTCTGGTAATTCCACCATGTCTGAGACTGGACCGTATGCCTGGCAATTCCACCGTGTCTGACACTGGACCGTCTGTCTGGTAATTCCACCGTGTCTGACAATGGACCGTCTGCCTGGTAATTCCACCCTGTCTGACACTGGACCGTCTGCCTGGTAATTCCACCGTGTCTGACACTGGACTGTCTGTCTGGCAATTCCACCGTGTCTGACACTGGACCGTCTGCCTGGTAATTCCACCGTGTCTGACACTGGACCGTCTGCCTGGTAATTCCACCATGTCTGACACTGGACCGTCTGTCTGGTAATTCCACCGTGTCTGACACTGGACCGTCTGTCTGGTAATTCCACCGTGTCTGAGACTGGACCGTCTGTCTGGCAATTCCACCGTGTCTGACACTGGACCGTCTGTCTGGTAATTCCACCGTGTCTGACACTGGACCGTCTGCCTGGTAATTCCACCGTGTCTGAGACTGGACCGTCTGTCTGGCAATTCCACTGTGTCTGACACTGGACCGTCTGTCTGGTAATTCCACAATGTCTGAGACTGGACCGTCTGCCTGGTAATTCCACCGTGTCTGACACTGGACCGTCTGTCTGGCAATTCCACCGTGTCTGACACTGGACCGTCTGTCTGGTAATTCCACCGTGTCTGACACTGGACCATCTGTCTGGCAATTCCACCGTGTCTGAGACTGGACCGTCGGTCTGGTAATTCCACCGTGTCTGACACTGGACCGTCTGTCTGGTAATTCCACCGTGTCTGACACTGGACCGTCTGTCTGGTAATTCCTCCGTGTCTGACACTGGACCGTCTGCCTGGCAATTCCACCGTGTCTGACACTGGACCGTCTGCCTGGTAATTCCACCGTGTCTGACACTGGGCCGTCTGCCTGGCAATTCCACCGTGTCTGACACTGGGCCGTCTGTCTGGTAATTCCACCGTGTCTGACACTGGACCGTCTGTCTGGCAATTCCACCGTGTCTGACACTGGACCGTCTGTCTGGTAATTCCACCGTGTCTGACACTGGACCGTCTGCCTGGTAATTCCACCGTGTCTGACACTGGACCGTCTGTCTGGCAATTCCACCGTGTCTGACACTGGACCGTCTGCCTGGCAATTCCACAATGTCTGACACTGGACCGTCTGTCTGGTAATTCCACCGTGTCTGAGACTGGACCGTCTGTCTGGCAATTCCACCGTGTCTGACACTGGACCGTCTGTCTGGTAATTCCACCGTGTCTGACACTGGACCGTCTGCCTGGTAATTCCACCGTGTCTGAGACTGGACCGTCTGTCTGGCAATTCCACTGTGTCTGACACTGGACCGTCTGTCTGGTAATTCCACAATGTCTGAGACTGGACCGTCTGCCTGGTAATTCCACCGTGTCTGACACTGGACCGTCTGTCTGGCAATTCCACCGTGTCTGACACTGGACCGTCTATCTGGTAATTCCACCGTGTCTGACACTGGACCATCTGTCTGGCAATTCCACCGTGTCTGAGACTGGACCGTCTGTCTGGTAATTCCACCGTGTCTGACACTGGACCGTCTGTCTGGTAATTCCACCGTGTCTGACACTGGACCGTCTGTCTGGTAATTCCACCGTGTCTGACACTGGACCGTCTGCCTGGCAATTCCTCCGTGTCTGACACTGGACCGTCTGCCTGGTAATTCCACCGTGTCTGACACTGGACCGTCTGTCTGGCAATTCCACCGTGTCTGAGACTGGGCCGTCTGTCTGGTAATTCCACCATGTCTGACACTGGACCGTCTGTCTGGTAATTCCACCGTGTCTGAGACTGGACCGTCTGTCTGGTAATTCCACCGTGTCTGACACTGGACCGTCTGTCTGGTAATTCCACCGTGTCTGACACTGGACCGTCTGTCTGGTAATTCCACCGTGTCTGACACTGGGCCGTCTGCCTGGTAATTCCACCGTGTCTGACACTGGACCGTCTGTCTGGTAATTCCACCGTGTCTGAGACTGGACCGTCTGTCTGGTAATTCCACCGTGTCTGACACTGGACCGTCTGTCTGGTAATTCCTCCGTGTCTGACACTGGACCGTCTGCCTGGCAATTCCACCGTGTCTGACACTGGACCGTCTGCCTGGTAATTCCACCGTGTCTGACACTGGACCGTCTGTCTGGCAATTCCACCGTGTCTGACACTGGACCGTCTGTCTGGTAATTCCACCGTGTCTGACACTGGACCGTCTGCCTGGTAATTCCACCGTGTCTGACACTGGACCGTCTGTCTGGCAATTCCACCGTGTCTGACACTGGACCGTCTGCCTGGCAATTCCACAATGTCTGACACTGGACCGTCTGTCTGGTAATTCCACCGTGTCTGAGACTGGACCGTCTGTCTGGCAATTCCACCGTGTCTGACACTGGACCGTCTGTCTGGTAATTCCACCGTGTCTGACACTGGACCGTCTGCCTGGTAATTCCACCGTGTCTGAGACTGGACCGTCTGTCTGGCAATTCCACTGTGTCTGACACTGGACCGTCTGTCTGGTAATTCCACAATGTCTGAGACTGGACCGTCTGCCTGGTAATTCCACCGTGTCTGACACTGGACCGTCTGTCTGGCAATTCCACCGTGTCTGACACTGGACCGTCTGTCTGGTAATTCCACCGTGTATGACACTGGACCATCTGTCTGGCAATTCCACCGTGTCTGAGACTGGACCGTCTGTCTGGTAATTCCACCGTGTCTGACACTGGACCGTCTGTCTGGTAATTCCACCGTGTCTGACACTGGACCGTCTGCCTGGTAATTCCACCGTGTCTGAGACTGGACCGTCTGTCTGGTAATTCCACCGTGTCTGAGACTGGACCGTCTGTCTGGTAATTCCACCGTGTCTGACACTGGACCATCTGTCTGGTAATTCCACCGTGTCTGACACTGGACCCTCTGCCTGGTAATTCCACCGTGTCTGAGACTGGACCGTCTGTCTGGCAATTCCACTGTGTCTGACACTGGACCGTCTGTCTGGTAATTCCACAATGTCTGAGACTGGACCGTCTGCCTGGTAATTCCACCGTGTCTGACACTGGACCGTCTGTCTGGCAATTCCACCGTGTCTGACACTGGACCGTCTGTCTGGTAATTCCACCGTGTCTGACACTGGACCGTCTGCCTGGTAATTCCACCGTGTCTGAGACTGGACCGTCTGTCTGGCAATTCCACTGTGTCTGACTCTGGACCGTCTGTCTGGTAATTCCACAATGTCTGAGACTGGGCCGTCTGCCTGGTAATTCCACCGTGTCTGACACTGGACCGTCTGTCTGGCAATTCCACCGTGTCTGAGACTGGGCCGTCTGTCTGGTAATTCCACCATGTCTGAGACTCGACCGTCTGCCTGGCAATTCCACCGTGTCTGACACTGGACCGTCTGTCTGGTAATTCCACCGTGTCTGACACTGGACCGTCTGCCTGGTAATTCCACCGTGTCTGACACTGGACCGTCTGTCTGGTAATTCCACCGTGTCTGACACTGGACCGTCTGCCTGGTAATTCCACCGAGTCTGACACTGGACCGTCTGTCTGGCAATTCCACCGTGTCTGAGACTGGGCCGTCTGTCTGGCAATTCCACCGTGTCTGACACTGGACCGTCTGTCTGGCAATTCCACCGTGTCTGACACTGGACCGTCTGTCTGGTAATTCCACCGTGTCTGACACTGGACCGTCTGCCTGGTAATTCCACCGTGTCTGAGACTGGACCGTCTGTCTGGCAATTCCACTGTGTCTGACACTGGACCGTCTGTCTGGTAATTCCACAATGTCTGAGACTGGACCGTCTGCCTGGTAATTCCACCGTGTCTGACACTGGACCGTCTGTCTGGCAATTCCACCGTGTCTGAGACTGGGCCGTCTGTCTGGTAATTCCACCATGTCTGAGACTGGACCGTCTGCCTGGCAATTCCACCGTGTCTGACACTGGACCGTCTGTCTGGTAATTCCACCGTGTCTGACACTGGACCGTCTGCCTGGTAATTCCACCCTGTCTGACACTGGACCGTCTGCCTGGTAATTCCACCGTGTCTGACACTGGACTGTCTGTCTGGCAATTCCACCGTGTCTGACACTGGACCGTCTGCCTGGTAATTCCACCGTGTCTGACACTGGACCGTCTGCCTGGTAATTCCACCATGTCTGACACTGGACCGTCTGTCTGGTAATTCCACCGTGTCTGACACTGGACCGTCTGTCTGGTAATTCCACCGTGTCTGAGACTGGACCGTCTGTCTGGCAATTCCACCGTGTCTGACACTGGACCGTCTGTCTGGTAATTCCACCGTGTCTGACACTGGACCGTCTGCCTGGTAATTCCACCGTGTCTGAGACTGGACCGTCTGTCTGGCAATTCCACTGTGTCTGACACTGGACCGTCTGTCTGGTAATTCCACAATGTCTGAGACTGGACCGTCTGCCTGGTAATTCCACCGTGTCTGACACTGGACCGTCTGTCTGGCAATTCCACCGTGTCTGACACTGGACCGTCTGTCTGGTAATTCCACCGTGTCTGACACTGGACCATCTGTCTGGCAATTCCACCGTGTCTGAGACTGGACCGTCTGTCTGGTAATTCCACCGTGTCTGACACTGGACCGTCTGTCTGGTAATTACACCGTGTCTGACACTGGACCGTCTGTCTGGTAATTCCTCCGTGTCTGACACTGGACCGTCTGCCTGGCAATTCCACCGTGTCTGACACTGGACCGTCTGCCTGGTAATTCCACCGTGTCTGACACTGGGCCGTCTGCCTGGCAATTCCACCGTGTCTGACACTGGGCAGTCTGTCTGGTAATTCCACCGTGTCTGACACTGGACCGTCTGTCTGGCAATTCCACCGTGTCTGACACTGGACCGTCTGTCTGGTAATTCCACCGTGTCTGACACTGGACCGTCTGCCTGGTAATTCCACCGTGTCTGACACTGGACCGTCTGTCTGGCAATTCCACCGTGTCTGACACTGGACCGTCTGCCTGGCAATTCCACAATGTCTGACACTGGACCGTCTGTCTGGTAATTCCACCGTGTCTGAGACTGGACCGTCTGTCTGGCAATTCCACCGTGTCTGACACTGGACCGTCTGTCTGGTAATTCCACCGTGTCTGACACTGGACCGTCTGCCTGGTAATTCCACCGTGTCTGAGACTGGACCGTCTGTCTGGCAATTCCACTGTGTCTGACACTGGACCGTCTGTCTGGTAATTCCACAATGTCTGAGACTGGACCGTCTGCCTGGTAATTCCACCGTGTCTGACACTGGACCGTCTGTCTGGCAATTCCACCGTGTCTGACACTGGACCGTCTATCTGGTAATTCCACCGTGTCTGACACTGGACCATCTGTCTGGCAATTCCACCGTGTCTGAGACTGGACCGTCTGTCTGGTAATTCCACCGTGTCTGACACTGGACCGTCTGTCTGGTAATTCCACCGTGTCTGACACTGGACCGTCTGTCTGGTAATTCCACCGTGTCTGACACTGGACCGTCTGCCTGGCAATTCCACCGTGTCTGACACTGGACCGTCTGCCTGGCAATTCCACCGTGTCTGACACTGGACCGTCTGTCTGGTAATTCCACCGTGTCTGACACTGGACCGTCTGCCTGGCAATTCCACCGTGTCTGACACTGGACCGTCTGCCTGGCAATTCCACCATGTCTGACACTGGACCGTCTGTCTGGTAATTCCACCGTGTCTGACACTGGACCGTCTGCCTGGCAATTCCACCGTGTCTGACATTGGACCGTCTGCCTGGCAATTCCACCATGTCTGACACTGGACCGCCTGTCTGGCAATTCCACCATGTCTGACACTGGACCGTCTGCCTGGCAATTCCACCGTGTCTGACACTGGACCGTCTGTCTGGTAATTCCACCGTGTCTGACACTGGACCGTCTGTCTGGTAATTCCACCGTGTCTGACACTGGACCGTCTGTCTGGCAATTCCACCGTGTCTGACACTGGCCCGTCTGTCTGGCAATTCCACCGTGTCTGACACTGGACCGTCTGTCTGGTAATTCCACCGTGTCTGACACTGGACCGTCTGTCTGGTAATTCCACCGTGTCTGACACTGGACCGTCTGTCTGGTAATTCCACCGTGTCTGACACTGGGCCGTCTGCCTGGCAATTCCACCGTGTCTGACACTGGACCGTCTGTCTGGTAATTCCACCGTGTCTGACACTGGACCGTCTGTCTGGTAATTCCACCGTGTCTGACACTGGACCGTCTGTCTGGCAATTCCACCGTGTCTGACACTGGGCCGTCTGTCTGGCAATTCCACCGTGTCTGACACTGGACCGTCTGTCTGGTAATTCCACCGTGTCTGACACTGGACCGTCTGTCTGGTAATTCCACCGTGTCTGACACTGGACCGTCTGTCTGGTAATTCCACCGTGTCTGACACTGGACCGTCTGTCTGGTAATTCCACCGTGTCTGACACTGGACCTTCTGTCTGGCAATTTCACCGTGTCTGACACTGGACCGTCTGCCTGGTAATTCCACCGTGTCTGACACTGGACCGTCTGTCTGGTAATTCCACCGTGTCTGAGACTGGACCGTCTGCCTGGTAATTCCACCATGTCTGACACTGGACCGTCTGTCTGGTAATTCCACCGTGTCTGACACTGGACCGTCTGTCTGGTAATTCCACCATGTCTGACACTGGACCGTCTGTCTGGCAATTCCACCGTGTCTGACACTGGCCCGTCTGTCTGGTAATTCCACCATTTCTGAGACTGGACCGTCTGTCTGGCAATTCCACCGTGTCTGAGACTGGACCGTCTGTCTGGCAATTCCACCATGTCTGACACTGGACCGTCTGTCTGGCAATTCCACCGTGTCTGACACTGGACCGTCTGTCTGGCAATTCCACCGTGTCTGAGACTGGGCCGTCTGTCTGGCAATTCCACCGTGTCTGACACTGGGCCGTCTGTCTGGTAATTCCACCGTGTCTGACACTGGACCGTCTGTCTGGTAATTCCACCGTGTCTGACACTGGACCGTCTGCCTGGCAATTCCACCGTGTCTGACACTGGACCGTCTGTCTGGTAATTCCACCGTGTCTGACACTGGACCGTCTGCCTGGCAATTCCACCGTGTCTGACACTGGACCGTCTGTCTGGTAATTCCACCGTGTCTGACACTGGACCGTCTGTCTGGTAATTCCACCGTGTCTGACACTGGACCGTCTGCCTGGCAATTCCACCGTGTCTGACACTGGACCGTCTGTCTGGTAATTCCACCGTGTCTGAGACTGGACCGTCTGCCTGGTAATTCCACCATGTCTGACACTGGACCGTCTGTCTGGTAATTCCACCGTGTCTGACACTGGACCGTCTGTCTGGTAATTCCACCATGTCTGACACTGGACCGTCTGTCTGGCAATTCCACCGTGTCTGACACTGGACCGTCTGCCTGGTAATTCCACCATGTCTGAGACTGGACCGTCTGTCTGGCAATTCCACCGTGTCTGACACTGGACCGTCTGTCTGGTAATTCCACCGTGTCTGACACTGGACCGTCTGTCTGGCAATTCCACCGTGTCTGAGACTGGGCCGTCTGCCTGGTAATTCCACCATGGCTGAGACTGGACCGTCTGTCTGGTAATTCCACCGTGTCTGACACTGGACCGTCTGTCTGTTAATTCCACCGTGTCTGACACTGGCCCGTCTGTCTGGCCATTCCAACGTGTCTGACACTGGACCGTCTGCCTGGTAATTCCACCGTGTCTGACACTGGACCGTCTGCCTGGCAATTCCACCGTGTCTGACACTGGACCGACTGTCTGGCAATTCCACCGTGTCTGACACTGGACCGTCTGTCTGGTAATTCCACCGTGTCTGACACTGGACCGACTGTCTGGTAATTCCACCGTGTCTGACACTGGACCGTCTGTCTGGCAATTCCACCGTGTCTGACACTGGGCCGTCTGTCTGGCAATTCCACCGTGTCTGACACTGGACCGTCTGTCTGGCAATTCCACCGTGTCTGACACTGGGCCGTCTGTCTGGCAATTCCACCGTGTCTGACACTGGACCGCCTGCCTGGCAATTCCAACATGTCTGACACTGGGCCGTCTGCCTGGCAATTCCACCGTGTCTGACACTGGACCGTCTGCCTGGCAATTCCAACATGTCTGACACTGGGCCGTCTGCCTGGCAATTCCACCGTGTCTGACACTGGCCCGTCTGTCTGGCAATTCCACCGTGTCTGACACTGGGCCGTCTGTCTGGCAATTCCACCGTGTCTGACACTGGACCGTCTGTCTGACAATTCCACCGTGTCTGACACTGGACCGTCTGTCTGGTAATTCCACCGTGTCTGACACTGGGCCGTCTGTCTGGTAATTCCACCGTGTCTGACACTGGACCGTCTGTCTGACAATTCCACCGTGTCTGACACTGGACCGTCTGCCTGGCAATTCCACCATGTCTGACACTGGACCGTCTGTCTGGTAATTCCACCGTGTCTGACACTGGACCGTCTGTCTGGTAATTCCACCCTGTCTGACACTGGACCGTCTGCCTGGTAATTCCACCGTGTCTGACACTGGACTGTCTGTCTGGCAATTCCACCGTGTCTGACACTGGACCGTCTGCCTGGTAATTCCACCGTGTCTGACACTGGACCGTCTGCCTGGTAATTCCACCATGTCTGACACTGGACCGTCTGTCTGGTAATTCCACCGTGTCTGACACTGGACCGTCTGTCTGGTAATTCCACCGTGTCTGAGACTGGACCGTCTGTCTGGCAATTCCACCGTGTCTGACACTGGACCGTCTGTCTGGTAATTCCACCGTGTCTGACACTGGACCGTCTGCCTGGTAATTCCACCGTGTCTGAGACTGGACCGTCTGTCTGGCAATTCCACTGTGTCTGACACTGGACCGTCTGTCTGGTAATTCCACAATGTCTGAGACTGGACCGTCTGCCTGGTAATTCCACCGTGTCTGACACTGGACCGTCTGTCTGGCAATTCCACCGTGTCTGACACTGGACCGTCTGTCTGGTAATTCCACCGTGTCTGACACTGGACCATCTGTCTGGCAATTCCACCGTGTCTGAGACTGGACCGTCTGTCTGGTAATTCCACCGTGTCTGACACTGGACCGTCTGTCTGTTAATTCCACCGTGTCTGAGACTGGACCGTCTGTCTGGTAATTCCTCCGTGTCTGACACTGGACCGTCTGCCTGGCAATTCCACCGTGTCTGACACTGGACCGTCTGCCTGGTAATTCCACCGTGTCTGACACTGGGCCGTCTGCCTGGCAATTCCACCGTGTCTGACACTGGGCCGTCTGTCTGGTAATTCCACCGTGTCTGACACTGGACCGTCTGTCTTGCAATTCCACCGTGTCTGACACTGGACCGTCTGTCTGGTAATTCCACCGTGTCTGACACTGGACCGTCTGCCTGGTAATTCCAGCGTGTCTGACACTGGACCGTCTGTCTGGCAATTCCACCGTGTCTGACACTGGACCGTCTGCCTGGCAATTCCACAATGTCTGACACTGGACCGTCTGTCTGGTAATTCCACCGTGTCTGAGACTGGACCGTCTGTCTGGCAATTCCACCGTGTCTGACACTGGACCGTCTGTCTGGTAATTCCACCGTGTCTGAGACTGGACCGTCTGCCTGGTAATTCCACCGTGTCTGAGACTGGACCGTCTGTCTGGCAATTCCACTGTGTCTGACACTGGACCGTCTGTCTGGTAATTCCACAATGTCTGAGACCGGACCGTCTGCCTGGTAATTCCACCGTGTCTGACACTGGACCGTCTGTCTGGCAATTCCACCGTGTCTGACACTGGACCGTCTGTCTGGTAATTCCACCGTGTCTGACACTGGACCATCTGTCTGGCAATTCCACCGTGTCTGAGACTGGACCGTCTGTCTGGTAATTCCACCGTGTCTGACACTGGACCGTCTGTCTGGTAATTCCACCGTGTCTGACACTGGACCGTCTGTCTGGTAATTCCACCGTGTCTGACACTGGACCGTCTGCCTGGCAATTCCACCGTGTCTGACACTGGACCGTCTGCCTGGTAATTCCACCGTGTCTGACACTGGACCGTCTGTCTGGCAATTCCACCGTGTCTGAGACTGGGCCGTCTGTCTGGTAATTCCACCATGTCTGAGACTGGACCGTCTGCCTGGCAATTCCACCGTGTCTGACACTGGACCGTCTGTCTGGTAATTCCACCGTGTCTGAGACTGGACCGTCTGTCTGGTAATTCCACCGTGTCTGACACTGGACCGTCTGTCTGGTAATTCCACCGTGTCTGACACTGGACCGTCTGTCTGGTAATTCCACCGTGTCTGACACTGGGCCGTCTGCCTGGTAATTCCACCGTGTCTGACACTGGACCGTCTGTCTGGTAATTCCACCGTGTCTGAGACTGGACCGTCTGTCTGGTAATTCCACCGTGTCTGACACTGGACCGTCTGTCTGGTAATTCCTCCGTGTCTGACACTGGACCGTCTGCCTGGCAATTCCACCGTGTCTGACACTGGACCGTCTGCCTGGTAATTCCACCGTGTCTGACACTGGACCGTCTGTCTGGCAATTCCACCGTGTCTGACACTGGACCGTCTGTCTGGTAATTCCACCGTGTCTGACACTGGACCGTCTGCCTGGTAATTCCACCGTGTCTGACACTGGACCGTCTGTCTGGCAATTCCACCGTGTCTGACACTGGACCGTCTGCCTGGCAATTCCACAATGTCTGACACTGGACCGTCTGTCTGGTAATTTCACCGTGTCTGAGACTGGACCGTCTGTCTGGCAATTCCACCGTGTCTGACACTGGACCGTCTGTCTGGTAATTCCACCGTGTCTGACACTGGACCGTCTGCCTGGTAATTCCACCGTGTCTGAGACTGGACCGTCTGTCTGGCAATTCCACTGTGTCTGACACTGGACCGTCTGTCTGGTAATTCCACAATGTCTGAGACTGGACCGTCTGCCTGGTAATTCCACCGTGTCTGACACTGGACCGTCTGTCTGGCAATTCCACCGTGTCTGACACTGGACCGTCTGTCTGGTAATTCCACCGTGTCTGACACTGGACCATCTGTCTGGCAATTCCACCGTGTCTGAGACTGGACCGTCTGTCTGGTAATTCCACCGTGTCTGACACTGGACCGTCTGTCTGGTAATTCCACCGTGTCTGACACTGGACCGTCTGCCTGGTAATTCCACCGTGTCTGAGACTGGACCGTCTGTCTGGTAATTCCACCGTGTCTGAGACTGGACCGTCTGTCTGGTAATTCCACCGTGTCTGACACTGGACCGTCTGTCTGGTAATTCCACCGTGTCTGACACTGGACCGTCTGCCTGGTAATTCCACCGTGTCTGAGACTGGACCGTCTGTCTGGCAATTCCACTGTGTCTGACACTGGACCGTCTGTCTGGTAATTCCACAATGTCTGAGACTGGACCGTCTGCCTGGTAATTCCACCGTGTCTGACACTGGACCGTCTGTCTGGCAATTCCACCGTGTCTGACACTGGACCGTCTGTCTGGTAATTCCACCGTGTCTGACACTGGACCGTCTGCCTGGTAATTCCACCGTGTCTGAGACTGGACCGTCTGTCTGGCAATTCCACTGTGTCTGACACTGGACCGTCTGTCTGGTAATTCCACAATGTCTGAGACTGGACCGTCTGCCTGGTAATTCCACCGTGTCTGACACTGGACCGTCTGTCTGGCAATTCCACCGTGTCTGAGACTGGGCCGTCTGTCTGGTAATTCCACCATGTCTGAGACTGGACCGTATGCCTGGCAATTCCACCGTGTCTGACACTGGACCGTCTGTCTGGTAATTCCACCGTGTCTGACAATGGACCGTCTGCCTGGTAATTCCACCCTGTCTGACACTGGACCGTCTGCCTGGTAATTCCACCGTGTCTGACACTGGACTGTCTGTCTGGCAATTCCACCGTGTCTGACACTGGACCGTCTGCCTGGTAATTCCACCGTGTCTGACACTGGACCGTCTGCCTGGTAATTCCACCATGTCTGACACTGGACCGTCTGTCTGGTAATTCCACCGTGTCTGACACTGGACCGTCTGTCTGGTAATTCCACCGTGTCTGAGACTGGACCGTCTGTCTGGCAATTCCACCGTGTCTGACACTGGACCGTCTGTCTGGTAATTCCACCGTGTCTGACACTGGACCGTCTGCCTGGTAATTCCACCGTGTCTGAGACTGGACCGTCTGTCTGGCAATTCCACTGTGTCTGACACTGGACCGTCTGTCTGGTAATTCCACAATGTCTGAGACTGGACCGTCTGCCTGGTAATTCCACCGTGTCTGACACTGGACCGTCTGTCTGGCAATTCCACCGTGTCTGACACTGGACCGTCTGTCTGGTAATTCCACCGTGTCTGACACTGGACCATCTGTCTGGCAATTCCACCGTGTCTGAGACTGGACCGTCGGTCTGGTAATTCCACCGTGTCTGACACTGGACCGTCTGTCTGGTAATTCCACCGTGTCTGACACTGGACCGTCTGTCTGGTAATTCCTCCGTGTCTGACACTGGACCGTCTGCCTGGCAATTCCACCGTGTCTGACACTGGACCGTCTGCCTGGTAATTCCACCGTGTCTGACACTGGGCCGTCTGCCTGGCAATTCCACCGTGTCTGACACTGGGCCGTCTGTCTGGTAATTCCACCGTGTCTGACACTGGACCGTCTGTCTGGCAATTCCACCGTGTCTGACACTGGACCGTCTGTCTGGTAATTCCACCGTGTCTGACACTGGACCGTCTGCCTGGTAATTCCACCGTGTCTGACACTGGACCGTCTGTCTGGCAATTCCACCGTGTCTGACACTGGACCGTCTGCCTGGCAATTCCACAATGTCTGACACTGGACCGTCTGTCTGGTAATTCCACCGTGTCTGAGACTGGACCGTCTGTCTGGCAATTCCACCGTGTCTGACACTGGACCGTCTGTCTGGTAATTCCACCGTGTCTGACACTGGACCGTCTGCCTGGTAATTCCACCGTGTCTGAGACTGGACCGTCTGTCTGGCAATTCCACTGTGTCTGACACTGGACCGTCTGTCTGGTAATTCCACAATGTCTGAGACTGGACCGTCTGCCTGGTAATTCCACCGTGTCTGACACTGGACCGTCTGTCTGGCAATTCCACCGTGTCTGACACTGGACCGTCTATCTGGTAATTCCACCGTGTCTGACACTGGACCATCTGTCTGGCAATTCCACCGTGTCTGAGACTGGACCGTCTGTCTGGTAATTCCACCGTGTCTGACACTGGACCGTCTGTCTGGTAATTCCACCGTGTCTGACACTGGACCGTCTGTCTGGTAATTCCACCGTGTCTGACACTGGACCGTTTGCCTGGCAATTCCTCCGTGTCTGACACTGGACCGTCTGCCTGGTAATTCCACCGTGTCTGACACTGGACCGTCTGTCTGGCAATTCCACCGTGTCTGAGACTGGGCCGTCTGTCTGGTAATTCCACCATGTCTGACACTGGACCGTCTGTCTGGTAATTCCACCGTGTCTGAGACTGGACCGTCTGTCTGGTAATTCCACCGTGTCTGACACTGGACCGTCTGTCTGGTAATTCCACCGTGTCTGACACTGGACCGTCTGTCTGGTAATTCCACCGTGTCTGACACTGGGCCGTCTGCCTGGTAATTCCACCGTGTCTGACACTGGACCGTCTGTCTGGTAATTCCACCGTGTCTGAGACTGGACCGTCTGTCTGGTAATTCCACCGTGTCTGACACTGGACCGTCTGTCTGGTAATTCCTCCGTGTCTGACACTGGACCGTCTGCCTGGCAATTCCACCGTGTCTGACACTGGACCGTCTGCCTGGTAATTCCACCGTGTCTGACACTGGACCGTCTGTCTGGCAATTCCACCGTGTCTGACACTGGACCGTCTGTCTGGTAATTCCACCGTGTCTGACACTGGACCGTCTGCCTGGTAATTCCACCGTGTCTGACACTGGACCGTCTGTCTGGCAATTCCACCGTGTCTGACACTGGACCGTCTGCCTGGCAATTCCACAATGTCTGACACTGGACCGTCTGTCTGGTAATTCCACCGTGTCTGAGACTGGACCGTCTGTCTGGCAATTCCACCGTGTCTGACACTGGACCGTCTGTCTGGTAATTCCACCGTGTCTGACACTGGACCGTCTGCCTGGTAATTCCACCGTGTCTGAGACTGGACCGTCTGTCTGGCAATTCCACTGTGTCTGACACTGGACCGTCTGTCTGGTAATTCCACAATGTCTGAGACTGGACCGTCTGCCTGGTAATTCCACCGTGTCTGACACTGGACCGTCTGTCTGGCAATTCCACCGTGTCTGACACTGGACCGTCTGTCTGGTAATTCCACCGTGTATGACACTGGACCATCTGTCTGGCAATTCCACCGTGTCTGAGACTGGACCGTCTGTCTGGTAATTCCACCGTGTCTGACACTGGACCGTCTGTCTGGTAATTCCACCGTGTCTGACACTGGACCGTCTGCCTGGTAATTCCACCGTGTCTGAGACTGGACCGTCTGTCTGGTAATTCCACCGTGTCTGAGACTGGACCGTCTGTCTGGTAATTCCACCGTGTCTGACACTGGACCATCTGTCTGGTAATTCCACCGTGTCTGACACTGGACCCTCTGCCTGGTAATTCCACCGTGTCTGAGACTGGACCGTCTGTCTGGCAATTCCACTGTGTCTGACACTGGACCGTCTGTCTGGTAATTCCACAATGTCTGAGGCTGGACCGTCTGCCTGGTAATTCCACCGTGTCTGACACTGGACCGTCTGTCTGGCAATTCCACCGTGTCTGACACTGGACCGTCTGTCTGGTAATTCCACCGTGTCTGACACTGGACCGTCTGCCTGGTAATTCCACCGTGTCTGAGACTGGACCGTCTGTCTGGCAATTCCACTGTGTCTGACTCTGGACCGTCTGTCTGGTAATTCCACAATGTCTGAGACTGGACCGTCTGCCTGGTAATTCCACCGTGTCTGACACTGGACCGTCTGTCTGGCAATTCCACCGTGTCTGAGACTGGGCCGTCTGTCTGGTAATTCCACCATGTCTGAGACTCGACCGTCTGCCTGGCAATTCCACCGTGTCTGACACTGGACCGTCTGTCTGGTAATTCCACCGTGTCTGACACTGGACCGTCTGCCTGGTAATTCCACCGTGTCTGACACTGGACCGTCTGTCTGGTAATTCCACCGTGTCTGACACTGGACCGTCTGCCTGGTAATTCCACCGAGTCTGACACTGGACCGTCTGTCTGGCAATTCCACCGTGTCTGAGACTGGGCCGTCTGTCTGGCAATTCCACCGTGTCTGACACTGGACCGTCTGTCTGGCAATTCCACCGTGTCTGACACTGGACCGTCTGTCTGGTAATTCCACCGTGTCTGACACTGGACCGTCTGCCTGGTAATTCCACCGTGTCTGAGACTGGACCGTCTGTCTGGCAATTCCACTGTGTCTGACACTGGACCGTCTGTCTGGTAATTCCACAATGTCTGAGACTGGACCGTCTGCCTGGTAATTCCACCGTGTCTGACACTGGACCGTCTGTCTGGCAATTCCACCGTGTCTGAGACTGGGCCGTCTGTCTGGTAATTCCACCATGTCTGAGACTGGACCGTCTGCCTGGCAATTCCACCGTGTCTGACACTGGACCGTCTGTCTGGTAATTCCACCGTGTCTGACACTGGACCGTCTGCCTGGTAATTCCACCCTGTCTGACACTGGACCGTCTGCCTGGTAATTCCACCGTGTCTGACACTGGACTGTCTGTCTGGCAATTCCACCGTGTCTGACACTGGACCGTCTGCCTGGTAATTCCACCGTGTCTGACACTGGACCGTCTGCCTGGTAATTCCACCATGTCTGACACTGGACCGTCTGTCTGGTAATTCCACCGTGTCTGACACTGGACCGTCTGTCTGGTAATTCCACCGTGTCTGAGACTGGACCGTCTGTCTGGCAATTCCACCGTGTCTGACACTGGACCGTCTGTCTGGTAATTCCACCGTGTCTGACACTGGACCGTCTGCCTGGTAATTCCACCGTGTCTGAGACTGGACCGTCTGTCTGGCAATTCCACTGTGTCTGACACTGGACCGTCTGTCTGGTAATTCCACAATGTCTGAGACTGGACCGTCTGCCTGGTAATTCCACCGTGTCTGACACTGGACCGTCTGTCTGGCAATTCCACCGTGTCTGACACTGGACCGTCTGTCTGGTAATTCCACCGTGTCTGACACTGGACCATCTGTCTGGCAATTCCACCGTGTCTGAGACTGGACCGTCTGTCTGGTAATTCCACCGTGTCTGACACTGGACCGTCTGTCTGGTAATTACACCGTGTCTGACACTGGACCGTCTGTCTGGTAATTCCTCCGTGTCTGACACTGGACCGTCTGCCTGGCAATTCCACCGTGTCTGACACTGGACCGTCTGCCTGGTAATTCCACCGTGTCTGACACTGGGCCGTCTGCCTGGCAATTCCACCGTGTCTGACACTGGGCAGTCTGTCTGGTAATTCCACCGTGTCTGACACTGGACCGTCTGTCTGGCAATTCCACCGTGTCTGACACTGGACCGTCTGTCTGGTAATTCCACCGTGTCTGACACTGGACCGTCTGCCTGGTAATTCCACCGTGTCTGACACTGGACCGTCTGTCTGGCAATTCCACCGTGTCTGACACTGGACCGTCTGCCTGGCAATTCCACAATGTCTGACACTGGACCGTCTGTCTGGTAATTCCACCGTGTCTGAGACTGGACCGTCTGTCTGGCAATTCCACCGTGTCTGACACTGGACCGTCTGTCTGGTAATTCCACCGTGTCTGACACTGGACCGTCTGCCTGGTAATTCCACCGTGTCTGAGACTGGACCGTCTGTCTGGCAATTCCACTGTGTCTGACACTGGACCGTCTGTCTGGTAATTCCACAATGTCTGAGACTGGACCGTCTGCCTGGTAATTCCACCGTGTCTGACACTGGACCGTCTGTCTGGCAATTCCACCGTGTCTGACACTGGACCGTCTATCTGGTAATTCCACCGTGTCTGACACTGGACCATCTGTCTGGCAATTCCACCGTGTCTGAGACTGGACCGTCTGTCTGGTAATTCCACCGTGTCTGACACTGGACCGTCTGTCTGGTAATTCCACCGTGTCTGACACTGGACCGTCTGTCTGGTAATTCCACCGTGTCTGACACTGGACCGTCTGCCTGGCAATTCCACCGTGTCTGACACTGGACCGTCTGCCTGGTAATTCCACCGTGTCTGACACTGGACCGTCTGTCTGGCAATTCCACCGTGTCTGAGACTGGGCCGTCTGTCTGGTAATTCCACCATGTCTGAGACTGGACCGTCTGCCTGGCAATTCCACCGTGTCTGACACTGGACCGTCTGTCTGGTAATTCCACCGTGTCTGAGACTGGACCGTCTGTCTGGTAATTCCACCGTGTCTGACACTGGACCGTCTGTCTGGTAATTCCACCGTGTCTGACACTGGACCGTCTGTCTGGTAATTCCACCGTGTCTGACACTGGGCCGTCTGCCTGGTAATTCCACCGTGTCTGACACTGGACCGTCTGTCTGGTAATTCCACCGTGTCTGAGACTGGACCGTCTGTCTGGTAATTCCACCGTGTCTGACACTGGACCGTCTGTCTGGTAATTCCTCCGTGTCTGACACTGGACCGTCTGCCTGGCAATTCCACCGTGTCTGACACTGGACCGTCTGCCTGGTAATTCCACCGTGTCTGACACTGGACCGTCTGTCTGGCAATTCCACCGTGTCTGACACTGGACCGTCTGTCTGGTAATTCCACCGTGTCTGACACTGGACCGTCTGCCTGGTAATTCCACCGTGTCTGACACTGGACCGTCTGTCTGGCAATTCCACCGTGTCTGACACTGGACCGTCTGCCTGGCAATTCCACAATGTCTGACACTGGACCGTCTGTCTGGTAATTCCACCGTGTCTGAGACTGGACCGTCTGTCTGGCAATTCCACCGTGTCTGACACTGGACCGTCTGTCTGGTAATTCCACCGTGTCTGACACTGGACCGTCTGCCTGGTAATTCCACCGTGTCTGAGACTGGACCGTCTGTCTGGCAATTCCACTGTGTCTGACACTGGACCGTCTGTCTGGTAATTCCACAATGTCTGAGACTGGACCGTCTGCCTGGTAATTCCACCGTGTCTGACACTGGACCGTCTGTCTGGCAATTCCACCGTGTCTGACACTGGACCGTCTGTCTGGTAATTCCACCGTGTCTGACACTGGACCATCTGTCTGGCAATTCCACCGTTTCTGAGACTGGACCGTCTGTCTGGTAATTCCACCGTGTCTGACACTGGACCGTCTGTCTGGTAATTCCACCGTGTCTGACACTGGACCGTCTGCCTGGTAATTCCACCGTGTCTGAGACTGGACCGTCTGTCTGGTAATTCCACCGTGTCTGAGACTGGACCGTCTGTCTGGTAATTCCACCGTGTCTGACACTGGACCATCTGTCTGGTAATTCCACCGTGTCTGACACTGGACCCTCTGCCTGGTAATTCCACCGTGTCTGAGACTGG
Source organism: Scyliorhinus torazame (assembly GCF_047496885.1). Taxonomy (NCBI): domain Eukaryota; kingdom Metazoa; phylum Chordata; class Chondrichthyes; order Carcharhiniformes; family Scyliorhinidae; genus Scyliorhinus; species Scyliorhinus torazame. The sequence goes on from NW_027307819.1 coordinate 622,203, forward strand.
ACCGTCTGTCTGGCAATTCCACTGTGTCTGACACTGGACCGTCTGTCTGGTAATTCCACAATGTCTGAGACTGGACCGTCTGCCTGGTAATTCCACCGTGTCTGACACTGGACCGTCTGTCTGGCAATTCCACCGTGTCTGACACTGGACCGTCTGTCTGGTAATTCCACCGTGTCTGACACTGGACCGTCTGCCTGGTAATTCCACCGTGTCTGAGACTGGACCGTCTGTCTGGCAATTCCACTGTGTCTGACTCTGGACCGTCTGTCTGGTAATTCCACAATGTCTGAGACTGGACCGTCTGCCTGGTAATTCCACCGTGTCTGACACTGGACCGTCTGTCTGGCAATTCCACCGTGTCTGAGACTGGGCCGTCTGTCTGGTAATTCCACCATGTCTGAGACTCGACCGTCTGCCTGGCAATTCCACCGTGTCTGACACTGGACCGTCTGTCTGGTAATTCCACCGTGTCTGACACTGGACCGTCTGCCTGGTAATTCCACCGTGTCTGACACTGGACCGTCTGTCTGGTAATTCCACCGTGTCTGACACTGGACCGTCTGCCTGGTAATTCCACCGTGTCTGACACTGGACCGTCTGTCTGGCAATTCCACCGTGTCTGAGACTGGGCCGTCTGTCTGGCAATTCCACCGTGTCTGACACTGGACTGTCTGTCTGGCAATTCCACCGTGTCTGAGACTGGGCCGTCTGTCTGGCAATTCCACCGTGTCTGACAATGGACCGTCTGTCTGGCAATTCCACCGTGTCTGACACTGGACCGTCTGTCTGGTAATTCCACCATGTCTGACACTGGGCCGTCTGTCTGGCAATTCCACCATGTCTGACACTGGACCGTCTGCCTGGCAATTCCACCGTGTCTGACACTGGACCGTCTGTCTGGTAATTCCACCGTGTCTGACACTGGGCCATCTGCCTGGCAATTCCACCGTGTCTGAGACTGGACCGTCTGTCTGGTAATTCCACCATGTCTGACACTGGGCCGTCTGTCTGGCAATTCCACCATGTCTGACACTGGACCGTCTGTCTGGTAATTCCACCGTGTCTGACACTGGACCGTCTGTCTGGTAATTCCACCGTGTCTGACACTGGGCCATCTGCCTGGCAATTCCACCGTGTCTGAGACTGGACCGTCTGTCTGGTAATTCCACCATGTCTGACACTGGACCGTCTGCCTGGCAATTCCACCATGTCTGATACTGGACCGTCTGTCTGGTAATTCCACCGTGTCTGACACTGGACCGTCTGTCTGGTAATTCCACCGTGTCTGACACTGGACCGTCTGCCTGGCAATTCCACCATGTCTGATACTGGACCGTCTGTCTGGTAATTCCACCGTGTCTGACACTGGACCGTCTGCCTGGCAATTCCACCATGTCTGACACTGGACCGTCTGTCTGGCAATTCCACCGTGTCTGACACTGGGCCGTCTGCCTGGTAATTCCACCGTGTCTGACACTGGACCGTCTGTCTGGCAATTCCACCGTGTCTGACACTGGACCGTCTGTCTGACAATTCCACCGTGTCTGAGACTGGACCGTCTGCCTGGTAATTCCACCGTGTCTGAGACTGGACCGTCTGTCTGGCAATTCCACCATGTCTGACACTGGACCGTCTGTCTGGCAATTCCACCGTGTCTGAGACTGGACCGTCTGTCTGGTAATTCCACCGTGTCTGACACTGGACCGTCTGCCTGGTAATTCCACCGTGTCTGACACTGGACCGTCTGTCTGGCAATTCCACCATGTCTGAGACTGGACCGTCTGTCTGGTAATTCCACCATGTCTGACACTGGACCGTCTGTCTGGCAATTCCACCGTGTCTGACACTGGACCGTCTGTCTGGCAATTCCACCGTGTCTGACACTGGACCGTCTGCCTGGTAATTCCACCGTGTCTGACACTGGACCGTCTGCCTGGTAATTCCACCGTATCTGACACTGGACTGTCTGCCTGGCAATTCCACCATGTCTGACACTGGACCGTCTGTCTGGTAATTCCACCGTGTCTGACACTGGACTGTCTGCCTGGCAATTCCACCGTGTCTGACACTGGACCGTCTGCCTGGCAATTCCACCGTGTCTGACACTGGGCCGTCTGTCTGGCAATTCCACCATGTCTGACACTGGGCCGTCTGTCTGGTAATTCCACCGTGTCTGACACTGGACCGTCTGCCTGGCAATTCCACCATGTCTGACACTGGGCCGTCTGCCTGGTAATCACACCGTGTCTGACACTGGACCGTCTGCCTGGCAATTCCACCATGTCTGACACTGGGCCGTCTGTCTGGTAATTCCACCGTGTCTGACACTGGGCCGTCTGTCTGGTAATTCCACCATGTCTGACACTGGGCCGTCTGTCTGGTAATTCCACCGTGTCTGACACTGGACCGTCTGCCTGGCAATTCCACCGTGTCTGACACTGGGCCGTCTGTCTGGTAATTCCACCATGTCTGACACTGGACCGTCTGTCTGGTAATTCCACCATGTCTGACACTGGACCGTCTGTCTGGTAATTCCACCGTGTCTGACACTGGACCGTCTGTCTGGTAATTCCACCGTGTCTGACACTGGACCGTCTGCCTGGCAATTCCACCGTGTCTGACACTGGACCGTCTGCCTGGCAATTCCACCATGTCTGACACTGGGCCGTCTGTCTGGCAATTCCACCATGTCTGACACTGGACCGTCTGTCTGGTAATTCCACCGTGTCTGACACTGGACCGTCTGTCTGGTAATTCCACCGTGTCTGAGACTGGGCCGTCTGTCTGGTAATTCCACCGTGTCTGACACTGGACCGTCTGTCTGGCAATTCCACCATGTCTGACACTGGACCGTCTGTCTGGTAATTCCACCGTGTCTGACACTGGACCGACTGCCTGGCAATTCCACCGTGTCTGACACTGGGCCGTCTGTCTGGTAATTCCACCGTGTCTGACACTGGACCGTCTGTCTGGTAATTCCACCGTGTCTGACACTGGACCGTCTGCCTGGTAATTCCACCGTGTCTGACACTGGACCGTCTGTCTGGTAATTCCACCATGTCTGAGACTGGACCGTCTGTCTGGTAATTCCACCGTGTCTGACGCTGGACCGTCTGTCTGGTAATTCCACCATGTCTGAGACTGGACCGTCTGTCTGGCAATTCCAACATGTCTGAGACTGGACCGTCTGTCTGGCAATTCCACCATGTCTGACACTGGACCGTCTGTCTGGCAATTCCACCATGTCTGACACTGGACCGTCTGTCTGGTAATTCCACCGTGTCTGAGACTGGACCGTCTGTCTGGTAATTCCACCGTGTCTGACACTGGAACGTCTGCCTGGTAATTCCACCATGTCTGACACCGGACCGTCTGCCTGGTAATTCCACCATGTCTGACACTGGACCGTCTGTCTGGCAATTCCACCGTGTCTGACACTGGACCGTCTGCCTGGTAATTCCACCATGTCTGACACTGGACCGTCTGTCTGGCAATTTCACCATGTCTGACACTGGACCGTCTGCCTGGCAATTCCACCGTGTCTGACACTGGACCGTCTGCCTGGCAATTCCACCGTGTCTGACACTGGACCGTCTGTCTGGCAATTCCACCGTGTCTGACACTGGACCGTCTGTCTGGCAATTCCACCATGTCTGACACTGGACCGTCTGTCTGGTAATTCCACCGTGTCTGAGACTGGACCGTCTGTCTGGTAATTCCACCGTGTCTGACACTGGAACGTCTGCCTGGTAATTCCACCATGTCTGACACCGGACCGTCTGCCTGGTAATTCCACCATGTCTGACACTGGACCGTCTGTCTGGCAATTCCACCGTGTCTGACACTGGACCGTCTGCCTGGTAATTCCACCATGTCTGACACTGGACCGTCTGTCTGGCAATTTCACCATGTCTGACACTGGACCGTCTGCCTGGCAATTCCACCGTGTCTGACACTGGACCGTCTGCCTGGCAATTCCACCGTGTCTGACACTGGACCAAGCATCACCACAGTTCTGCCGAGTTTCCAATGTGGCCTGAAGCAAAGTCCCTGACAAAGACCAGATCTCCAACTTTCAACGGTCTGTCTCCTTTTACCGAGTCTGTTTCTTCTATTGGGAATCTAGCGGCACCTCCATCTTCCCAGCAAGTTGGGGACAATGATGTCCAAACGAGCCTGGTAGTGATGCCCACTGAATGGCTCTGCAGAGTGACGGCCGGGGTGGGGGGTGGGGGTGGGTGGCGGGGTTCGGGGTGAGGTATAATTCGAGCGCAGGATATCAGCCACCTTGATGTTTAATGGTCTGTTGAGCTTCATCACTGCTGACATCATCTGATCTGCTCTCTGACAGCTCCCCCGAGGACGGGTGGTTTGGGGCTGTTGCAATGTGCTGGATGCCGGTTGTATTGACAAAGTGCTGACATTCCTCCCCTGTGAACACAGTCACATTGTCGGACAACAATGCATCTTGGAGGCAGGGCGTCGCAGAAAGGTCAACGCAGACCCTCTGTGGGGGCTTCTGGGGTGGTCCACATCTCCTGAACATTGAAACAGCTCCAGTGGGCATCCTCTAGGTTCAGGAACATTCTTCCAGGAAAGGATTTGTGAAATACACATGTAACCACATCAACGGAAGGCCAGGATATTCCCATGGATACAGGGGGGCTGTGAGAGGCAACGCCTGCTGTGCCTGCAAATACATCTCAATGGAGCACCATTTGCTCAATGTCCTTATCGATGCCCGGCCACCGTCAGTCGCTTCTGGTCAACATTCCCATCTCTGTGTGGCCAGGGTGTGCTCTGCATAACCCCCGCAGCTCCTGGTCAACATTCCCATCTCTGTGTGAGGCCAGGCTGTGCTCTGTATAACCCCAGCAGCTACTGGTCAAAATTCCCATCTCTGTGTGTGGCCAGGATGTGCACTGTATACCCCTGCAGCTCCTGGTCAACATTCCCATCTCTGTGTGGCCAGGGTGTGCTCTGTATAACTCCTGCAGCTCCTGGACAACATTCCCATCTCTGTGTGGCCAGAGTGTGCTTTGTCTAACCCCTTCAGCTCCTGGTCAACATTCCCATCTCTGTGTGGCCAGGGTGTGCTCTGTATAACCCCTGCAGCTCCTGGTCAACATTCCCATCTCTGTGTGGCCAGGGTGTGCTCTGTATATTCGCCGCAGCTTTTGGTCAACATTCCCATCTCTGTGTGGCCAGAGTGTGCTCTGTATAACCCCAGCAGCTCCTGCTCAACATTGCCATCTCTGTGTGTAGCCAGGATGTGCTCTGTATAACCCCTGCAGCTCCTGGTCAACATTCCCAGCTCTGTGTGAGGCCAGGCTGTGCTCTGTATAACCCCTGCAGCTCCTGGTCAACATTCCCATCTCTGTGTGGCCAGGGTGTGCTCTGTATAACCCCAGCAGCTACTAATCAACATTCCCATCTCTGTGTGTGGCCAGGATGTGCACTGTATAACCCCTGCAGCTCCTGGTCAACATTCCCATCTCTGTGTGGCCAGGGTGTGCTCTGTATAACCCCTGCAGCTCCTGGTCAACATTCCCATCTCTGTGTGGCCAGGGTGTGCTCTGTATAACCCCAGCAGCTACTGGTCAACATTCCCATCTCTGTGTGGCCAGGGTGTGCTCTGTATAACTCCTGCAGCTCCTGGTCAACATTCCCATCTCTGTGTGGTCAGGGTGTGCTCTGTATAACTATTGCAGCTCCTGGTCAACATTCCCATCTGTGTGTGGCCAGAGTGTGCTCTGTATAACTCCTGCAGCTCCTAGTCAACATTCCCATTTCTGTGTGGCCAGGGTGTGCTCTGCATAACCCCTGCAGCTCCTGGTCAACATTCCCATCACTGTGTGGCCAGGGTGTGCTCTGTATAAAACTTGAAGCTCCAGGTCAACATTCCCATCTCTGTGTGGCCAGGGTGTGCTCTGTATAACCCCTGCAGCTCCTGGTCAACATTCCCATCTGTGTGGCCAGGTTGTGCTCTGGAAAACCCCAGCTCCAGGTCAACATTCCCATCTCTGCGTGGCCAGGGTGTGCTCTGTATAACCCCTGCAGCTCCTGGTCAACATTCCCATCTCTGCGTGGCCAGGGTGTGCTCTGTATAACCCCTGCAGCTCCTGGTCAACATTCCCATCTCAGTGTGGCCAGGGTGTGCTCTGTATACCTCCTGCAGCTCCTGGTCAACATTCCCATTTCTGCGTGGCCAGGGTGTGCTCTGTATAACCCCTGCAGCTCCTGGTCAACATTCCCATCTCTGTGTGTCCAGGGTGTGCCTTGTATAACCCCAGCAGCTCCTGCTCAACATTGCCATCTCTGTGTGTAGCCAGGATGTGCTCTGTATAACCCCTGCAGCTCCTGGTCAACATTCCCATCTCTGTGTGAGGCCAGGCTGTGCTCTGTATAACCCCTGCAGCTCCTGGTCAACATTCCCATCTCTGTGTGGCCAGGGTGTGCTCTGTATAACCCCAGCAGCTACTGGTCAACATTCCCATCTCTGTGTGTGGCCAGGATGTGCACTGTATAACCACTGCAGCTCCTGGTCAACATTCCCATCTCTGTGTGGCCAGGGTGTGCTCTGTATAACCCCTGCAGCTCCTGGTCAACATTCCCATCTCTGTGTGGCCAGGGTGTGCTCTGTATAACCCCTGCAGCTCCTGGTCAACATTCCCATCTCTGTGTGGCCAGGGTGTGCTCTGTATAACCCCAGCAGCTACTGGTCAACATTCCCATCTCTGTGTGGCCAGGGTGTGCTCTGTATAACTCCTGCAGCTCCTGGTCAACATTCCCATCTCTGTGTGGTCAGGGTGTGCTCTGTATAACTATTGCAGCTCCTGGTCAACATTCCCATCTCTGTGTGGCCATTGTGTGCTCTGTATAACCACAGCAGCTCCTGGTCAACATTCCCATCTCTGTGTGTCCAGTGAGTGCTCTGTATAACTCCTGCAGCTCCTGGTCAACATTCCCATCTCTGTGTGGCCAGGGTGTGCTCTGTATAACCCCTGCAGCTCCTGGTCAACATTCCCATCTGTGTGTGGCCAGAGTGTGCTCTGTATAACTCCTGCAGCTCCTAGTCAACATTCCCATTTCTGTGTGGCCAGGGTGTGCTCTGCATAACCCCTGCAGCTCCAGGTCAACATTCCCATCTCTGTGTGGCCAGGATGTGCTCTGTATAAACCTTGCAGCTCCTGGTTAACATTCCCATCTCTGTGTAGCCAGGGTGTGCTCTGTATAACCCCTGCAGCTCCTAGTCAACATTCCCATCACTGTGTGGCCAGGGTGTGCTCTGTATAAACCTTGCAGCTCCAGGTCAACATTCCCATCTCTGTGTAGCCAGGGTGTGCTCTGTATAACTCCTGCAGCTCCTGGTCAACATTCCCATCTCTGCGTGGCCAGGGTGTGCTCTGTATAACCCCAGCTCCAGGTCAACATTCCCATCTCTGCGTGGCCAGGGTGTGCTCTGTATAACCCCTGCAGCTCCTGGTCAACATTCCCATCTCTGCGTGGCCAGGGTGTGCTCTGTATAACCCCTGCAGCTCCTGGTCAACATTCCCATCTCAGTGTGGCCAGGGTGTGCTCTGTATACCTCCTGCAGCTCCTGGTCAACATTCCCATCTCTGCGTGGCCAGGGTGTGCTCTGTATAACCCCTGCAGCTCCTGGTCAACATTCCCATCTCTGTGTGTCCAGGGTGTGCTCTGTATAACTCCTGCAGCTCCTGGTCAACATTCCCATCTCAGTGTGGCCAGGGTGTGCTCTGTATAACTCCTGCAGCTCCTGGTCAACATTCCCATCTCAGTGTGGCCAGGGTGTGCTCTGTATAACTCCTGCAGCTCCTGGTCAACATTCCCATCTCTGTGTGGTCAGGGTGTGCTCTGTATAACCCCTGCAGCTCCTGGACAACATTCCAATCTCTGTGTGACCAGGGTGTGCTCAGTATACCTCCTGCAGCTCCTGGTCAACATTCCCATCTCTGTGTGTGACAACGGTGTGCTCTGTATAACCCCTGCAGCTCCTGGTCAACATTCCCATCTCTGTGTGGCCAGGATGTGCTCTGTATAACCCCTTAGCTCCTGGTCAACATTCCTATCTCTGTGTGGCCAGGGTGTGCTCTGTATAACCCCTGCAGCTCCTGGTCAACATTCCCATCTCTGTGTGGCCAGGGTGTGCTCTGTATAACCCCTGCAGCTCCTGGTCAACATTCCCATCTCTGTGTGGCCATGGTGTGCTCTGTATAACCCCTGCAGCTCCAGGTCAACATTCCCATCACTGTGTGGCCAGGGTGTGCTCTGTATAACCCCTGCAGTTCCGGGTGAACAATCCCACCTGTGTGGCCAGGGAGTGCCCTGTATAACCCTAGCAGCTCCTGGTCAACATTCCCATCTCAGTGTGGCCAGGGTGTGCTCTGTATAACCTCTGCAGCTACTGGTCAACATTCCCATCTCTGTGTGGCCAGGGTGTGCTCTGTGTAACCCCTGCAGCTACTGGTTAACATTCCCATCTCTGTGTGGCCAGGGTGTGCTCTGCATACTCCTGTAGCTCCTGGTGAATATTCCCATCTGTGTGTGGTCAGGATGTGTACTGTATAACCCCTGCAGCTCCTGGTCAACATTCCCATCTCTGTGTGGCCAGGGGTGGGCTCTGTATAACCCCTGCAGCTCCTGGTCAACATTCCCATCTGTGTGTGGCCAGGGTGTGCTATGTATAACCCCTGTAGCTCCTGGTCAACATTCCCATCACTGTGTGGTCACGGTGTGCTCTGTATAACCCCTGCAGCTCCTGGTCAACATTCCCATTACTGTGTGGCCAGGGTGTGCTCTGTATAACCCCTGCAGCTCCAGGTCAACATTCCCATCTCTGTGTGGCCAGGATGTGCTCTGTATACCTCCTGCAGCTCCTGCTCAACATTCCCATCTCTGTGTGGCCAGGGTGTGCTCTGTATAACCCCTGCAGCTCCTGGTCAACATTCCCATCTCTGTGTGGCCAGGGTGTGCTCTGTATAACTCCTGCTCCTGGTCAACATTCCCATCTCTGTGTGGCCTGGGTGTGCTCTGTATCACACCTGCAGCTCCTGGTCAACATTCCCAGCTGTGTGGCCAGGGTGTGCTCTGTATAACTCCTGCAGCTCCTGGTTAATATTCCCATCTCTGTGTGGCCAGGGTATGCTCTCTGTAACTCCTGCAACTCCTGGTCAACATTCCCATCTCTGTGTGGCCAGGGTGTGCTCTGTATAACCCCTGCAGCTCCTGGTCAACAATCCCTTCTCTGTGTGGCCAGGGTGTGCTCTGTATAACCACTGCAGCTCCTGGTCAATATTCCCATCTCTGTGTGGCCAGGGTGCGCTCTGTATAACCCCTGCAGCTCCTGGTCAACATTCCCATCTCTCTGTGGCCAGGGTGTGCTCTGTATAACTCCTGCTCCTGGTCAACATTCCCATCTCTGTGTGGCCAGGGTGTGCTCTGTATAACCCCTGCTCCTGGTCAACATTCCCATCTCTGTGTGGCCAGGCTGTGCTCTGTATAACCCCTGCAGCTCCTGGTCAACATTCCCATCTCTCTCTGTCCAGGGTGTGCTCTGTATAACACCTGCAGCTCCTGGTCAACATTCCCATCTCTGTGTGGGAATGGTGTGCTCTGTGTAACCCCAGCAGCTCCTGGTCAACATTCCCATCTCTGTGTGGCCAGGGTGTGCTCTGTATAACCCCTGCAGCTCAAGGTCAACATTCCCATCTCAGTGTGGCCAGGGTGTGCTCTGTATAACCCCTGCTCCTGGTCAACATTCCCATCTCTGTGTGGCCAGGCTGTGCTCTGTATAACCCCTGCAGCTCCTGGTCAACATTCCCATCTCTCTCTGTCCAGGGTGTGCTCTGTATAACACCTGCAGCTCCTGGTCAACATTCCCATCTCTGTGTGGGAATGGTGTGCTCTGTGTAACCCCAGCAGCTCCTGGTCAACATTCCCATCTCTGTGTGGCCAGGGTGTGCTCTGTATAACCCCTGCAGCTCATGGTCAACATTCCCATCTCAGTGTGGCCAGGGTGTACTCTGTATAACCCCTGCTCCTGGTCAACATTCCCATCTCTGTGTGGCCAGGGTGTACTCTGTATAACCCCTGCAGCTCCTCGTCAATATTCCCCTCTCTGTGTGGCCAGGGTGTGCTCTGTATAACCCCTGCTCCTGGTCAACATTCCCATCTGTGTGGCCAGGGTGTGCTCTGTATAATCCCTGCAGCTCCTGGTCAACATTCCCATATCTGTGTGGCCAGGGTGTGCTCTGTATAAACCCTGCTCCTGGTCAACATTCCCATCTCTGTGTGGCCTGGGCGTGCTCTGTATAACCCCTGCTCCTGGTCAACATTCCCATCTCTGTGTGGCCAGGGTGTGCTCTGTATAACTCCTGCAGCTCCTGGTCAACATTCCCATCTCTGTGTGTCCAGGGTGAGCTCTGTATAACCCCTGCAGCTCCTGGTCAACATTCCCATCTCTGTGTGGCCAGGGTGTGCTCTGTATAACCCCTGCAGCTCCTGGTCAACATTTCCATCTCTGTGTGGCCAGTGTGTGCTCTGTATAACTCCTGCAGCTCCTGGTCAACAATCCCATCTCTGTGTGGCCAGGGTGTGCTCTGTATAACCACTGCAGCTCCTGGTCAACATTCCCAACTCTGTGTGGCCAGGTTGTGCTCTGTATAACGCCTGCAGCTCCTGGTCAACATTCCCATCTCAGTGTGGCCATGCTGTGCTCTGTATAAACCCCTGCAGCTCCTGGTCAACATTCCCAGCTGTGTGGCCAGGGTGTGCTCTGTATAATCCCTGCAGCTCCTGGTCAACATTCCCATCTCTGTGTGGCCAGGGTGGCTCTGTATAACCCCTGCAGCTCCTGGTCAACATTCCCATCTCTCTCTGTCCAGGGTGTGCTCTGTATAACCCCTGCAGCTCCTGGTCAACATTCCCATCTCTGTGTGGCCAGGGTGAGCTCTGTATCACACCTGCAGCTCCTGGTCAACATTCCCAGCTGTGTGGCCAGGGTGTGCTCTGTATAACTCCTGCAGCTCCTGGTCAACATTCCCATCTCAGTGTGGCCATGCTGTGCTCTGTATAACCCCTGCAGCTCCTGGTCAACATTCCCATCTCTGTGTGGCCAGGGTGCGCTCTGTATAACCACTGCAGCTCCTGGTCAACATTCCCATCTCTCTCTGTCCAGGGTGTGCTCTGTATAACCCCTGCAGCTCCTGGTCAACACTCCCATCTCTGTGTGGGAAGGGTGTGCTCTGTCTCACCCCAGCAGCTCCTGGTCAACATTCCCATCTCAGTGTGGCCAGGGTGTGCTCTGTATAACCCCTGCAGCTCCTGGTCAACATTCCCATCTCAGTGTGGCCAGAGTGTGCTCTGTATAACCCCTGCAGCTCCTGTTCAACATTCCCATCCCTGTGTGGCCAGGGTGTGCTCTCTATAACTCCAGCAGCTCCTGGGCAACATTCCCATCTCTGTGTGGCCAGGGTGAGCTCTGTATAACCGCTGCTCCTGGTCAACATTCCCATCTCTGTGTGGCCTGGGTGTGCTCTGTATAACTCCTGCAGCTCCTGGTCAATATTCCCATCTCTGTGTGGCCTGGGTGTGCTCTGTATAACTCCTGCAGCTCCTCGTCAACATTCCCCTCTCTGTGTGGCCAGGGTGTCCTCTGTAGAACCCCTGCAGCTCCTGGTCAATATTCCCACCTCTGTGTGGCCAGGGTGTGCTCTGTATAACCCCTGCTCCTGGTCAACATTCCCATCTGTGTGGCCAGGGTGTGCTCTGTATAATCCCTGCAGCTCCTGGTCAACATTCCCATCTCTGTGTGGCCAGGGTGGCTCTGTATAACCCCTGCAGCACCTGGTCAACATTCCCATCTCTCTCTGTCCAGGGTGTGCTCTGTATAACCCCTGCAGCTCCTGGTCAACATTCCCATCTCTGTGTGGCCAGGGTGAGCTCTGTATCACACCTGCAGCTCCTGGTCAACATTCCCATATCTGTGTGGCCAGGGTGTGCTCTGTATAACCCCTGCTCCTGGTCAACATTCCCATCCCTGTGTGGCCTGGGCGTGCTCTGTATAACTCCTGCAACTCCAGTTCAACATTCCCATCTCTGAGTGGCCAGTGTGTGCTCTGTATAACCCCTGCAGCTACTGGTCAACATTCCCATCTCTGTGTGGCCAGGGTGGCTCTGTATAACCCCTGCAACTCCTGGTCAACATTCCCATCTCTGTGTGGGTTAGGTGTGCTCTGTGTAACCCCCGCAGCTCCTGGTCAACATTTCCATCTTTGTGTGGCCAGGGTGTGCTCTGTATAACTCCTGCAGCTCCTGGTCAACAATCCCTTCTCTGTGTGGCCAGGGTGTGCTCTGTATAACTCCTGCAGCTCCTGGTCAACATTCCCATCTCAGTGTGGCCAGGGTGGCTCTGTATAACCCCTGCAGCTCCTGGTCAACATTCCCATCTCTCTCTGTCCAGGGTGTGCTCTGTATAACCCCTGCAGCTCCTGGTCAACATTCCCATCTCTGTGTGGGCAGGGTGTGCTCTGTATAACACCTCCAGCTCCTGGTCAACATTCCCATCTCTGTGTGGCCAGGGTGTGCTCTGTATAACCCCCGCAGCTCCTGGTCAACATTTCCATCTCTGTGTGGCCAGTGTGTGCTCTGTATAACCCCAGCAGCTCCTGGTCGACATGCCCATCTCTGTGTGGCCAGGGTGTGCTCTGTATAACTCCTGCAGCTCCTGGTCAACATTCCCATCTCAGTGTGGCCATGCTGTGCTCTGTATAAACCCTGCAGCTCCTGGTCAACATTCCCATCTGTGTGGCCAGGGTGTGCTCTGTATAATCCCTGCAGCTCCTGGTCAACATTCCCATCTCTGTGTGGCCAGGGTGTGCTCTGTATAACCCCTGCAGCTCCTGTTCAACATTCCCATCTCTGTGTAGCCAGGGTGTGCTCTGTATAACTCCTGCAGCTCCTGGTCAATATTCCCATCTCTGTGTGGCCAGGGTGTGCTCTGTATAACCCCTGCTCCTGGTCAACATTCCCATCTCTGTGTGGCCTGGGTGTGCTCTGTTTAACCCCTGCAGCTCCTTGTCAACATTCCCATCTCTGTGTGGCCAGGGTGTGCTCAGTATAACCCCTGCAGCTCCTGGTCAACATTCCCATCTCTGTGTGGCCAGGGTGTGTTCTGTATAACTCCTGCAGCTCCTGGTCAACATTCCCATCTCTTGTTGGCCAGAGTGTGCTTTCCTTAACCCCTGCAGCTCCTTGTCAACATTCCCATCTCTGTGTGGCCAGGGTGTGCTCTGTATAACCCCAGCAGCTCCTGGTCAACATTCCCATCTCTGTGTTGCCATGGCGTGCTCTGTATAACCCATGCAGCTCCTGGTCAACATTCCCATCTCTGTGTGGCCATGATGTGCTCTGTATAACCCCTGCAGCTCCTGGTCAACATTCCCATCTCTGTGTGGCCAGAGTGTGCTTTCTTTAACACCTGCAGCTCCTCGTCGACATTCCCACCTCTGTGTGGCCAGGGTGCGCTCTGTATAACTCCTGCTCCTGGTCAACATTCCCATCTCTCTGTGGCCTGGGTGTGTTCTGTATAACTCCTGCAGCTCCTCGTCAATATTCCCATCTCTGTGTGGGCAGGGTGTGCTCTGTATAACCCCTGCTCCTGGTCAACATTCCCATCTCTGTGTGGCCTGGGTGTGCTCTGTATAACTCCTGCAGCTCCTCGTCAATATACCCATCTCTGTGTTGCCAGTGTGTGCTCTGTATAACCCCTGCTCCTGGTCAACATTCCCATCTCTGTGTGGCCTGGGTGTTCTCTGTATAACTCCTGCAGCTTCTCGTCAATATTCCCATCTCTGTGTGGCCAGGGTGTGCTCTGTATAACCCCTGCTCCTGGTCAACATTCCCATCTCTTTGTGGCCAGAGTGTGCTTTCTTTAACCCCTGCAGCTCCTTGTCAACATTCCCATCGCTGTGTGGCCAGGGTGTGCTCTCTATAACTCCTGCAACTCCTGGTCAACATTCCCATCTCTGTGTGGCCAGGGTGAGCTCTGTATAACCCCTGCAGCTCCTGGTCAACATTCCCATTTGTGTGGCCAGGGTGTGCTCTGTATAATCCCTGCAGCTCCTGGTCAACATTCCCATCTCTGTGTGGCCAGGCTGGCTCTGTATAACCCCTGCAGCTCCTGGTCAACATTCAATCTCTCTCTGTCCAGGGTGTGCTCTGTATAAAACCTGCAGCTCCTGGTCAACATTCCCATCTCTGTGTGGCCAGGGTGAGCTCTGTATAACCCCTGCTCCTGGTCAACATTCCCATCTCTGTGTGGCCTGGGTGTGCTCTGTATAACCCCTGCTCCTGGTCAACATTCCCATCTCTGTGTGGCCTGGGTGTGCTCTGTATAACTCCTGCAACTCCTTGTCAACATTCCCATCGCTGTGTGGCCAGGGTGTGCTCTCTATAACTCCTGAACTCCTGGTCAACATTCCCATCTCTGTGTGGCCAGGGTGAGCTCTGTATAACCCCTGCAGCTCCTGGTCAACATTCCCGTTTGTGTGGCCAGGGTGTGCTCTGTATAATCCCTGCAGCTCCTGGTCAACATTCCCATCTCTGTGTGGCCAGGGTGGCTCTGTATAACCCCTGCAGCTCCTGGTCAACATTCAATCTCTCTCTGTCCAGGGTGTGCTCTGTATAAAACCTGCAGCTCCTGGTCAACATTCCCATCTCTGTGTGGCCAGGGTGAGCTCTGTATAACCCCTGCTCCTGGTCAACATTCCCATCTCTGTGTTGCCTGGGTGTGCTCTGTATAACCCCTGCTCCTGGTCAACATTCCCATCTCTGTGTGGCCAGGGTGTGCTCTCTATAACTCCAGCAGCTCCTGGGCAACATTCCCATCTCTGTGTGGCCAGGGTGAGCTCTGTATAACCCCTGCTCCTGGTCAACATTCCCATCTCTGTGTGGCCTGGGTGTGCTCTGTATAACTCCTGCAGCTCCTGGTCAATATTCCCATCTCTGTGTGGCCAGGGTGTGTTCTGTATAACCCCTGCTTCTGGTCAACATTCCCATCTCTGTGTGGCCTGGGTGTGCTCTGTATACCTCCTGCAGCTCCTGGTCAATATTCCCAACTCTGTGTGGCCAGGGTGTGCTCTGTAGAACCCCTGCTCCTCGTCAACATTCACATCTCTTTGTGGCCAGAGTGTGCTTTGTTTAACCCCTGCAGCTCCTGGTCAATATTCCCATCTTTGTGTGGGCAGGGGGTGCTCTGTATAACCCCAGCAGCTCCTGGTCAACATTCCCATCTCTGTGTGGCCAGGGTGTGCTCTGTCTCACCCCTGCAGTTCCTGGTCAACATTCCCATCTCTGTGTGGAAAGGCTGTGCTCTGTGTATCCCCTGCAGCTCCTGGTCAACATTCCCATCTCTGTGTGGCAAGGGAGTGCTCTGTCTCACCCCAGCAGCTCCTGGTCAACATTCCCATCTCTGTGTGGCCAGGGTGTGCTCTGTATAACCCCTGCACCTCCTGGTCAACATTCCCATCTCAGTGTTGCCAGAGTGTGCTCTGTATAACCCCTGCAGCTCCTGTTCAACATTCCCATCACTGTGTGGCCAGGGTGTGCTCTCTATAACTTCAGCAGCTCCTGGGCAACATTCCCATCTCTGTGTGGCCAGGGTGAGCTCTGTATAACCCCTGCTCCTCGTCAACATTCCCATCTCTTTGTGGCCTGGGTGTTCTCTGTATAACTCCTGCAGCTCCTGGTCAATATTCCCATCTCTGTGTTGCCAGGGTGTGCTCTGTATAACACCTGCATCTCCTGGTCAACATTCCCATCTCTGTGTGCCCAGGGTGTGCTCTGTATAACTCCTGCAGCTCCTGGTCAACAATCCCTTCTCTGTGTGGCCAGGGTGTGCTCTGTATAACCACTGCAGCTCCTGGTCAACCTTCCCATCTCAGTGTGGCCATGCTGTGCTCTGCATAACCCCTGCAGCTCCTGGTCAACATTCCCATCTCTGTGTGGCCAGGGTGCGCTCTGTATAACCGCTGCAGCTCCTGGTCAACATTCCCATCTCTGTGTGGCCAGGGTGCGCTCTGTACAACCCCTGCAGCTCCTGGTCAACATTCCCATCTCTGTGTGGCCAGAGTGTGCTCTGTATAACCCCTGCAGCTCCTGGTCAACATTCCAATCTCTGTGTGGCCTGGGTGTGCTCTGTATACCTCCTGCAGCTCCTGGTCAATATTCCCATCTCTGTGTGGCCAGGGTGTGCTCTGTAGAACCCCTGCTCCTCGTCAACATTCACATCTCTTTGTGGCCAGAGTGTGCTTTGTTTAACCCCTGCAGCTCCTGGTCAATATTCCCATCTTTGTGTGGGCAGGGGGTGCTCTGTATAACCCCAGCAGCTCCTGGTCAACATTCCCATCTCTGTGTGGCCAGGGTGTGCTCTGTCTCACCCCTGCAGTTCCTGGTCAACATTCCCATCTCTGTGTGGAAAGGCTGTGCTCTGTGTATCCCCTGCAGCTCCTGGTCAACATTCCCATCTCTGTGTGGCAAGGGAGTGCTCTGTCTCACCCCAGCAGCTCCTGGTCAACATTCCCATCTCTGTGTGGCCAGGGTGTGCTCTGTATAACCCCTGCACCTCCTGGTCAACATTCCCATCTTAGTGTTGCCAGAGTGTGCTCTGTATAACCCCTGCAGCTCCTGTTCAACATTCCCATCACTGTGTGGCCAGGGTGTGCTCTCTATAACTTCAGCAGCTCCTGGGCAACATTCCCATCTCTGTGTGGCCAGGGTGAGCTCTGTATAACCCCTGCTCCTCGTCAACATTCCCATCTCTTTGTGGCCTGGGTGTTCTCTGTATAACTCCTGCAGCTCCTGGTCAATATTCCCATCTCTGTGTTGCCAGGGTGTGCTCTGTATAACACCTGCATCTCCTGGTCAACATTCCCATCTCTGTGTGCCCAGGGTGTGCTCTGTATAACTCCTGCAGCTCCTGGTCAACAATCCCTTCTCTGTGTGGCCAGGGTGTGCTCTGTATAACCACTGCAGCTCCTGGTCAACCTTCCCATCTCAGTGTGGCCATGCTGTGCTCTGCATAACCCCTGCAGCTCCTGGTCAACATTCCCATCTCTGTGTGGCCAGGGTGCGCTCTGTATAACCGCTGCAGCTCCTGGTCAACATTCCCATCTCTGTGTGGCCAGGGTGCGCTCTGTACAACCCCTGCAGCTCCTGGTCAACATTCCCATCTCTGTGTGGCCAGAGTGTGCTCTGTATAACCCCTGCAGCTCCTGGTCAACATTCCAATCTCTGTGTGGCCAGAGTGTGCTCTGTATAACTCCGGCAGCTCCTGGTCAATATTCCCATCTATATGTGGCCAGGGTATGCTCTGTATAACTCCTGCAACTCCTGGTCAACATTCCCATCTCTGTGTGGCCAGGGTGAGCTCTGCATCACACCTGCAGCTCCTGGTCAACATTCCCAGCTGTGTGGCCAGGGTGTGCTCTTTATAACTCCTGCAGCTCCTGGTCAATATTCCCATTTCTGTGTGGCCAGGGTGTGCTCTGTATAACCCCTGCAGCTCCTGTTCAACATTCCCATCCCTGTGTGGCCAGGGTGTGCTCTCTATAACTCCAGCAGCTCCTGGGCAATATTCCCATCTCTGTGTGGCCAGGGTGAGCTCTGTATAACCCCTGCAGCTCTTGGTCAATATTCCCATCTCTGTGTTGCCAGGGTGTGCCCTGTATAACCCTTGCTCCTGGTCAACATTCCCATCTCTGTGTGGCCTGGGTGTGCTCTGTATAACTCCTGCAGCTCCTCGTCAATATTCCCATCTCTGTGTGGCCAGGGTGTGCTCTGTATAACCCCTGCTCCTGGGCAACATTCCCATCTCTGTGTGGCCTGGGTGTGCTCTGTATAACTCCTGCAGCTCCTGGTCAATATTCCCATCTCTGTGTTGCCAGGGTGTGCTCTGTATAACCCCTGCTCCTGGTCAACATTCCCATCTCTGTGTGGCCTGGGTGTGCTCTGTATAACTCCTGCAGCTTCTCGTCAATATTCCCATCTCTGTGTGGCCAGGGTGAGCTCTGTATAACCCCTGCTCCTGGTCAACATTCCCATCTCTTTTTGGCCAGAGTGTGCTTTCTTTAACCCCTGCAGCTCCTTGTCAACATTCCCATCGCTGTGTGGCCAGGGTGTGCTCTCTATAACTCCTGCAACTCCTGGTCAACATTCCCATCTCTGTGTGGCCAGGGTGAGCTCTGTATAACCCCTGCAGCTCCTGGTCAACATTCCCATTTGTGTGGCCAGGGTGTGCTCTGTATAATCCCTGCAGCTCCTGGTCAACATTCCCATCTCTGTGTGGCCAGGGTGGCTCTGTATAACCCCTGCAGCTCCTGGTCAACATTCAATCTCTCTCTGTCCAGGGTGTGCTCTGTATAAAACCTGCAGCTCCTGGTCAACATTCCCATCTCTGTGTGGCCAGGGTGAGCTCTGTATAACCCCTGCTCCTGGTCAACATTGCCATCTCTGTGTGGCCTGGGTGTGCTCTGTATAACCCCTGCTCCTGGTCAACATTCCCATCTCTGTGTGGCCTGGGTGTGCTCTGTATAACTCCTGCAACTCCTTGTCAACATTCCCATCGCTGTGTGGCCAGGGTGTGCTCTCTATAACTCCTGAACTCCTGGTCAACATTCCCATCTCTGTGTGGCCAGGGTGAGCTCTGTATAACCCCTGCAGCTCCTGGTCAACATTCCCATTTGTGTGGCCAGGGTGTGCTCTGTATAATCCCTGCAGCTCCTGGTCAACATTCCCATCTCTGTGTGGCCAGGGTGGCTCTGTATAACCCCTGCAGCTCCTGGTCAACATTCAATCTCTCTCTGTCCAGGGTGTGCTCTGTATAAAACCTGCAACTCCTGGTCAACATTCCCATCTCTGTGTGGCCAGGGTGAGTTCTGTATAACCCCTGCTCCTGGTCAACATTCCCATCTCTGTGTTGCCTGGGTGTGCTCTGTATAACCCCTGCTCCTAGTCAACATTCCCATCTCTGTGTGGCCAGGGTGTGCTCTCTATAACTCCAGCAGCTCCTGGGCAACATTCCCATCTCTGTGTGGCCAGGGTGAGCTCTGTATAACCCCTGCTCCTGGTCAACATTCCCATCTCTGTGTGGCCTGGGTGTGCTCTGTATAACTCCTGCAGCTCCTGGTCAATATTCCCATCTCTGTGTGGCCAGGGTGTGCTCTGTATAACCCCTGCTTCTGGTCAACATTCCCATCTCTGTGTGGCCTGGGTGTGCTCTGTATACCTCCTGCAGCTCCTGGTCAATATTCCCATCTCTGTGTGGCCAGGGTGTGCTCTGTAGAACCCCTGCTCCTCGTCAACATTCACATCTCTTTGTGGCCAGAGTGTGCTTTGTTTAACCCCTGCAGCTCCTGGTCAATATTCCCATTTTTGTGTGGGCAGGGGGTGCTCTGTATAACCCCAGCAGCTCCTGGTCAACATTCCCATCTCTGTGTGGCCAGGGTGTGCTCTGTCTCACCCCTGCAGTTCCTGGTCAACATTCCCATCTCTGTGTGGAAAGGCTGTGCTCTGTGTATCCCCTGCAGCTCCTGGTCAACATTCCCATCTCTGTGTGGCAAGGGTGTGCTCTGTCTCACCCCAGCAGCTCCTGGTCAACATTCCCATCTCTGTGTGGCCAGGGTGTGCTCTGTATAACCCCTGCACCTCCTGGTCAACATTCCCATCTCAGTGTTGCCAGAGTGTGCTCTGTATAACCCCTGCAGCTCCTGTTCAACATTCCCATCACTGTGTGGCCAGGGTGTGCTCTCTATAACTTCAGCAGCTCCTGGGCAACATTCCCATCTCTGTGTGGCCAGGGTGAGCTCTGTATAACCCCTGCTCCTGGTCAACATTCCCATCTCTTTGTGGCCAGGGTGTTCTCTGTATAACTCCTGCAGCTCCTGGTCAATATTCCCATCTCTGTGTTGCCAGGGTGTGCTCTGTATAACACCTGCATCTCCTGGTCAACATTCCCATCTCTGTGTGCCCAGGGTGTGCTCTGTATAACTCCTGCAGCTCCTGGTCAACAATCCCTTCTCTGTGTGGCCAGGGTGTGCTCTGTATAACCACTGCAGCTCCTGGTCAACCTTCCCATCTCAGTGTGGCCATGCTGTGCTCTGCATAACCCCTGCAGCTCCTGGTCAACATTCCCATCTCTGTGTGGCCAGGGTGCGCTCTGTATAACCCCCGCAGCTCCTGGTCAACATTCCCATCTCTGTGTGGCCAGGGTGCGCTCTGTACAACCCCTGCAGCTCCTGGTCAACATTCCCATCTCTGTGTGGCCAGAGTGTGCTCTGTATAACCCCTGCAGCTCCTGGTCAACATTCCAATCTCTGTGTGGCCAGAGTGTGCTCTGTATAACTCCGGCAGCTCCTGGTCAATATTCCCATCTCTGTGTGGCCAGGGTATGCTCTGTATAACTCCTGCAACTCCTGGTCAACATTCCCATCTCTGTGTGGCCAGGGTGAGCTCTGCATCACACCTGCAGCTCCTGGTCAACATTCCCAGCTGTGTGGCCAGGGTGTGCTCTGTATAACTCCTGCAGCTCCTGGTCAATATTCCCATCTCTGTGTGGCCAGGGTGTGCTCTGTATAACCCCTGCAGCTCCTGTTCAACATTCCCATCCCTGTGTGGCCAGGGTGTGCTCTCTATAACTCCAGCAGCTCCTGGGCAATATTCCCATCTCTGTGTGGCCAGGGTGAGCTCTGTATAACCCCTGCAGCTCTTGGTCAATATTCCCATCTCTGTGTTGCCAGGGTGTGCCCTGTATAACCCTTGCTCCTGGTCAACATTCCCATCTCTGTGTGGCCTGGGTGTGCTCTGTTTAACTCCTGCAGCTCCTCGTCAATATTCCCATCTCTGTGTGGCCAGGGTGTGCTCTGTATAACCCCTGCTCCTGGTCAACATTCCCATCTCTGTGTGGCCTGGGTGTGCTCTGTATAACCCCTGCTCCTGGTCAACATTCCCATCTCTGTGTGGCCTGGGTGTGCTCTGTATAACTCCTGCAGCTTCTCGTCAATATTCCCATCTCTGTGTGGCCAGGGTGAGCTCTGTATAACCCCTGCTCCTGGTCAACATTCCCATCTCTTTGTGGCCAGAGTGTGCTTTCTTTAACCCCTGCAGCTCCTTGTCAACATTCCCATCGCTGTGTGGCCAGGGTGTGCTCTCTATAACTCCTGCAACTCCTGGTCAACATTCCCATCTCTGTGTGGCCAGGGTGAGCTCTGTATAACCCCTGCAGCTCCTGGTCAACATTCCCATTTGTGTGGCCAGGGTGTGCTCTGTATAACCCCTGCAGCTCCTGGTCAACATTCAATCTCTCTCTGTCCAGGGTGTGCTCTGTATAAAACCTGCAGCTCCTGGTCAACATTCCCATCTCTGTGTGGCCAGGGTGTGCTCTCTATAACTCCAGCAGCTCCTGGGCAACATTCCCATCTCTGTGTGGCCAGGGTGTGCTCTGTATAACCCCTGCTTCTGGTCAACATTCCCATCTCTGTGTGGCCTGGGTGTGCTCTGTATAACTCCAGCAGCTCCTCGTCAATATTCCCCTCTCTGTGTGGCCAGGGTGTGCTCTGTAGAACCCCTGCTCCTCGTCAACATTCACATCTCTTTGTGGCCAGAGTGTGCTTTGTTTAACCCCTGCAGCTCCTGGTCAATATTCCCATCTCTGTGTGGCCAGGGTGTGCTCTGTATAACCCCCGCTCCTGGTCAACATTCCCATCTGTGTGGCCAGGGTGTGCTCTGTATAATCCCTGCAGCTCCTGGTCAACATTCCCATATCTGTGTGTGCAGGGTGTGCTCTGTTTAACCCCTGCTCCTGGTCAACATTCCCATCCCTGTGTGGCCTGGGTGTGCTCTGTATGACCCCTGCTTCTGGTCAACATTCCCCTCTCTGTGTGGCCAGGGTGTGCTCTGTATAACTCCTGCAGCTCCTGGTCAATATTCCCATCTCTGTGTTGCCAGGGTGTGCTCTGTATTATCCCTGCAGCTCCTGGTCAACATTCCCATCTGTGTGGTCAGGGTGTTTTCTGTATAATCCCTGCAGCTCCTGGCCAACATTCCCATCTCTCACTGTCCAGGGTGTGCTCTGTATAACCCCTGCAGCTCCTGGTCAACATTCCCATCTCTGTGTGGGTTAGGTGTGCTCTGTGTAAACCCAGCAGCTCCTGGTCAACATTGCCATCTCTGTGTGGCCAGGGTGTGCTCTGTATAACACCTGCAGCTCCTGGTCAACCTTCCCATCTCTGTGTGGCCAGGGTGTGCTCTGTATAACCCCCGCAGCTCCTGGCCAACATTTCCATCTCTGTGTGGCCAGGGTGTGCTCTGTATAACCCCTGCTCCTGTTCAACATTCCCATCCCTGTGTGGCCAGGGTGTGCTCTCTATAACTCCAGCAGCTCCTGGGCAATATTCCCATCTCTGTGTGGCCAGGGTGGGCTCTGTATAACCCCTGCAGCTCTTGGTCAATATTCCCATCTCTGTGTTGCCAGGGTGTGCCCTGTATAACCCTTGCTCCTGGTCAACATTCCCATCTCTGTGTGGCCTGGGTGTGCTCTGTATAACTCCTGCAGCTCCTCGTCAATATTCCCATCTCTGTGTTGCCAGGGTGTGCTCTGTATAACCCCTGCTCCTGGTCAACATTCCCATCTCTGTGTGGCCTGGGTGTGCTCTGTATAACTCCTGCAGCTCCTGGTCAACATTCCCATCTCTGTGTGGCCAGGGTGGCTCTGTATAACCCCTGCAGCTCCTGGTCAACATTCAATCTCTCTCTGTCCAGGGTGTGCTCTGTATAAAACCTGCAGCTCCTGGTCAACATTCCCATCTCTGTGTGGCCAGGGTGTGCTCTCTATAACTCCAGCAGCTCCTGGGCACCATTCCCATCTCTGTGTGGCCAGGGTGAGCTCTGTATAACCCCTGCTCCTGGTCAACATTCCCATCTCTGTGTGGCCTGGGTGTGCTCTGTATAACTCCTGCAGCTCCTGGTCAATATTCCAATCTATGTGTGGCCAGGGTGTGCTCTGTATAACCCCTGCTTCTGGTCAACATTCCCATCTCTGTGTGGCCTGGGTGTGCTCTGTATAACCCCTGCAGCTCCTGGTCAATATTCCCATCTCTGTGTGGCCAGGGTGTGCTCTGTATAACCCCTGCTCCTGGTCAACATTCCCATCTGTGTGGCCAGGGTGTGCTCTGTATAATCCCCGCAGCTCCTGGTCAACATTCCCATATCTGTGTGGGCAGGGTGTGCTCTGTATAACCCCTGCAACTCCTGGTCAACATTCCCATATCTGTGTGTGCAGGGTGTGCTCTGTTTAACCCCTGCTCCTGGTCAACATTCCCATCCCTGTGTGGCCTGGCTGTGCTCTGTATGACCCCTGCTTCTGGTCAACATTCCCCTCTCTGTGTGGCCAGGGTGTGCTCTGTATAACTCCTGCAGCTCCTGGTCAATATTCCTATCTCTGTGTGGCCAGGGTGTGCTCTGTATTACCCCTGCAGCTCCTGGTCAACATTCCCATCTGTGCGGTCAGGGTGTTTTCTGTATAACCCCTGCAGCTCCTGGTCAACATTCCCATCTCTCACTGTCCAGGATGTGCTCTGTATAACCCCTGCAGCTCCTGGTCAACATTCCCATCTCTGTGTGGGTTAGGTGTGCTCTGTGTAACCCCAGCAGCTCCTGGTCAACATTCCCATCTCTGTGTGGCCAGGGTGTGCTCTGTTTAACACCTGCAGCTCCTGGTCAACCTTCCCATCTCTGTGTGGCCAGGGTGTGCTCTGTATAACCCCCGCAGCTCCTGGTCAACATTTCCATCTCTGTGTGGCCAGGGTGTGCTCTGTATTACCCCTGCAGCTCCTGGTCAACATTCCCATCTGTGCGGTCAGGGTGTTTTCTGTATAACCCCTGCAGCTCCTGGTCAACATTCCCATCTCTCACTGCCCAGGGTGTGCTCTGTATAACCCCTGCAGCTCCTGGTCAACATTCCCATCTCTGTGTGGGTTAGGTGTGCTCTGTGTAACCCCAGCAGCTCCTGGTCAACATTCCCATCTCTGTGTGGCCAGGGTGTGCTCTGTTTAACACCTGCAGCTCCTGGTCAACCTTCCCATCTATGTGTGGCCAGGGTGTGCTCTGTATAACCCCCGCAGCTCCTGGTCAACATTTCCATCTCTGTGTGGCCAGGGTGGCTCTGTATAACCCCTGCAGCTCCTGGTCAACATTCCCATCTCTGTGTGGCCAGGGTGTGCTCTCTATAACTCCAGCAGCTCTTGGGCAACATTTCCATCTCTGTGTGGCCAGGGTGTGCTCTGTATAACCCCAGCAGCTCCTGGTCAACATTCCCATCTCTGTGCGGCCAGGGTGTGCTCTGTATAACTCCTGCAGCTCCTGGTCAACATTCCCATTTGTGTGGCCAGGATGTGCTCTGTATAATCCCTGCAGCTCCTGGTCAACATTCCCATCTCTGTGTGGCCAGGGTGGCTCTGTATAACCCCTGCAGCTCCTGGTCAACATTCCCATCTCTGTGTGGCCAGGGTGTGCTCTCTATAACTCCAGCAGCTCTTGGGCAACATTCCCATCTCTGTGTGGCCAGGGTGAGCTCCGTATAACCCCTGCTCCTGGTCAACATTCCCATCTCTGTGTGGCCTGGGTGTGCTCTGTATAACCCCTGCAGCTACTGGTCAACAATCCCTTCTCTGTGTGGCCAGAGTGTGCTCTGTATAACCCCTGCAGCTCCTGGTCAACATTCCCATCTCTGTGTGGCCTGGGTGTGCTCTGTATAACCCCTGCATCTCCTGGTCAACAATCCCTTCTCTGTGTGGCCAGGGTGTGCTCTTTATAACCCCTGCAGCTCCTGGTCAACATTCCCATCTCTGTGTGGCCAGGGTGTGCTCTGTATAACCCCTGCTCCTGGTCAACATTCCCATCTGTGTGGCCAGGGTGTGCTCTGTATAACCCCTGCTCCTGGTCAACATTCCCATCTGTGTGGCCAGGGTGTGCTCTGTATAACCCCTGCAGCTCCTGGTCTACATTCCCATCTGTGTGGTCAGGGTGTTTTCTGTATAATCCCTGCTGCTCCTGGTCAACATTCCCATCTCTGTGTGGCCAGGGAGGCTCTGTATAACCCCTGCAGCTCCTGGTCAACATTCCCATCTCTGTGTGGGTTATGTGTGCTCTGTGTAACCCCAGCAGCTCCTGGTCAACATTCCCATCTCTGTGTGGCCAGGGTGTGCTCTGTATAACCACTGCAGCTCCTGGTCAACATTCCCATCTCTGTGTGGGCAGGGTGTGCTCTGTATAACTCCAGCAGCTCCTGGTCAACAATCCCATCTCTGTGTGGCCAGGGTGTGCTCTGTATAACCCCTGCAGCTCCTGGTCAACATTCTCATCTCTGTGTGGCCAGGGTGTGCTCTGTATAACTCCTGCAGCTCCTGCTCAACATTCCCATCTCAGTGTGGCCATGCTGTGCTCTGTATAAACCCTGCAGCTCCTGGTCAACATTCCCATCTGTGTGGCCAGGGTGTCCTCTGTATAATCCCTGCAGCTCCTGGGCAACATTCCCATCTCTGTGTGGCCAGGGTGGCTCTGTATAACCCCTGCAGCTCCTGGTCAACATTCCCATCTCTCTCTGTCCAGGGTGTGCTCTGTATAACCCCTGCAGCTCCTGGTCAACATTCCCATCTCTGTGTAGCCAGGGTGTGCTCTGTATAACTCCTGCAGCTCCTGGTCAATATTCCCATCTCTGTGTGGCCAGGGTGTGCTCTGTATAACCCCTGCTCCTGGTCAACATTCCCATCTCTGTGTGGCCTGGGTGTGCTCTGTATAACTCCTGCAGCTCCTCGTCAATATTCCCATCTCTGTGTGGCCAGGGTGTGCTCTGTATAACCCCTGCAGCTTCTGGCCAACATTCCCATGTCTTTGTTGCCAGAGTGTGCTTTCTTTAACCCCTGCAGCTCCTTGTCAACATTCCCATCTCTGTGTGGCCAGGGTGTGCTCAGTATAACCCCTGCAGCTCCTGGTCAACATTCCCATCTCTGTGTGGCCAGGATGTGCTCTTAATAACCCCTGCAGCTCCTGGTCAACATTCCCATCTCTGTGTGGCCATGGTGTGCTCTGTATAACCCCTGCAGCTCCTGGTCAACATTCCCATCTGTGTGTGGCCAGAGTGAGCTTTCTTTAACACCTGCAGCTCCTCATCGACATTCCCACCTCTGTGTGGCCAGGATGTGCTCTGTATAACCCCTGCAGCTCCTGGTCAACATTCCCATCTCTGTGTGGCCAGAGTGTGCTTTCTTTAACACCTGCAGCTCCTCGTCGACATTCCCACCTCTGTGTGGCCAGGGTGCGCTCTGTATAACTCCTGCTCCTGGTCAACATTCCCATCTCTGTATGGCCAGGGTGTGCTCTGTTTAACCCCTGCTTCTGGTCAACATTCCCATCTCTGTGTGGCCTGGGTGTGCTCTGGATAACTCCTGCAGCTCATGGTCAACATTCCCATCTCTGTGTGGCCAGGGTGTGCTCTGTCTCACCCCTGCAGTTCCTGGTCAACATTCACATCTCTGTGTGGCCAGGCTGTGCTCTGTGTATCCCCTGCAGCTCCTGGTCAACATTCCCATCTCTGTGTGGCAAGGGTGTGCTCTGTCTCACCCCTGCAGTTCCTGGTCAACATTCACATCTCTGTGTGGCCAGGCTGTGCTCTGTGTATCCCCTGCAGCTCCTGGTCAACATTCCCATCTCTGTGTGGCCAGGGTGTGCTCTGTCACACCCCAGCAGCTCCTGGGCAAAATTCCCATCTCAGTGTTGCCAGAGTGTGCTCTGTATAACCCCTGCAGCTCCTGTTCAACATTCCCATCCCTGTATGGCCAGGGTGTGCTCTTTATAACTTCAGCAGCTCCCGGGCAACATTCCCATCTCTGTGTGGCCAGGGTGAGCTCTGTATAACCCCTGCTCCTGGTCAACATTCCCATCTCTGTGTGGCCTGGGTGTGCTCTGTATAACTCCTGCAGCTCCTGGTCAATATTCCCATCTCTGTGTGGCCAGGGTGTGCTCTGTAGAACCCCTGCTCCTCGTCAACATTCCCATCTCTTTGTGGCCAGAGTGTGCTTTGTTTAACCCCTGCAGCTCCTGGTCAATATTCCCATCTCTGTGTGGCCAGGGTGTGCTCTGTATAACCCCTGCGCCTGGTCAACATTCCCATCTGTGTGGCCAGGGTATGCTCTGTATAATCCCTGCAGCTTCTGGTCAACATTCCCATCTCTGTGTGGCCAGGGTGTGCTCTGTATAACCCCTGCTCCTGGTCAACATTCCCATCCCTGTGTGGCCTGGGTATGCTCTGTATAACCCCTGCAGCTCCTGGTCAGCATTCCCATCTGTGTGGTCAGGGTGAGCTCTGTATAGCCCCTGCTCCTGGTCAACATTCCCATCTGTGTGGTCAGGGTGAGCTCTGTATAGCCCCTGCAGCTCATGGTCAACATTCCCACCTCTGTGTGGCCAGGGTGTGCTCTGTATAACCCCTGCAGCTCCTGGTCAACATTCCCATCTGTGCGGTCAGGGTGAGCTCTGTATAACCCCTGCAGCTCATGGTCAACATTCCCACCTCTGTGTGGCCAGGGTGTGCTCTGTATAACCCCTGCAGCTCCTGGTCAACATTCCCATCTGTGTGGTCAGGGTGAGCACTGTATAACCCGTGCAGCTCCTGGTCAACATTCCCACCTCTGTGTGGCCAGGGTGTGCTCTGTATAACCCCTGCAGCTCCTGGTCAACATTCTCATCTGTGTGGTCAGGGTGTTTTCTGTATAATCCCTGCAGCTCCTGGTCAACATTCCCATCTCAGTGTGGCCAGGGTGAGCTCTGTGTAACCCCTGCAGCATCTGTTCAACATTCCCACCTCTGTGTGGCCAAGGTGTGCCTTGTATAACCCCTGCAGCTCCTGGTCAACATTCCCATCTGTGTGGTCAGGGTGGTTTATGTATAATCCCTGCAGTTCCTGGTCAACATTCCCATCTCTGTGTGGCCAGGGTGGCTCTGTATAACCCCTGCAGCTCCTGGTCAACATTCCCATCTCTCACTGTCCAGGGTGTGCTCTGTAAAACCCCTGCAGCTCCTGGTCAACATTCCCATCTCTGTGTGGGTTAGGTGTGCTCTGTGTAACCCCAGCAGCGCCTGGTCAACATTCCCATCTCTGTGTGGCCAGGGTGTGCTCTGTCTCACACCTGCATCTCCTGGTCAACATTTCCATCTCTGTGTGGTCAGGGTGTGCTCTGTATAACTCCTGCAGCTCCTGGTCAACAATCCCTTCTCTGTGTGGTCAGGGTGTGCTCTGTATAACTCCTGCAGCTCCTGGTCAACAATCCCTTCTCTGTGTGGCCAGGGTGTGCTATGTATAACCCCTGCAGCTCCTGGTCAACATTCCCATCTCTGTGTGGCCAGGGTGCGCTCTGTATAACCCCTGCAGCTCCTGGTCAACATTCCCATCTCTGTGTGGCCAGGGTGCGCTCTGTACAACCCCTGCAGCTCCTGGTCAACATTCCCATCTCTGTGTGGCCAGAGTGTGCTCTGTATAACCCCTGCAGCTCCTGGTCAACATTCCCATCTCTGTGTGGCCAGGGTGCGCTCTGTCTCACCCCTGCAGCTCCTGGTCAACATTCCCATCTCTGTGTGGCCAGGGTGCGCTCTGTACAACTCCTGCAGCTCCTGGTCAACATTCCCATCTCTGTGTGGCCACAGTGTGCTCTGTATAACCCCTGCAGCTCCTGGTCAAAATTCCCATCTCTGTGTGGCCAGAGTGTGCTCTGTATAACTCCTGCAGCTCCTGGTCAATATTCCCATCTCTGTGTGGCCAGGGTATGCTCTGTATAACTCCTGCAACTCCTGGTCAACATTCCCATCTCTGTGTGGCCAGGGTGAGCTCTGCATCACACCTGCAGCTCCTGGTCAACATTCCCAGCTGTGTGGCCAGGGTGTGCTCTGTATAACTCCTGCAGCTCCTGGTCAATATTCCCATCTCTGTGTGGCCAGGGTGTGCTCTGTATAACCCCTGCAGCTCCTGTTCAACATTCCCATCCCTGTGTGGCCAGGGTGTGCTCTCTATAACTCCAGCAGCTCCTGGGCAATATTCCCATCTCTGTGTGGCCAGGGTGAGCTCTGTATAACCCCTGCAGCTCTTGGTCAATATTCCCATCTCTGTGTTGCCAGGGTGTGCCCTGTATAACCCTTGCTCCTGGTCAACATTCCCGTCTCTGTGTGGCCAGGGTGTGCTCTGTATAACCACTGCAGCTCCTGGTCAACATTCCCATCTCTGTGTGGCCAGGGTGTGCTCTTTATAACTCCTGCAGCTCCTGGTCAACATTCCCATCTGTGTGTGTCCATGCTGTGCTCTGTATAACCCCTGCAGCTCCTGGTCAACATTCCCATCTCCGTGTGGCCAGGGTGCGCTCTGTATAACCCCTGCTCCTGGTCAACATTCCCATCTCTGTGTGGCCAGGGTGTGCTCTGTATAACCCCTGCAGCTCCTGGTCAACATTCCCATCTCCGTGTGGCCAGGGTGCGCTCTGTATAACCCCTGCTCCTGGTCAACATTCCCATCTCCGTGTGGCCAGGGTGTGCTCTGTATAACTCCTGCTCCTGGTCAACATTCCCATCTCTGTGTGGCCAGGGTGTGCTCTGTATAACCCCTGCTCCTGGTCAACATTCCCATCTGTGTGGCCAGGGTGGCTCTGGATAACCCCTGCAGCTCCTGGTCAACATTCCCATCTCTCTCTGTCCAGGCTGTGCTCTGTGTAACCCCAGCAGCTCCTGGTCAACATTCCCATCTCTGTGTGGCAAGGGTGTGCTCTGTCTCACCCCAGCAGCTCCTGGTCAACAATCCCATCTCAGTGTGGCCAGGGTGTGCTCTGTATAACCCCAGCAGCTCCTGGTCAACATTCCCATCTCTGTGTGGCCAGAGTGTGCTCTGTATGACCCCTGCAGCTCCTGTTCAACATTCCCATCCCTGTGTGGCCAGGGTGTGCTCTCTATAACTCCAGCAGCTCCTGGGCAACATTCCCATCTCTGTGTGGCCAGGGTGAGCTCTGTATAACCCCTGCTCCTGGTCAACATTCCCATCTCTGTGTGGCCTGGGTGTGCTCTGTATAACTCCTGCAGCTCCTGGTCAATATTCCCATCTCTGTGTGGCCAGGGTGTGCTCTGTATAACTCCTGCTCCTGGTCAACATTCCCATATCTGTGTGGCCAGGGTGTGCTCTGTATAACCCCTGCAGCTCCTGGTCAACATTCCCATCTCTGTGTGGCCAGGGTGAGCTCTGTATAACCCCTGCTCCTGGTCAACATTCCCATCTCAGTGTGGCCTGGGTGTGCTCTGTATAACTCCTGCAGCTCCTGGTCAATATTCCCATCTTTCTGTGGCCAGGGTGTGCTCTGTATAACTCCCGCTCCTGGTCAACATTCCCATATCTGTGTGGCCAGGGTGTGCTCTGTATAACTCCTGCTCCTCGTCAACATTCCCATATCTGTGTGGCCAGGGTGTGCTCTGTATAACCCCTGCAGCTCCTGGTCAAGATTCCCATCTCTGTGTGGCCAGGGTGTGCTCTGTATGACCCCTGCTTCTGGTCAACTTTCGCATCTCTGTGTGGCCTGGGCGTGCTCTGTATAACCCCTGCAGCTCCTGGTCAACATTTCCATCTCTGTGTGGCCAGGGTGTGCTCTGTATAACTCCTGCAACTCCTGGTCAACATTCCCATCTCTGAGTGGCCAGTGTGTGCTCTGTATAACCCCTGCAGCTCCTGGTCAACATTCCCATCTCTGTGTGGCCAGGGTGTGCACTGTATAACCCCTGCAGCTCCTGGTCGACATTCCCAACTGTGTGGTCAGGGTGTTTTCTGTATAATCCCTGCTGCTCCTGGTCAACATTCCCATCTCTGTGTGGCCAGGGTGGCTCTGTATAACCCCTGCAGCTCCTGGTCAACATTCCCATCTCTGTGTGGGTTAGGTGTGCTCTGTGTAACCCCAGCAGCTCCTGGTCAACATTCCCATCTCTGTGTGGCCAGGGTGTGCTCTGTATAACCCCCGCAGCTCCTGGTCAACATTTCCATCTTTGTGTGGCCAGGGTGTGCTCTGTATAACCACTGCAGCTCCTGGTCAACATTCCCATCTCTGTGTGGCCAGGGTGTGCTCTGTATAACTCCTGCAGCTCCTGGTCAACATTCCCATCTCTGTGTGGCCAGGGTGGCTCTGCATAACCACTGCAGCTCCTGGTCAACATTCCCATCTCTGTGTGGCCAGGGTGAGCTCTGTATAACCCCTGCTCCTGGTCAACATTCCCATCTCTGTGTGGCCTGGGTGTGCTCTGTATAACTCCTGCAGCTCCTGGTCAATATTCCCATCTCTGTGTGGCCAGGGTGTGCTCTGTAAATCTCCTGCTCCTGGTCAACATTCCCATATCTGTGTGGCCAGGGTGTGCTCTGTATAACCCCTGCAGCTCCTGGTCAACATTCCCATCTCTGTGTGGCCAGGGTGAGCTCTGTATAACCCCTGCTCCTGGTCAACATTCCCATCTCAGTGTGGCCTGGGTGTGCTCTGTATAACTCCTGCAGCTCCTGGTCAATATTCCCATCTCTCTGTGGCCAGGGTGTGCTCTGTATAACTCCCGCTCCTGGTCAACATTCCCATATCTGTGTGGCCAGGGTATGCTCTGTATAACTCCTGCTCCTGATCAACATTCCCATATCTGTGGGCCAGGGTGTGCTCTGTATAACCCCTGCAGCTCCTGGTCAACATTCCCATCTCTGTGTGGCCAGGGTGTGCTCTGTATGACCCCTGCTTCTGGTCAACTTTCGCATCTCTGTGTGGCCTGGGCGTGCTCTGTATAACCCCTGCAGCTCCTGGTCAACATTTTCATCTCTGTGTGGCCAGGGTGTGCTCTGTATAACTCCTGCAACTCCTGGTCAACATTCCCATCTCTGAGTGGCCAGTGTGTGCTCTGTATAACCGTTGCAGCTCCTGGTCAACATTCCCATCTCTGTGTGGCCAGGGTGTGCACTGTATAACCCCTGCAGCTCCTGGTCGACATTCCCAACTGTGTGGTCAGGGTGTTTTCTGTATAATCCCTGCTGCTCCTGGTCAACATTCCCATCTCTGTGTGGCCAGGGTGGCTCTGTATAACCCCTGCAGCTCCTGGTCAACATTCCCATCTCTGTGTGGGTTAGGTGTGCTCTGTGTAACCCCAGCAGCTCCTGGTCAACATTCCCATCTCTGTGTGGCCAGGGTGTGCTCTGTATAACCCCCGCAGCTCCTGGTCAACATTTCCATCTTTGTGTGGCCAGGGTGTGCTCTGTATAACCACTGCAGCTCCTGGTCAACATTTCCATCTCTGTGTGGCCAGGGTGTGCTCTGTATAACTCCTGCAGCTCCTGGTCAACATTCCCATCTCTGTGTGGCCAGGGTGGCTCTGCATAACCACTGCAGCTCCTGGTCAACATTCCCATCTCTGTGGCCAGGGTGTGCTCTGTATAACCCCTGCAGCTCCTGGTCAACATTCCCATCTCTCTCTGTCCAGGGTGTGCTCTGTATAACCCCTGCAGCTCCTGGTCAACATTCCCATCTCTGTGTGGGCAGGGTGTGCTCTGTGTAACCCCAGCAGCTCCTGGTCAACATTCCCATCTCTTTGTGGCCAGGGTGTGCTCTGTATAACACCTCCAGCTCCTGGTCAACATTCCCATCTCTGTGTGGCCAGGATGTGCTCTGTATAACCCCCGCAGCTCCTGGTCAACATTTCCATCTCTGTGTGGCCAGTGTGTGCTCTGTATAACTCCTGCTCCTGATCAACATTCCCATATCTGTGGGCCAGGGTGTGCTCTGTATAACCCCTGCAGCTCCTGGTCAACATTCCCATCTCTGTGTGGCCAGGGTGTGCTCTGTATGACCCCTGCTTCTGGTCAACTTTCGCATCTCTGTGTGGCCTGGGCGTGCTCTGTATAACCCCTGCAGCTCCTGGTCAACATTTTCATCTCTGTGTGGCCAGGGTGTGCTCTGTATAACTCCTGCAACTCCTGGTCAACATTCCCATCTCTGAGTGGCCAGTGTGTGCTCTGTATAACCGTTGCAGCTCCTGGTCAACATTCCCATCTCTGTGTGGCCAGGGTGTGCACTGTATAACCCCTGCAGCTCCTGGTCGACATTCCCAACTGTGTGGTCAGGGTGTTTTCTGTATAATCCCTGCTGCTCCTGGTCAACATTCCCATCTCTGTGTGGCCAGGGTGGCTCTGTATAACCCCTGCAGCTCCTGGTCAACATTCCCATCTCTGTGTGGGTTAGGTGTGCTCTGTGTAACCCCAGCAGCTCCTGGTCAACATTCCCATCTCTGTGTGGCCAGGGTGTGCTCTGTATAACCCCCGCAGCTCCTGGTCAACATTTCCATCTTTGTGTGGCCAGGGTGTGCTCTGTATAACCACTGCAGCTCCTGGTCAACATTTCCATCTCTGTGTGGCCAGGGTGTGCTCTGTATAACTCCTGCAGCTCCTGGTCAACATTCCCATCTCTGTGTGGCCAGGGTGGCTCTGCATAACCACTGCAGCTCCTGGTCAACATTCCCATCTCTGTGGCCAGGGTGTGCTCTGTATAACCCCTGCAGCTCCTGGTCAACATTCCCATCTCTCTCTGTCCAGGGTGTGCTCTGTATAACCCCTGCAGCTCCTGGTCAACATTCCCATCTCTGTGTGGGCAGGGTGTGCTCTGTGTAACCCCAGCAGCTCCTGGTCAACATTCCCATCTCTTTGTGGCCAGGGTGTGCTCTGTATAACACCTCCAGCTCCTGGTCAACATTCCCATCTCTGTGTGGCCAGGATGTGCTCTGTATAACCCCCGCAGCTCCTGGTCAACATTTCCATCTCTGTGTGGCCAGTGTGTGCTCTGTATAACTCCTGCAGCTCCTGGTCAACAATCCCATCTCTGTGTGGCCAGGGTGTGCTCTGTATAACCACTGCAGCTCCTGGTCAACATTCCCATCTCTGTGTGGCCAGGGTGTGCTCTGTATAACTCCTTCAGCTC
This sequence comes from Scyliorhinus torazame, assembly GCF_047496885.1. NCBI lineage: Eukaryota > Metazoa > Chordata > Chondrichthyes > Carcharhiniformes > Scyliorhinidae > Scyliorhinus > Scyliorhinus torazame. Next base: position 656,288 of record NW_027307819.1, read on the forward strand.
CTGCTCAACATTCCCATCTCAGTGTGGCCATGCTGTGCTCTGTATAAACCCTGCAGCTCCTGGTCAACATTCCCATCTGTGTGGCCAGGGTGTGCTCTGTATAATCCCTGCAGCTCCTGGTCAACATTCCCATTTCTGTGTGGCCAGGGTGGCTCTGAATAACCCCTGCAGCTCCTGGTCAACATTCCCATCTCTCTCTGTCCAGGGTGTGCTCTGTATAACCCCTGCAGCTCCTGGTCAACATTCCCATCTCTGTGTAGCCAGGGTGTGCTCTGTATAACTCCTGCAGCTCCTGGTCAATATTCCCATCTCTGTGTGGCCAGGGTGTGCTCTGTATAACCCCTGCTCCTGGTCAACATTCCCATCTCTGTGTGGCCTGGGTGTGCTTTGTATAACTCCTGCAGCTCCTCGTCAATATTCCCATCTCTGTGTGGCCAGGGTGTGCTCAGTATAACTCCTGCAGCTCCTGGTCAATATTCCCATCTCTGTGTGGCCAGGGTATGCTCTGTATAACTCCTGCAACTCCTGGTCAACATTCCCATCTCTGTGTGGCCAGGGTGAGCTCTGCATCACACCTGCAGCTCCTGGTCAACATTCCCAGCTGTGTGGCCAGGGTGTGCTCTGTATAACTCCTGCAGCTCCTGGTCAATATTCCCATCTCTGTGTGGCCAGGGTATGCTCTGTATAACCCCTGCAGCTCCTGTTCAACATTCCCATCCCTGTGTGGCCAGGGTGTGCTCTCTATAACTCCAGCAGCTCCTGGGCAATATTCCCATCTCTGTGTGGCCAGGGTGAGCTCTGTATAACCCCTGCAGCTCTTGGTCAATATTCCCATCTCTGTGTTGCCAGGGTGTGCCCTGTATAACCCTTGCTCCTGGTCAACATTCCCGTCTCTGTGTGGCCAGGGTGTGCTCTGTATAACCACTGCAGCTCCTGGTCAACATTCCCATCTCTGTGGTGCCAGGGTGTGCTCTTTATAACTCCTGCAGCTCCTGGTCAACATTCCCATCTGTGTGTGTCCATGCTGTGCTCTGTATAACCCCTGCAGCTCCTGGTCAACATTCCCATCTCCGTGTGGCCAGGGTGCGCTCTGTATAACCCCTGCTCCTGGTCAACATTCCCATCTCTGTGTGGCCAGGGTGTGCTCTGTATAACCCCTGCAACTCCTGGTCAACATTCCCATCTCCGTGTGGCCAGGGTGCGCTCTGTATAACCCCTGCTCCTGGTCAACATTCCCATCTCCGTGTGGCCAGGGTGTGCTCTGTATAACTCCTGCTCCTGGTCAACATTCCCATCTCTGTGTGGCCAGGGTGTGCTCTGTATAACCCCTGCTCCTGGTCAACATTCCCATCTGTGTGGCCAGGGTGGCTCTGTATAACCCCTGCAGCTCCTGGTCAACATTCCCATCTCTCTCTGTCCAGGGTGTGCTCTGTATAACCCCTGCAGCTCCTGGTCAACATTCCCATCTCTGTGTGGCAAGGGTGTGCTCTGTCTCACCCCAGCAGCTCCTGGTCAACAATCCCATCTCAGTGTGGCCAGGGTGTGCTCTGTATAACCCCTGCAGCTCCTGGGCAACATTCCCATCTCTGTGTGGCCAGGGTGAGCTCTGTATAACCCCTGCTCCTGGTCAACATTCCCATCTCTGTGTGGCCTGGGTGTGCTCTGTATAACTCCTGCAGCTCCTGGTCAATATTCCCATCTCTGTGTGGCCAGGGTGTGCTCTGTATAACTCCTGCTCCTGGTCAACATTCCCATATCTGTGTGGCCAGGGTGTGCTCTGTATAACCCCTGCAGCTCCTGGTCAACATTCCCATCTCTGTGTGGCCAGGGTGAGCTCTGTATAACCCCTGCTCTTGGTCAACATTCCCATCTCAGTGTGGCCTGGGTGTGCTCTGTATAGCTCCTGCAGCTCCTGGTCAATATTCCCATCTCTCTGTGGCCAGGGTGTGCTCTGTATAACTCCCGCTACTGGTCAACATTCCCATATCTGTGTGGCCAGGGTGTGCTCTGTATAACTCCCGCTCCTGGTCAACATTCCCATATCTGTGTGGCCAGGGTGTGCTCTGTATAACTCCTGCTCCTGGTCAACATTCCCATCTCTGTGTGGCCTGGGCGTGCTCTGTATAACCCCTGCAGCTCCTGGTCAACATTTCCATCTCTGTGTGGCCAGGGTGTGCTCTGTATAACTCCTGCAACTCCTGGTCAGCATTCCCATCTCTGAGTGGCCAGTGTGTGCTCTGTATAACCCCTGCAGCTCCTGGTCAACATTCCCATCTCTGTGTGGCCAGGGTGTGCACTGTATAACCCCTGCAGATCCTGGTCGACATTCCCAACTGTGTGGTCAGGGTGTTTTCTGTATAATCCCTGCTGCTCCTGGTCAACATTCCCATCTCTGTGTGGCCAGGGTGGCTCTGTATAACCCCTGCAGCTCCTGGTCAACATTCCCATCTCTGTGTGGGTTAGGTGTGCTCTGTGTAACCCCAGCAGCTCCTGGTCAACATTCCCATCTCTGTGTGGCCAGGGTGTGCTCTGTATAACCCCCGCAGCTCCTGGTCAACATGTCCATCTTTGTGTGGCCAGGGTGTGCTCTGTATAACCACTGCAGCTCCTGGTCAACATTCCCATCTCTGTGTGGCCAGGGTGTGCTCTGTATAACTCCTGCAGCTCCTGGTCAACATTCCCATCTCTGTGTGGCCAGGGTGGCTCTGCATAATCACTGCAGCTCCTGGTCAACATTCCCATCTCTGTGGCCAGGGTGTGCTCTGTATAACCCCTGCAGCTCCTGGTCAACATTCCCATCTCTCTCTGTCCAGGGTGTGCTCTGTATAACCCCTGCAGCCCCTGGTCAACATTCCCATCTCTGTGTGGGCAGGGTGTGCTCTGTCTAACACCTGCAGCTCCTGGTCAACATTCCCATTTCTGTGTGGCCAGGGTGTGCTCTGTATAACCCTTGCCGCTCCTGGTCAACATTCCCATTTCTGTGTGGCCAGGGTGTGCTCTGTCTAACACCTCCAGCTCCTGGTCAACATTCCCATCTCTGTGTGGCCAGGGTGTGCTCTGTCTAACACCTGCAGCTCCTGGTCAACATTCCCATCTCTGTGTGGCCAGGATGTGCTCTGTATAACCCCCGCAGCTCCTGGTCAACATTTCCATCTCTGTGTGGCCAGTGTGTGCTCTGTATTACTCCTGCAGCTCCTGGTCAACATTTCCATCTCTTTGTGGCCAGGGTGTGCTCTGTCTAACACCTCCAGCTCCTGGTCAACATTCCCATCTCTGTGTGGCCAGGATGTGCTCTGTATAACCCCAGCAGCTCCTGGTCAACATTCCCATCTCTTTGTGGCCAGGGTGTGCTCTGTATAACCCCCGCAGCTCCTGGTCAACATTTCCATCTCTGTGTGGCCAGTGTGTGCTCTGTATAACTCCTGCAGCTCCTGGTCAACAATCCCATCTTTGTGTGGCCAGGGTGTGCTCTGTATAACCACTGCAGCTCCTGGTCAACATTCCCATCTCTGTGTGGCTAGGGTGTGCTCTGTATAACTCCTGCAGCTCCTGCTCAACATTCCCATCTCAGTGTGGCCATGCTGTGCTCTGTATAAACCCTGCAGCTCCTGGTCAACATTCCCATCTGTGTGGCCAGGGTGTGCTCTGTATAATCCCTGCAGCTCCTGGTCAACATTCCCATCTCTGTGTGGCCAGGGTGGCTCTGTATAACCCCTGCAGCTCCTGGTCAACATTCCCATCTCTCTCTGTCCAGGGTGTGCTCTGTATAACCCCTGCAGCTCCTGGTCAACATTGCCATCTCTGTGTAGCCAGGGTGTGCTCTGTATAACTCCTGCAGCTCCTGGTCAATATTCCCATCTCTGTGTGGCCAGGGTGTGCCCTGTATAACCCTTGCTCCTGGTCAATATTCCCATCTCTGTGTGGCCAGGGTGTGCTCTGTATAACCACTGCTCCTGGTCAACATTCCCATCTCTGTGTGGCCTGGGTGTGCTCTGTATAACTCCTGCAGCTCCTGGTCAATATTCCCATCTCTGTGTTGCCAGGGTGCGCTCTGTATAACCCCTGCTCCTGGTCAACATTCCCATCTCTTTGTGGCCAGAGTGTGCTCTGTATAATCCCTGCAGCTCCTGGTCAACATTCCATCTCTGTGTGGCCAGGGTGAGCTCTGTATAACCCCTGCAGCTCCTGGTCAACATTCCCATCTGTGTGGCCAGGGTGTGCTCTGTATAATCCCTGCAGCTCCTGGTCAACATTCCCATCTCTGTGTGGCCAGGGTGGCTCTGTATAACTCCTGCAGCTCCTGGTCAACATTCAATCTCTCTCTGTCCAGGGTGTGCTCTGTATAAAACCTGCAGTTCCTGGTCAACATTCCCATATCTGTGTGGCCAGGGTGTGCTCTGTATAAGCCCTGCATCTCCTGGTCAACATTCCCATCTCTGTGTGGCCAGGGTTTGCTCTGTATAACCCCTGCAGCTCCTAACCAACATTCCCATCTCTGTGTGGCCTGGGTGTGCTCTGTATGACCCCTGCTTCTGGTCAACATTCCCATCTCTGTGTAGCCTGGGTGTGCTCTGCATAACTCCTGCAGCTCCTGGTCAATATTCCCATCTCTGTGTGGCCAGGGTGTGCTCTCTATAACTCCTGCAACTCCTGGTCAACATTCCCATCTCTGTGTGGCCAGGGTGAGCTCTGTATAACCCCTGCAGCTCCTGGTCAACATTCCCATCTCTGTGTGGCCAGGGTGTGCTCTGTATAACTCCTGCAGCTCCTGGTCAACATTCCCATCTCTGTGTGGCCAGGGTGTGCTCTGTATAACCACTGCAGCTCCTGGTCAACATTCCCATCTCTGTGTGACCAGGGTGTGCTCTGTATAACTCCTGCAGATCCTGGTCAACGTTCCCATCTCAGTGTGGCCATGCTGTGCTCTGTATAACCCCTGCAGCTCCTGGTCAACATTCCCATCTCTGTGTGGCCAGGGTGCTCTCTGTATAACTCCTGCTCCTGGTCAACATTGCCTTCTCTGTGTGGCCCGGGTGCGCTCTGTACAACCCCTTCTTCTGGTCAACATTCCCATCTCTGTGTGGCTTGGGTGTGCTCTGTATAACTCCAGCAGCTCCTGGTCAATATTCTCATCTCTGTGTGGCCAGGGTGAGCTCTGTATTACCCCTGCAGCTCCTGGTCAACATTCCCATCTGTGTGGCCAGGGTGTGCTCTGTATAATCCCTGCAGCTCCTGGTCAACATTCCCATCTCTGTGTGGCCAGGGTGGCTCTGTATAACCCCTGCAGCTCCTGGTCAACATTCCCATCTCTCTCTGTCCAGGGTGTGCTCTGTATAACCCCTGCAGCTCCTGGTCAACATTCCCATCTCTGTGTGGCCAGGGTGCTCTCTGTATAACTCCTGCTCCTGGTCAACATTCCCATCTCTGTGTGGCCAGGGTGGCTCTGTATAACCCCTGCAGCTCCTGGTCAACATTCCCATCTCTGTGTGGGTTAGGTGTGCCCTGTGTATCCCCAGCAGCTCCTGGTCAACATTCCCATCTCTGTGTGGCCAGGGTGTGCTCTGTATAACCCCCGCAGCTCCTGGTCAACATTTCCATCTTTGTGTGGCCAGGGTGTGCTCTGTATAACCACTGCAGCTCCTGGTCAACATTCCCATCTCTGTGTGGCCAGGGTGTGCTCTGTATAACTCCTGCAGCTCCTGGTCAACATTCCCATCTCTGTGTGGCCAGGGTGGCTCTGCATAACCACTGCAGCTCCTGGTCAACATTCCCATCTCTGTGGCCAGGGTGTGCTCTGTATAACCCCTGCAGCTCCTGGTCAACATTCCCATCTCTCTCTGTCCAGGGTGTGCTCTGTATAACCCCTGCACCCCCTGGTCAACATTCCCATCTCTGTGTGGGCAGGGTGTGCTCTGTCTAACACCTGCAGCTCCTGGTCAACATTCCCATCTGTGTGGCCAGGGTGGCTCTGTATAACCCCTGCAGCTCCTGGTCAACATTCCCATCTCTCTCTGTCCAGGGTGTGCTCTGTATAACCCCTGCAGCTCCTGGTCAACATTCCCATCTCTGTGTGGCAAGGGTGTGCTCTGTCTCACCCCAGCAGCTCCTGGTCAACAATCCCATCTCAGTGTGGCCAGGGTGTGCTCTGTATAACCCCTGCAGCTCCTGGGCAACATTCCCATCTCTGTGTGGCCAGGGTGAGCTCTGTATAACCCCTGCTCCTGGTCAACATTCCCATCTCTGTGTGGCCTGGGTGTGCTCTGTATAACTCCTGCAGCTCCTGGTCAATATTCCCATCTCTGTGTGGCCAGGGTGTGCTCTGTATAACTCCTGCTCCTGGTCAACATTCCCATATCTGTGTGGCCAGGGTGTGCTCTGTATAACCCCTGCAGCTCCTGGTCAACATTCCCATCTCTGTGTGGCCAGGGTGAGCTCTGTATAACCCCTGCTCTTGGTCAACATTCCCATCTCAGTGTGGCCTGGGTGTGCTCTGTATAGCTCCTGCAGCTCCTGGTCAATATTCCCATCTCTCTGTGGCCAGGGTGTGCTCTGTATAACTCCCGCTACTGGTCAACATTCCCATATCTGTGTGGCCAGGGTGTGCTCTGTATAACTCCCGCTCCTGGTCAACATTCCCATATCTGTGTGGCCAGGGTGTGCTCTGTATAACTCCTGCTCCTGGTCAACATTCCCATCTCTGTGTGGCCTGGGCGTGCTCTGTATAACCCCTGCAGCTCCTGGTCAACATTTCCATCTCTGTGTGGCCAGGGTGTGCTCTGTATAACTCCTGCAACTCCTGGTCAGCATTCCCATCTCTGAGTGGCCAGTGTGTGCTCTGTATAACCCCTGCAGCTCCTGGTCAACATTCCCATCTCTGTGTGGCCAGGGTGTGCACTGTATAACCCCTGCAGATCCTGGTCGACATTCCCAACTGTGTGGTCAGGGTGTTTTCTGTATAATCCCTGCTGCTCCTGGTCAACATTCCCATCTCTGTGTGGCCAGGGTGGCTCTGTATAACCCCTGCAGCTCCTGGTCAACATTCCCATCTCTGTGTGGGTTAGGTGTGCTCTGTGTAACCCCAGCAGCTCCTGGTCAACATTCCCATCTCTGTGTGGCCAGGGTGTGCTCTGTATAACCCCCGCAGCTCCTGGTCAACATTTCCATCTTTGTGTGGCCAGGGTGTGCTCTGTATAACCACTGCAGCTCCTGGTCAACATTCCCATCTCTGTGTGGCCAGGGTGTGCTCTGTATAACTCCTGCAGCTCCTGGTCAACATTCCCATCTCTGTGTGGCCAGGGTGGCTCTGCATAATCACTGCAGCTCCTGGTCAACATTCCCATCTCTGTGGCCAGGGTGTGCTCTGTATAACCCCTGCAGCTCCTGGTCAACATTCCCATCTCTCTCTGTCCAGGGTGTGCTCTGTATAACCCCTGCAGCCCCTGGTCAACATTCCCATCTCTGTGTGGGCAGGGTGTGCTCTGTCTAACACCTGCAGCTCCTGGTCAACATTCCCATTTCTGTGGGGCCAGGGTGTGCTCTGTATAACCCTTGCCGCTCCTGGTCAACATTCCCATTTCTGTGTGGCCAGGGTGTGCTCTGTCTAACACCTCCAGCTCCTGGTCAACATTCCCATCTCTGTGTGGCCAGGGTGTGCTCTGTCTAACACCTGCAGCTCCTGGTCAACATTCCCATCTCTGTGTGGCCAGGATGTGCTCTGTATAACCCCCGCAGCTCCTGGTCAACATTTCCATCTCTGTGTGGCCAGTGTGTGCTCTGTATTACTCCTGCAGCTCCTGGTCAACATTCCCATCTCTTTGTGGCCAGGGTGTGCTCTGTCTAACACCTCCAGCTCCTGGTCAACATTCCCATCTCTGTGTGGCCAGGATGTGCTCTGTATAACCCCAGCAGCTCCTGGTCAACATTCCCATCTCTTTGTGGCCAGGGTGTGCTCTGTATAACCCCCGCAGCTCCTGGTCAACATTTCCATCTCTGTGTGGCCAGTGTGTGCTCTGTATAACTCCTGCAGCTCCTGGTCAACAATCCCATCTTTGTGTGGCCAGGGTGTGCTCTGTATAACCACTGCAGCTCCTGGTCAACATTCCCATCTCTGTGTGGCCAGGGTGTGCTCTGTATAACTCCTGCAGCTCCTGCTCAACATTCCCATCTCAGTGTGGCCATGCTGTGCTCTGTATAAACCCTGCAGCTCCTGGTCAACATTCCCATCTGTGTGGCCAGGGTGTGCTCTGTATAATCCCTGCAGCTCCTGGTCAACATTCCCATCTCTGTGTGGCCAGGGTGGCTCTGTATAACCCCTGCAGCTCCTGGTCAACATTCCCATCTCTCTCTGTCCAGGGTGTGCTCTGTATAACCCCTGCAGCTCCTGGTCAACATTCCCATCTCTGTGTAGCCAGGGTGTGCTCTGTATAACTCCTGCAGCTCCTGGTCAATATTCCCATCTCTGTGTGGCCAGGGTGTGCCCTGTATAACCCTTGCTCCTGGTCAATATTCCCATCTCTGTGTGGCCAGGGTGTGCTCTGTATAACCCCTGCTCCTGGTCAACATTCCCATCTCTGTGTGGCCTGGGTGTGCTCTGTATAACTCCTGCAGCTCCTGGTCAATATTCCCATCTCTGTGTTGCCAGGGTGCGCTCTGTATAACCCCTGCTCCTGGTCAACATTCCCATCTCTTTGTGGCCAGAGTGTGCTCTGTATAATCCCTGCAGCTCCTGGTCAACATTCCATCTCTGTGTGGCCAGGGTGAGCTCTGTATAACCCCTGCAGCTCCTGGTCAACATTCCCATCTGTGTGGCCAGGGTGTGCTCTGTATAATCCCTGCAGCTCCTGGTAACAACATTCCCATCTCTGTGTGGCCAGGGTGGCTCTGTATAACTCCTGCAGCTCCTGGTCAACATTCAATCTCTCTCTGTCCAGGGTGTGCTCTGTATAAAACCTGCAGTTCCTGGTCAACATTCCCATATCTGTGTGGCCAGGGTGTGCTCTGTATAAGCCCTGCATCTCCTGGTCAACATTTCCATCTCTGTGTGGCCAGGGTTTGCTCTGTATAACCCCTGCAGCTCCTAACCAACATTCCCATCTCTGTGTGGCCTGGGTGTGCTCTGTATGACCCCTGCTTCTGGTCAACATTCCCATCTCTGTGTAGCCTGGGTGTGCTCTGCATAACTCCTGCAGCTCCTGGTCAATATTCCCATCTCTGTGTGGCCAGGGTGTGCTCTCTATAACTCCTGCAACTCCTGGTCAACATTCCCATCTCTGTGTGGCCAGGGTGAGCTCTGTATAACCCCTGCAGCTCCTGGTCAACATTCCCATCTCTGTGTGGCCAGGGTGTGCTCTGTATAACTCCTGCAGCTCCTGGTCAACATTCCCATCTCTGTGTGGCCAGGGTGTGCTCTGTATAACCACTGCAGCTCCTGGTCAACATTCCCATCTCTGTGTGACCAGGGTGTGCTCTGTATAACTCCTGCAGATCCTGGTCAACGTTCCCATCTCAGTGTGGCCATGCTGTGCTCTGTATAACCCCTGCAGCTCCTGGTCAACATTCCCATCTCTGTGTGGCCAGGGTGCTCTCTGTATAACTCCTGCTCCTGGTCAACATTCCCTTCTCTGTGTGACCCGGGTGCGCTCTGTACAACCCCTTCTTCTGGTCAACATTCCCATCTCTGTGTGGCTTGGGTGTGCTCTGTATAACTCCTGCAGCTCCTGGTCAATATTCTCATCTCTGTGTGGCCAGGGTGAGCTCTGTATTACCCCTGCAGCTCCTGGTCAACATTCCCATCTGTGTGGCCAGGGTGTGCTCTGTATAATCCCTGCAGCTCCTGGTCAACATTCCCATCTCTGTGTGGCCAGGGTGGCTCTGTATAACCCCTGCAGCTCCTGGTCAACATTCCCATCTCTCTCTGTCCAGGGTGTGCTCTGTATAACCCCTGCAGCTCCTGGTCAACATTCCCATCTCTGTGTGGCCAGGGTGCTCTCTGTATAACTCCTGCTCCTGGTCAACATTCCCATCTCTGTGTGGCCAGGGTGGCTCTGTATAACCCCTGCAGCTCCTGGTCAACATTCCCATCTCTGTGTGGGTTAGGTGTGCTCTGTGTATCCCCAGCAGCTCCTGGTCAACATTCCCATCTCTGTGTGGCCAGGGTGTGCTCTGTATAACCCCCGCAGCTCCTGGTCAACATTTCCATCTTTGTGTGGCCAGGGTGTGCTCTGTATAACCACTGCAGCTCCTGGTCAACATTCCCATCTCTGTGTGGCCAGGGTGTGCTCTGTATAACTCCTGCAGCTCCTGGTCAACATTCCCATCTCTGTGTGGCCAGGGTGGCTCTGCATAACCACTGCAGCTCCTGGTCAACATTCCCATCTCTGTGGCCAGGGTGTGCTCTGTATAACCCCTGCAGCTCCTGGTCAACATTCCCATCTCTCTCTGTCCAGGGTGTGCTCTGTATAACCCCTGCAGCCCCTGGTCAACATTCCCATCTCTGTGTGGGCAGGGTGTGCTCTGTCTAACACCTGCAGCTCCTGGTCAACATTCCCATTTCTGTGTGGCCAGGGTGTGCTCTGTATAACCCTTGCCGCTCCTGGTCAACATTCCCATTTCTGTGTGGCCAGGGTGTGCTCTGTCTAACACCTCCAGCTCCTGGTCAACATTCCCATCTCTGTGTGGCCAGGGTGTGCTCTGTCTAACACCTGCAGCTCCTGGTCAACATTCCCATCTCTGTGTGGCCAGGATGTGCTCTGTATAACCCCCGCAGCTCCTGGTCAACATTTCGATCTCTGTGTGGCCAGTGTGTTCTCTGTAAACCTCCTGCAGCTCCTGGTCAACATTCCCATCTCTTTGTGGCCAGGGTGTGCTCTGTCTAACACCTCCAGCTCCTGGTCAACATTCCCATCTCTGTGTGGCCAGGATGTGCTGTGTATAACCCCAGCAGCTCCTGGTCAACATTCCCATCTCTTTGTGGCCAGGGTGTGCTCTGTATAACCCCCGCAGCTCCTGGTCAACATTCCCATCTCTGTGTGGCCAGTGTGTGCTCTGTATAACTCCTGCAGCTCCTGGTCAACAATCCCATCTTTGTGTGGCCAGGGTGTGCTCTGTATAACCACTGCAGCTCCTGGTCAACATTCCCATCTCTGTGTGGCCAGGGTGTGCTCTGTATAACTCCTGCTCCTGGTCAACATTCCCATCTCTGTGTGGCCTGGGCGTGCTCTGTATAACCCCTGCAGCTCCTGGTCAACATTTCCATCTCTGTGTGGCCAGGGTGTGCTCTGTATAACTCCTGCAACTCCTGGTCAGCATTCCCATCTCTGAGTGGCCAGTGTGTGCTCTGTATAACCCCTGCAGCTCCTGGTCAACATTCCCATCTCTGTGTGGCCAGGGTGTGCACTGTATAACCCCTGAAGATCCTGGTCGACATTCCCAACTGTGTGGTCAGGGTGTTTTCTGTATAATCCCTGCTGCTCCTGGTCAACATTCCCATCTCTGTGTGGCCAGGGTGGCTCTGTATAACCCCTGCAGCTCCTGGTCAACATTCCCATCTCTGTGTGGGTTAGGTGTGCTCTGTGTAACCCCAGCAGCTCCTGGTCAACATTCCCATCTCTGTGTGGCCAGGGTGTGCTCTGTATAACCCCCGCAGCTCCTGGTCAACATTTCCATCTTTGTGTGGCCAGGGTGTGCTCTGTATAACCACTGCAGCTCCTGGTCAACATTCCCATCTCTGTGTGGCCAGGGTGTGCTCTGTATAACTCCTGCAGCTCCTGGTCAACATTCCCATCTCTGTGTGGCCAGGGTGGCTCTGCATAATCACTGCAGCTCCTGGTCAACATTCCCATCTCTGTGGCCAGGGTGTGCTCTGTATAACCCCTGCAGCTCCTGGTCAACATTCCCATCTCTCTCTGTCCAGGGTGTGCTCTGTATAACCCCTGCAGCCCCTGGTCAACATTCCCATCTCTGTGTGGGCAGGGTGTGCTCTGTCTAACACCTGCAGCTCCCGGTCAACATTCCCATTTCTGTGTGGCCAGGGTGTGCTCTGTATAACCCTTGCCGCTCCTGGTCAACATTCCCATTTCTGTGTGGCCAGGGTGTGCTCTGTCTAACACCTCCAGCTCCTGGTCAACATTCCCATCTCTGTGTGGCCAGGGTGTGCTCTGTCTAACACCTGCAGCTCCTGGTCAACATTCCCATCTCTGTGTGGCCAGGATGTGCTCTGTATAACCCCCGCAGCTCCTGGTCAACATTTCCATCTCTGTGTGGCCAGTGTGTGCTCTGTATTACTCCTGCAGCTCCTGGTCAACATTCCCATCTCTTTGTGGCCAGGGTGTGCTCTGTCTAACACCTCCAGCTCCTGGTCAACATTCCCATCTCTGTGTGGCCAGGATGTGCTCTGTATAACCCCAGCAGCTCCTGGTCAACATTCCCATCTCTTTGTGGCCAGGGTGTGCTCTGTATAACCCCCGCAGCTCCTGGTCAACATTTCCATCTCTGTGTGGCCAGTGTGTGCTCTGTATAACTCCTGCAGCTCCTGGTCAACAATCCCATCTTTGTGTGGCCAGGGTGTGCTCTGTATAACCACTGCAGCTCCTGGTCAACATTCCCATCTCTGTGTGGCCAGGGTGTGCTCTGTATAACTCCTGCAGCTCCTGCTCAACATTCCCATCTCAGTGTGGCCATGCTGTGCTCTGTATAAACCCTGCAGCTCCTGGTCAACATTCCCATCTGTGTGGCCAGGGTGTGCTCTGTATAATCCCTGCAGCTCCTGGTCAACATTCCCATCTCTGTGTGGCCAGGGTGGCTCTGTATAACCCCTGCAGCTCCTGGTCAACATTCCCATCTCTCTCTGTCCAGGGTGTGCTCTGTATAACCCCTGCAGCTCCTGGTCAACATTCCCATCTCTGTGTAGCCAGGGTGTGCTCTGTATAACTCCTGCAGCTCCTGGTCAATATTCCCATCTCTGTGTGGCCAGGGTGTGCCCTGTATAACCCTTGCTCCTGGTCAATATTCCCATCTCTGTGTGGCCAGGGTGTGCTCTGTATAACCCCTGCTCCTGGTCAACATTCCCATCTCTGTGTGGCCTGGGTGTGCTCTGTATAACTCCTGCAGCTCCTGGTCAATATTCCCATCTCTGTGTTGCCAGGGTGCGCTCTGTATAACCCCTGCTCCTGGTCAACATTCCCATCTCTTTGTGGCCAGAGTGTGCTCTGTATAATCCCTGCAGCTCCTGGTCAACATTCCATCTCTGTGTGGCCAGGGTGAGCTCTGTATAACCCCTGCAGCTCCTGGTCAACATTCCCATCTGTGTGGCCAGGGTGTGCTCTGTATAATCCCTGCAGCTCCTGGTCAACATTCCCATCTCTGTGTGGCCAGGGTGGCTCTGTATAACTCCTGCAGCTCCTGGTCAACATTCAATCTCTCTCTGTCCAGGGTGTGCTCTGTATAAAACCTGCAGTTCCTGGTCAACATTCCCATATCTGTGTGGCCAGGGTGTGCTCTGTATAAGCCCTGCATCTCCTGGTCAACATTCCCATCTCTGTGTGGCCAGGGTTTGCTCTGTATAACCCCTGCAGCTCCTAACCAACATTCCCATCTCTGTGTGGCCTGGGTGTGCTCTGTATGACCCCTGCTTCTGGTCAACATTCCCATCTCTGTGTAGCCTGGGTGTGCTCTGCATAACTCCTGCAGCTCCTGGTCAATATTCCCATCTCTGTGTGGCCAGGGTGTGCTCTCTATAACTCCTGCAACTCCTGGTCAACATTCCCATCTCTGTGTGGCCAGGGTGAGCTCTGTATAACCCCTGCAGCTCCTGGTCAACATTCCCATCTCTGTGTGGCCAGGGTGTGCTCTGTATAACTCCTGCAGCTCATGGTCAACATTCCCATCTCTGTGTGGCCAGGGTGTGCTCTGTATAACCACTGCAGCTCCTGGTCAACATTCCCATCTCTGTGTGACCAGGGTGTGCTCTGTATAACTCCTGCAGATCCTGGTCAACGTTCCCATCTCAGTGTGGCCATGCTGTGCTCTGTATAACCCCTGCAGCTCCTGGTCAACATTCCCATCTCTGTGTGGCCAGGGTGCTCTCTGTATAACTCCTGCTCCTGGTCAACATTCCCTTCTCTGTGTGGCCCGGGTGCGCTCTGTACAACCCCTTCTTCTGGTCAACATTCCCATCTCTGTGTGGCTTGGGTGTGCTCTGTATAACTCCTGCAGCTCCTGGTCAATATTCTCATCTCTGTGTGGCCAGGGTGAGCTCTGTATTACCCCTGCAGCTCCTGGTCAACATTCCCATCTGTGTGGCCAGGGTGTGCTCTGTATAATCCCTGCAGCTCCTGGTCAACATTCCCATCTCTGTGTGGCCAGGGTGGCTCTGTATAACCCCTGCAGCTCCTGGTCAACATTCCCATCTCTCTCTGTCCAGGGTGTGCTCTGTATAACCCCTGCAGCTCCTGGTCAACATTCCCATCTCTGTGTGGCCAGGGTGCTCTCTGTATAACTCCTGCTCCTAGTCAACATTCCCATCTCTGTGTGGCCAGGGTGGCTCTGTATAACCCCTGCAGCTCCTGGTCAACATTCCCATCTCTGTGTGGGTTAGGTGTGCTCTGTGTATCCCCAGCAGCTCCTGGTCAACATTCCCATCTCTGTGTGGCCAGGGTGTGCTCTGTATAACCCCCGCAGCTCCTGGTCAACATTTCCATCTTTGTGTGGCCAGGGTGTGCTCTGTATAACCACTGCAGCTCCTGGTCAACATTCCCATCTCTGTGTGGCCAGGGTGTGCTCTGTATAACTCCTGCAGCTCCTGGTCAACATTCCCATCTCTGTGTGGCCAGGGTGGCTCTGCATAACCACTGCAGCTCCTGGTCAACATTCCCATCTCTGTGGCCAGGGTGTGCTCTGTATAACCCCTGCAGCTCCTGGTCAACATTCCCATCTCTCTCTGTCCAGGGAGTGCTCTGTATAACCCCTGCAGCCCCTGGTCAACATTCCCATCTCTGTGTGGGCAGGGTGTGCTCTGTCTAACACCTGCAGCTCCTGGTCAACATTCCCATTTCTGTGTGGCCAGGGTGTGCTCTGTATAACCCTTGCCGCTCCTGGTCAACATTCCCATTTCTGTGTGGCCAGGGTGTGCTCTGTCTAACACCTCCAGCTCCTGGTCAACATTCCCATCTCTGTGTGGCCAGGGTGTGCTCTGTCTAACACCTGCAGCTCCTGGTCAACATTCCCATCTCTGTGTGGCCAGGATGTGCTCTGTATAACCCCCGCAGCTCCTGGTCAACATTTCGATCTCTGTGTGGCCAGTGTGTGCTCTGTAAACCTCCTGCAGCTCCTGGTCAACATTCCCATCTCTTTGTGGCCAGGGTGTGCTCTGTCTAACACCTCCAGCTCCTGGTCAACATTCCCATCTCTGTGTGGCCAGGATGTGCTCTGTATAACCCCAGCAGCTCCTGGTCAACATTCCCATCTCTTTGTGGCCAGGGTGTGCTCTGTATAACCCCCGCAGCTCCTGGTCAACATTCCCATCTCTGTGTGGCCAGTGTGTGCTCTGTATAACTCCTGCAGCTCCTGGTCAACAATCCCATCTTTGTGTGGCCAGGGTGTGCTCTGTATAACCACTGCAGCTCCTGGTCAACATTCCCATCTCTGTGTGGCCAGGGTGTGCTCTGTATAACTCCTGCTCCTGGTCAACATTCCCATCTCTGTGTGGCCTGGGCGTGCTCTGTATAACCCCTGCAGCTCCTGGTCAACATTTCCATCTCTGTTTGGCCAGGGTGTGCTCTGTATAACTCCTGCAACTCCTGGTCAGCATTCCCATCTCTGAGTGGCCAGTGTGTGCTCTGTATAATCCCTGCAGCTCCTGGTCAACATTCCCATCTCTGTGTGGCCAGGGTGTGCACTGTATAACCCCTGCAGATCCTGGTCGACATTCCCAACTGTGTGGTCAGGGTGTTTTCTGTATAATCCCTGCTGCTCCTGGTCAACATTCCCATCTCTGTGTGGCCAGGGTGGCTCTGTATAACCCCTGCAGCTCCTGGTCAACATTCCCATCTCTGTGTGGGTTAGGTGTGCTCTGTGTAACCCCAGCAGCTCCTGGTCAACATTCCCATCTCTGTGTGGCCAGGGTGTGCTCTGTATAACCCCCGCAGCTCCTGGTCAACATTTCCATCTTTGTGTGGCCAGGGTGTGCTCTGTATAACCACTGCAGCTCCTGGTCAACATTCCCATCTCTGTGTGGCCAGGGTGTGCTCTGTATAACTCCTGCAGCTCCTGGTCAACATTCCCATCTCTGTGTGGCCAGGGTGGCTCTGCATAATCACTGCAGCTCCTGGTCAACATTCCCATCTCTGTGGCCAGGGTGTGCTCTGTATAACCCCTGCAGCTCCTGGTCAACATTCCCATCTCTCTCTGTCCAGGGTGTGCTCTGTATAACCCCTGCAGCCCCTGGTCAACATTCCCATCTCTGTGTGGGCAGGGTGTGCTCTGTCTAACACCTGCAGCTCCTGGTCAACATTCCCATTTCTGTGTGGCCAGGGTGTGCTCTGTATAACCCTTGCCGCTCCTGGTCAACATTCCCATTTCTGTGTGGCCAGGGTGTGCTCTGTCTAACACCTCCAGCTCCTGGTCAACATTCCCATCTCTGTGTGGCCAGGGTGTGCTCTGTCTAACACCTGCAGCTCCTGGTCAACATTCCCATCTCTGTGTGGCCAGGATGTGCTCTGTATAACCCCGGCAGCTCCTGGTCAACATTTCCATCTCTGTGTGGCCAGTGTGTGCTCTGTATTACTCCTGCAGCTCCTGGTCAACATTCCCATCTCTTTGTGGCCAGGGTGTGCTCTGTCTAACACCTCCAGCTCCTGGTCAACATTCCCATCTCTGTGTGGCCAGGATGTGCTCTGTATAACCCCAGCAGCTCCTGGTCAACATTCCCATCTCTTTGTGGCCAGGGTGTGCTCTGTATAACCCCCGCAGCTCCTGGTCAACATTTCCATCTCTGTGTGGCCAGTGTGTGCTCTGTATAACTCCTGCAGCTCCTGGTCAACAATCCCATCTTTGTGTGGCCAGGGTGTGCTCTGTATAACCCCCGCAGCTCCTGGTCAACATTTCCATCTTTGTGTGGCCAGGGTGTGCTCTGTATAACCACTGCAGCTCCTGGTCAACATTCCCATCTCTGTGTGGCCAGGGTGTGCTCTGTCTAACACCTGCAGCTCCTGGTCAACATTCCCATTTCTGTGTGGCCAGGGTGTGCTCTGTATAACCCTTGCCGCTCCTGGTCAACATTCCCATTTCTGTGTGGCCAGGGTGTGCTCTGTCTAACACCTCCAGCTCCTGGTCAACATTCCCATCTCTGTGTGGCCAGGGTGTGCTCTGTCTAACACCTGCAGCTCCTGGTCAACATTCCCATCTCTGTGTGGCCAGGATGTGCTCTGTATAACCCCCGCAGCTCCTGGTCAACATTTCGATCTCTGTGTGGCCAGTGTGTGCTCTGTAAACCTCCTGCAGCTCCTGGTCAACATTCCCATCTCTTTGTGGCCAGGGTGTGCTCTGTCTAACACCTCCAGCTCCTGGTCAACATTCCCATCTCTGTGTGGCCTGGATGTGCTCTGTATAACCCCCGCAGCTCCTGGTCAACATTTCCATCTTTGTGTGGCCAGGGTGTGCTCTGTATAACCCCCGCAGCTCCTGGTCAACATTCCCATCTCTGTGTGGCCAGGGTGTGCTCTGTCTAACACCTGCAGCTCCTGGTCAACATTCCCATTTCTGTGTGGCCAGGGTGTGCTCTGTATAACCCTTGCCGCTCCTGGTCAACATTCCCATCTCTGTGTGGCCAGGGTGTGCTCTGTATAACTCCTGCTCCTGGTCAACATTCCCATCTCTGTGTGGCCTGGGCGTGCTCTGTATAACCCCTGCAGCTCCTGGTCAACATTTCCATCTCTGTGTGGCCAGGGTGTGCTCTGTATAACTCCTGCAACTCCTGGTCAGCATTCCCATCTCTGAGTGGCCAGTGTGTGCTCTGTATAACCCCTGCAGCTCCTGGTCAACATTCCCATCTCTGTGTGGCCAGGGTGTGCACTGTATAACCCCTGCAGATCCTGGTCGACATTCCCAACTGTGTGGTCAGGGTGTTTTCTGTATAACCCCAGCAGCTCCTGGTCAACATTCCCATCTCTTTATGGCCAGGGTGTGCTCTGTATAACCACTGCAGCTCCTGGTCAACATTCCCATCTCTGTGTGGCCAGGGTGTGCTCTGTCTAACACCTGCAGCTCCTGGTCAACATTCCCATTTCTGTGTGGCCAGGGTGTGCTCTGTATAACCCTTGCCGCTCCTGGTCAACATTCCCATTTCTGTGTGGCCAGGGTGTGCTCTGTCTAACACCTCCAGCTCCTGGTCAACATTCCCATCTCTGTGTGGCCAGGGTGTGCTCTGTCTAACACCTGCAGCTCCTGGTCAACATTCCCATCTCTGTGAGGCCAGGATGTGCTCTGTATAACCCCCGCAGCTCCTGGTCAACATTTCGATCTCTGTGTGGCCAGTGTGTGCTCTGTAAACCTCCTGCAGCTCCTGGTCAACATTCCCATCTCTTTGTGGCCAGGGTGTGCTCTGTCTAACACCTCCAGCTCCTGGTCAACATTCCCATCTCTGTGTGGCCAGGATGTGCTCTGTATAACCCCAGCAGCTCCTGGTCAACATTCCCATCTCTTTGTGGCCAGGGTGTGCTCTGTATAACCCCCGCAGCTCCTGGTCAACATTCCCATCTCTGTGTGGCCAGTGTGTGCTCTGTATAATCCCTGCAGCTCCTGGTCAACATTCCCATCTCTGTGTGGCCAGGGTGGCTCTGTATAACCCCTGCAGCTCCTGGTCAACATTCCCATCTCTCTCTGTCCAGGGTGTGCTCTGTATAACCCCTGCAGCTCCTGGTCAACATTCCCATCTCTGTGTAGCCAGGGTGTGCTCTGTATAACTCCTGCAGCTCCTGGTCAATATTCCCATCTCTGTGTGGCCAGGGTGTGCCCTGTATAACCCTTGCTCCTGGTCAATATTCCCATCTCTGTGTGGCCAGGGTGTGCTCTGTATAACCCCTGCTCCTGGTCAACATTCCCATCTCTGTGTGGCCTGGGTGTGCTCTGTATAACTCCTGCAGCTCCTGGTCAATATACCCATCTCTGTGTTGCCAGGGTGCGCTCTGTATAACCCCTGCTCCTGGTCAACATTCCCATCTCTTTGTGGCCAGAGTATGCTCTGTATAATCCCTGCAGCTCCTGGTCAACATTCCATCTCTGTGTGGCCAGGGTGAGCTCTGTATAACCCCTGCAGCTCCTGGTCAACATTCCCATCTGTGTGGCCAGGGTGTGCTCTGTATAATCCCTGCAGCTCCTGGTCAACATTCCCATCTCTGTGTGGCCAGGGTGGCTCTGTATAACTCCTGCAGCTCCTGGTCAACATTCAATCTCTCTCTGTCCAGGGTGTGCTCTATATAAAACCTGCAGCTCCTGGTCAACATTCCCATATCTGTGTGGCCTGGGGGTGCTCTGTATAAGCCCTGCATCTCCTGGTCAACATTCCCATCTCTGTGTGGCCAGGGTTTGCTCTGCATAACTCCTGCAGCTACTGGTCAACATTCCCATATCTGTGTGGCCTGGGGGTGCTCTGTATGACCCCTGCTTCTGGTCAACATTCCCATCTCTGTGTAGCCTGGGTGTGCTCTGCATAACTCCTGCAGCTACTGGTCAATATTCCCATCTCTGTGTGGCCAGGGTGTGCTCTCTATAACTCCTGCAACTCCTGGTCAACATTCCCATCTCTGTGTGGCCAGGGTGAGCTCTGTATAACCCCTGCAGCTCCTGGTCAACATTCCCATCTCTGTGTGGCCAGGGTGTGCTCTGTATAACTCCTGCAGCTCCTGGTCAACATTCCCATCTCTGTGTGGCCAGGGTGTGCTCTGTATAACCACTGCAGCTCCTGGTCAACATTCCCATCTCTGTGTGACCAGGGTGTGCTCTGTATAACTCCTGCAGATCCTGGTCAACGTTCCCATCTCAGTGTGGCCATGCTGTGCTCTGTATAACCCCTGCAGCTCCTGGTCAACATTCCCATCTCTGTGTGGCCAGGGTGCTCTCTGTATAACTCCTGCTCCTGGTCAACATTCCCTTCTCTGTGTGGCCCGGGTGCGCTCTGTACAACCCCTTCTTCTGGTCAACATTCCCGTCTCTGTGTGGCTTGGGTGTGCTCTGTATAACTCCTGCAGCTCCTGGTCAATATTCTCATCTCTGTGTGGCCAGGGTGAGCTCTGTATAACCCCTGCAGCTCCTGGTCAACATTCCCATCTGTGTGGCCAGGGTGTGCTCTGTATAATCCCTGCAGCTCCTGGTCAACATTCCCATCTCTGTGTGGCCAGGGTGGCTCTGTATAACCCCTGCAGCTCCTGGTCAACATTCCCATCTCTCTCTGTCCAGGGTGTGCTCTGTATAACCCCTGCAGCTCCTGGTCAACATTCCCATCTCTGTGTAGCCAGGGTGTGCTCTGTATTACCCCTGCTCCTGGTCAACATTCCCATCTCTGTGTGGCCTGAGTGTGCTCTGTATAACTCCTGCAGCTCCTGGTCAATATTCCCATCTCTGTGTGGCCAGGGTGTGCTCTGTATAACCCCTGCTCCTGGACAACATTCCCATCTCTTTGTGGCCTGGGTCTGCTCTGTATAACTCCTGCAGCTCCTGGTCAACATTCCCATCTCTATGTGGCCAGAGTGTGCTCTGTATAACCCCTGGAGCTCCTGGTCAACATTCCCATCTCTGTGTGGCCAGTGTGTGCTCTGTATAACCCCTGGAGCTCCTGGTCAACATTCCCATCTCTTTGTGGCCAGAGTGTCCTTTCTTTCACCCCTGCAGCTCCTTGTCAACATTCCCATCTCTGTGTGGCCAGGGTGTGCTCTGTATAACTCCTGCAGCTCCTGGTCAACAATCCCATCTCTGTGTGGCCAGGGTGAGCTCTGTGTAACCGCTGCAGCTACTGGTCAACATTCCCATCTCTGTGTGGCCATGGTGTGCTCTGTATAACCCCTGCAGCTCCTGGTCAACATTCCCATCTCTGTGTGGCCAGAGTGTGCTTTCTTTAACACCTGCAGCTCCTCGTCGACATTCCCACCTCTGTGTGGCCAGGGTGCGCTCTGTATAACTCCTGCTCCTGGTCAACAATCCCATCTCTGTATGGCAAGGGTGTGCTCTGTATAACCACTGCAGCTCCTGGTCAACATTCCCATCTCTTTCTGTTCAGGGTGTGCTCTGTATAACCCGTGCAGCTCCTGGTCAACATTCCCATCTCTGTGTGGGCAGGGTTTGCTCTGTATAACCCCTGCTCCTGGTCAACATCCCCATCTCTGTGTGGCCTGGGTGTGCTCTGAATAACTCCTGCAGCTCCTGGTCAATATTCCCATCTCTGTGTAGCCAGGGTGTGCTCTGTATAACCCCTGCAGCTCCTGGTCAACATTCCCATCTCTGTGTGACCAGGGTGTGCTCTGTATAACCCCTGCTCCTGGTCAACATTCCCATCTCTGTGTGGCCTGGGTAGCTCTGTATAACTCCTTCAGCTCCTGGTCAACATTCCCATCTCTGTGTGGCCAGGATGTGCTCTGTATAACCTCAGCAGCTCCTGGGCAACATTCCCATCTCTGTGTGGCCAGTGTGTGCTCTGTATAACTCCTGCAGCTCCTGGTCAACATTCCCATCTCTGTGTGGCCAGGGTGTGCTCTGTATAACCACTGCAGCTCCTGGTCAACATTCCCATCTCTGTGTGACCAGGGTGTGCTCTGTATAACTCCTGCAGCTCCTGGTCAACGTTCCCAACTCAGTGTGGCCAGGGTGTGCTCTGTATAACCCCTGCTCCTGGTCAACATTCCCATCTCTGTGTGGCCCGGGTGCGCTCTGTACAACCCCTTCTTCTGGTCAACATTCCCATCTCTGTGTGGCTTGGGGTGCTCTGTATAACTCCTGCAACTCCTGGTCAACATTCCCATCTCTGTGTGGCCAGGGTGAGCTCTGTATAACCCCTGCAGCTCCTGGTCAACATTCCCATCTGTGTGGCCAGGGTGTGCTCTGTATAATCCCTGCAGCTCCTGGTCAACATTCCCATCTCTGTGTGGCCAGGGTGGCTCTGTATAACCCCTGCAGCTCCTGGTCAACATTCCCATCTCTCTCTGTCCAGGGTGTGCTCTGTATAACCCCTGCAGCTCCTGGTCAACATTCCCATCTCTGTGTAGCCAGGGTGTGCTCTGTATTACCCCTGCTCCTGGACAACATTCCCATCTATTTGTGGCCTGGGTCTGCTCTGTATAACTCCTGCAGATGCTCGTCAATATTCCCATCTATGTGTGGCCAGGGTGTGCTCTGTATAACCGCTGCAGCTCCTGGTCAACATTCCCATCTCTTTGTGGCCAGAGTGTGCTTTCTTTAACCCCTGCAGCTCCTTGTCAACATTCCCATCTCTGTGTGGCCAGGGGGTGCTCAGTATTACCCCTGCAGCTCCTGGTCAACATTCCCATCTCTGTGTGGCCAGTGTGTGCTCTGTATAACTCCTGCAGCTCCTGGTCAACAATCCCATCTTTGTGTGGCCAGGGTGTGCTCTGTATAACCACTGCAGCTCCTGGTCAACATTCCCATCTCTGTGTGGCCAGGGTGTGCTCTGTATAACTCCTGCAGCTCCTGCTCAACATTCCCATCTCAGTGTGGCCATGCTGTGCTCTGTATAAACCCTGCAGCTCCTGGTCAACATTCCCATCTGTGTGGCCAGGGTGGCTCTGTATAACCCCTGCAGCTCCTGGTCAACATTCCCATCTCTGTGTGGCCAGGGTGGCTCTGTATAACCCCTGCAGCTCCTGGTCAACATTCCCATCTCTGTCTGTTCAGGGTGTGCTCTGTATTACCCCTGCAGCTCCTGGTCAACATTCCCATCTCTGTGTAGCCAGGGTGTGCTCTGTATAACTCCTGCAGCTCCTGGTCAATATTCCCATCTCTGTGTGGCCAGGGTGTGCCCTGTATAACCCTTGCTCCTGGTCAATATTCCCATCTCTGTGTGGCCAGGGTGTGCTCTGTATAACCCCTGCTCCTGGTCAACATTCCCATCTCTGTGTGGCCTGGGTGTGCTCTGTATAACTCCTGCAGCTCCTGGTCAATATTCCCATCTCTGTGTTGCCAGGGTGCGCTCTGTATAACCCCTGCTCCTGGTTAACATTCCCATCTCTTTGTGGCCAGAGTGTGCTCTGTATAATCCCTGCAGCTCCTGGTCAACATTCCATCTCTGTGTGGCCAGGGTGAGCTCTGTATAACCCCTGCAGCTCCTGGTCAACATTCCCATCTGTGTGGCCAGGGTGTGCTCTGTATAATCCCTGCAGCTCCTGGTCAACATTCCCATCTCTGTGTGGCCAGGGTGGCTCTGTATAACTCCTGCAGCTCCTGGTCAACATTCAATCTCTCTCTGTCCAGGGTGTGCTCTATATAAAACCTGCAGCTCCTGGTCAACATTCCCATATCTGTGTGGCCTGGGGGTGCTCTGTATAAGCCCTGCATCTCCTGGTCAACATTCCCATCTCTGTGTGGCCAGGGTTTGCTCTGTATAACCCCTGAAGCTCCTAACCAACATTCCCATCTCTGTGTGGCCTGGGTGTGCTCTGTATGACCCCTGCTTCTGGTCAACATTCCCATCTCTGTGTAGCCTGGGTGTGCTCTGCATAACTCCTGCAGCTCCTGGTCAATATTCCCATCTCTGTGTGGCCAGGGTGTGCTCTCTATAACTCCTGCAACTCCTGGTCAACATTCCCATCTCTGTGTGGCCAGGGTGAGCTCTGTATAACCCCTGCAGCTCCTGGTCAACATTCCCATCTCTGTGTGGCCAGGGTGTGCTCTGTATAACTCCTGCAGCTCCTGGTCAACATTCCCATCTCTGTGTGGCCAGGGTGTGCTCTGTATAACCACTGCAGCTCCTGGTCAACATTCCCATCTCTGTGTGACCAGGGTGTGCTCTGTATAACTCCTGCAGATCCTGGTCAACGTTCCCATCTCAGTGTGGCCATGCTGTGCTCTGTATAACCCCTGCAGCTCCTGGTCAACATTCCCATCTCTGTGTGGCCAGGGTGCTCTCTGTATAACTCCTGCTCCTGGTCAACATTCCCTTCTCTGTGTGGCCCGGGTGCGCTCTGTACAACCCCTTCTTCTGGTCAACATTCCCATCTCTGTGTGGCTTGGGTGTGCTCTGTATAACTCCTGCAGCTCCTGGTCAATATTCTCATCTCTGTGTGGCCAGGGTGAGCTCTGTATAACCCCTGCAGCTCCTGGTCAACATTCCCATCTGTGTGGCCAGGGTGTGCTCTGTATAATCCCTGCAGCTCCTGGTCAACATTCCCATCTCTGTGTGGCCAGGGTGGCTCTGTATAACCCCTGCAGCTCCTGGTCAACATTCCCATCTCTCTCTGTCCAGGGTGTGCTCTGTATAACCCCTGCAGCTCCTGGTCAACATTCCCATCTCTGTGTAGCCAGGGTGTGCTCTGTATTACCCCTGCTCCTGGTCAACATTCCCATCTCTGTGTGGCCTGAGTGTGCTCTGTATAACTCCTGCAGCTCCTGGTCAATATTCCCATCTCTGTGTGGCCAGGGTGTGCTCTGTATAACCCCTGCTCCTGGACAACATTCCCATCTCTTTGTGGCCTGGGTCTGCTCTGTATAACTCCTGCAGCTCCTGGTCAACATTCCCATCTCTATGTGGCCAGAGTGTGCTCTGTATAACCCCTGGAGCTCCTGGTCAACATTCCCATCTCTGTGTGGCCAGTGTGTGCTCTGTATAACCCCTGGAGCTCCTGGTCAACATTCCCATCTCTTTGTGGCCAGAGTGTCCTTTCTTTCACCCCTGCAGCTCCTTGTCAACATTCCCATCTCTGTGTGGCCAGGGTGTGCTCTGTATAACTCCTGCAGCTCCTGGTCAACAATCCCATCTCTGTGTGGCCAGGGTGAGCTCTGTGTAACCCCTGCAGCTCCTGGTCAACATTCCCATCTCTGTGTGGCCATGGTGTGCTCTGTATAACCCCTGCAGCTCCTGGTCAACATTCCCATCTCTGTGTGGCCAGAGTGTGCTTTCTTTAACACCTGCAGCTCCTCGTCGACATTCCCACCTCTGTGTGGCCAGGGTGCGCTCTGTATAACTCCTGCTCCTGGTCAACAATCCCATCTCTGTATGGCAAGGGTGTGCTCTGTATAACCACTGCAGCTCCTGGTCAACATTCCCATCTCTGTCTGTTCAGGGTGTGCTCTGTATAACCCGTGCAGCTCCTGGTCAACATTCCCATCTCTGTGTGGGCAGGGTTTGCTCTGTATAACCCCTGCTCCTGGTCAACATTCCCATCTCTGTGTGGCCTGGGTGTGCTCTGAATAACTCCTGCAGCTCCTGGTCAATATTCCCATCTCTGTGTAGCCAGGGTGTGCTCTGTATAACCCCTGCAGCTCCTGGTCAACATTCCCATCTCTGTGTGACCAGGGTGTGCTCTGTATAACCCCTGCTCCTGGTCAACATTCCCATCTCTGTGTGGCCTGGGTAGCTCTGTATAACTCCTTCAGCTCCTGGTCAACATTCCCATCTCTGTGTGGCCAGGATGTGCTCTGTATAACCTCAGCAGCTCCTGGGCAACATTCCCATCTCTGTGTGGCCAGTGTGTGCTCTGTATAACTCCTGCAGCTCCTGGTCAACATTCCCATCTCTGTGTGGCCAGGGTGTGCTCTGTATAACCACAGCAGCTCCTGGTCAACATTCCCATCTCTGTGTGACCAGGGTGTGCTCTGTATAACTCCTGCAGCTCCTGGTCAACGTTCCCAACTCAGTGTGGCCAGGGTGTGCTCTGTATAACTCCTGCTCCTGGTCAACATTCCCATCTCTGTGTGGCCCGGGTGCGCTCTGTACAACCCCTCCTTCTGGTCAACATTCCCATCTCTGTGTGGCTTGGGGTGCTCTGTATAACTCCTGCAACTCCTGGTCAACATTCCCATCTCTGTGTGGCCAGGGTGAGCTCTGTATAACCCCTGCAGCTCCTCGTCAACATTCCCATCTGTGTGGCCAGGGTGTGCTCTGTATAATCCCTGCCGCTCCTGGTCAACATTCCCATCTCTGTGTGGCGAGGGTGGCTCTGTATAACCCCTGCAGCTCCTGGTCAACATTCCCATCTCTCTCTGTCCAGGGTGTGCTCTGTATAACCCCTGCAGCTCCTGGTCAACATTCCCATCTCTGTGTAGCCAGGGTGTGCTCTGTATTACCCCTGATCCTGGTCAACATTCCCATCTCTGTGTGGCCTGAGTGTGCTCTGTATAACGCCTGCAGCTCCTGGTCAATTTTCCCATCTCTGTGTGGCCAGGGTGTGCTCTGTATAACCCCTGCTCCTGGTCAACATTCCCATCTCTGTGTGGCCTGAGTGTGCTCTGTATAACTCCTGCAGCTGCTCGTCAATATTCCCATCTATGTGTGGCCAGGGTGTGCTCTGTATAACCGCTGCAGCTCCTGGTCAACATTCCCATCTCTTTGTGGCCAGAGTGTGCTTTCTTTAACCCCTGCAGCTCCTTGTCAACATTCCCATCTCTGTGTGGCCAGGGGGTGCTCAGTATAACCCCTGCAGCTCCTGGTCAACATTCCCATCTCTTTGTGGCCAGAGTGTCCTTTCTTTCACCCCTGCAGCTCCTTGTCAACATTCCCATCTCTGTGTGACGAGGGTGTGCTCTGTATAACTCCTGCAGCTCCTGGTCAACAATCCCATCTCTGTGTGGCCAGGGTGTGCTCTGTGTAACCCCTGCAGCTCCTGGTCAACAATCCCATCTCTGTGTGGCCAGGGTGTGCTCTGTATAACCCCTGCAGCTCCTGGTCAACATTCCCATCTCTGTGTGGCCAGAGTGTGCTTTCTTTAACACCTGCAGCTCCTCGTCGACATTCCCACCTCTGTGTGGCCAGGGTGCGCTCTGTATAACCACTGCAGCTCCTGGTCAACATTCCCATCTCTGTCTGTTCAGGGTGTGCTCTGTATTACCCCTGCAGCTCCTGGTCAACATTCCCATCTCTGTGTGGGCAGGGTGTGCTCTGTATAACCCCTGCTCCTGGTCAACATTCCCATCTCTGTGTGGCCTGGGTGTGCTCTGTATAACTCCTGCAGCTCCTGGTCAATATTCCCATCTCTGTGTGGCCAGGGTGTGCTCTGTATAACCCCTGCAGCTCCTGGTCAACTTTCCCATCTCTGTGTGGCCAGGGGGTGCTCTGTATAACCCCTGCTGCTGGTCAACATTCCCATCTCTGTGTGGCCTGGGTAGCTCTGTATAACTCCTGCAGCTCCTGGTCAATATTCCCATCTGTGTGTGTCCAGGGTGCGCTCTGTATAACTCCTGCAGCTCCTGGTCAACATTCCCATCTCTGTGTGGCCAGTATGTGCTCTGTATAACCCCAGCAGCTCCTGGTCAACATTCCCATCTCTGTGTGGCCAGGGTGTCCTCTGTATAACCCCAGCAGCTCCTGGTCAACATTCCCATCTCTGTGTGGCCAGGATGTGCTCTGTATAACCTCAGCAGCTCCTGGCCATCATTCCCATCTCTGTGTGGCCAGGGTGTGCTCTGTATAACATCAGCAGCTCCTGGTCAACAATCCCATCTCTGTGTGTCCAGGATGTGCTCTGTATAACTCCTGCAGCTCCTGGTCAACATTCCCATCTCCGTGTGGCCACGGTGTGCTCTGTATAACCCCTGCAGCTCCTGATCAACATTCCCATCTCTGTGTGGCCAGGGTGTCCTCTGTATAACCCCAGCAGCTCCTGGTCAACATTCCCATCTCCGTGTGGACAGGGTGTGCTCTGTATAACCCCTGCAGCTCCTGGTCAACATTCCCATCTCTGTGTGGCCAGGATGTGCTCTGCATAACTCCTGCAGCTCCTGGTCAACATTCCCCTCTCCCTGGGGACAGGGTGTGCTCTGTATAACCCCTGCAGCTCCTGGTCAACATTCCCATCTCTTTGTGGCCTGGGTGTGCTCTGTATAACCCCTGCAGCTCCTGGTCAACATTCCCATCTCTGTGTGGCAAGTGTGTGCTCTGTATAACCCCTGCTCCTGGTCAACAGTCCCATCTCTGTGTGGCCAGGGTGTGCACTGTATAACCCCAGCAGCTGCTGGTCAACATTCCCATCTCTGTGTGGCCAGAATGTGCTCTGTATAACCTCGGCAGCTTCTGGTCAACATTCCCATCTCTGTGTGGCCAGGGTGTGCTCTGTATAACTCCTGCAGCTCCTAGTCTACATTCCCATCTCTGTGTGGCCAGGGTGTGCTCTGTATAACTCCTGCAGCTCCTAGTCAACATTCCCATCTCTGTGTGGCCAGGGTGTGCTCTGTATAACTCCTGCAGCTCCTGGGCGACATTCAGATCTCTGTGTGGGCAGGGTGTGCTCTGTATAACCCCTGCTCCTGGTCAACATTCCCATCTCTGTGTGGCCTGGGTGTGCTCTGTATAACTCCTGCAGCTCCTGGTCAATATTCCCATCTCTGTGTGGCCAGGGTGTGCTCTGTATAACCCCTGCAGCTCCTGGTCAACTTTCCCATCTCTGTGTGGCCAGGGTGTGCTCTGTATAACCCCTGCTGCTGGTCAACATTCCCATCTCTGTGTGGCCTGGGTAGCTCTGTATAACTCCTGCAGCTCCTGGTCAATATTCCCATCTGTGTGTGTCCAGGGTGCGCTCTGTATAACTCCTGCAGCTCCTGGTCAACATTCCCATCTCTGTGTGGCCAGTATGTGCTCTGTATAACCCCAGCAGCTCCTGGTCAACATTCCTATCTCTGTGTGGCCAGGGTGTCCTCTGTATAACCCCAGCAGCTCCTGGTCAACATTCCCATCTCTGTGTGGCCAGGATGTGCTCTGTATAACCTCAGCAGCTCCTGGCCAACATTCCCATCTCTGTGTGGCCAGGGTGTGCTCTGTATAACATCAGCAGCTCCTGGTCAACAATCCCATCTCTGTGTGTCCAGGATGTGCTCTGTATAACTCCTGCAGCTCCTGGTCAACATTCCCATCTCCGTGTGGCCACGGTGTGCTCTGTATAACCCCTGCAGCTCCTGGTCAACAATCCCATCTCTGTGTGTCCAGGATGTGCTCTGTATAACTCCTGCAGCTCCTGGTCAACATTCCCATCTCCGTGTGGCCACGGTGTGCTCTGTATAACCCCTGCAGCTCCTGATCAACATTCCCATCTCTGTGTGGCCAGGGTGTCCTCTGTATAACCCCAGCAGCTCCTGGTCAACATTCCCATCTCCGTGTGGACAGGGTGTGCTCTGTATAACCCCTGCAGCTCCTGGTCAACATTCCCATCTCTGTGTGGCCAGGATGTGCTCTGCATAACTCCTGCAGCTCCTGGTCAACATTCCCCTCTCCCTGGGGACAGGGTGTGCTCTGTATAACCCCTGCAGCTCCTGGTCAACATTCCCATCTCTTTGTGGCCTGGGTGTGCTCTGTATAACCCCTGCAGCTCCTGGTCAACATTCCCATCTCTGTGTGGCAAGTGTGTGCTCTGTAAAACCCCTGCTCCTGGTCAACAGTCCCATCTCTGTGTGGCCAGGGTGTGCACTGTATAACCCCAGCAGCTGCTGGTCAACATTCCCATCTCTGTGTGGCCAGAATGTGCTCTGTATAACCTCGCAGCTTCTGGTCAACATTCCCATCTCTGTGTGGCCAGGGTGTGCTCTGTATAACTCCTGCAGCTCCTAGTCAACATTCCCATCTCTGTGTGGCCAGGGTGTGCTCTGTATAACTCCTGCAGCTCCTAGTCAACATTCCCATCTCTGTGTGGCCAGGGTGTGCTCTGTATAACTCCTGCAGCTCCTGGGCGACATTCAGATCTCTGTGTGGCCAGGGTGTGCTCTGTATAACCACAGCAGCTCCTGGTCGACATTCCCATCTCTGTGTGGCCAGGATGTGCTCTGTATAACTCCTGCAGCTCCTGGTCAACATTCCCATCTCTGTGTGGCCAGGGTGTGCTCTGTGTAACCCCTGCAGCTCCTGGTCAAGATTCCCATCTCTCTGTGGCCAGGGTGTGCTCCGTATAACCCCTGCAGCTCCTGGTAAACATTCCCATCTCTGTGTGTCCAGGGTGTGCTCTGTGTAACCCCTGCAGCTCCTGGTCAATATTCCCATCTCTGTGTGGCCAGGGCGTGCTCTGTATAACCCCTGCAGCTCCTGGTCAACATTCCCATCTCTGTGTGGCCAGGGTGTGCTCTGTATAACCGCAGCAGCTCCTGGTCAACATTCCCATCTCTGTGTGGCCAGCGTGTGCTCTGTATAACCACTGCAGCTCCTGGTCGACATTCCCATCTCTGTGTTGCCAGGGTGTGCTCTGTATAACCGCTGCAGCTCCTGGTCAACATTCCCATCTCTGTTTGTGCCCAGGGTGTGCTCTGTATAACCCCAGCAGCTCCTGGTCAACATTCCCGTCTCTGTGTGTCCAGGGTGTGCTCTGTATAATCCCTGCAGATTCTGGTCAACATTCCCATCTCTGTGTGTGTCCAGAGCGTGTTCTGTGTAACCCCTGCAGCTCCTGGTCAACATTCCCATCTCTGTGTGGCCAGGGTGTACTCTGTATAACCCCAGCAGTTCCTGGTCAACATTCCCATCTCTGTGTGGCCAGGATGTGCTCTCTATAACCCCTGCAGCTCATGGTCAACATTCCCATCTCTGTCTGTGGCCAGGGTGTGCTCTGTATACCTCCTGCAGCTCCTGGTCAACTATCCCATCTCTGTGTGGGCAGGGTGTGCTCTGTATAACTCCTGCAGCTCCTGGTCAACATTCCCATCTCTGTGTGGCCAGAGTGTGCTCTGCATAACCCCTGCTGCTGCTCAACATTCCCATCTCTGTGTGGCCAAGGTGTGCTCTGTATAACCCCTGCAGCTCCTGGTCAACATTTCCATCTCTGTGTGGCCAGGGTGTGCTCTGTATAACCCCTGCAGCTCCTGGTCAACATTTCCATCTCTGTGTGGCCAGAGTGTGCTCTGTATAACTCCTGCAGCTCCTGGTCAACATTCCCATCTGTGTGTGTCCAGGGTGTGCTCTGTATAACTCCGGCAGCTCCTGGGCAACATTCCCATCTCTGTGTGTCCAGAATGTGCTCTGTATAACCCCTTGCAGCTCCTGGTCAACATTACCATCACTGTGTGTCCAAGGTGTGCACTGTATAACCCCTGCAGCTCCTGGTCAACAGTCACCATCTCAGTGTGTTCAGGGTGTGCTCTATATAATCCGAGCTCCAGGTCAACATTCCCATCTCTGTGTGCCCAGGGTGTGCTCTGTATAACCCCAGCAGCTCCTGGTCAACATTCCCGTCTCTGTGTGGCCAGGGTGTGCTCTGTATAACCCCAGCTCCTGGTCAACATTCCCATCTCAGTGTATCCAGGGTGTGCTCTGTATAACTCCTGCAGCTCCTGTTCAACATTCCCATCTCTGTGTGTCCAGGGTGTGCTCAGTATAACCCCTTGCAGCTCCTGGTCAACATTCCCATCTCTGTGTAGCCAGGGTGTGCTCTGCATAACCTCTGCAGCTCCTGGTCAACATTCCCATCTCTGTGTGGCCAGGGTGAGCTCTGTATAACCCCTGCAGCTCCTGTTCAACATTCCCGTCTCTGTGTGGCCAGGGTGAGCTCTGTATAACCCCAGCAGCTCCTGGTCAACATTCCCATCTCTGTTTGGCCAGGGTGTGCTCTGTATAACCCCTGCAGCTCCTGGTCAACATTTCCATCTCTGTGTGGCCAGGGTGTGCTCTGTATAACCCCAGCAGTTCCTGGTCAACATTCTCAACTCTGTGTGGCCAGGATGTGCTCTCTATAACCCCTGCAGCTCATGGTCAACATTCCCATCTCTGCCTGTGGCCAGGGTGTGCTCTGTATACCTCCTGCAGCTCCTGGTCAAGATTCCCATCTCTGTGTGGCCAGGGTGTGCTCTGTATAACTCCTGCAGCTCCTGGTCAACATTCCCATCTCTGTGTGGCCAGAGTGTGCTCTGCATAACCCCTGCTGCTGCTCAACATTCCCATCTCTGTGTGGCCAGGGTGTGCTCTGTATAACCCCTGCAGCTCCTGGTCAACATTTCCATCTCTGTGTGGCCAGGGTGTGCTCTGTATAACCCCTGCAGCTCCTGGTCAACATTTCCATCTCTGTGTGGCCAGAGTGTGCTCTGTATAACTCCTGCAGCTCCTGGTCAACATTCCCATCTGTGTGTGTCCAGGGTGTGCTCTGTATAACTCCGGCAGCTCCTGGGCAACATTCCCATCTCTGTGTGTCCAGAATGTGCTCTGTATAACCCCTTGCAGCTCCTGGTCAACATTACCATCACTGTGTGTCCAAGGTGTGCACTGTATAACCCCTGCAGCTCCTGGTCAACAGTCACCATCTCAGTGTGTTCAGGGTGTGCTCTATATAATCCGAGCTCCAGGTCAACATTCCCATCTCTGTGTGCCCAGGGTGTGCTCTGTATAACCCCAGCAGCTCCTGGTCAACATTCCCGTCTCTGTGTGGCCAGGGTGTGCTCTGTATAACCCCAGCTCCTGGTCAACATTCCCATCTCAGTGTATCCAGGGTGTGCTCTGTATAACTCCTGCAGCTCCTGTTCAACATTCCCATCTCTGTGTGTCCAGGGTGTGCTCAGTATAACCCCTTGCAGCTCCTGGTCAACATTCCCATCTCTGTGTAGCCAGGGTGTGCTCTGCATAACCTCTGCAGCTCCTGGTCAACATTCCCATCTCTGTGTGGCCAGGGTGAGCTCTGTATAACCCCTGCAGCTCCTGTTCAACATTCCCGTCTCTGTGTGGCCAGGGTGAGCTCTGTATAACCCCAGCAGCTCCTGGTCAACATTCCCATCTCTGTTTGGCCAGGGTGTGCTCTGTATAACCCCAGCAGCTCCTGGTCAACATTCCCATCTCAGTGTGGCCAGTGTGTGCTCTGTATAACCCCTGCAGCTCCTGGTCAACATTTCCATCTCTGTGTGGCCAGGGTGTGCTCTGTATAACCCCAGCAGTTCCTGGTCAACATTCTCAACTCTGTGTGGCCAGGATGTGCTCTCTATAACCCCTGCAGCTCATGGTCAACATTCCCATCTCTGCCTGTGGCCAGGGTGTGCTCTGTATAACTCCTGCAGCTCCTGGTCAAGATTCCCATCTCTGTGTGGCCAGGGTGTGCTCTGTATAGTCCCTGCAGCTTCTGGTCAACATTCCCATCTCTGTGTGGGCAGGGTGTGCTCTGTATAACTCCTGCAGCTCCTGGTGAACATTCCCATCTCTGTGTGGCCAGAGTGTGCTCTGCATAACCCCTGCTGCTGCTCAACATTCCCATCTCTGTGTGGCCAGGGTGTGCTCTGTATAATTCCTGCAGCTCCTGTTCAACATTCCCATCTGTGTATGTCCAGGGTGTGCTCTGTATAACTCCTGCAGCTCCTGCTCAACATTCCAATCTCTGTGTGGCCAGGGTGTGCTCTGTATAACCCCTGCAGCTCCTGGTCAACATTCCCATCTCTGTGTGGCCAGGGTGTGTTCTGTATAACCCCTGCAGCTCCTGGTCAACATTTCCATCTCTGTGTGGCCAGAGTGTGCTCTGTATAACTCCTGCAGCTCCTGGTCAACATTCCCATCTGTGTGTGTCCAGGGTGTGCTCTGTATAACTGCGGCAGCTCCTGGGCAACATTCCCATCTCTGTGTGTCCAGAATGTGCTCTGTATAACCCCTTGCAGCTCCTGGTCAACATTACCATCATTGTGTGGCCAGGGTGTGCACTGTATAACCCCTGCAGCTCCTGGTCAACATTCCCCATCTCTGTGTGTTCAGGGTGTGCTCTGTATAACCCCAGCAGCTCCTGGTCAACATTCCCGTCTCTGTGTGGCCAGGGTGTGCTCTGTATAACCCCAGCCGCTCCTGGTCAACATTCCCGTCTCTGTGTGGCCAGGGTGTGCTCTGTATAACCCCTGCAGCTCCTGGTTAACATTCCCATCTCTGTGTGGCCAGGATGTGCTCTGTATAATCCCTGCAGCTCCTAGTCAACATTCACATCTCTGTGTGGCCAGAGTGTGCTCTGTATAACCCCAGCAGCTCCTGTTCAACATTCCCATCTCTGTGTGGCCAGGGTGTGCTCTGTATAACCCCTGCAACTCCTGGTCAACATTCCCATCTCTGTGTGGCCAGGGTGTGCACTGTATAACCCCTGCAGCTCCTGGTCAAGATTCCCATCTCTGTGTGGCCAGGGTGTGCTCTGTATAACCCCTGCAACTCCTGGTCAACATTCCCATCTCTGTGTGGCCAGGGTGTGCTCTGTGTAACCCCTGCAGCTCCTGGTCAATATTCCCATCTCTGTGTGGCCAGGGTGTGCTCTGTATAACCCCAGCAGTTCTTGGTCGACATTCTCATCTCTGTGTGGCCAGGGTGAGCTCTGTATAACCCCTGCAGCTCCTGGTCAACATTCCCATATCTGTGTGGCCAGGATGTGCTCTGTATAACACCTGCAGCTCCTGGTCAACATTCCCATCTCTGTGTGGCCAGGATGTGCTCTGTATAACCCCTGCAGCTTCTGGTCAAGATTTCCATCTCTGTGTGGCCATGGTGTCCTCTATAAAACACCTGCACCTCCTGGTCAACATTCCCATCTATGTGTGGGCAGGGTGTGCTCTGTATAACTCCTGCAGCTCCTGGTCAACATTCTCATCTCTGTCTGGCCAGGGTGAGCTCTGTATAACCCCTGCAGCTCCTGGTCGACATTCCCATCTCTGTGTGGCCAAGGTGTGCTCTGTATAACCGCAGCAGCTCCTGGTCAAGATTCCCATCTCTCTGTGGCCAGGGTGTGCTCCGTATAATCCCTGCAGCTCCTGGTAAACATTCCAATCTCTGTGTGTCCAGGGTGTGCTCTGTGTAACCCCTGCAGCTCCTGGTCAATATTCCCATCTCTGTGTGGCCAGGGTGTGCTCCGTATAACCCCAGCAGTTCCTGGTCGACATTCTCATCTCTGTGTGGCCAGGGTGAGCTCTGTATAACCCCTGCAGCTTCTGGTCAAGATTTCCATCTCTGTGTGGCCATGGTGTCCTCTATAAAACACCTGCACCTCCTGGTCAACATTCCCATCTCAGTGTGTTCAGGGTGTGCTCTGTATAATCCCAGCTCCAGGTCAACATTCCCATCTCTGTGTGTGGCCAGGGTGTGCTCTGTATAACCCCTGCAGCTCCTGGTCAACATTCCCATCTGTGTGTGGCCAGGGTGTGCTCTGTATAATCCCAGCAGCTCCTGGTCAACATTCCCGTCTCTGTGTGGCCAGTGTGTGCTCTGTATAATCCCAGCAGCTCCTGGTCAACATTCCCGTCTCTGTGGGGCCAGGGTGTGCTCTGTATAACCCTTGCAGCTCCTGGTAAACATTCCCATCTGTGTGTGTGTCCAGGGTGTACTCTGTATATCTCCTGCAGCTTCTGGTAAACATTCCCATCTCTGTGTGGCCAGGGTGTGCACTGTATAACCCCAACAGCTCCTGGTCAACATTCCCATCTGCGTGTTTGGCCAGGGTGTGCTCTGTAAAACTCCTGCAGCTCCTGGACAACATTCCCATCTCTGTGTGGTCAGGGTGTGCTCTGTATAACCCCTGGAGCTGCTGGTGAACATTCCCATCTCTGTGTGGCCAGGATGTGCTCTGTATTCTCCTGCAGCTCCTGGTAAACATTCCGATCTCTGTGAGGCCAGGATGTGCTCTGTATAACCCCTGCAGCTCCTGGCCAACATTCACATCTCTGTGTAGCCAGGGTGTGCTCTGTATAACCCCTGCAACTCCTGGTTAACATTCCCATCTCTGTGTGTGGCCAGGATGTGCTCTGTTTAACTCCTGCAGCTCCTCGTCAATATTCCCATCTCTGTGTGGCCAGGGTGTGCTCTGTATAACTCCTGCAGCTCCTGGTCAACATTCCCATCTCTGTGTGGCCAGAGTGTGCTCTGTATAGCCCCTGCAGCTCCTGGTCAACATTCCCATCTCTGTGTGGCCAGGGTGTGCTCTGCATAACCCCTGCTGCTGCTCAACATTCCCATATCTGTGTGGCCAGGGTGTGCTCTGTTTAACGCCTGCAGCCCCTGGTCAACATTCCCATCGCTGTATGTGCCCAGGGTGTGCTCTGTATAATCCCAGCAGCTCCTGGTCAACATTCCCATCTCTGTGTGGCCAGGGTGTGCTCTGTATAACAACTGCAGCTCCTGGTTAACATTCCCATCTCTGTGTGTGGCCAGGGTGTGCTCTGTATAACCCCTGCAGCTCCTGGTCAACATTCCCATCTCTGTGTGGCCAGGGTGTGCTCTGTATAACCCCTGCAGCTCCTGGTCAACATTCCTATCTGTGTGTTCCCAGGGTATGCTCTGTATAACTCCTGCAGCTCCTGTTCAATATTCCCATTTCTATGTGGCCAGGGTGTGCTCTGTATAACCCTTGCAGCTCCTGGTCAACATTCCCATCTGTGTGTGTGTCCAGGGTGTACTCTGTAAAACTCCTGCAGCTCCTGGACAACATTCCCATCTCTGTGTGGTCAGGGTGTGCTCTGTATAACCCCTGGAGCTGCTGGTGAACATTCCCATCACTGTGTCGCCAGGATGTGCTCTGTATACTCCTGCAGCTCCTGGTAAACATTCCGATCTCTGTGAGGCCAGGGTGTGCTCTGTATAACTCCTGCAGCTCCTG